>NC_059343.1:66277902-67477902 GCF_018350155.1 Leopardus geoffroyi
TAATCAATGACTTTTAGTCAAGATATTTATTTTTAACAGATTATAAAATAGCTGCCTATTTAGATTGATAAATATATTGTGATTATGATGTTTATAAAAATAATTTTATGAGTTGTCCACAGAACTTAATGTTAGTATTTATTATTAAGAGTGCAATGGAATATTATCCAGCCATGAAAAGAGTGAAATCTTGCCACTTGCAGTGACATGGATGGAGCTAGAGAGTATAATGCTAACTGAAATAAGTCAGTCATAGAAAGACAATACCATATGATTTCACTCATGTGGAATTAAAAAAAAAACGAACAAAGAAAAATAAAGAGACAAGTCAAGAAACAGACTCTTAATTATTGAGAACAAATTGATGGTTACTAGAGGGGAGGTTGTAGGGGGATGGGTGAAATAGCTGATGGGGATTAGGGAGTGCTCTTGTCATGATGAGCCCTGGGTGATGTATGGAACTGTTGAATCACTATATTATACACCTGAAACTAATATAACACTTCATGTTAACTATACTGGAATTAAAAGAATGTAAAAATGAATAAAAAGAATGAATTTACCTTAAAATATTTTGCATCTACAGTTAGACTCTATACACAGGCTTATTTCTATGTCTCCTTGTAAGCAAAACCTACTCGAAGTTTAGCAGAACAAAGAACTAGTGAATTGAAAGGAATACTGGTTCTTTTAGAGTTTTTTAACTTCCATCTTACTTTATATACATTTTTAAAACTTCACGTATCCCATTTTAAAACCTTCAGCTATCATCACTTGTGGTGAGCATAGCATAAGTACAGAGAAGTTGAATCACTGTTGTACACCTGAAACTTTCTCTTTATCTGTGTATATATGTCTGTGTGTGTGGCTGTGTGTGTGTGTGTGTATTATTTGTAGGACTACTGGCCAAGGATCACTAGATTACTTGTACATACATTTTTCAAAGAACCCCATCGTTGCATTTTTTTCTTCCTGCAGTTTTACTGGTTGATTCATTATTTTGTTCAATGATAAAATGAAAATTCCTATCTTCATTAAAGGATCCACTGAATCATCACATTAATTCAACTGTATTGCATTCTTGAGGTAGTCTTTCCAGCGTAAGTCTTAAGCCTTTTTTCTCTCTCTTTGGAAATACTATTCTAGTATTAATACAAATTGAAAACAGTGGCTAAGTTTTCCTTTTTTTCCTGTAGTCAGAAGGACCATAAGGTGGTGATAGGGAGAACAATTATGCTTTATTATATAAGTATCTATTTGCAATTCTTTGTGAAATCTTGGCAACTTACTCATCTTGCCTTGCACTCCAGTGAATTTAACCAATTGAATAATGGAAACCACGTTCTGTGTTTACTATAGTTGGATACATTTGGGGCACACTAATATTAGTTAAAGTAGATGGAAAAAGTGATAGCTTTAAGGATGAGTAAATTGGGAGAAGTCAGAGAGAACGAGATTCATATACTCTGCAAAATAGTGAACTACTGCTGATTTCCTCATTTGGATATGAATAATTAGGAATTTCAGATTTTGTACTTCTGTTTGAGTTTACATGATGCATTATTGAAGGATTTCTGCCTATAATTTGAGCTGTTAGTCTTTGAAAATATAGCTTTATATTTTATGTTCAATAAAACATACTTTCAGTAACTAAGAACTGCACTGTATCCAAGGTAAACTTAAGCATTGTGAATGGTTTTGTTGGCATTTTCCCACCTTTAATATGATATCCATCAGTCATCCAAAGTTTATATTTATCCATGTTCTTTGGTTCAGCAATTCAAATTAAATTTTCCAAGTTTTATAATATTTGTTGTTATTGATATATAAGTATATTTGATTTTGCTATATGAAGTTAACTGCTGAGCCATAACCCCCACATGAAGATAAGTCTTGTTATTTTATTGCCATGTGTGAAATCTGTAACTACAAAATTATATGGGTATTGTGCATTATGCTAAAATAGTAGATGTGCCAGGAAAACATAACATTACTCTCAAATCTTGATTATCCATGTTTATAGTGGTGAGCATTGATGGAAGCATATATAGATTCCAGATCAATATAAATCACGTATATTTATTCCATTGTGACATACAGTTCATAATATTTTGTATGCTCATGTATGTCTATATGTATATATGTGTTTTTGTGTATCACAGATTTATTTTCATAATTATGCTTTTCTCTAAAACTATTTTTTAAAATTCTAATTTGCATTTCCTGTATATGTAGCTGTAGAGGTGATTGGTGACATGGTAGCTTGAAATTCCTCAGCTGGTAATAATGTTAATTCAGTACAGAAGTAGGCTTGATTTAAAAAGTATGCTTATGGGGGTGCCTAGGTGCCCTAGTCAGTTAAGCATCCAACTCTCAGTTTTGGCTCAGGTCATGATCTCACGGTTTTGTGGGTTCAGCCCTGCATTGGGGTCTGTGCTGGCGGTGTGGAGCCTGCTTGGGATTCTCTCTCTCTCTGCCCCTCCCCTCCTCATGCTGTCTGTCCCTCTCAAAATAAATAAATAAACTTAAGAAAAAGTATGTTTACATAGTTGTGCATAGAGAAACATGAGAGAAAATAGCTGGTTATCAAAGCTCCAATTTTGATATTTACGTAATATATTGCTCAACCAAAGACAGTTTTCCTGCATTTTAGCAAGTTGGTGTCACTGTTACTTTTGTAACAAGAAATACCAGGCCTAAAATATTCTGTATGTGTATTTTTTTTAAAGCTCTCTAGATAATTCTGAAAACCAGAAATTTGGGTAATTAACATAGGGTATCATTAACATAGGGTAATCAAGCAGCAAGTCTATAGTTGTTCAATGATGATCAATTTCCCTACACTACTTCTCTAGTGTAAGGTAAAGTTAACCTTTGGACAACATCTTTCTTGTCCTTGAAAGATCATAGTATTATTCTGCCTGGGAAACAAAATTCTGACCCTTCCCTTCCTCCTCTTATATCTATGAGCAGATTCAAGATACAAAGTAAGACTTCCTATTTCTTGATTTGAAGGACACCTTTTGATCAAGGACTCCCGCATTCTGACAGTTTAACTTAGTCATGTCTTTGGATGGTTTTATTTGCACATAAATATCCTGGAAACTTCTGTATGGAAAAGAATGCGGTAATTTTTTTTTTATTTTTTTAACGTTTATTTATTGTTGAGAGAAAGAGAGAGACAGAGCATGAGAATGGGAGGGGCAGAAAGAGGGGGAGACACAGAATCCGAAGCAGGCTCCAGGCTCTGAGCTGTCAGCACAGAGCCCGACATGGGGCTGGAACCCAAGAATCGCGAGATTATGACCTGAGCGGAAGTGGACACTCAACTGACTGAGCTACCCAGGTGCTCCTAATGTGGTAATTTTAATAACGGCAGTATATCAGTGTAAGTGATCTTTATTTTCAGATGATTGGTGATTAAAGGTTTAGGTTCCACATGGGGATTGTAGGCCTGGTAATAGACCATTGAAATTTGAAAATTAATTTTAAACTTTTTAACTAACATTAACAAAGGAAATTTACCATTAAGGAAAGGAAAATTGCCATTTGCAAAAGAAATTTACATATTAAAAAGGAACTTGGAAACTTTTTCTATATCAAAGTTAAATAATTTACATGTGATATTTCTAAAATATTGGGTAAGTGCTTGATCTTCCTTAGGCCCTTACATGAAGCCAGCCAATGTTATGAATTATCATTTTTCTAGATTGAGAATTTGAGGATAACAAACTTTGTTAGCTTGAAACAATTCAGTGACAATTCAGGAAGAGAAATTAGGAAATAGGCATGCCAGTTTTTACTGCATATTCTATTCTTCATGTAACATTTTATTTTTTTCTAATGTTCTAAAGTCAATATACATACTATTTCACTTGATGGATGAATAACCAAACTCCAACAGCCTGGTGTGTAGTCAGTTCAGCGCATTCATCTTTAAGGATTGATTTGGATATTGACATTGCTAATAAAACTTTCTGAGCATTAGTAATCAATGTGGCTTAAAATGAAACAATACATTGCATGCATGGCCATTTCATCGCATAATAAAAATAAGTACTTTTATTCATATATATGGTGATTTCATATACAGAAACAATATTCATATACATGGAGATTTCATATACAGAAACAATAGATTTAGTCTTATATTCCCACTGATTCCCACTGATAGATTTGCCATTCTTTAATTGATCTTTTGCCAGTGCTTGGACTATCAAAGTCAGTCTGAGAAAGCCAAATACCATGTGATTTCACCCATAAGTGGAATTTAAGAAACAAATGAAGAAAGAAATAAAGAGACAAACAGAAACACACAATCTTAAACTCAGAACACAGAGAACAAACTGGTGGTCACCTGAGGAGAGGTGGGTGGAGGGATGGGTGTGAAATAGAGGAAGGGGATGAAGAGTACACTTACTGTGGGCTCCTGGGTGTCTCAGTTGCTAAGCATCTGACTTCAGCTCAGGTCATGATCTCATGGTTTGTGAGTTCAAGTCCACATTGGGTGAGCTCGAGCCCTGCTTCAGGTGAGCACAAACCCCACTTCAGGTAAAAAACACAAGGCCCACTTCGGGTGAGCCCTGCTTCTCTCTCTGTCTTTCTCTGCCCCTCATGGGATTCTCTGTCTCTGTCCTGTCCCTCCCTCATTTGTGCCATCTATTTCCGTGTCTCTCAAGAAAAAAAAAAGACTACATTTATCATGATGTGTGATGAGTACTGAGTAATGTACAGAATTGTTGAATCACTATATTGTACATTTGAAACTAATATAACATTGTATGTTATTTATACTGGAAATAAACAAATAAAAAAAGCAAAAAAAGAGAAAAAAGCTGATTCTACAGATGTCAAATAAGATGATAATATTTGCTCTAGTCTACTAGGGAAACATACAACACTAAATTCTAAATATTGATATTCTGTTCTAATACCTCCTTACATGGGAAAAATATGAATACTATCTACACACATTTACATGGGAAAAATATGAATACTATCTATATAAATATGCCTTAAACTTCATATGTTTTTTTAATTTCTAGTATTCATGAAAGAAAGCCTAAACCCAAAGCTACATCCATAACTAGCTTTATTTATTTTCCTAGATATATCTGCTTGACAGCTTACTAGAGTATTCGAAGATCCATTTAATAACTGTAATTGTACCTAATTACATAATAGACTTATATTTAACAATTGCATATATAGTATTTATAACTTTAAATTTCTTAACTCCAAACTGTAAAGTTTCCTGAGCATATCATACTGTATATCTGCAGAAAACAGTTTTTAAAGCTCAGGAATCTTACAGTTTTTTTATATCTTTGCCCCCATTTTGGAGAAAAATATAGTAGTCTCATTTGTTTTTCATTTTATTTATTTATTTTTTTAGTTTTTTTTTCATATTTATTATTTTTTTAATTTTTTTTAACGTTTGTTTATTTTTGAGACAGAGAGAGGCAGAGCATGAACGGGGGAGGGTCAGAGAGAGAGGGAGACACAGAATCGGAAGCAGGCTCCAGGCTCTGGGCCATCATCAGCCCAGAGCCCGATGCGGGGCTCGAACTCACGGACCGTGAGATCGTGACCTGAGCTGAAGTCGGACACTTAACTGACTGAGCCACCCAGGCGCCCCACATATTTATTATTTTTAAGAGAGAGTGCAAGATGGGGAGGGGCAGTGAGAGAGGGAGACACAGAATCCAAAGCAGGCTCCAGGCTCTGAGCTGTCAGCACAGAGCCTGATGCAGGTCTGGAACCCAAGAACCATGAAATCATGACCTGAACCTAAGTCAGAAACTCAACCGACTGAGCCACCCAGGTGCCCCTGTTTTGCATTTTTTCCCTGTTCTTCATTTTAAAATGACATTTATTATTTCCTTCAACATTTCTTTTTTTTTATTTCTTTATTTTGAGAGAGAAAGAATGTGCAAGCAGGGGAGTGGCAGAAAGAGAAGGGGAGAGAGAATCCCAAGCAGGCTGTGCACTGTCAGCGTAGAGCCCAAGGTGGGGCTTGAACTCACAAACCTTGAGATCATGACCTAAGCCAAAATCAAGAGTCAGACACTTAACCGACTGAGCCACCCAGGTGCTCCTCCTTCAACATTTCTTAGAGTTACTGGGCACATAGAAGAGATGATAAGTTAGGTACTATCCTTATATCCTCAGGCAATTCAAGGAATTCATAACCTAATGGGCTTCAGTAATCTTTAAAATGAGAGCAGTAATATATATGAAACCATAATTCCTTAAATCTTTTGGATTAAAGATTCTATGCATTGCTTCTAAACATCATGCCTTCAGTCAGCTGGGTCTAACACACACAGATATGCTCTTTGATCTCACTTGAAATTAATGACAACTAATGTCAGTGATGTACTATGCTTATTTCATGAAAAAAAAAATTATACCAAATACAATCATTATAGTATTTACATGAAGAAAGATTGAGAAAGGCCACCATCTTACATAACAAAATAATTACATTTCTAACAATTCCTTGAGAATGTCTGTTTGCATGCACTAGTGGATCTAACAATTTTGACATAATCATAGTGGCTTTTATTTCACTTAGCTATTAAGAACGACTTATGGTTACCAGAGGGAAGGTGGGTGGGGAAATGGGTAAAATAGGTGATGGGGATTAAGGAGTGCATTTGCTGTGATTGAGTACTGGCTATTGAATGAAAGTGTTGAATCACTATATTGTACACCTGAAACTAATATTACACTGTATGTTAACTAACTGGAATTTAAATAAAAACTTTAAAAAATATATTTAAACACAATTAGGAACAGTGACAATTTACTTCCTAGTATTAGTTTTGTTTATGAGGGTAACAGTCTATTTTTAACTTTTTTGTATGCTTTAAGTATAACACTGATTTTGTGATGCTAACATTTCCTCTCAATATTTGCTTGCTTTCTAGTTGATCTCCGATCTTACAATGTCTGAAATCAGATTTAGCAATCTCACTTGGGATCAAGTTATAATACTGGATCAAGTGTTAGATGAAGTAATTCCAATTCATGGAAGGGGAAATTTCCCCACATTGGAGGTAAAACCAAAAGATATCATTCATGTTGTGAAAGACCAATTGATAGAGCAAGGAATTATTGTTAAAGATTCCCGATTGAATGGTTCCACAGCAAGTTATATACTTGCAAGCCACAGTGGAATCAACTATAAGGATCTTGATGTTATTTTTGGTGTTGAATTACAAAGTGATCAGGAATTTCAAGTTGTTAAGGATGCAGTTCTAGGTTGTCTACTGGACTTTTTACCAAAAGGTGTGAAAAAGGAAAAGATCACCCTAAAGACCATGAAAGAGGCTTATGTGCAGAAGATGGTCAAAGTTTGCAATATGCATGATCGTTGGAGTCTCATTTCTCTTTCAAACAACACTGGAAAAAATGTAGAGCTAAAATTTGTGAATTCACTCAGACGGCAATTTGAATTTAGTGTTGATTCCTTTCAAATTGTTTTGGATCCCATGTTAGAATTTTACAGTGACAAAAATGCTAGGCTAACCAAAGAATATTATCCTGTTGTGATAGCTGAAAGCATGTATGGAGACTTCCAAGAAGCAATGACACATTTGCAATACAAGCTTATATCTACTAGAAAACCTGAAGAGATTAGAGGTGGTGGCCTTCTGAAGTACAGCAACTTGCTGGTTCGTGATTTTAAACCAGCTTGTGAAGCAGAAATCAAGACACTGGAACGTTACATGTGTTCTAGATTCTTCATTGATTTTCCTGATGTAGTAGAACAGCAAAAGAAGATTGAATCGTACCTCCGTAACCATTTCATAGGTGAAGAAAATAGCAAATATGACTACCTTATGACCTTGCGTGGAGTTGTGAATGAAAGCACTGTTTGCCTTATGGGTCATGAAAGAAGGCAGACACTCAATATGATCACACTTATGGCTTTAAAAGTACTTGGAGAACAGAATATTTTACCCAATACAGACAATGTAACTTGCTTTTATCAGCCTGCTCCATACTTTGCTGCTGAGGGAAGGTATCCTAATTATTATGTAACATCTGGACCACCACCGATTTTTTTCCAACCATACCAACCACTGCACTTTCATGTGCCAAATGGTATGGTCTAAACACACACACACACACACACACCCCAGAAACTTTGCTTTAATTAAACACCTCTTAAAAGCAAGTTTCCAAAATCCATAAAATTAAAATCTATTTTTTATATTTCTTCAGTTATCAACTATTTTCCATTAATTATAGCTTAAACCATCATAGTAAGTACAATATCGTCTATAAACTGACCACTGTAAATGATTTTCAAGTGTTATTAATTAGCTA
This sequence comes from Leopardus geoffroyi, assembly GCF_018350155.1. NCBI lineage: Eukaryota > Metazoa > Chordata > Mammalia > Carnivora > Felidae > Leopardus > Leopardus geoffroyi. Next base: position 66,286,240 of record NC_059343.1, read on the forward strand.
TAATAACTTTCAAATGTTGTGGACCACTTAAAATGATTTTCAGATCTTACTAAGTCTTAAGTAAGACTCAGATTTGTCCTGAAAAATACATGACAGATGCCTGAATCTTTGATTAAAATATAAGAGACTCATATTTTCAAATTCAAAGGTACAGTAAAGATAAGCGCCAACATTTTTTTATTCAATCAATTCCTGTGTTTCATTCACTTCACCATTTTTTTCTGGTGAATATTACCATCACTGAGTTTTCAATACTTAACAAAAATGCCTAATTTCAAAGACAACAGATTCAGAAGAGATTAAAACTCTGGACTTTATAAGCACTTATTTTGTTTTCCAATTAAATTGGGTTAGATACAAAATCCTACTGTTATTTCAAGGAACACTGAAAAAAATATTTCTTAAAAACACTGGACATTAGCAATTTGTTAACTGTCAAATAGTGTTGTTGATCTGAAGAATAATACCATCCAGCTGTAAAATCAATACTGCGATCAAAATTATATAAGTGTCTTCATTTTTTTCCCCTAAATAAGTTGAAAAGAATGAAAATGACCAACTATGAATGTGAACATTTTTTATCATTATCTGTTAGAGACTCTAAATGGCAGATAGCCAAAAAACAGGCAATGTTTTTTTTAGCTATGGATGGTATTTATCATTTTTAGGACCTATTTGTCTAATAATATATCTGGAGATACTCAGTATCAGTAAGTTAAAATATTTTCATTATTGTTCATTGAAGTGCATTTTTTTCACTTTGCTCTTACTAAAGATCAGTTTCTAACATGCTACTCAAGTGCCTCTTCATGTGAGTTTTTGCATAATACTATAATTTATCCAACAATTGCATACATTCATCAGGTATCTGACTATTTGCCTACTACATCAGGTATGCTGCTAGCAGATCTACCAATAGAATTAAAACAATATTTTTCCCATAATGAAGAAAATAATCCATAACCAATATTAATGGAGATGAGAGAAGATGAACCAACCTGAATGAATATAGAGAAGACCATCAGACAACTTCATTTTAACTTGCTTCTGATTTTTTGTTTTTCCATCTCAGTTTTCATTGACCATCATAAGTTTTTTCATCACAGCATGATCCAAAAGGCATATTCTGAGAATTTGTCACTTACAAACTGTGCTTAATCTGTCTTCTCTGTATTACAGTACTGGACACAAAAAGTACATAAAATATGGCATTTTCAAATAAATATTTCCAAGATGTTTTATACCACCACACCACTGGCCATCAGTATATTTTTAAAGAATTATATTTAAAATGTATTTATGTGTATTTACACATGCACATATTTATCAATCATACAACCCTGAGGCTTTTAAACATTATATGGATTCACCTCTTTGCTTGGGACAAATAAAGAATTTATAAATACCACATTAAAGAGAAAATTTAGTAATCTATTAACATAGTGTATTGGCTGAAAAATTATCTTTCTGTACTAAAGTATAATCTTTAGTTTTCAGTTGGGGGAGTGCTTGCACATAAAACTGAAATAGTATATGCTATGTTTAAGTACCAAAAAACAATTCCAAAAGATATGGGAAAAGTATTTAGAAATAAAAGAACTATAGTAGTTATGAGTCATGGGTAAAGATTCAGTATTTCCATAGAATTTTATGCTGAATAGCAGAATTCTGAAGCTGTTTGGAAACATCCCTCATGTGCTCCCTTAGTTTTCTTTGAGAAATTTGAGACTCCTTTTCCCTAAATTGAGAATTTGAACTCCTTTTTCCCTAAAGAGGAAATTCTCTATGGTGTTCTCCTAAAGCTTTACATACTGCTGGAAGAATGGCCTGAAAGCTACCAGCTTACTCCTAACATTTTCAAATATGTGTTTTCATTGTAGTATAAAAGCTCAGACTTGGTATATAAGATTTTCTCAAGAAAGAGAATCCAAACCTGTTGAATGGAAATGGTATCACTAAAGAGAAAGCTATAGTTTGATCTCTCATGGTTTTCTTTCCAAGCTAGGTTGTCCTTTGCTTCCAACCAAACAGAAAAATATCTATCTTTAATAGCGTATGAGTATCTCTCCAGGATTAGGCTAGTTTTCTTAAGATACAGTATTACCTCATTCTGTTCATTAAGATAATAAATGGGAAAATTTTCCTATAAAAAAGTTCCAGATTCTTTGCCTAAAGGAGTTAATAGATGTTAGTTAAATTTGACTCTAGAGCATATGTCATTTCATTACAAGAGAGAAATGTTGTCTTTTTCTCTTTTATTTTATACAAATTCAACACTGAGTCTTAGTTTGGGAATTGTTTTTTCTTCTCAGAAACCTAACCAAAACCAAAAAAAAAAAAAATCGTTTGACATAGTTCTAGTATTCATATCAGTGGGACACAGTTGGTGTTAGTTATAGGTACATATTCTTTTAAACCAAAATATTCTTGCATTTCACAGACGTTTTCACATAATTATTAAAGTTATATTAGTAGACTATTTGTAGCTTTTAAATTCAGAGATATTCTGATAGTGACTGATGTCCAGTTTGTCAAGGAAAGTTGAAGACAAGTTATTTAAATTAAAGACAAAATAACAGAGATGGAACAGTTATGAACTTCTCCAAAAAACTGGGAAAATATCCTAGGCCCGAATTCCATTTGTTAATATCATCTCAGAAATGTTCTATTAAAATTCATGCAAAATAAACAATTTTTAAAATTTGCCTTTAGCCATATTTTAGTTTTTAGGTATTGATAAGGGTCAATATGCAAAATGTCTGAGATATGATTAAAACTCTTTTCATGCATGGATCTATTATCTGGAAGGATTCATCCATCTTTGAAAATATAGAGAGTTAAAAGTTTACAATTGAGAAAAAAATTTGAAGTTTTAAAGTTTGTAATGCTTATCAAAATTATATTGATCTATGAATATGGCAGTTCCATTTATAGAGGATTTAAAAAAAATAATTGAGTCTGTAACTTAACATTAAAACAGGATTGGGAGGTTTGTGGGACTACAGTTTGAAAAGTATTCTTATAAAGACCATTTTGTCAAGGCCTAAAACCCAATATTTTAAAGTACTTTAGGATTTATTTGCTTTGCATTGTAAAATAAAATACTTTTAATGATGTTTTCTTTTCACTTCTGTTCTTTTGTGGTCATATTCTGTATGTTACAATGTTAAAAGTTACAAGTTTGGAAATTGTATTGCTGATCCACTGCTCCCTTTTATGAACACTTTTTTAGCATGTATAAATGGAAGGAGCTAATTTGTTGAAATGTCATTGTATTGCTTTTAGGTGCTTTCTTAAGGAAACAGATTTCCTCAAATTTTGTCAGTTTGAGCAAAAACATACCATTTAGAGTATATGGTGTCTGTAAATAAATTTAACTTGTAACAGGTGATCTTTAAGCTCAACACATTACACTTCTAGTTTTGTTTTTCTTTAATATGGGGGATGTGAAGTTATTTTTCACAAAATTGTTATGTCACAAGTAGTGCTAAATGAATTGCATTAGTGTTTGAAACAATAGAAACCCCTTTTTGTTTAGATGTAGTCTTTGAAAGAGCAAGAAAATAACCCCTGTAAATGAATAAGTGTCCTAAGAGAGAAGTGTCTTCAGAGGGCCCTCTTTGCAAAATTTTCTCTTATGATTCCAAATTAAAAGTGATGGATTGAATAACCCTGTTAAATCCAATTTAAGTGGTTTCATGATGATTTATGAAAATTTACTTGTTATAAATTGTAGACTGGTGGTAGAATTTGAACTGTTCTCTAAAATTCTAGTGAGTAGTCCACTTTACATTATAAATAAAATGTGACCAAGTCACACTTGGTCCTTTGGCTCAACTAGAGAACCCAGGATCCTAAGATTGAATTCTTGTTTTAACATTGGTATGCTAATAATCAGTAGGGGAGATTGGTCTCCATGAAAATGACAGTAGAGAGTGATATGAAAGTTCACACTAATATCTTATTCAGAAATTTCATTTTTATCATAGAAAGACAACATAAAAAACATTTCTATATAAAATGTGGCTTCAATTCCAAATGGAAAAATAATAAAGATATTGTAATATCTTTAAGTTATAAAATCAGTTAAAAAAGGAATTCCAGTATATTTGTAGTAGTCACTAATAAAATGTTTTTAAATAAAAACTGGTATTACATAGTCATTTATATTTAAAATGTCTGTTTTAAAAGTTTTAACAAATGTTCACCTCTCCCCAATAAAATTATTCAACCCGAACATATATTAGTGGATATTTGAATAAAGAGGATTGAAAATAATTTTTTTAAGCCTTACATGTGACCTCCTTGAACAAAAGGATTTTTACATAAGTTATTTTCTTTATGGTTTTGAGGGTTTTGTAGGGTAGCTTTGGGATACTTAGGATTAAATGCCTTCAAGGGGCACCTGGGTGGATGAGTCGGTTAAGCATCTGGCTCTTGACTTCAGCTCATGTCATGATTTCACTGTTTGTGGGTTTGAGCCTCATGTCAGGGTCTGCACTGGCAGTGCAGAGCCTGCTTGGGATTATCTCTCTCCCTCTCTGCCCTTCACTGGTCATGTGCTCTGTCTTTCTCTCTCTAAATAAATAAATAAATAAAAAAATAAATAAATAAAGGCCTTCAAAAAGCAATGGTATCTCAGGCAGTGAAGTCCAAATAACTTCTGTCTTACTGTAACTCCTCAAGATTTATTATCAGGTGAAATGCTTTCAGATCATGTCAGCAGGTAAATAATATAAATTAAAAGAGTTTTTAAGGTTAAAAATCTACTTCTTTTAAAAGCATCTAAATATATTTTTAAAGGGAAAGTTATCATCGTCTTCTAGGTACACAATATGTGTCCTGAAATGAAAATCGTGCTGGGGAGGTTATGTGTTTTAGAAAGGTAGAGGACTATATTTAATATTCTATAAGTAGATTTATATTAAATTCAGTGTCTGTTTACTTAAGTCAAGGCGAATACCTCTGAAGAAGGGTTATGTGAATTGTAATCCTGACAGTTTACAAAAAGGGGGCACATAATCCATTTTCCTGAAGAACAAGTTTTTAATTCCTTCTGTTTTTGTGCCACCTTTCCCTTGTTTACTAAAATGATACCTCTGTGTGTTCATAGTGATAAGATGCAAAAAAAATGCAGTCTAAGGGTTATTTATTACTGTTTTTAGTACCAAAAGACAAAATGACACTGTTCCAAGTGAGGGAAGAGTCTGGAAATGTCAAAAGTATTGACTCAAGATTGTAATCATAGATGATTCCGTTCTAGAGAAGAAAACTTTCATGTGTGCATTGTGGAGAATCCAATTCTAGGATCTCCAATTTTTCAAGATTTCTCTTAGAAAACACAACACTTGAATTAAAAGGCCATGATTCTTTTTTTTTTTTTATTTTTTATAATATATGAAATTTATTGTCCAAATTGGTTTCCATAAAACACCCAGTGCTCATCCCAAAAGGTGCCCTCCTCAATACCCATCACCCACACTCTCCTCCCTCCCACCCCCCATCAACCCTCAGTTTGTTCTCAGTTTTTAACAGTCTCTTATGCTTTGGCTCTCTCCCACTCTAACCTCTTTTTTTTTTTTTTTTTTTTTTTCCTTTTTTCCTCCCCCTCCCCCACGGGTTCCTGTTACGTTTCTCAGGGTCCACATAAGAGTGAAACCATATGGTATCTGTCTTTCTCTGTATGGCTTATTTCACTTAGCATCACACTCTCCAGTTCCATCCACGTTGCTACAAAAGGCCATATTTCATTTTTTCTCATTGCCACGTAGTATTCCATTGTGTATATAAACCACAATTTCTTTATCCATTCATCAGTTGATGGACATTTAGGCTCTTTCCATAATTTGGCTATTGTTGAGAGTGCTGCTATGAACATTGGGGTACAAGTGCCCCTATGCATCAGTACTCCTGTATCCCTTGGATAAATTCCCAGCAGTGCTATTGCTGGGTCATAGGGTAGGTCTATTTTTAATTTTCTGAGGAACCTCCACACTGTTTTCCAGAGCGGCTGCACCAATTTGCATTCCCACCAACAGTGCAAGAGGGTTCCCGTTTCTCCACATCCTCGCCAGCATCTATAGTCTCCTGATTTGTTCATTTTGGCCACTCTGACTGGCGTGAGGTGATACCTGAGTGTGGTTTTGATTTGTATTTCCCTGATAAGGAGCGACGCTGAACATCTTTTCATGTGCCTGTTGGTAAAAGGCCATGATTCTTAAACATTCACTTTTCAGTTCCTTAAGAATTTTAGGCAACTAAATGTGGAGAAATCACTTACATGACTATCATCCAGAGTTCAGACTGGAGTAAGTTATAAGTTAACTTTTAGTAAGAAATAGTCAAAATCATTTTAAGTGTTATGTGCTTTTGTATAATTCTTGGAACTTTTTTTTTTAATATTTTTTTCAACGTTTATTTATTTTTGGGACAGAGAGAGACAGAGCATGAACGGGGGAGGGGCAGAGAGAGAGGGAGACACAGAATCGGAAACAGGCTCCAGGCTCTGAGCCATCAGCCCAGAGCCCCACGCGGGGCTCGAACTCACGGACCGCGAGATCGTGACCTGGCTGAAGTCGGACGCTTAACCGACTGCGCCACCCAGGCCCCCCTCTTGGAACTTTTTTAAAGTTAAGTAAGTTTCATTTCAACTTAATTTGTATGTATGAAAATTGTAAATCAAACCAATTGAACTTTTAAAAAGGACAAAAGTCCCCCCCCATAAACTTAGATTTAATACATAAAATTATACATTAGAGTATATAAATTTATAAAATTTTTAAATTCCCATATAATAATGTCACATTAAGTTATAAAACTATTAATAGATGATTCACCTTCATTAATTATAATTGTGTATTACATTTATTGAAAATTTTTTGTATTTATTATTTTCACTCAAAGAGCGTAAGTGTCTTCCAGTAAATATTGGAAATAACCTGTTGGATTATCTGAATTTTCCAGATCTTAATCCATTATAATTGAATGATACTTTCTTGGGACTATCTTGGCCAATTTAAGTTCTTTAAGTTTTCACTTTACAAATGACTAATGCTAAAGCATAGGTGAAATAGCAAACTCTTACTTGCTCTTTAAATAAAAATATCCCACTATTTTAAAGCAAATCCTATATATCTCTGAAAAAAAAATCTACTTTATGTCCATAGAATGCTACTACATTTAATTGAAAACTAAAGTTCTCTTTGACAGCTTGTGGCTATTGTTTCACATAGTCCTTGTTTAGATTGAGTGAAATCAGTGAAAAGCATGAGCAAATAGAAAGTTATTTCCTTAAAATTCTGGATGTTAAATCAATGTTTCAACCTGCAAAACAAAGCAGCTGTCCAGATAATTGAAATATGTCACTAATTAATGAATAAGGAAAAGTGGTTCCAAATTAATTACAGTCCAAGTCATTGAATAACTGCATTTTCCCCATATAGACAAGACCAAAATTAACTATTGGATATGAGAAAATCCCTACAATAATACCATTTTATTAGATGTAAAACAATCCAATATAGAATAAAGTTAGAAGATCTAACTTCAAAGCTTAGAGAACAAATGGAATACTTAAGAATTTATCTCAAATATGTGTTTAAAATGTCAGTTAATTCAAATCCAATTGTTAAGCATGAAAGAAAATATCAGTGAAAGGAATTATAGTCACTGAGTGGAAAATGAAATTGAAACATCTAAATGTAGTTGCTGAGCACCCAGTAAAACTGGTATGATTTCCTACACTATTTCAAGACAGACCTACATTTTATCGTTAAACAATTCACTTTAGGAAAGCAGTGAATATAAATATAGCTTTATAAATGTTTTAGGTACCTTTTCAGCCTTCTAGTTCACAGCACCAATTTTGATCTTTTACTACAAAACTTTTGAAGTGTTCTTAAGAACTTACTGTGTCTCAGGGGTGCATGGGTGGCTCAGTCAGTTAAGCATCCAACTCTTTTTCTTATTTTTTTTTTACATTTATTTATCTTTGAGAAACAGTGAGACAAAGCGTGAGTGGGGGAGGGGCAGAGAGAGAAGGAGACACAGATTCTGAAGCAGGCTCCAGACTCTGAGCTGTCAGCGTAGAGCCTGATGTGGGGATCAAACCCACAAACTGTGAGATCATGACCTGAGCCCAAGTCGGGCGCTCAACCGACTAAGCCACCCAGGTGCCCCAAGCATCCAACTCTTGATTTTGGCTCAGGTCATGATCTCACGGTTCATGGGTTCGAGCCCTGCATCAGGCTCCATGCTGGCAGTGCAGAGCCTGCTTGGGGTTCTCTCTCCATCTCTCTGGGGACCACTTTCTTACACCTTACACAAAAATAAATTCAAAATGGATGAAAGACCTAAATGTGAGACATGAAACCATAAAAATTGTAGAGGAGAACACAGCCAGTAATCTCTCTGACATCGGCCATAGCAGCTTCTTTCTAGATATGTATCCAGAGGCTAGGGAAACAAAAGCATAAAAGACTATTGTGATTTCATCAAAATAAAAAGCTTCCACACAGTGAAGGAAACAATCAGCAAAATTGAAAGGCAACCTACAGAATGGGAGACATTTGCAAATGACATAGCTCATAAAGGGTTAGTATTCAAAATGTACAAAGAAACTTACAAAACACACACACACAACAGCACCATATATTTAGCAGAGCCAGATAGTGTATCTACTAAAGTCTCTGTATGCTAAACACATATTCAAGCAATGACATTAAGTGATTATGGAGTGGAAAATATATTAGGATATAGTGTTTATTGGAAGAATTAAGAACTATGGTGAAAGGGATTGGAGAGATAAAACACCACTTGATATGGTTTCCTTGAAGGTTCTACAGTTTTAGCAACAGCAACCCTAGGCTGGAGAATTCATTATTTTACATAAACTATAGAACAATATATCAGTAAATACACTCATGCTAAAGCTGGCACATTTTTTTTTACATAATGTAAATTATCAGATTGCTAAATCTTAAAGCAATATATATGATTACAATAAAGAAACAAAATGACAGGCACTTGGGTGGCTCAACCAGTTGAGCATCTGACTTTGGGTCAGGTCATGATCTCAGGGTTCATGAGTTTGAGCCCCACATGGAACTCTGCACTGACAATGCTGAGCCTACTTGGGATTCTCTCTCTCTCTCACTCTCTCTCTCTGCCCCTCCCCAGCTCATGCTCCTGCTCTCTCTCACTTTCTCTCTCTCGAAGTAAATAAATTTTTTAAAAAGAGCTGTTGAGACTGTCTTTATTCCATTGGATATTCTTTCCTGCTTTGTCAAAGATTAGTTGGCCATATGTTTGTGGGTCCATTTCTGGGTTCTCTATTCTGTTCCATTGATCTGAGTGTCTCTTCTTGTGCCAGTACCATACTGTCTTGACATACTGTCTTGATGATTACAGCTTTGTAGTATAGCTTGAAGTCCAGGATTGTGATGCCTCCTGCTTTGGTTTTCTTTTTCAAGATAGAGGCACTATCAACAATAGCCAAAGTATGGAAAGAGCCCAAATATCCATCGATGAATGAATGGATAAAGAAGATGTGGTATATATATACAATGGAGTATTACTCAGCAATCAAAAAGAATGAAATCTTGCCATTTGCAACTACATGGATGGAACTGGAGGGTATTGTGCTAAGTGAAATTAGAGAAAGACAAATATCATATGACTTCACTCATACGAGTACTTTAAGAGACAAAACAGATGAACATAAGGGAAGGGAAACAAAAATACTATAAAAAACAGGGATGGGGACAAAACATGAGACTCATAAATATGGAGAACAAACAGAGGGTTACTGGAGGGGGTGTGGGAGGGGGGATGGGCTAAGTGGGTAAGGGGCACTAAGGAATCTACTCCTGAAATCATTGTTGCACTATATGCCAGCTAATTTGGATTTAAATTTTAAAAATAAAATTAAAAAAGATAAAAAAGATCTGATTGCTTATAAAAAATATAAAATGATTCATTGACACAATAAAGACAGTTTTTTCATCCTTTAATATGCAAGGATAAGTTGTGCCTCATCTGGTACTTCCAACTTGAGCAGAAAGCATAGGTAGTATCCACTTGTATAAAAAGAGCCAACTATAGTAACAAATGATGGTAAAAAATGCAAGTCAAAAAAATTGTTTTGCTTGTAACAAGACAGTTAAACGATGGGTGATATTTTAACAAGCACTGTAATATTTCATTATTAAGCATTAGTAAAAATGAGATTCATTTACTTTGGGATCCTTGACAATGATGCCATTAAGGTACTTGCATATTATGAAATTTCTGATTAGACTTTGTGATCGCTGCACTTGTCCTCCCCCCACACACATTATTTCCAATGTTAAAGTGGATCAGCATTATTACTCTGTATGCTTTCATTTCTACTCAATTTGGGTCTGGTCATTAGTAGGAATATTTAAAACTATCTACCTTCATGACTTCTTCAAAGGTTCATTTTTCTTTAAATTTTAACAATATTTTTACATACTTAAAAATAAAGTTGTTAAAAGAAAGATGATGAGCAGTGTTCTATTTCCCATCACTGCACACATTACATGTTGTCACAGCTGATTCCATATCTATCATATCCTGTGTTATTTCCATTTCTAAAATCACAATTATTTGCCGTGGAAAGAATTAAAACATTAAAAATACAATTTGAATAGCATGATCAAGCAACAAATTTGGTCTCCTTTAGAATACACATATACCTGTGAAATAATCTCCATGTTTCTTTCAGCTTTTTTTTTTTTAATTTTTTTTTCTTAACGTTTTATTTATTTTTGAGACAGGGGGACACAGAGCATGAACAGGGGAGGGTCAGAGAGAGGGAGACACAGAATCTGAAACAGGCTCCAGGCTCTGAGCTGTCAGCACAGAGCCCAACGTGGGGCTCGAACTCACGGACCGCGAGATCATGACCTGAGCCAAAGTCGGCCGCTCAACCGACTGAGCCACCCAGGCGCCCCCTCTTTCAGCTTTTTATTGGAGATTCCCTCTCTCCATCTCCATACATACAATGATACACAAAAGTGGCAGGTACTTAACATACATGTCATGGAGGAAAATCACCTCTCCAATTTCAAAGGGAGATATATATGAGAATTGCCTTAGGTTATAGCTAAAATTGTTGAAACAAATCTTTTTTTTTTTTTTTTCCCAAGACAAGAGATGGGATAAAACAGTGGCTGAACTGAGAGGCATTACCAACTAATATAGAAAATTGTAAAAAGAAAAAAAAAAGAAAAAGAAAAAAGCCCTCTGAAAGTAGTTCTATGGGAAGGTAATTTATCATATTCTTGTCGGTTTCTAATGCCTTTGTAGATTCTAAAGGAGAATCAAAACTCACCTGAACAACCCTTGTCTTGGCTTGTCTGAGTGTCTTCTTTTAAAACTCAAAGACCAATTATCTCTGGCGTACTGATTTAATTCACCCCACTGCTCAATATGAAATAATTTTGAGAATCCCCATTGGGGAAGCCCTAGGAAAAACTGTTAAGTATGGCTTAGTCACTCCCTTCCAAAGACTCGGACCCCTAAGCATTTGACTGCATCCTAGCCCCTATACCACCACCATTTCATCCACCTCATACAAATGTGCATCCTTATATGATTCCCCCACCATAGACTGTACTTCATACATCCCTAACATCAAAATGTTAATGGCCTATGGTATCATCTGCCAAGAAAGTTAATTCTTTTAACTTTTCTCTCTTTTTTAAATGTTTATTTTTTCTGAGAGAGAGAGCATGAGAGGGTGGAGGGGCAGAAAGAGAGGAGAGAGAGAATCCCAAGCAGGCTGATGCAGGGCTCCATCTCAGGAACCCTGAGATTGTAACCTGACCCGAAATCAAGAGTCCAATGCTTAACTGACCTAGCCACCCAGGCGCCCCTTTTAAATTTTCTTATATCATGTGAAATGTCCAGGGTGAAGTCAATAAAAATGGTGGAATAAGAACTTACAAAATTTCAGTTTTTGATAAAAACAATGAAAAACACAAAAATTGTTAGAATTAACTTTTCCAGAGCTCAAAATTACCCAGAGGCTTGCAGCAATACAGGAAGAGAAATAGCTGAATCTTAGTAAAAACAGTGGCTTTTTTAAAATACTTAATTTTTAGAGAATTTTTAGGTTCACTGCAAAATTGAGGGGTAAGTGCAGAGAGCTCCCAAATATCCCCTGCCCCTGTGCACACCTGCCTTCTCCACTATTAACATCTCAAACTAGAGTGATATATTTGTTAAAATCAATGAATCTACATTGCCACATCATTATTACCCAAATTCATAGTTTATATTAGAGTTCAACCTTGATAATGTGCATTCTGGGTTTAGACAAATTTTAAATTGCATGTTCCCACCATTGTATTATACAGAATAACTTTAGTTCCCTGAAAATCCTTTGTACATTGCCTATTGATTCCTCTCTCCCCCTACACAATGGCAACCACTGATCTTTTTACTTTCCACATTTTTTTCTATTCCAAAATATCATATAGTAGGGATCTTATAGCATGTAGTCTTTTCAGATTGGCCTCTTTTACTTAGTAATATATATTTAAGAATCCTCCATGTCTTTTCATGGCTTGATAGCTCACATCTTTTTAGCGCTGAATAATATTCTATTGTCTGTATGTACTACAGTTTATCCATTTACCTACTAAAGGACATATTCATTGCTTCCAAGTTTTGGCACTTATAAATAAGGCTACTATAAAAATCTGTGTGCAGGTTTTTGAGTGGACATACATATTCAATATTTGGGTACATACTAAAGAATGTGTTTGCTGGATCATTTGGTAAGAGTAGGTGTAAGTTTTATTTTGTTTTGTTTTGTTTTGTTTTGTTTTGTTTTGTTTTGTTTTAAGAAACTGCCAATCTGTCTTCCCAAGGGGCTGTACCATTTTGCATTCCCACCAGAAAGGAACGTAAGTTCCTACTGCTCCACATTATGGCCAACATTTGTTGTTGTCAGTATTTTAGAATTTTGTGATTCTAATTGATGTGTAGTGATATCTCGGGTTTTTAAAAATTTTTTAATATTTATTTGTTCTTGAGAGAGACAGAGCGTGAGTGGGGGAGGGATAGACTCTGAAGCAGGCTCCAGGCTCTGAGCTGTCAGCACAGAGCCTGACGCAGGACTCAAACTCATGAACTGCTAGATCATGACCTGAGCCAAAGTCCAACGCTTAACCAACTGAGCCACCCAGTCACCCCTCTCATTGTTGTTTTAATTTTCAATTTTCTAATGACATATAATGTTGAATATTCTTTACATATGCTTTTGTGCCATCTGTATATCATGTTGATATACAGTGAAGTGTCTGTTAAGATGTTTTGTTTATTTTTTTTTTCATCAGATTGCTCATTTTCATACTGTTGAGTTTTAAGAGCTCTTTGTTTATTTTGGATAACAGTTTCTATATTTTTTGCAAGTATGTTCTCAATGTCTGTGACTTGTATTCTCATTCTCTTGACTGTGTCTTTTATAAAGTAGAAGATTTTAATTTTAATAAAGTCCACCTTATGAATTATTTCTTTTATGTATTGTGCACTTGGTACCTTTGCTATTGATCACCGAACACAAGGTCATTTAGATCTTCTCCTATGATGTCTTACAGCATTTTTGTAGTTTTGTGTTTTGCATGTAGATCTATGATCCATTTTCAGTTAATTTTGTGAAGGGTATAAGGTCTGTAACTAGATTATTATTTTTTGAATGTGGATATCCAGTTATTCTAGCACCATTTGTTGAAATGACTATATTTTCTCCTTTGACAAAGTTTGTCAAAGTTAAGTTGACTATATTTGTGTGAATCAATTTCTGAGCTGTTTTTCCATTGATCTATTTGCCCATTCTTTTGCCAATACCACATTGTCTTGATTACTGTGGTAGTCTTGAAGATGGGTAGTGACAATATCCTGACTTTGTTTTTTGTTTTTTTCAATCCTGTGGTGTTGATTCTGGATCTCTTGCCTCTACATATAAATATTAAGATTATTTTGTCTATATCCACAGAATAATTTTCTGGGACTTTTATTGGAATTGCATTGAATCTGTAGATCAAGTTGACAGTTTGAGAATATTGTCTTTCTATCCATGAGCATGGACTCCCCATTTTTTAAGCTCTTTCTTGAATTCTTTTATCAGAGTTTTATAGTTTTCCTCATTTGTATCGTATACACATTTTGTTAGGTTTATACCTAAGTATTTCATTTTTTTTTGGTGCCAACATAAATGGTATAATGTTTTTAATTTTAAATTCCACCTGTTTCTTGCTGATATATAAGAAAGTGATTGACTTTTATATATGAACCTTCTATCTTTCAACCTTGTAATAATCACTTATTAGTTCCAGGTTTGTTATTGATTCTTTTGAATTTCCTACAAAGACAGTCATTTCATCTGCAAAAAAAAAAAAAAAAAAGACACTTTTATTTCTTTCTTCCCATTCTGTATATATTTTGTTTCATTTTATTCTCTTATTCCATTAACTAGGAGTTTCAGTTAGATGTTTAAAAGCAGTGGTTAGTGAAGACATCCTTGCCTTTTTTCTGATATTAGAAGGGAAGAGTCTAGTTTCTCACTACGTAGTCTGATTTTAGCTATACTTTTTGTACATATTATTAATTAAGGGATTCCCCCTACATTCCTAGTTTTTTAGAAGGTTTTTTTTTTAACATGAATAGGCGTTCTATTTTTCAAAAGCTTTTTCTGCATCTACTGATATGATCATGTGATTTTTCTTCTTTAGACTATTTATATGATAGATAACATTAATTCTCAAATGTTAAACAAACTTACATACCTGCAATAAATCCTATTTGTGTGTATAATTATTATTTTTAAAGTTTTAAAACACTTTATTGAGGAATGGTTGGCATACAAAAACTGTGCATACTTAATATATACAGAATGACGAGTTTGGAAATAAATATAATCACCACATTCTGTGCCACAAAAATATCCACCACCTTCAAAATCTTCCTAGCACCCACTGATTATTTTTAAATAAAAACACTTAATACAATAAGATACATTCTCTTAGTCAAATGTTAATTATGCAATATGGTATTGCTAACTATGGGCACTATGCTGTACAGATTTCTATTCCTTATTCATTTTGTATGACAAAAAAAATTGTACTATTTGACTAATACCTTCCCTTTTCCCCCTTCCCCCAGCCCAGACAACCACCATTCTACTTACTGCTTTAATTTTGACTCTTTTATATTCTTTATATAAGTGGTATCACAAAATATTTGTCTTTCTGTGTCCAGCTTCTTTTCAGTTAACTTAAAGTCCTCCAGATTCATCCATGTTGTCACTAATGGCATGATTTCTTTCTTTTTTAAGGCTGAATATTATTCCACTGTTTACTACAT
Source organism: Leopardus geoffroyi (assembly GCF_018350155.1). Classification (NCBI taxonomy): domain Eukaryota; kingdom Metazoa; phylum Chordata; class Mammalia; order Carnivora; family Felidae; genus Leopardus; species Leopardus geoffroyi. Next base: position 66,301,630 of record NC_059343.1, read on the forward strand.
TTCTTTATTCACCCATCAGTGAACATTATAGTTGTTTCCATGTCATAGTTATTGTAAAGGATGCTGAAATAAATATGGGAGTTCAGATATCTCTTACATAGATGATAGATAGATAGATAATACATAGATATAGATAAATATAGATATATAGATGATATAGATTAAATATAGATAGATGATATAGAGATAGACATAGAGATAGAGATAGATATAGATAGATATAGATATCTTTGGGATATATACCTATAGATATCTTTGAGATATATACCCAGAACTAAGATTTCTGGATCATACGGTAGTTCTATTTTTCATTTTCATTTTTTTTTTTTGTTAACTGCTGTACTTTCATCCATAGTAACTGCACTGAATTACATTTCCACTAAGATTATTTAAGGATTTTCTTTACATCTTCACCAATACTATGTATATACATATATATATATACACACACACACACACACACTAGTATATAATAAATATTTGATAGCCATCCTAACAGGTATTAGATGATATCTCATTATGGTTTTTATTTTCATTTCCTTAGTTGTTTGTAATATTAAGCATCTTTTTCATACACCTGTTGCAATTTATATATCTTCTTTGGGGAAATGTCTAAGTCATTTCCCCATTTTTATTTTTTTAAATATTTTTTAACATTTATCTATTTTTAAGAGATAGAGAGAGACAGAGCATGAGTGGCAAAGGGGCAGAGAGAGACACACACAGAATCTGAAACAGGCTCCAGGCTCCAAGCTGTGAGCACAGAGCCCGATGCAGGGCTCAAACCCATGAACTGTGACATCATGACCTGAGCCGAAGTCAGATGCTCAACCGACCGAGCTATCCAGGCGCCCTGTCATTTCCCCATTTTTAAATCTCACTATTTATTTTCTGTTGAGTTATAGGTGTTCCTTATATATTTTATATGTTAACCTGTTATCAGATATTTGGTTTGAAAATATTTCTTCCATTTTATAGAGTACTTTTTGATATGTTAATTGTTTCCTTTGCTGTGCAGTTTTCAAATTTGATACTATTTCACTTTTTCTATTTTTATTTTTGTTGCCTGTGTTTTTGGGGTCATATCCAAGAAATTATAGCCAAAGTCAATGTCAATAACACTTTTTCCCTAGGTTTTCTTCTAGGAATTTTATGGTTTCAAGTCTTATGTTTAAGTTTTTAAAGCACTTTGAGTTGATATTTTTTTATAATGTTAGATAAAGGTTCAGTTTCATTCTTTTGCATGTGGATATCCAGTTTTACCAACACCATTTATTAAGGAGACCATGCTTTCCCCATTGTGTGGTCTTGGCACCCTTCTTGAAGATCAGTTGTTTATCAATGTGTGGATTTATTTTGGGGTTCTCTGTTCAGTTCCATTGGTCTATATGTCTGTTTTTATTGTACTACCATACTATTTTGATTGCTGTAGCTTTCGAATTTGGCTTGAAATTAAGAAGTATAATAGCTCCAGCTCTTATTTTCTTGCTCAAATTGCTTTGGCTATTCAGGTTCTTTTATGGTTCCATATAAATTTTAGAATTTTCTCAATTTCTGTAAAAAAATGCCATTGGGATTTGGATAGAGATGGCATTAAATCTGTGGATCATTTGGGGGTAATGTGTACATTTTAACAATATTAATTCTTTTAATCCATGAACAAAGGATGCTTATTTTGTCTGCTTTAATTTCTTTCATTGGTGTTTCATAATTATCACATAAATCCTTTACACCCTTAGTTAATTAAGTTTCATGTTTTGCTTTTTTTGACTGTTGTAAATGGGATTGTATTCTTAATTTGCTTTGCAAATAGTTTTTTTGTGAATGCATAGAAACAAATTAATTTTTGCATATTAATTTTGTCACCTGCCACATTACTTAATTTATATATTAGTCCTAACACTTTTTATGAGTCTTTTGGGTTTTCTACATGTAGATCATGTTATCTGCAAAAGAAAATTTTACTACCTCCCTTTCCATTTGGGTGACATTTTTTAATTTTCTTGCCTAAATGCTCTGGCTAAGATATCCAGTACCATGTTCCATAAGAATGTTAAAAATGGGCATCCTTGTCTCATTTCTAATCTTAGAGGAAAAGCTTTTGACTTTTCACCATTGAGAATGATGTCAGCTGTAGGATTGTCATATATAGTTTCTAAAATGTTGAGGTGTATTTCTTCTATGCCTAATTTTTGAGGGTTTATCACTAAAGGATGCTGGATTTTGTCAAATTCTTTTTCTGTATCTATTGAAATAATTGTATGATTTTTATTTTTTACTCTGTTAATGTGGTATATCACAATTTTTGTCTGCATATGTTGAACCATTCTTGCATCCCAGGTATGATTCCCACTTGATAACGCTGTATGATCCTTTTTAAAATTTCTTTTTATTTAAATTCCATAGGTTAACATACAGTGTAATATTAGTTTCATGTTTACAATTTAGTGATTCAACACTTCCATACAACACCCAGTGCTCATCACAAGTATACTCCTTAATTCCCATCACTTATTTAGCCCATACCCCCATCACCACCCCTCTGGTAAACATCAGTCTGTTTGCTGCAGTCAAGAGTCTGTTTCTTAGTTTGCCTCACTCTCTCTTTTTTATTCCCTTTGCTCATTTGTTTTATTTCTTAAATTACACATATAAATGAAATTACACACATGGTATTTGTCTTTCTCTGACTTATTTCACTTAGCATAATACTTTCTAGCTGCATCCATGTCATTGCAAATGGCAAGATTTTATTCTTATTATGGCTAATATTACATATATATATATATATATATATATATATATATATATATATGAGTAATATCCATTGTATATATATACCACATCTTCTTTATCCATTCATCAGTCAGTGGACACTTGGGCTGTTTCCCTGTTTCCATAATTTGGCTATTGTAGATAATGCTGCTATAAACATCAGGGTCATGTATCCCTTTGAATTAGTATTTTAGTATTCTTTGGGTAAATACCTAGTAGTGTAATTGCTGGGAGTTCTATTTGTAACATTTTAAGGAACTTTTTCCAGAGTGACTGCACCAGTTTGCTATCCCACCAACAATGCAAGAAGATTCCTTTTGCTCCACATACTATTGTTTATTTGTGTGTGTGTTGTTGATTTTAGCCATTCTGACAAGTGTGAGATGATATCTCATTGTAGTTTTAATTTGTATTTCCCTAATTATTGGTGAGTTGACCATGTTTCCACATGCCTGTTAGCCATCTGGATGTCTTCATTGGAAAAATGTCTATTCAGATATTTTGACCATTTTATAGCATAATTCGTATTTTTGGTATTGAGTTTTATACATTTTATATATATATTTTGGATACTAAATTTTATGAGATATCATTCTCCATTCTGTGCATTGCCATTTAGTTTTGTTGATTGTTTCCTTTTATGTGCAGGAGATTTTATTTTGATGAAATACCAATAGTTTATGTTTGCTTGTTTCCCTTGCCGCAGGAGAAGTATCTAGTAAGAAGTTGCTACAGATAATGTTAAAGAAGTTACTGCTTGTATTCCCTTTTAGGATTTTTATGGTTTCAGGTCTCATATTTATGCCTTCAGTGCATTTTGAATTTATTTTTGTGTATGGTATAAGAACGTGGTCTAGTTTCCTTCTATTGAAGATTGCTGTTCAGTTTTCCCAGCAACATTTCTTGAAGAGTGTCTTTTTCCCATTGGATATTCTGTCCTGCTTTGTTCAAAATTAATTGACAATATAGTTGTGGGTTCATTTCTGGGTTTTCTATTCTGTTCCATTGATTTATGTTTCTTTTTTGTGCCCATACACAATAAGCTGTTTCAATAACTACAGCTTTGTAATATAACCTAAGGTCTGGAATTGTGATGCCTCCAGCTTTGCTTTTCTTTTTCGTGGTTGCTTTGCTTATTCAGGGTCTTTTGTGGTCCCATACAAATTTTAGGATGGTTTATTCCAGCTATATGAAAAATCCTGCTGGCATTTTGATAGGGATTGCACTAAATGTGTAGCTTGCTTTGGATAATATAGACATTTTAACAGTGTTGGTTCTTCCAGAACATTAGCATGGAATGCTTTTCCATTTCTTTGTGTTATCTTCAATTTCTTTCATCAGTGTTTTATAGTTTTCAGAGTATAGTTATTTCACCCCTTTGGTTAGGTTTATTCCTAGGTATCTTATTGTTTTTGGTGCAATTGTAAATGGGATTGATTACTTGATTCTCTTTCTGATGCTTCATTATTGGTGTATAGAATTTCTGTGTCAATTCTAACAATTTTTTAGTGTTGTCTTTCAAGTTATATTTATAGAGTATCATGTCATCTGCAAATACTGAAAGTTTTATGACTTCCTTGTCCATTTGCATGTCATTTTATTCTTTTTCTTGTCTGATTGTACCGTGTTTAATCAGTGGAGTTATTCCCGTGTTGTTCCTGACCAGAGACATTCCTGTGCCATTCCTGACTATACAGGAAAGGTCTGTTTTTCCCCATTGAGGATGATATTCATGGTGGGTTTTTCATAGATGGCCTTTATTATATTGAGGTATGTTCCCTCTAAACCTACTTTGTTGAAAGCTTTTATCATGAATGGATGCTGTACTTTGTCAAATGTTTTTTCTACATCTATTGAAATCATCATATGGTTCTTACCCTTTCATTTACTAATGTGGTATATCACCTTGATTTGCAAATACTGAACTGCCCTTGCAACCCAGGAATAAATCACACTTGATCATGGTGAATAATTTTTTTAATGTATTGTTGGATTTCTTTGCCAGTATTTTACTGAGAATTTTTTCATCCATATTGATCAGGGATATTAGCCTGTAGTTCTTTTTTTTAGTGGAGTCTTCATCTGTTTTTTGTATTAGGGTAATGTTGTCCTCCTGGGATTAGTTTGGATGTTTTCCTTCCTTGTCTGTTTTTTGTAATGGTTTGAGAAGAACAGCTTTAGAGTCTTGTGTAAATGTTCAGTTGAGGGACGCCTGGGTGGCTCAGTTGGTTAAGCATCGAACTCTTGATTTCAGCTCAGGTCATGATCTCAAGATTCATGATATTGAGTCCCATGTTGGGCTCTGTAGCACAGAGCCTGCTTGGGATTCTCTCTCTCCCTCTTTATCACTCCCCTGCTAGCTTGCTCACACTCTCTCAAAATAAATAAATAAATGTTAAAAAAAATATATATATATATATATCTGGTCCTGGAATTTTGTTTGTTGGGAATTTATTAATAATTGATTCGATTTCTTTGCTGGTTATCAGTCTGTTCAAGTGTTCTATTTCTTCCTGTTTCAGTTTTTCTATTTTATATGTTTCTAGGAATTTGTCCATTTCTTCCAGGTTGCCCCATTTGTTGGCATATAGTGTTTCATAATATTCTCTTATAATTGGTTGTATTTCTATGATGTTGGTTGCTATTTCTCCTCTTTCATTTATGATTTTATTTATTTGGGTTCCTTCTCATTTTGATGAATGTAGCTAGAGGTTTATCAACTGTATTAATTTTTTCAAGGAACCAAATCCTTGTTTCGTTGATCTGTTGTATTGTTTGTTTGTTTTTTGTCTTTAGTTTCTATATCATTTGTTTCTGATCTAATTTTTATTATTTATTTTTTTCTGCTGCCTCTAGCCTTCATTCGTTGTTCTTTTTCTAGCTCCTTTAGGCATAAGATTAGGTCTTATTTGAGATTTTTCTTGCTTCCATTTTTTTCTTTAGTTTTTCTAGGCAAGTCAATCTGGGAAATACAAATACCATTTTATTTAACTCATATGTGGAATTTAAAAAACAAAACAGATGAACTTATAGGAAGGGGGTGGGGAAGAAGAGAGAGGGAAACAAACCACAAGATAGAAAACAAACAGAATTGTTGGAGGGAGTTGGATGGGGGATGGGCTAGATCCGTGATGGGTATCAAGGAGGGCACTTGTGATGAACATGAGGTGTATATAAGAGATGGATCACTTAATTCTACTCCTTTTTTCACATTTTTTTAAAATTTAAATTCAAGTTACTTAACATATACTGTAGTAATAGTTTCAGGAACAGAATTTAGTGATTGATCACTTACATAGAGCACCCAGTGCTCATCTCAACAAGTGCCCTCCTTAATGCTAAATACCCATTTAGCACATCCTCCCACCCACCACCCCTTCAACAACACTGTTTGTTTTCTGTATTTAAGAATATCTTATGGTTTGTATCCCTCTCTATTTTTATCTAATTTTTCTGTCCCTTCCCCTATATTCATCTGGTTTGTTTCTTAGCTTCCACATAAGAGTGAAATCATATGATATTTGCCTTTCTCTGATTGACTAATTGGGCTTAGCATAATACAGTCTAATACCATCCATGTCGTTACAAATGGTAAGATTTTATTCATTTTGATCACTAATATTCCATTGTTTATATATACCACTTCTTCTTTATCCAATCATCGATCGATGGACATTTGAGCTCTTTCCAGATCTGGCTACTGTTGATAATGCCACTATAAACACTGAGGTGCATATGCCACTTTGAATTAACATTTCTGTATCCTTTGGATAAATACCTAGTAGTGCAATTGCTGGGTCTTAGGGCAATTCTATTTTTAGTTTCGTCTTTAAAGTTTATTATTTTGGAGAGAGAAAGAGAGAGAGAGAGCAGAGGAGAGGCAGAGAGAGAGGGAGAGAGAGAATCCCAAACAGGTTCCTCACCATGAGTGCAGAGCCCAATGAACCATGAGATCCCAACCTAAGCCAAAATCAAGAGTTGGATGCTTAACCAAGTGAGCCATCCAGGTGCCCCTATTTTTATTTATTTTTTTTGAGAAACCTCCATACTGTTTTCCAGAGTGGCTGCACCAGTTTGCATTCCCCCCAGCAGCGCAAAAGTGTTCCCCTTTCTCCACATCCTTGCCAACATCTCTTGTTTCCTGAGTTGTTAATTTTAGCCATTCTCACAGGTGTGAGGTTGTATCTCATTGTGGTTTTGATTTGTATTTCCCTGATGATGAGTGATGTTGAACATCTTTTCATGTGTCTATTAGCCATTGATGTCTTCTTTGGAAAAGGGTCTATTTATGTCTTCTGCATATTTCTTCACAGGATTATTTGGGGTTTTTGGGTGTTGATTTTGATAAGTTCATTATATATTTTAAATACTAACTCTTTATATGATATGTCATTTGCAAATATCTTCTCCCATTCCGCTGTTGGTTGCCTTTTAGTTTTTTGATTGCTTCCTTTGCTGTACAGAAAATTTTATCTTGATGTGGTTCCAATAGTTCATTTTTGCTTTTGTTGCCCTTACCTCCAGAGACATGTCCAGAAGAAGTTGCTGTGGCCGAGGTCAAAGAGGTTGCTGTTTGTGTTCTCCTCCAGGATTTTGAAGGTTTCCTGTCACGTTTAAGTCTTTCAACCATTTTGAATTTATTTTTGTGTATAGTATAAGAAAGGGATCCAATTTCATTCTTCTGCATGTCACTGTCCAGTTTTCCCACCACCATTTGTTGAAGAGACTATCTTTCTTCCACTGGATACTCTTTCCTACTTTGAGAAGACAGCTTGGCCATACATATGTAGGTCCATTTTTGGGTTCTCTATTTTTTTCCCATTGATCTAGGTATCTATTTTTGTGCTAGTACCATTCTGATTTGATGATTATGGCTTTGTAATACAGCTTGAAGTCCAGAATTGTGATTTCTCCATGTTTTGTATTCCTTTTCAACATTACTTTGGATATTTGGGGTATTTTCTGGTTCTGTACAAATTCAGAATTGTTTGTTCTAGCTCTGTGAAAAATGCTGATGTTATTTTCATAGGGATTGCATGAATGTGTGGATTGCTTTGGGACATTTTAACAATATTCTTCCAATCCATGAGGATCAAATGTTTTTCCAGTTCTTTGTGTCAATTTTCAATTTATTTCATAAGCTTTCTATATTTTTCAGTGTACAGATATTTACCTCTTTAGTTAGGTTTATTCCTAGGTATTTTATGGATTTTGGTGAAATTGTAAATGGAATCAATTCCTCGATTTCTCTTTCTGTTGCTTCATTTTTGGTATATAGTAATACAACCGTTTTCTGTACATTGATTTTATATTCTACAACTTTAGCAATTTCACGTATTGGCTCTTTTTGGTGGAGTTTTTTGGGTTTTCCACATAAAGTATCATGTTAACTATAAAGAGTGAAAGTTTGACTTCTTTGCCAATTTGGATGCTTTTTATTTCTTTTTGTTGTCTGTTGAGGCTAGGACTTCCAGTACTATGTTGAACCAGTGCTGAGAGTGGACCTCCCTGTCATGTTCCTGACTGTAGGTGGCAAGTTCTCAGTTTTTCCCCATTGATGATATTAGCTGTAGGCCTTTCATATATTGCCTTTATGATGTTGAGGCATGTTACTTCTATTCCTATTTTTTGTGGGTTTTTATCAAGAAAGGATGCTGTATTTGTCACATGCTTGTTCTGCATCTATTGACAATATCATATCTTTTCTTTTATTAATGTGGTGTATCACGTTGGTTTGCCAATATTGAACCAGCCCTACAACGGGAATAAATCCCACTTGGTGGCATAGTGATTCATGGTGAATAATTCTTTTAATGTACTCTTGGATTCAGTTTGAAAGTATCTTGTTGAGAACTTTTGCATTGAGTTTCATCAGGTATATTGACCTGTAATTTTCCTTTTCAGTTCAGTCTTTGTCTGGTTTTGGAATCAAGGTAATGCTTATTTCATAGGATGAGTTTGGAAGCTTTCCTTCCATTTCTATCTTTTGGAACAGTTTGAGAAGAAAAGGTATTAACTCATCTTTAAACGTCTTCTAGAATTCCCCTGGGAACCATCTGGCCCAGGACTCTTGTTTGTTGGGAGACTTTTTATTACTTATTCAATTTATTTGGTGGTTATGGGTCTGTTCAAATTTTCTATTTATTCCTGTTTCAGTTTTGGCAGTGTGTGAGTGTCTAGGAATTTGTCCATTTCTTTCAGATTGACTTTTGTTGGCATATATTTTTTCATATTGTTCTCTTATAATTGTTTGTATTTCTGTGGTGTGGGTTGTGATCTTTCTTCTTTCATTCATTATTTTGTCTTTTTGGGTCCTCTTTTCTTCTTGATAAGTCTGGCGAGGGGGTTATTAATTTTGTTTATTCTTTCAAAAAACAGCTTTTAGTTGCATTGATCTGTTCTAATGGTTTTAATTTGTTTTTATATCATTTATTTCTGCTCTAATCTTTATTATTTCCCTTCTTCTGCTGGCTTCAGGCTTTATTTGCTTTTCCTTTTCTTTTTTTTTTTTTTTTTTAATTTTTTTTTTCAACGTTTATTCATTTTTGGGACAGAGAGAGACAGAGCATGAACGGGGCAGGGGCAGAGAGAGAGGGAGACACAGAATCGGAAACAGGCTCCAGGCTCTGAGCCATCAGCCCAGAGCCTGATGCGGGGCTCGAACTCACGGACCGCGAGATCGTGACCTGGCTGAAGTCGGACGCCTAACCGACTGCGCCACCCAGGCGCCCCTGCTTTTCCTTTTCTAGCTCCTTTAGTTGTAAGATTAGGTTGTGTATTTGGGAACTTTCTTGCTTCTTGAGATAGGCCTGAATTGCAAAGTACTTTCCTCTTAGGACTGCCTTTGCTGCATCCCAAAGTGTTTGTACAGTAATGGCTTTTAATTTCATTTGCTTCTATGTATGTTTTTTTAAATTTCTTCTTTAATTTCCTTATTAACCCATTCATTCTTTAGTAGGATGTACTTTAACCTCCATGTATTTGAGGGCTTTCTAAATATTTTCTTGCGGTTGATTTAATGTTTCATAGCATTGTGATCTGAAAATATGCATGGTGTGATCTCAATTATTCTGTATCTCTTGAGGGCTGATTCGTGACCAAGTATGTGATCTTCTCTGGAGAATGTTCCAGTGCACTTGAGAAAAATGTGTATTCTGCTGCTTTAGGATGAAATGTTCTTGAATATATTTATTCAGTCCTTCTCGTTCAGTGTGTCATTCAAAGCCATTGTTTCCTTGTTGACTTTCTGCTTAGGTGATCTATCCATAGCTATAAGTGAGGTAGTAAAGTCTCCTACTCTTATGGTATTATTTTTGATGAGTTTCTTTATGTTTGTGATTCATTTATTTATATGTCCATTGTTGTAAGTGGGATGTTAAAGTCCCTTACTGTTATTATATTATTATCATTGAGTTTCTTTATGTTTGTCATTAATTGATTTATAGATTTGGATGTTCAAGTTGGGGGCTTAAATGTTTACAATTGTTATATTTTCTTGTAGGATAGGCCTCTTAATTATGATACGATGCCCTTTCTTCATCTTTTGTACAGACATTGTTTCAAACTCTAGTTTGTCTGATATAAGTATGGCTACTCTGGCTTTCTTTTGACTTCCAGTACCATGATAGATGGTGCTCCATCTCCTCGCTTTCAATCTGCAGGTGTCTTTAGGTGTAGAATAACTTTTTTTTTTGTAGGTACCATATAGATGGATCTTGTTTTTTAAATCCATTCTGAAACCCAATGTCTTCTGATTGGAGCATTTAGTCCATTTACATTCAGAGTGATTATTGAAAGATGAATTTAGTGTCATTTTGTTACCTGTAGAGCTGGTGTTTCTGGTGATGCTCTCTGATTCCTTGCAGTCTTTGTTGCTTTGGTCTTTTTTTTTTTTCTCCACTCAGAGTCCCGGTAAATTTTATTTCAGGTATGGTTTAGTAGTCACGAATTCCTTTAGTTTTTGTTTATCTGGGGAACTATCTCTCCCTATATTCTGAATGACAGTCTTGCTGGAAAAAGAATTCTTAGCTACATATTTTCCCCATTCAGCACATTGAATATTCCCTGCCACTCCCTTCTGGTCTGCCAAGTTTTAGTGGATAGGTCTGTTACTAACCTTATGTGTCTACCCCTGTAGTTTATGGACCTCTTTCTTTAGCTACATTCAGAGTTCTCTCTTTACCTTTGTATTTGGAAGCTTCACTATGATATGTTGTGGTGTCGACCTGTTTTTATTGATTTTGAAAAGAGTTCTCTGTACCTCTTGGACTTGGATTCTTGTTTCCTTCCCCAGATCAGGGAAGTTCTCAGCTATAATTTGTTCAAATAAACCTTTGACCCCTTTTTCCCTCTCTTTTTCTTCTGGAACTCCTGTAGTATGGATATTGTTTTGTTTCATGGAATTGCTTAGTTCTCTATGTCTCCCCCCATGATCTAGTAATTTTCTTTCCCTCTTTTTTTCACCTTCATTATTTTCCATAATTTTCTGTTCTATTTCACTTATTCTCTCCTCTGTTTCTCCAGTTCTTGCTGTCAATGTATTCAGCTTGTTTTTCATCTCAGTTATAGCATTTTTTAGTTCATCCTGACTAGTTCTTAGGTCTTTGATCTCTGCTGCAAGGGTTTCTGTAGTGTCTTCTATGCTTTTTCCCAAGCCTAGCTAGTAGTTTTATGACTGTTCTAAATTCTTGTCTAGATACATTGCTTATATCTGTTTAGACCAAGTCCCTGGCTATGATTTCTTCTTGACCTTTCTTTTGGGGAGAATTCCTCTGTCTTGTCATTTTTGCTAAGTTTCTGTCTTCTGTGTGTTTTAAAAGCTTCTTATGGTTCCTTCACCTGAGAGTACTACTGTGTTACAAAGGGGTCATACAGTGTCCAGGACCTGGCACTTGAAATATTTCTGGTGTATGTTGTGTACATTCTGCTGTTGTGTTTTGGCTGCTCTTTCGACTGGTCAGTCCTCTGCAGAGCTCATCCTTGCTTACAGTAGTGGAGTGTTTGGACCTTTAATTAGGTGTGCTTGTATTTGCTTGTTGAAGCAAACCTGGAAAAAGGGGGGGATTCTAATTTCAAGACAGGGAACAACAACAAAAAACCCTGAAAATCCAAAAACTGTAAGGTTGATTCCAAAGATAATGAAAGGGAGGTAAAAAACAAAAATGAAGGAGAAAGAAAAAAAGAGGGAAAAGAAAGGAATAAAAAGCCTGATCCAAGAAAAAGAGGAAAGGAAATGAAAAACATCAAACAAGAAACTATGAGCCTGATATCAAAAGAAAAAAAAAGAAGGAAGAAAAAAGGAAAAAAGAGCTGTCTGTGTCATTTTGAGGCACAATTTTCAGTGAACTTGGTGCATGAGAGGTGCTAGCTGTGTTGGTCTTCTTGAAGATAAGTTCCCTGAATTGGCTCAGACTCAGTCTTTTCCCAGTAAATAAGCAGCTGCTTGGCAAGAGGGGCATGTTTGGTGTAAGTGGGTCCCACCTCTACTGGGAACTGCTGCTGTGTTGCTCTCTGAAGTCCTACTGTGTTGGTATTGATGGAAAAATGGCACCAGCCCAATCTCTCATCCCCAGACTGAGGGTCTCACAACCCCCATGGTTCAGACTGCCCTTACAGAATAGCGAGGTCAGTCAGCTTGCCCTGCACACACTCTTTGTTTTTTCCTTGGTGCATGGTTGGTATTCAAAACCGAAAGTCTTCACAGACCTGGCATGATGCTGATCTACTCCCTTCATCCAGAGTAGAGCCTCTCCACCCTGCTGATGAATGGGCTTTGGCTGACACCTGCAGGCTCTTTCTTCCTTGGATAGGCAATAAACCCTATTCTAAAAGTACTCCAAGAAGGGGAATGTTCTCTCCCAGTGTGCCCCAGAGATCTCTACAACACTGTATGCACTCCAGGGCCCACTCCCTCTTTCCCAGGGGTGTACCCTATGGCTCTTCTCTGGAGAAAGTCTCTCATTTTAACAACCTCAAAATTTCAGCTCCTAATGCTGTTTGCAAAAAGGAACTGGGACATTCAGTAATTCCCTCTCCTGAAAGAAGTTTTCTTTCAGAGAAGTTTTCTTCTTGTGCTAACTTGTTGCCATGCTTTCTCAGCCCCTCTTTCTTTCTCTCCCTAATGTCTCTCCACATAAAGTTTTCCCTCCCCTCTGAGGTACCACTGTCCCCCTCCCAATTTGCTTCTACAAAACACACTCACCAAAGTGTCTCCTTCCAACTGTGGAGATCCTTCTTCCTGTCTGCAGACCAATTTTCTGGGTGTTCCAAGTGATTTGACCTCAATACAACTGGGTTTGAGGAATGAAGAAAGCTGAAGGCCCTTTCACTTCCCCGCCATTTGAACTCCTCCTGCTCTTTTGTGTGTTTTAAAAGCTTGTTATGTTTCCTGCACCTGATAGTACTGCTATATTTAAAAGGGGTCATACACTGTCCAAGTCTCTGACACTTCAGGAAGTGTTTCTTGTGTATACTCTGTGCACTCTGCTGTTGCATTTTTGCTACTCTTTTCTACTGGTCAGTCCTCTGGAGAGCTCCTCCTTGCTTGTAGTTGGGAGTGTTTGGACTGTTAACTAAGTGTGTGCTTTTATTTGTTTGTTAAAATAAGCCTGTAAAAAAAGGAGGAAAAAGCCTGATACCCAAAAAAGAGAAAAGGAAAGGGAACCAACCAACCAATCAAACAGAGAATCAAAAAACTATAAGGCTTGGGGCGCCTGGGTGGCGCAGTCGGTTGAGCGTCCGACTTCAGCCAGGTCACGATCTCACGGTCTGTGAGTTCGAGCCCCGCGTCGGGCTCTGGGCTGATGGCTCAGAGCCTGGAGCCTGTTTCCAATTCTGTGTCTCCCTCTCTCTCTGCCCCTCCCCCGTCCATGCTCTGTCTCTCTCTGTCCCAAAAATAAATAAACATTGAAAAAACAAAAACAAAAAAAAAAAAAACTATAAGGCTTATTTCAAAGAAAAAGAAAGAACAAGAAAATTAAAAAAAAAAAAAGAAAGAAAAATAGAAAAGAAAAGAAAAGTCTGGTCCAAAAAAAGAGAAAAAGAAATTAAAAAAAAAAAAACAAAAAAAAAAAAAAAAACTATTAGTCTGATTCCAAAACAGCGAAAGAAGAATAAGGGGAAAAAAGGAAAAAAAAATAAGCCTGGTCCTATTTCCACCAGCATTGCAGTTGTCATTTTGAAGCACTCGATTTTCAGTACACTTGATGGACATTAGTGGTTGGTGCCTTGTGCTGGTCTTCTGGAGAAGAGGCCTTGCTGCGTTGGATCAGAGTCAGTCTTGCCCCAGTAAATAAGCAGTTTCCAGGCACAGGGGGCAGGTTTTGGTCTAAGCATGTCCTGCCTCCACTGGAGGGTCACTGTGCTGTTTTCTGAAGTCCTAACATGTTGGCGTTGGGAGGGAAAATGGCGCCACCTCAATCTCTCATCCCCAGAGAGGGGTTTTCACACTTTCTACTGTTCAGGCAGCCATCACACAATAGCAAAGACAGTCAGCTCTCCTGGCACCACAGCTCTCCTGTGTGTTTTCCTTGGCACGTGGCTGGAATTCAAAATTCGAAGTCTTAAAGTACCGGGAACAACTGGACCCGCCCCTTCCTCTGGAGTAGAGACTCTCCACGCTGTGTCTGATATCTTTTGTCCCAGTAAAACAGTCCTATGCCTGTGTAGTGCACATAATCTATGGTGTAGCTAAAAGCAGGAAAAAGATTATACGCCCTCTGGGTGTGCCTCTGTCTCCTACTGGTGAAAGGTCTTTTGCTGGTCCATACAGGGTCTTTTGTCATTGGAGAGGCAATATACCATCTTGCAAAACTATGCCAGGAAGGGGAATGTTCTCTCCCAGTGTGCCCTGGAGATCCCTACACCACCCTATGCATGCACTCTGGGGCCAGCTCCCTCCTTCTCCCCAGGAGTGTGTGCCACAGCTCCACTCCAGAGAAAGTCACACACTTCCAAGCCTCAGAGTGTAAACTCCAAACACTGTTTGGAACAAAACAAAACAAAACAAAACAAAACACACCCTGCAACATTCAGTACTTCTCACTCTACAGTCCATGATCCAGAGAGGTTTTCCTCTTGTGCAAACCTGATACTGCACTCTCTCAACTCCTCTCTTCTTTCTCTTCCTTTTGACTCTCCACAGAAAGTGTTCCCTCCCTTACGTGGCACCGGTGTTTTTCTCTCCCTCAATTCACTCTCATGTACCTCGCACCTGCCACACTGTCTTCAACCATGGAGATCTTTCTGTCTGTCCACAAGTTGATTTCCTGGGTGATCCAAGTGATCTAATTTCAATATAGAGCTGTGTTTGAGGGATGAGGAAAGCCCAGGGTCCCCCTACTTCTCTACCATCTTAACTCTTCTGAATTCTATTCCTAAAATTAAAATTTCACTCTATGTTGGCTGAAATTTAAATAATTAAAAAAAATTCTAGTTAACATATATCATAAAATTGGTTTTCAGGTGTATAATTTAGTGATTCGTCACTTATATATAACATCCAGTGCTCATCACAAGTGCCTTCCTTAATACCCATCACCCATTTAGCCCATCTGCCACCTGCTTTCTTCCATCAACCCTCAGTTTGTTTTCTATATTTAAGAGTATCATGGTTTGCTTCCTTCTTTCTTTTTTCCCCTTCCCCATGTGCACCTGTTTTATTTCCTAAATTCCACATATGAGAGAAATCATGTGTTTTTCTGTCTCTGCTAAGTCACAATTTTTTTCTTCTGTTTTTTTCCATACAACTATTCATTCCATAAAGCGTGTTTCTCATTTCATTTACTGTACCCTTTATCTCTACTATGCTATTCCTTATCGCTGTGTTAAGGGTCTCACTCATATCCTCCATTCTTCTCTCAATTCCTGTGAATATCCTAATTATTATTGCTTTAAATTCTTTATCATGAATGTTACTTATATCTGTCTTGTTTATATCTCTGGCTGTGGCCTTTTCCTGTTCTTTCATTTGGGATATATTTATCTGTTTCCTCATTTTGTCTGCCTTTCTGTGTCTATGTGTATTAATAAAGTCATGTTTTCTGTGTCTTCTGCTCTTTAAAGTAGTGACTTAATGAAAAAGAAGTTCTGGAGAACACTGCCTTACAGTGTCCCCTCTTTTCCAGAACCTGGCACTTCAAGAGTATCCTGTTTTTGATTATACCCTGCTCTTATGTCTGAGTCACTTTTTCTTTCTGTGCAGTCATCTGCACTGACTCTGTGCCTGATGTGGGCTCTGCTTGCCTTCTGTGATGTTAGAGGGACCCAGGAAGACCAGCTCCTGGGCAAGATTACCCACCAGGGAACACGGAAACAGGGAAGTGGTGTTAGCAAAATGTATTCTGGTCCACTAATCCTGTTGCTGCACACTGAAGAAAAAGTTCTCAGACACTTAGGGTGAACAGATGTGCAGGGCTGCCTCTGCCAGTGAGAACAACAGCAGCAGCAGTCTGCACATAGTCTTTATTTCATATTTCATTAGATAGAAGTATCAAAAAATATCAAAGCAAGGAAAGAGAGCACTAAGGATCTTTAGATATTAGCCAGACATACATCTGGTGGCTATGTGAAGGCAATAAGGGAGTGCTTGTGGTTTCAAGGAATGTCAGGGAGTTACAACAGGTTTTATTTCTTAACTGTCCTTTGGGGGATCATGGGTCTCTGATCTCATAATGCTATCATGTTCGAAAGCCTTATAATGCTATCATGTTCAAAAGCCTTGAGACCAGAATATTGCTGATGTTTCACCTAATGCCCCATTCGCCCTCCAGGACTTATAATACATTCTCTAGAAATGACTCTACATAATCCAATGCTGGATCTGCTGAAATGCTGTGGTAGCTGGGGACCTGTGGCTGGGGACTCACAGCTAAGTGTGGTGTGGTGGATATGTGGTGCATTTGGTGGCAGCTATGCACCTGGCAGATGAGCTGCCTGCTTGGCTTTAACAAAATTTTCCCTGAGCCCAGGATGGAGGCCAACAGGCTTGAAATGGGTGAATAATCAGAATTTGTGGGTGTGGTGCACTGCTGGTGGGTTACTTAACAAGTATCTATGCAGGGCCAGCTCCAGCAGGTGTCTCTGCTTACACTGGAGGGCAGGGGCAAGAGAGGAAGATGGTACCTGCCAGACCCCTTGTTTCCAGAGAAGTCCCCCAACAAGCTCCAAAATCAATATGAACATATTTGTCTCCTGTTTGATCCTGGTACTGTGTAAACTAACATTTTTATGTTGCCTCTCTGTGCAGGCTACTGTCTCTTTAAGAGTGGCAACATGGCTATCACTTGCCCTCTTGGCTTGCCCAATGCTGAGTCAGCTGACCTCCAAAGATCCAGCGGTTTTACAAACTCGTGGAATTCAGCCCTTCTGGTTTTTAAAAACAAATGCTATGGTAATTAGACTTCCCTGTGTGAATTCCCTGGTGTGAGGGCCCATTTCTCTGCCCACTGTGTGTGCACAGCTCTCTGCCTGCTGCAGGTAACTTTCCCCCACCTTTCTGACCTTTTTACGTTTTCAGACGCAGCTTCTCTGTATTTAGTTATGGAATTTGTTCTGCCACCTTCAAATTGCTCTCTAGTTTATTGAATTGGATGTGGATGATAGCTAGTTGAAAATGTGGGATGGGGGCACCTGGGTGGCCCAATCAGTTAAGCATACAGCTCCTGATTTTGTCTCAGGCTATGATCTCATGGTTCATGAGATTGAGCCCCATGTTGGGCTCTGTGCTGACAGTGTAGAGCCTGCTTGGGATTCTCTCTTTCCCTCTCTCTCTGCCCTACCACCGCTCACGTGTTCTCTCACTTTATCTCAAAATAAATGAAATGAACATTTAAAAAAAGAAAATGTGGAATGGCATGAGATCAGGGTCCTTCTACTGCACCATTTCCCAAGCTCCTCAAGCATTACTCAAATATTTTTAAATTATTCTTTTGCTATTTTTTATAGTACTTCCTCAAGGGTTTACAATATAAATGTTGAATTATCAACATTTAAGTTTATGCTTTCTTAGTTCCAGTGATTTATAGAAATATTATTCCTACTTAGAATCCTTTTGTCTAACCATTTTGTGTTATGTGTATTATATATTCATATTTCCATTTCAATATTTTGTTATTACTGTTACCTTATATAGTCTTATGTTATCTGAAGAATGTGAGAAATGAGAAAATATAAATTTAGAGAGTATGTTATGTTAAACTATATTGTTCTTTATGGATCTTTTCATATCTTCCTCTTGGATTTGAGTTACCACGTGCTGTCATTTTCTCACTCTTATGTAGATTTGTTCCACCCTTTGTCTTCTTTGCTCTAATTGTCAGATATATTACATCGCTGCATGTTATATACCCAACAATACAATTCTAAAAGTATTCCTTCAAGAAATTACTATTTAAACCAGTTAAGAGGAAAAAAGAGAAGAAATATTCAATTGTAGAGTCTTTTGTAACTATCTAAATAATTTTTGTCACTGGAGTTCTTTTTTTTACATTTTTTTAACGTTTATTTATTTTTGAGAGAAAGACAGTGTGAGTGGGGGAGGGGCAGAGAGTGAGGGAGACACAATCTGAAGCAGGCTCCAGGCTCAGCTGTCAGCAGAGTCTGATGCAGGGCTTGAACTCACAAGCAGTGAGATCATGACCTGAGCTAAGTGGAATGCTTAACCAACTGAGCCACCCAAGCGCCCCTGGAGTTCTTTCTTTTTCCATTTAGAATCAAAGTACTGTTCAGAGTTATTTGAACTCAGCCTGAAGAATTTCCTTTACAATTTCTTGTAAGTTTATAAGAAATTTATAAGAAATTGTCTTCTAGCAATGCATTTTCACAGCTTTTTTTAAATCTGGAAATTTATTTCATTTTTATTTACAAACAAAAATTTTTCAGATTATTAGATTCCTGGTTGACAGCTTTTTTCTTTTTCCAATACTTAGAATATATAATTCCTACTATCTTCTAGCTTACATTGTTTCTGATGGAAGTCAGCTATTTAACTTATTGGGATTACTTTGTATATGATTGATCTTTTTCTAATATTATTCATTTTTTTTTGTTCTGAGATTTCAACAGTTAGATTATGATGTGCTTGGATGTGAATCTCTTTTAGTAGGTGTAGATTATTGGTTTTTAATTAAATTTGAGATGTTTTCAGGTATTGTGTTTTAGAATATTTTTTCTCACCTCTCATCTTCTGGTGTTCTCATTGTGCATATTTTGGTGTAGTTAATAATGTCCCATATTTCTCTGAGGAATCTATACATTTTTATCACATTTAATTTAATTTAATTTAATTTAATTTAATTTTGTTTTATTTTAAACTCCAGTATAATTAACATACAGTGTTATAGGGCACCTGGGTGGCGCAGTCGGTTAAGCGTCCGACTTCAGCCAGGTCACGATCTCATGGTCCGTGAGTTCGAGCCCCGCATCAGGCTCTGGGCTGATGGCTCAGAGCCTGGAGCCTGTTTCCGATTCTGTGTCTCCCTCTCTCTCTGCCCCTCCCCCGTTCATGCTCTGTCTCTTTCTGTCCCAAAAATAAATAAACGTTGAAAAAAAAAATTAAAAAAAAAAACATACAGTGTTATATTAGTTTCAGGTATACAATATAGTGATTCAACAATTTTATACATTGCTCAGTGTTCATCATAATAAATGTACTCTTTAATTCTTATCATATATTTCACCCGTGTCTCCACTCACTTACCTTTTGGTAACCGTCAAAGTTAAGAGTCTGTTTCTTGGTAACCATTATAGTTAAGAGTCTGTTTCTTGGTTTTTCTGTCTTTTCTTTCTTTCTTATTTTTTTCCTTAAATTCCACATATGAGTGAAATCATATGGTATGTGTCTTTCTCTGACTGACTTATCTTGCTTAGCATTATACCCTCAAGCTCCATCCCTGTCATTGCAAATGGCTAGATTTTATTCTTTTTATGACTGAATAATATTCCATTCATCTATCAATGGACTTTTTGGCTGCTTCCCTATCTTGGAATATGTAAGTATGCATATTGTAAAACACTGCTGCTGTAAATGTAGGGGAGCATGTATCCTTTCGAATTAGTGTTTTTGCATTTTGTGGGTTGATACTCTGTAGTGTGATTACTGGATCACAGGATAGTTCTCTTTTTAACTTTTTGAGTAACCACCATACTGTTTTCAACAGTGGCTGCACCAGTTTGCATTCTCACCAACAGTGCACAAGGGTCCCTTTTTCTCCACATCCTCACCAACATTTGTAGTTTCTTGTGTTTTTGATTTTCACCATTCTGACAGGCGTGAAGTGATGTCTCACTGTTGTTTTAATTTGCATTTCTCTGATGATGCATGACGTTGAAATTGAGCATCTTTTCAAGTGTCTATTGACCATCTGGATGCCTTCTTTGGAAAAATGTCTGTTCATTTCTTCTTCCCATTTTTAATTGGATTACTTATTTTTTGATTGTTGAGTTGTATCAGTTCTTTATATATTTTAGATACTAACCTTTTATTGGCTATGTCATTTGCAAATATTTTCTCCCATTCAGTAGGAGATCTTTTAGTTTTGCTAATTGTTTCCTTCACCATACAGGAGCTTTATATTTTGATGAAGTCCCAATAGTTTATTTTTCCTTTTACTCCCCTTGCCTCAGGAGACATATCTAGAATAATGCTGCTATGACCAATGTCAGAGAAATTGCTGCCTGTTCTCTCCTCTCATATTATTATGTTTTCAGTTCACATTTAAGTCTTTAATACATTTTGAATTTATTTTTGTATATAGTGTAAGAAAGTAGTCCAGTTTTATTCTTTTGCATGTAGCTTTCAAGTTTTCCTATGTCACTTTTTTATATCTATTCTTAGTTGGATGATTCTTCTGTGGCTGAAATCTACTGTTGAGCCCCTGTAGGGAATGTCTTTTTATTTTGTACTTTTAAGTAAGGAATTTCCATTTTGCTTCTTTTTAAAAAGAATTTCTGTCTCTTCATTGATGTTATTTTTGTGATGATATGTTGTCATAATAAATTTCTTTACTTCTTTACTTATAGTTTCCTTTAGATTTTGGAAATATTTATAATAGTTTCTTTGAAGACTGTCTACTTTGTCTAACATCTGGATTTACTGCTATTTACATTGCCTTCTTTTGTTCTTGTGTATATATCACACTTTTTCTGACTTTTTAAATTTTTCATAATTGTTGAAAACTTGAGATATGAGATAATACATTGTAGCAAATCTGAATACTATGATTGCTGTCGTTTTTCTTTATTTGTTTCATTTCATCTTATTTTTTGTTACTGGCTCAACTAATTCTGCAAAGTATATTTTCCCAAGAGTGTACAGTCTCTAATATCACTGCTCAGAATCCTCCTCTCTATTCCGCTTAGTACCTAAGGATAATTTCTGGGTTGTCCTAAACATTTTTGGTCAAAATCTATGATTAACCTTCTTTTTCAATTTAGATTTTTACCGTTTTACCATTGAATGTGTGTATGTTACTTGGAAGATACTATCAGAGTTTAGGGAGTGTACAATTTTAGTCCTACGTTTAGCCATGAATAGCTTGAAAGTTTCTTCTTTGATTCTGAGAGAGTTTAGCCTTAGGAATGTATAAATCTTCCAGACTGTCAGAGATAAATGTGAATTTATTTTTTAGGCTAAATTCCTAGTAGTGAACCCTGGGTCTTGGTAGCTTATTGTTAACTCACTGTTTGGTTACAGGTTGTGTTTAATCTTTTTTGTACCAGTGAAGTTTTAGTCTTATATTGATGGGTCTGTGTGTGGCTTGAAGAATGCTTCCAAGCTTGCTTCATGTTCTGCTTTGATTACTCCAAAATGAATGTAGTCTAGCACCTGTTACACAAATGTCTCATTCTCCATGATTGACAATGATCTCAGAAAGGATTTTTGTGACTGTCTCCTTCCCTAGTTCTATAACATTTCTCTTTGTTCTGCCACTGTATTTTTATTCTGGAGCTCCACCCCCCTCCCTCCCCCCAGTGCTTCCCATTAAAATTTCAATTGTTTCAATTGTTTCCAAAACGCTTTTAGGCATGGAGTTATACAATCTCTTTTAAAAACAAAGTTAATCCTCTCAGGGTTAGCTGAAGAGCCTTTTATCATTATGGTCTATCCTTATGGTCTTGGATGTAAATCTTGCATCAGTGCCATGGAGCTGCAGGCAGGGCCTGCTTTTCCCAGAGTGATATTTCCCTATGAGTGGACCATAGGAGAGAATAGCAACCTTTGGTCTTCTAATAGAAATTTACTTTTCTGCAGTGAACTTCCACACTACAAATGAGCTGGGGAGTAAGTGATTGAAATCCCAGGATTGTCAACCTGCTTTGCCTCTAGTAAGGTTCAATCAACCAGTGGAGGATGGATGGGGGAAGGAAGTTAAGTCCTTTTGGCCATGCCTGACTGTAAAAGATACTATCAAACTCAGGACTGGGAAGAATAAAAATGCTGATGGCAGTCTGCCCCTGCGAGGGTAAATTTGTAGCTCCTGGCTGAGGTCTAGGTGTTACAGAACCAGGCTGGAATGCTGGCAGAGAAACCAAGCGGCACTCGGAGATCTTTGTGGATTGGAGATTTATTTTGCACCGGTGGGCTCAGAGGAGACTGTTCCTCCAAAGGTCTGAGCCCGGAATGCAAGTGGGGAGGTAATTTATAACCTGAGGTGGTGTCTCTAAGCTAGACACCAGAGTTTGTTTTAATCCAATCAGCCATCTTTGGTGTACTTTATCCACTTCCCCAACATAGGGACAAAGGGAGACCTTGTCTTTTTAATTGCACCTGTTTAGAGTACATGAGGTAGTGCTTCCGTAGAATGAAATAGAGGTGAGGAGTAAGAGAAGTCATGGTTTAAAAACCAGAGATGTTAGGTCTTTCTATAGAAATTTAATATATTTTTATGTGAATGTTTTCTCACTTGCTCTATGACCATAGGGTGATTTCTAGAGTCTTTAAATGTTTTGAAGAACAGCTGGGTGGCTCAGTTGAGTAAGCATTTGACTTTGGTTCAGGTCATGATCTCAAGGTTTGTGATTCAAGCCCTGCATCAGGCTCTGTACTGACAGCTCAGAGCCTGGAGCCTGCTTCGGAATGTAAGTCTCCCTCTCTCTCTGCCCCTCCCCTGCTCTCAGTCTCTCTGTATCTCTGTCTCTCAAAAATAAATTAAAAAAATTTTTAATGTTTGAAAAATAATTATGAAGATTTTAATTATTTTGCTAATGAAGGAATGTGCTAAGCTCCTTACTCCATCATTCTTACACCCCACACATATCTATAGGACAAAAATGCATAAGAATAAAGGGAGCTAAGATGGCAGCATAGTAAGAGGAATCCAGGCTCCACTGATCTCTGGAACAAAATTAGATAATATCAAATCATTCTAAATGCCCAAGAAACTGACCTGAGGAATGACAGAACAAACTCTACAACTAGAGGGAGAGAAAAGGCTGTATTGAGGAAGGTAGGAAGTGCAGAGATAAGGTTTAAAAGAGAAACAGATCACAGTTGCTGAAAAAGGGAGGGAGGCCTGGTCATGAAGAAATGTGAGAGAACAAGGAGCATACAGGGAATTGCAGAGGGATAACACTCTCTCAAAGCCATTGGCTGGAAAAATGAAAGGGGCTGATTTTCATGAGTTTTTGCAACCAGTGGGGCTTAAAGGCTGGAGATTTAAAGGTCAGCAGACATGGCTGGGATAGACCCTTGAGGGCACTGCCCTACTCCTGGAAAGAAAGCCGGCAAGCAATATGGGTGCAGATGGTGCGATCTGAGGAAAACCTAAGGCTCATAGGAGAGATTTTCCCCTCCTCTTGGAGTGTTTCTGTGAGAGATGGCTTTCTGAGAGATGCTTCTACCACAATAAAAGAGCCAGCAAGCACTAATTCACTCCCTCACCCCTTGCCATAGAGGGCAGCTGGCATCAAAACTGGCTGCATAGCCTGCTTACTCCATGTCACAGGCCCCTGCAGTCTGGCACGACTGCCCTTCTAGGTCAAACCTGCATCCTTCCCAGTGTAGTGAGAACCTCCTCCAGAAGATGAGTACATGTCCCTGCCACACAAGATCCCTAAACTTTGGAGCTTTAAAAGTCAGCCGACTTAACTAGGCTAGATCCCAAAGTGCATTGTTCTGCTCCTGGCAAGTCAAGCAGTCCAGAGATAGCATGAAAATGACAATCTGAATAATACTTGGGATGCACAGGGTGTGGGGAGAGAGAGCTTCTCTCAGAGCAGAAAGCTCAGAGAACCCTTCCTGGGGACAAAAGAGGTGGCTGGTGTCATTTCTTTCCTGGGACCCTCAGCATAAACCAGCTTGGGTAAGCAGCACAGCACTGACAATTGATGCCTAATCTCTTACACCAAGTCACATCCCCCCGTACTCTGCCACTATTACCCTTCCTGAGCAAGTGTGCCTCAGTCCCAGCAATTTGGGCTCAATCCCCAGAAGACCAGCAGAAACCCCACACACATTATGACTGCTGACCAGAGAGTTCTTCAAGGCTTCAGTTCTGTTGGAAGTAGAATCAGGTCTTATTTAACAAGCAGACCACAGCACACCTAGTTAAAACTCACAACATTCTGTCCAAGGTGCAAATACTGCTCACTACAGGCAAGGAGAGGCTCTGCAGGTGACTTGCCTGGAGGATAGAGCAGCTGAAACACAGCAGCAGAGTGCACGGAGCACACAAAAGAGACCCTCCCTGAAGCACCACGTCCTGGACACTCTATGACCTCTTCTTCATAAAGTCATCACTTTCAGAAGCATGAAACATAACAGGCTTTTTTTTTAACACAGAGAAGAAAACATATACTAAGACAAAATGTCAAGACGGAGGAATTCATCCCAAATGAAAAAATAACATAAGGTCCTTGCCAGAGATCTAAGCAAAACAGATATAAGTAATAGGCCTGATGGAGAATTTAAAGCAACAATCATAAGAATACTCTCTGGGCTTAAGAAGAGAAGACTTCAGGGAGACCCTTACCCCAGAGACAATACAGTAACAAAGAATCAGGCAGAAACGAAAAATGTAGTAACTGAGATTCGAAATAGATTGGATGTGATGGACACAAGAATTGAGGAAACAGAGGAATGTATAAGTGATATAGAAGATAAAATAATGGAAAATAATGAAGTTAAGCAAAAGAGATAAAAAATTGTAGATCATGAGAAGAGACTTAGTGAACTCAGTGACTACATCATATGTAATAATATTTGTATCGTAGGAATTCCAGAAGACAAAGAGAGAGAAAAGGGAGCAGAAAGTATATTTGAGGAAATAATAGCTGAAAACTTCCTCCATCAGGGGAAGGAGATAGCCAGATTGAGGAGTCACAGAGAATTCTCATCAAAATCAACAAAAGCAAGCCAAAACAAAGGCATATTGCAGTTATATTTGAAAAATATAATGATAAATAAAAAATCCTAAATGGGGCCTCTGGGTGGCTCAGACAGTTATGCATCCGAATTTGTCTCAAGTCATGATGTCTCAGTCCATGAGTTTGAGCTCCACATAGGGCTCTGTGCTGACATCTCAGAGCCTGGAGTCTGCTTCAGATTCTGTGTCTCCATCTCCCCCTGCCCCTCGCCCACCCACACTCTGTCTCTCTCTCAAAAATAAAATACAGACTTCAAGGTGTATTACAAGGCTGTAATCATCAAGACAGTATGGTACTGCCACCAGAACAGACCCTCAGATCAATGGAACAGAATAGAGAACCCAGAAATGGACCCACAAACATATGGCCAACTAATCTTTGACAAAGCAGGAAAGAATATTCAGTGGAATAAAGACAGTCTCTTCAGCAAGTAGTGCTGGGAAAACTGGACAGCGACATGCAGAAGAATGAACCTGGACCACTTTCTCACACCACACACAAAAATAAACTCAAAATGGATGAAAGACCTAAATGTAAGACAGAAGCCTTCAAAATCCTCGAGGAGAAAACAGGCAAAAACCTCTTTGATCTTGGCCTCAGCAACTTCTTACTCAACAAGTCTCCAGAGGCAAGGGAAACAAAAGCAAAAAATGGAAAAATTGGGACCTCATCAAAATAAAAAGCTTCTGCACAGTGAAGGAAATAATCAGCAAAACTAAAAGGCAACCGACGGAATGGGAGAAGATATTTGAAAACGACATATCAGATAAAAGGTTAGTATCCAAAATCTATAAAGAACTTATCAAACTCAACACCCAGAAAACAATCCAGTGAAGAAATGGGCAAAAGACCATAGACACTTCTCCAAAGAAGACATCCAGATGGCCAACCGACACATGAAAAAATGTTCCACATCACCTATCAGGGAAATACAGATCAAAACCACAATGAGATACCACCTCACACCTCTCAGAATGGCTAACATTAACAACTCGGGCAACACCAGATATTGGCAAGGATGCGGAGAAAGAGGATCTCTTTTGCACTGCTGGTGGGAATGCAAACTGGTGCAGCCACTCTGGAAAACAGTATTGAGGTTCCTCAAAAAATGAAAACTAGAACTACCCTACAACCCAGCAATTACACTACTAGGTATTTATCCAAGGGATACAGGTATGCTGTTTTGAAGAGGCACATGCACCCCAATGTTTATAGCAGCACTATCAATAGCCAAAGTATGGAAAGAGCCCAAATGTCCATCGATG
Organism: Leopardus geoffroyi; assembly: GCF_018350155.1. NCBI lineage: Eukaryota > Metazoa > Chordata > Mammalia > Carnivora > Felidae > Leopardus > Leopardus geoffroyi. The sequence continues at coordinate 66,328,032 of NC_059343.1, forward strand.
GATGAATGGATAAAGGAGATGTGTTATATATATATATATATATATATATATATATATATATATATAATGAAGTATTACTCAGCAATCAAAAAGAATGAAATCTTACCATTTGCAACTATGTGGATGGAACTAGAGGGTATTATGCTAAGCGAAATTAATCAGTCAGTGAAAGACAAATATAGGACTTCATTCATATGAGAACTTTAAGACACAGAACAGATGAGTGCAAAGGAAGGAAGCAAAAATAATATAAAAACAGGGAGGAGGATAAAACATAAAAGACTCTTAAATATGGACAACAAACAGAGGGTTGCTGAAGGGGTTGTGGGAGGGGGGATGGGCTAAATGGGTAAGGGGCATTAAGGTATCTCCCCCTGAAATCATTTTTGCACTATATGATAACTAACTTGGTTGTAAATTTAAAAAAATAAAAAATAAAAAATAAAATAAATAAAATAAAACATTTTTTTAATTAAAAAAAGAAAAAACCCTAAAGCAGCAAAAGAAGTCCCTAAATTTCAAGGGACGACCCATAAGGCTAGCAGCAGATCAGTTAACAGAAATGTGGCAAGCCAAAAGTGAGTGGCATTATATATTCAATGTGCTCAATGAGAGAATTCTGCAGCCAGGAATACTCTATCCCTCAAGGCTATCATTCAGAATATAAGGAGAAAATTTACCAAACAAAAACTAAAGGAGTTTTGACCACTAAAACAGCCCTGCAAGAAATGTTAAAGGGGATTCTTTGAGTGCAAAGGAAATATCAAAAATGGCAAAAACCAGAAAGTTACAGAGAAAATATCCAGAAATAATGACAAAACAAGTAATAAAAGAACACTAAATACATATCTATCAATAATTACTCTGAATATAAAAGGAGTAAACGCTCAAAAGACATAGGGTGTCAGAATGGATGAAAAAGAACAAGACCCATATATATGCTGCCTACAAGAGACCAGTTTTAGACCTAAAGACAGCTGCAGATTGAAAGGAGATGGAGAAACATTTATCATGCAAAGGGATGTCAAAAGAAAGCTGGAGTAGCAACGCTTATATGAGACAAACTAGATTTTACTATTTTTTTTAGAGAAAGAGCATGAGCTGGGGAGAAGGGCAGAGAAAGACAGAGACAGAGAGAGAAAGAGAATGCCAAGCAGGCTCCATGCTCAGTGTGAGGCCCAACAGGGCTTGATCCCAAGTCCCTGGGATCATGACCTGAGATTAAAACAAGAGTCAGGTGCTCAACTGACTGAACCACCCAGATTTCCTGAGACAAACTAGATTTTAAACCAAAGACTGTAACAAGAGATGAATAGGGCACTATATCATAATAAAGGGGACTATCCAACAAGAAGATCTTATAATTATAAATATTAATGCCCTCAACGTGAAAGCACCCAAATATAAAAAACAATTAATTACAAACATAAAGGAACTCATTGATAATGATACGATAATAGTAGGGGACTTTAACACCACACTTACATCAATGGACAGATTATCTAAAAAAAAATCAATAAGGAAACAATGACACACTGGACTATTGGACGTTTTTCATTTTTTTATTTTTATTTCCATTTTTTAAGATTTTATTTTAATTTTTAAATGTTTATTTTATTTATTTTGAGAGAGACAGAGACAGAGAGAGCATGAGTGGGGGAAGGGCAGAGAGAGAGGGAAAGAGAGAATCCCAGGCACAACCATGAGATCATGACCTGAGCCAAAATCAAGAGTCAGATGCTTTACCAACTGAGCATTCCAGGTGCCCCTTAAAGATTTTAGTTTTAAGTAATTTCTTTACCCAACCTTACAAACCTGAGATCAAGAGTCGCATGCTCTATTACTGAGCCAGCCAGGTACCCCTCGATCAGATTGACTTAAAAGATATACTCAGCATATTCCATCCTAAAGCAGCAGAAAACACATTCTTTTCAAGTGCCCATGGGGCGTTCTGCAGAATAGACCATGTACTAGGTCACAAATCAGGCCTCAACAAGCATAAAAAGATTGAGATAATACCATGCATATTTTCTGACCACAATGCCATGAAACTTGAAGTCAGACACAAGAAAAATTTGGAAATATCACAAATACATGAAGGTTAAACAACATGCTACCAAAAAATGAATGGGTCAACCAGGAAATCAAAGAAGAAATTAAAAAACACACACACGGAAACAAATGAAAATGAAAAAAAAAATAATCCAAAACACTTGAGATGCAGAGGAAGGAGTCATAAGAGGGAAGTATACAGCAACACAGGCCTATTACAAGAAGCAAGAAAAATCTCAAATAAACAACCTAACCTTACACCTACAGGAGCTAGAACAAGAACAACAAATGAAGCATAAAACCAGCAGAAGGGGAATAATAAAAAAAAAAAATAGAGCAGAAATAAACAATATAGGAACAAAAAAAATAGAAGAGATCAATGAAACCAGGAGCTGTTTTTTTAATTAAAAAAATTGATAAATCCCTGGCCAGACATATCAAAAAGAAAAGAGAAAGGATCTAAATAAATAAAATCACAAATGAGAGAGGAGAAATAACCAACACCCCAGAAATACAAACAGTTATAAGAAAATGTTATGAAAAACTACATGCCAAAAAATTGGACAACCTGGGAGAAATTGGATAAATTCCTACAAACATAAAATCTACCAAAACTGGAACAGGAAGGAATAGAAAACTTGAACAGACTGATAACCAGCAAAATAATTTAATCAGTAATCAAAAATCCCCCAACAAACAAAAGTCCAGCGCCAGATGGCTTCACAGGGGCCTTCTACCCAACATTTAAAGAAGAGTTAATACCTATTCTCAAACTATTCCAAAAAATAGAAATGGATGAAAAACTTCCAAATTCATTCTGAGTCCAGCATTAACCCTGATACACAAACCAAAGACTCCACTCAAAAAAGATTAATACAGGACGATATCCCTGATGAACACAGATGCAATGTTTGCAATAAAATACTAGCACACTGAATCCGACAACGTTAAAAGAATAATTCACCATGATCAAGTGGGATTTATTCCTGGGCTGCAAAAGTGGTTCTATACTTGCAAATCAATCAACGTGATACACCACACTAGTAAAACAAAGAATAAGAACCATATTATCCTTTCAATAGATGCCAATAATGCATTTGATAAAGCACAATATTTATTCATGATAAAATCCCTCAGCAAAGTAGGGTTAGAGGGAATATACCTCAACATAATAAAGGCTATATATGAAAAACCCATAGCTAATATCACCATCAACAGGGAAAAACTGACAGATTTTCCTCTACACTCAGGAACAAGACAGGGATGTCAACTCCCACCACTGTTCAACCTAGCACTGAAAGTCCTATCTTCAGACAACAAAAAGAAATAAAAGGTATCCAGATTGGCAAGGAAGTCAAACTTTCACTATTTGCACAAGACATGATGCTCTATATAGAAAACCCAGAGACACCACCAAACAAATGCTACAACTGATACACGAATCTGTAAAGTCATAGGATACAAAATCAACATATTTGTTGCATTTCTATGTGCCATTATTGAAGCAGCAGAAAAAAGAAATCAAGGAATCCATCCCATTTACAATTACACCAAAACCCATAAAATATCTAGGAATAAACCTAAGTAAAGTGAGAAAAATCTGCACTTTGAAAACTATCAAACACTGTTAAAAGAAATTGAAGATGACACAAAAAAATGGAAAGACATTCCATGTTCATGGATTGGGAGAACAAATATTGTTAAAAGGCCTATATTACCCAAAGCAACCTATGCATTTAATGCAAAACCTATGAAAATACCACCAGCATTTTTCAAAGAGCTTAAACAGATAGTCCTGATATTTCTATGGAACCACAAAAGACCTCAAATAGTCAAATCAATCTTGAAATAGAAGAGCAAAGCTAGAAGCATCATAATTCCAGACTTCAATTTATATTACAGAGCTGTTGTGATCAAGATAATATGGTCCTGGCACAAAAACAGACATGTAGATCAGTAGAACAGAATAGAGAACCCAGAAATGAACCCACAACTATATGGTGATTTAATCTGACAAAGCAGAGAAGGATATCCAATGGGAAGAAGACAGACTTTTCAACAAATGGTGTTGGTAAAACTGGACATCAACATGCAAAAGAATGAAACTGGACCACTTTCTTATACCATAAACAAGAATAAATTCGAAGTGGATTTAAGAACTAAATGTGAGAGAGCAAGTCATCAAAACCTTAGAAGAGAACACAAACAGTAACCTCTTTGACATTGGCCTTAGCAATTTTTTTCTAGATATGTCTCCTGAGGCAAGGGAAATAAAAGCAAAAAGAAACTATTGGTACTTCTTCAAAATAAAAATCATCTACACATCAAAAGAAGCAATCAACAAAACTAAAAGGTAACCTATGGAAAGGGAGAAGATGTTTTCAAATGACATATCTGATAAAGGGCTAGTATTCAAAATATATAAGGAACTTATAAATTTCAATACCCCCCAAAAAATAATCCATTAAAAATTGTGCAGAAGACACGAACAGACATTTTTCCAAAAAGACATACAGATGGCTAACAGACACATGAAAAGATGCTCAAAATCTCTCATCCTCTCAGAAATACAAAAGCAAACTGCAATGACATGTCATTGCATTAGTCAGAATGGCTAAAATCAACATCACAAGAAACAGCGGGTGTTGGCTAGGATGTGGAGAAAGGGGAACCCTCTTACACTATTAGTGGGAATGGAAACTGGTGCAGCCACTCCTGAAAACAGTATGGAGGTTCCTCAAAAATTAAAAACAAGGGGCACTTGGGTGGCTCAGTCGGTTAAGTGTCCAACTTTGGCTCAGCTCCTGATCTTGCGGTTTGTGAATTCAAGCCCCTGCATTGGGCTCTGTGCTGACAGCTCAGAGCCTGGAGCCTGCTTTGGATTCTGTGTGTGTGTCTCTCTCTCTGCCCCTCCCCCACTCACATTGTCTCTCTCTCTCTCTCTCTCTTAAAAATAAATATTTAAAAAATTAAGAAACAAAAACTACCCAATAATCCAGCAATTGTACTACTAGGCATTTACCCAAAGGATACAAAAATACTGATTTGAATGGATACATGCACCCTGATGTTTTAGCCACATTATCTACAATAGCCAAATTATGGAAAGAGCCCATATGTCCACTGAGTGATGAATGGATAAAGAAGATGTGGTATAAATATAATGGAATATTTCTCAGCCATAAAAACAAATGAAATCTTGCCATTTGTGACGACGTGGATGAAGATAGAGTGTATTATAATAAAGAGAAATAAGTAGTCAGAGAATGACAAAACAAATGATTTCACTACTATGTGGAATTTAAGAAATAAAACAAATGAACATGGGCATGGGGGAAGAAAGAGGCAATCCAAGAAACAGACTCTTAAGTATACAGAACAACCTGATGGTTACTGGAGGGAAGGTCAGCAGGGGGATGGGTTAAATAGGTGAAGGGTATTGAGGGCACCTGTGGTGAACACTGAGTTTTGTATGTAAGTGATGAATCACTTAATTCTATACTGAGACTAATAGTACACTGTATGTTAACTAATCTTTCCTGAAGTTATAAAAAAATTCATAAGACAATTTTTATTATAAGTTTTAAAAACTCAAAAGTGAAATCATTTTGTGACACAAAACATGTATTAAAACACCTGGGTAATAATGAAAACACAGCAAATATATGCATCTTTATCTATGCAGGATAACTGAAATGACACTCTTTCAGTTTATATCACCTAACACTGAATAAAACATATTAAAATAAATGTGATTAATTCAGTTTGACCAATTGCAAGCTTTCATGGTATAATGAAACCCATTTATAAGTACACATGATAGGGAGTAGAAAGCACAAAAGACAAATCAGAAGTTTCATTATTTTCCTAAATAATTTTTTTTTCTGAAATACCCAACCATTCTACCTAATAATTCACAAATTCTAATCAGTGACATATTCACAACTGCTATTCACTAAAATAATTTACTTCTATTATATATAATACTAACTTTACAGATGAAATATTTTCAAATATGGACATGACTACAGCTATTTTATTTTATTTTATTTTATTTTACTTTTATTTTATTTTATTTTATTTTATTTTATTTTATTTTATTTTATTTTTGAGAGAGAGAAAGCATGTGAGTGGGGAAGAGGGACAGAGAGAGAGGGAGAGAGAGAATCTTAAGCAGGCTCCATGTTCAGCATGGAGCCCAGCACAGGGCTTGATCCCACGATCATGACCTGAGCCAAAATCAAGAGTCAGTTGCTAAACCGAGTCACCCAAGTGCCCTGACTTGAGCCATTTTAAAATGGAGTTGGAGTGGCCATTGCAGTGAAACCATCTTACCCACACTTGTTTGAACTGGGCTGATACCTTTAGACTGGGCTAAAGGCAACAGTTTTAAGCAATTTCTGGAAAAGTCAGAAGGAGAATGGACATCCTGATCACACAACTGATTTTGGTGGACTTTCTAAAGATAAAATTGGGAGTCAAAGTATAACCCAGAGTAGCTTAGCTTGTTAAAACAACAATAGACATTTTAAAAGTCTTTTCTTCAATTTGTAATTGCCCCTTCATTTTCCTCAGGGGGGAAAAAAAAAACTTATTTTCATGGTACAAGTGAGGCTCTATTTGGGTTTCAATATGAATATGTGCTTTCTAAATTGTAAGTATTTGATCCCAACTTAACACTCATTTGCCTCTCATTTGTGGCTTATATTTGCATTTTGAGCTTTACAGCTCTATTTGGGATCTGTATTTCTTATTATGAAGGCATTTACCCTTCCTGGTGAGTATTCTTTTTTTTTTTTTTTTCTGTTTTCTGAAGCTTCAAAGAAGGTTACTAATTCTGTTTAAAAGGGGTAGAACATGATTCTATGTATTTTAGAAAAGCTGTTGAAAAACAGGGCCCCTCATAATTTTGACTTTTTAGAGAACCCAAAGGTTCCACCTGATCTTTAGACCAGGATCTTGTGCCTTTCTGGAAAAATGGGTAGACTTTTGAATAATTTGGGATATTAATAGGCATTTTGGGTAATTTTTGTTTTTGATTAGTCCACTTTACGGGGTACACTTAAAAGAGGATTCCAAACCTCTATGAGACAATAGAATGCATTCTTTGATTGATATACATAAGCTTTTAAAAGAAAAATGACATGAAAACTGTTCTAAAAGATCATTATGGCATGCAAATGGAAAAGAAAATCTTTCTTTAGTAAAAGACTCTGGCCATCTGAGCAGGTAACTTTTACTTAGTCCATCTGCCAGAAACACACACTTTAGATTCAAATAGTTTCTTATGAGTTTTCCATACGGAGAACTTAGCTTAGTAACCATCAGGTTGGTGACTCTATAATTGGACATAAATGGGAGTTACACCCCATTTGGAGTCAGATATGGCGAGGCATAAATGTAGGTTAAATTCAATTTGTGGCTAAGGATTTACTAATCTGCTGCCAGCCTTCAATGACATTAAAACCTAGAATAACCATGGCCATTAAGAACAACATTTATTTAGATAAAACCATCTTAAGAAGTCACTTAAGAGCAAAATCTTCAAAATTCCAGAGTAGCTTCATTGAAGGGTTTATTGCAAAAAGCTAATGACAAATTGAAAATATAAAAAATAACTAAAAGAAATAGGCAACACCCATAAACAAGGACCACTAAACTGGTGATCATTCAGATATCCTCATATCTACCTTCAAATGAAATCCCCTCCATGGACACCCAGATTTGATGATATTCTGGAAGACTTCCTGATAAACTGCTATTTCCCCAAATAAGCAAAGGGGAAACTAAACTTAAAAAAATAATGAGATTGGGGTGCCTGGGTGGCTCAGTTGGTGGAGCGTCCAACTTCAGCTCAGGTCATCATTTCACGGTTCGTGAGTTTGAGCCCCTCATTGGGCTCCGTGCTGACAGCTCAGAGCCTGGAGCCTGCTTCAGATTCTGTGGCTCCCTCTCTCTCTGTCCCTCCCTCGCTCACTCTCAAAAATAAATTAACATTTAAAAAAATTTAAAAATTAATGACATTGAAGATGATGGAGTAGGAAGATCCCACAAATAAACCTGGATAACAGCTACATCTGTGAAACTAACTCTGAAGACAACCTGAAGACTGAAAAAAACTGACCTTCCACTGTTAATCATAGAGAGGAGGCCACATAAAAAAAGGGTAAGAGGAAAATATGCAGTTGGAAATCAAATTCCCAGTAAGACTAGCCAAAAATAGGAGGGACACATCAAACATGGAGAAGTGAGAGGATCAGACCCCACACCAGGAACCCCAGGCTCTGGGGACCCACACTGGGAAGATGAGTTCCCATATTTGACTTTGAAAACTAGGGGTTCTTAACTTCACAAGCTCATAAAACCAGTAAGGCTTAACTGTGGGTGCTTTGACAATCAGTGAGCTTAGCTCTGGGAGAGGAAAGGAGCAAGAGGAAACAGTCCCTGCTCTTAAAGAGCCATCATAAATAACCAGGCTGAGGCGCAGCATAGAAGTAATAGTTTGAAAATCAGCTGGGGTATACATGAATAATATTTATTTACTAATCTCAGAACATTTGCAAGAAGGGCAGGGATCTTCAGGAGGCTTCACCAAGCATAAAAGTGCTAATGAAAACCATTTCTCTTCCCCTCCCCAAGCCTACCTACCCAGACACTTGCTGGAACCAGTGGGGACACTCTTCTCATATCTTGCTCATATCACATGCCTCACCCCACATTACCTAGTGGATCCTCCCCATTCAACCCACGTGCCTCAACAGGCACCCCTCCAAAGCAGCTCCTGCCCTGACATACCCAGCCTCAACAGGAAAGGGCGCCACTCCAAAGTGACTACTGCCATAGGGAAAAGGAGAAATAATCCCAAATACCAGTAAGCTCACCAGTTCCAGTTCCAGCAGCTGGGCTTTTTAGCTGGCTGTGCATAAAGAAAGGCTTGTATTTCAGTATGCCTACAGCTGTGGCAAAATACTAAGTGCAGCATCTAGTTTGACTCCTGGTCTCACCCACCAAGAAAAACCTATCAGAGGGCCATTCAGGGAGAAATCACTGCCATTTCTAGCACCTGCAACTGCAGCAAACTGCAGGCAGCTAGGCTGAATTCTGGCACTACCCACCTACAAGCCCATGACAGCCACAGAAAGGGCCCTCAATTGTGCAGGGACCAAAACCTGCCAGGTGCAACCACATTAGGCAAAGTGGGTCATTACATCAAACAGGCCTAAAAGCAAACACAACTTGGCCACAATAGGGCACATGCAGCATAAATAGGAGACATCACTGGAGTGTCTGGCTTTGGTGTCCTGGACACATTGCTCTACAGGGAACCACAGGAAGTCTTCTTCTCAAGGCCACTATTTTCAAGACCAGGAGATGTATCTGAATTTTCTAATACATAGAAAAAAAACACAAAGTGTTAGACAAAATGAAGAGACAGAAGAATATGTCCCAAATAAAACAACAGGACAAAATCACACAAAAAGAACTAAATGAAACAGAGATAAACAATGCCTGATAAACAATTCAAAGTCATGGTCATAAAAAAATACTCACTGGGCTTGAGAAAAGAGTGGAGGATTTCAGTGAAACCTTGAACAAAAAGATAGAAAATATAAAAAAAGAACCAGTAAGATAAAGAACTCAATAACTGAAATGAAATATACACTTAAGAGAATCAACAGCATATTAGACGATGCAGAAAAACAAATAATTAATCTGGAAGAAAGGCAAATGGAAAGCAACCAAGTTAAACAGGGAAAAGGAAAAAAGAATAAAAAATTAGAATAGGTTGAGGAAATTCAGCGACATTATCAGGTGTAATACACATTATAGGAATTCCAGAAGAGAAGAGAAAAGGAGGAGAGAAGGGAGCACAAAATTTATTTGAAGAAATAGTAGCTGAATACTTCCCAAATCTGCAAAAGGAAATAGACATCCATGTCCAAGAATCACAGAGAGGCCCTAACAAGACTAAATCAAGATGGTCCACACCAAGACACACAATGATAAAAATGGCAAAAAGTAGTGATAGAGAATTTTTAAAGCTGCAATAGGAAAGAAAACATTACATGCAAAAGAAACCCAAATTTTCAGCAGAAAATTTTCAGGCCTGAAGAAAGTGGCATAATATATTCAAAGTGCTGAATGGAAAACCTGCAGCCAAGAATATGCTACTCAGCAAGGTTGTCATTCAGAAAGGAAGAGGACATAAATTTTCCAAGACAAATAACTTTAAAGGAGTTCATCAATGCTAAACTAGCCTTGTAAGAAATGTCAAAGGGAATTCCTTGAGTAGAAAGGAAAGGCAGAATTAGAAAAAAAAATTGTAAAAGGATAAAAATTCATGGGTTAATACCCAGAAATCAGTAGCATTTCTACACACTAATACCAAAGTAACAGAAAGAGAAATTAAAACAATACCATTTATAAATGCACAAAAAAGAATAAAATAAGTAGGAATAAACAACTAAAGAGATGAAACAACTATAGTTTTATACTCTGAAAACTATAAAATATTGATAAAAGAAATTGAAAATGACAAAGCAAATGGAAAGATATTTCATATTCATGGATTGAAAGAATTAATATTGTTAAAATGTCCATATTACCAAGGGTAATCTACATATTCAATGCAATCTCTATCAACATACCAAGAACATTTTCACAAAATAAAAAAGAAAAATAATAGAAAAATTTGCGAGCAACCACAAAAGTCTTTGAATAGCCAAAGCAATCTTGAGAAACAAAAACACAGCTGGAGGTATCACAATTCCAGATTTCAAGATATACTACAAAGCTGCATGGTAGTGGTAGAGCAATAGGTACATAGATCAATGGAACAGAATAGAAACCTCAGAAACAAAATGACAATTACATGGTTAATTAACCTACAACATAGGAGGCAAGAATATAAAATTGGTAAAAGACAGTCTTTTCAATAAATGCTGCTAAGAAAACTGGTTTGCTACATGTAAAATGACATTGGTCCACATTGCAACACAAAGTAAACTCAAAAGGATTAAAGGCCTAAATATCAGACATGAAACAATAAAAATCCCGAATACACAAGCAATTATTTCTCTGACATCAGTTATAACAAAAGTTTTCTAAATATGTCTCCTGAGGCAAGGGAAACAGAAACAAAAATAAACTTTTGGGACTACATCTAGAAATGTTTCTCACAGTGAAGCAAACCATCACCAAAACAAAAAGATAACCTACTGAATGGTAGAAGATATTTTCAAATGTTATGTCTGATAAGGGGTTAATAATAAAAATATATTTAATAACTTATACAACACCAAAAAAGCAAACAATCCAATTTAAAAAATAGGCAGAGTATATAAAAAGACATTTTCCTAAAGAAGGAATATAGATGACCAACAGATACATGAGAAGATGTTCAACATCACTAATCATCAGCGAAATTCAAATTAAAACCACAATGAAATGCCACTTTACACATATCTAAATGACTACAATTTAAAAAAAATTAAAAAAAAAAAAACAAGAGATAACAACTGTTGGCATGGATGTGGAGAAAAAGAAATCCTTGTGCACAATTGGGAGGAATGTAAATTGGTGCAGGCACTGTGGGAAACATTGTGAACGTTTCTCCAAAAAATTATAAATAGAAATACCATATGATGTAGTAATTCTACTACTAGGTATTTACCCAAAGAAGCTGAAACACTAATTTGAAAAATATATGCACCCCTATGTTAATTGCAGCATTATTTACAATAACTAATACAGTACATGGAAGCAACCTGTGTCCATTGATAGATAAATGAATAAAGTGGATGTGATATAGGTGATAGGGATTAAAGAGTTAACTTGCGGTGAACATGGGGTGATGTATGGAACTGCTGAATTACTATATTGTACACGTGAAACTAATATAACACTGTATGTTAACTAACTGGCATTAAAATAAATGTGTGTGTGTGTATATATATATATATATATATAATTACCCATAAAAATGAATGAGATCTTACCACTTGTTTTTTTAATGTTTATTTATGTTTGAGAGAGAGAGACAAAGCATAAGTGGAGGAGGGGCAGAGAGAGGTGGAGACACAGAATCTGAAGCAGGCTCCAGGCTCTGAGCTGTCAGCACAGAGCCTGATGTGGGGCTTGAACCCATGAACTGTGAGATCATTACCTGAGCCAAAGCCAGACACTCAACCAACTGAGCTACCCAGGCTTCCCAAGATCTTACCATGTGACAAGATCTTACTTTTGTGACAACACGGGTAAACCTAGAAGGTATTATGCTAGAAGGCATACATGGAAATATAAATACCATATGATTTCATTTATATATTAAAAAAAACAATAGAATGAAGGAACAAACAAAAAACTGGAAATAGACCTATAAACACAGAGAACAAGCTGGTGATTACCAGAGGTGAGGTGGGTGCAAGGATGGGAAAAAGACATGAAGGAAAATGGTAGTTACAGAATTTCGGTTATGGAATGAAAAGTTATGAGTATGGAAAGTAAAACAGGGAATATAATCGATGACATTGTGATAACTTTGTATAGTGGCAGATAGTATCTACACTGTGGTGAGCATAGTATAACATATAAAGTTGTCTAATCACTATGTTGTACACCTGAAACTATTGCAACATTTTGTGCCAACTGTATTTTAATTAAAAATAAGAAATGGAAATAGCATATCTCTCTAGAGCCAATTATAGAATCAATGTAATTGCTCATTCCAGATATTCTTATTTAAAGGAAGCCCAAGGTAGAATAGCCCTGACCATTTAACCCCACCAGCTACAAGGGAAGAAAAATAACAATAGAAACACCCTGCCAACTATTGAGTGAATTCCAAGAGATAATTGGTAACATGAACTCAGCTCTTTAACCTCTGTGTATGCCACACTGAAATCTTTACAGACTAGGCCTGTGGACCAAGAAAATGTTTTGCACTTTGTTGTTGACTCATTCTAACAGTATGCTCCTCAAAGAGTAGATGTTACATACAGATCTACATTTTATTGTCAGCCATAGGATATAATGGAAGAAATTTAATTTTATCAAGGATATTCAGATAGAGAAAAGTAAAGAGGTAGACTTATTTTTAAATGTATTTTCTTTTCAACAATGAGTGTTAGAGTCAGTCAATCCAGGGCATTTATTCAAGTCTACCATCTGTGTAACAATATTTATTTCAGATAAATCTTCCATTAGAATATAATGTGCAGGGGGGAGAAAAGAATTGCATATGCTGTGGAATGAAGGGAGCACTGATCATGGAAAGGGTAGAGAAAGAGAGAGGGAGAGAGAGAGAGAGAGAGAGAGAGAGAGAGAGAGAGAGAAAGTGATTGCATAAGAAAAAACATTTCCCCAAAACCACTGACTGGGAAAATGACAGGGACTGATTATCACAAGATTTTACAACTAGGGAAGCTCAATGTCTGAAGTTTTAGAAGTCTGGGCCATTTCTGGGGTTGAGTCTGGTGAGCTTAGCAGTGATCCAGTGGATAAGCAAGGAAGAGGCCCAGGAGTCAAGAGGATGGTCTGAGGATTCCCTGGGTCCCTCTGAAAGAGACAGTTCCTTCCTGTAGTGCATTTGGGAGAGATAGAACTGACTCTCAGGGGACAAAAGAGCTGGCAGACAACACTGAGCTGCCTTGTTAATTAGAATAGCAGCAGTGGCACCTGCTGAAGGTAGCTAAGCCAGAAGTTGGATTTTTGCTGCACTTTACCATAAACTCCAAGCCCCTGCATGGTCATGTGTCTGCTTTTCTGGGACAAACTGGTACCAGCCACAATGCGGTGAGACTCTCCTCCAGAGGATCAATGTGGCTCTGAGCCAGGCTGGCTCCCTAAAATTTGAAGTTTTGAAACCCAGCCACACATCCAAGATAAAACACAGGAATACTGCACTGCAGGATGGGCTCATGGCCCATACACAGACAGGGTGAAGGCAGGGATCTGATGGAATCCTGGAACACAGGAGGGGAGCTTGTTTGCTCTTCTGTGTGGGCTTTCTGGACAGCGGCAGGTGGGAACTCTCTTCCCTGGGGAAAAGAGAGTGGGGTGATGATTATCCCACCTGCCCATCAGCATGGGCAGACTTCAGTGAGCAACTCAGTGCCCCAGTGGAGGCTGAAGCTGCTTACAGAAAGCCCTGCCTCTCTGCACCCTGCAGGTGCATGTTTACTAGGGCAAGTCAGCCTGAGAACCATCGCAACAGGATCCTCCCCAAGAAGACCAGAACAAACCTCCCCCTCTCCGCACGTACCAAGTCTACTGATATTAAAGTGCTGCAAAGCTTCAGCTCTATGGGAAATAGGATCTAGACTTTTCTAAGAAGAGAAGCAGACCAAAACACACCTACTTAAAACTCACCACACACTCAACAAGGTCCAAACACTTCACACTGCAGGCAAGGAGAAACTCTGCAGAGGACTGATCAGAGGGAAAGAACACCCAAAACATATCAGCAGAGTGCACACAACATACACCAAAAAAACCCCACAAAACTTCATGAAGTAAAGGACAGTATATGACATCTTCTTAATATAGCCAATACTCTCATGAGCAGGAAATGTAACAGGATGTCCTAACACACAGAAAACAGAGATCTAGACAAAATTCCAAGACAGAGGAATTAATCCCAAAAGAAAGAACAAGAAGAGGTCACAGCCAAGGATCTAACCAAAACAGATATAAGTAATATCCTTAAACCAGAATTTAAAACGGTAATCATAAGAATACTACCTGGGCTTGAGAAAAGCATAGAAGACACTAGAGGGTCCCATACTGCAGAAATAAAAGAACTAATAAACAGTCAGGCCAAAACAAAAAATGTTATAACCGAGATACAAACTCAACTGGTTATAAAGACAAAAAAAAAAAAAAGATTGAAGAAGCAGAGGAATGGACAAATGATATAGAAGATAAAATTATGGGCAACAGTGATGCTGAAAAGAAGAGGTAAAGAAAAAATTTGGATCATGAAGGTAGACTTAGGGAACTCAGTGACTCCATAAACCATAATATTCATATCATAGAAGTCCCAGAAGAATAAAAGGGACAAGGGGGCAGGGGTTTACTTGAGCAAATTATAGCTAAAAACTTTCCTAATCTGGGGAAGGAAATGGATATCCAAAACAACAGGCATATAGAAATCCCATGAAAATCAATAAAAACAGGCCAACACCAAAACATATTGTAGTAAAATTTGCAAAATACACAGATAACAAAAGAATCCTGTAAGCAGCAATGGAGAAAAGTCCTTAACTTACAAGAAAAAAAAATAAGGTTCCCAGGAGATCTCCCCACAGAAACGTGGGAGGCCAGTAAGGAGTAACATGATAGATTCAATGTTCTATATGGAAAAAACATGTAGCTGATAATACTTTATCCAGCAGGGCTATCATTCAGAATAGAAGGAGAGATAAAGAATTTCCCAGACTAACAAAAACTAAGAGTATGTGACCACCGCACCAGCCCTGAAAGAAATATTAAAGGGGATTTTTTGAGTGGGAAAGAATGGCCAAAGGCAACAAAGTCTACAAATGAAAGAGAAAATCTCCAGAAACAACAACCTTACAGGTAATGCAATGGCACGACATTTATATATGTCAATAATCATTCTGAATGTAAATGGACTAAATGCTCCAATCAAAAGACCTAGGGTGTCAAAATGGATAAAAAAAAAAAAAGACTCATCTATATGCTGTCTAAAAGAGACTCATTTTAGACCTCAAGAAACCTACATATTGAAAGTGAGAGAATGGATAACTATCCATCATGCTAATTTTATGTCAAAAGAAAGCCAGAGTAGCCATACTTATCTCAGACAAACTAGATTTTAAACCAAAGAGTGCAACAAAAGATGAAGAAGGGTACTATATAATATTTACGGAGACTGTCCAACAAGATCTAACAATTATAAATATTTATGCCCCCAACTTGGTTTACCAAATTATGTAAATTCATTCATAGCAAACATAAAGAAACTCATTGATAATAATACAATAACAGTAGAGGGATTTAACAACTAACTTACAGCAATGAACCAATCATCTAAGTAGAAAATCAGCAAGGAAACAATGGCTTTGAATGACACACAGGACCAGATGGACTTAACAGATATATTCAGAACATTTCATCCTAAAACAACAGAATACACATTCCAAGTGCACAAGGAACATACTCCAGAATAGATCACATAATGGGTCACAAATCATCCCTCAAAAAGAGCTGAGAGATGGGGATCATACCATGCATATTTTCCAACCACAATGCTATGAAGGTTAAAGTCAATCACAAGAAAAAATTAGGAAATGCTACAAATACATGGAGGTTAAAGAATACCCTACTAAAGAAGGAATGGGTTAACCAGGAAATTAAAAATGAAGAAATAAAACAGTACATGTGAGCAAATGAAAATGAAAACATGACAGTCCAGAAACTTTGAGATGCTGAAAAGGCGATCATAAGAGTGAAATATATAGCAATACAAGCCTACTTCAATAAAAAAGAAAACTCTCAAATACACATATTAACCATACATCTAAAGGATCTAGAAAAGTAACAGCAAGAAGACCCTAAAGCCAGCAGAAGGAGAGATATAATAACAAATTGAGCAGAAATAAATGATATAAAATTGAACAAACAAAAAATACAGTAGAACAAATCGATGAAATAATGAGCTACTGCCTTGAAAGAATTAATGAAATTGAGAAACCCATAAAAAGACTTATCAAAAACAAAAGAGAAAGGACCCAAATAAACAAAATCACAAATCCAAGAGGAGAGATCACAACCAACACTACAGTAATATAAATAATTATGAGAGATTATTATGAAAAATTATATGCCAACAAACTGGGAAATCTGGAAGAAATGGATAAATTCCTAGAAACATACAAACTACCAGAACTGAAACAGGAAGAAATAAAAATTTGAACAGACCAATAACTAACAAAGAAAATTAATAATAAAAAATCTCCAAACAAACAAGAGTCCAGAGCCAGATGGCCTTGCAGGGGAATTCTACCAGACATTTAAAAGAAAGTTAATATGTATTCTTTGAAACTTTAAAAAAAAAAAAAAAAGAAGAAATGGAAGGGAAATTTCCAGTCATTCTATGAGGCCAGCATTACCACGATTTCAAAACCAGACAAAATCCCCCTAAAAGGGAGAATTAGAACCCAATATCCCTGATGAACATGGATGCAAAATTTTTCAACAAGATACTAGCAAATCAAATCCAACAATCCATTAAAAGAATTATTCAACACAATCAAGTGGGACATATTCCTGGGCTGCAGGGCTGGTTCAATATTCACAAATCAATATGATACATCACATTAATTAAAGAAATGATAATAACCATATGATCCTCTCAATAGATGCAGAAAAAGCATTTGACAAAGTACAGCATCCATTCTTGATGAAAATCCTCAACAAAGTAGGGTTAGAGGGAACATACCTCAACATCATAAAGGCCATACACAAAAGACCCATAGCAAATATTATCCTCATGGGGTAAAAATTGAGATATTTTCTTCTACAGCCAGAAACAAGATAGGGATGTCCACTCTCACCACTGTTATTTAAAATAGTACTGGTTAGCAATTAGACAACAGCAAAAATAAATAAATAAAAGGCAAGGAAGAAGTCAAATTTTTACTATTCACAGATGACAAGATATGCTATGTAGAAAACTCAAAAGACTACATCAGAAAATTACTAGAACTGATACACAAATTCAGCCAAATGCAGGATATAATATCAATGTACAGAAATATGTTGCATTTCTATACCACAGTAATGAAAAAGCAGAAACAGAAATAGAAGAATCAATCTCATTTACAATTTGCACCAAAAACAATGAGACACATAGTAACAAAAGAGGTAAAATATCTGTACTCTGAAAACTATAAAACACTGATGAAAGAAATTGAACAGGACAAAAAGAAATGGATGGAAAACATTCCATGCTCATGAATTGGAAGAACAAATATTGTTAAAATGTCTATACCACACAAAGCAATCTACACACTTAATGCAATCTCTGTCAAAATACCACCATTTTTTCCAGAGCTAGAAAAAATAATCTTAAAATTTTTATGGAACCACAAAAGACCCCGAAAAGCCAAAGCAATCCTGAAAAAGAAAAACAAAAACTGAAAGCATCATGATTCTGGATTTCAAGCTACATTGCAAAGCTATTGCAATCAAGACAGTGTGGTACTGGCACAACAGATAAATAGATCAATGGAACAAAATAGAGAACCCAGAAATGGATCCACAAATATGAGGTCAACAAATCTTTGAAAAAGCAGGAAAAATGTCCAGTGGAGAAAAATCTCTTCAACAAATGATGTTGGGAAAACTGGACAATGATATGCAGAAGAAGGAAACTGGACCATTTTCTTTCACCATGCACAAAAGTAAATTCAAAATGGATGAAAGAGCTAAATGTGAGACAGGAAACCATCAAAATCCTAGAGGAGAACGCAGGCAGCAACCTCTTTGACCTTGGCCATAACAACTTCTTACTAGACATGTCTCCAGAGGGAAGAGAAACAAAAGCAATAATGAACCCTTGGACTTCATGAAAATAAGAAGCTTCTGCACAAAGGAAATAATCAACAAAACTGAAAGGCAACCTACAGAATGGGAGATGATTCTTGCAAATGGTATATCTGATAAAGGGTTAGTCTTTAAATCTATAAGGAACTTATCAAACTCAACACCCCCAAAATAAATAATCCAGTTAAGAAATAGGCAGGAGACATGAATAGACATTTTTCCAAGGAAGACATCCACATGGACAATAAAAATATGAAAAGATGTTCAACATCACTCATAATCAGGGAAATACAAACCAAAATCATGATGAGACCCCACCTCACACCTGTCAGAATGGATAAAATTAACACACACACACACACACACACAAAATAGGTGTTGGTGAGGATTTGGAGAAAGGGGAAACTTCTTGCATTGTTGGTGTGAATGCAAACAGGTGCAGCCACTCTGGAGAACAGTATGGAGGTTCCTCAAAAAACTGAAAATAGAAGTACCCTAGGATCCAGCAATTGCACTATTAGGTATTTACCCAAAGGATACAAAAATACAGATTCGAAGGGTACATGTACCCATATGTTTATAGCATAATTATCAACAATAGCCAAACTATGGAAAAAGCTCAAATGTCTATCAACATGGCATGTGGCGCATATATATATATATATATATATATATATATATATATATACATATACAGTGCAATATTACTCAGCCATAAAAAAGAATGAAATATTGCCATTTGCAATGACGTGGATGGAACTAGAATGTATTATGCTAAGTCAAATAAGCCAATCAGAGAAAGACAAATACCATATGATTTCATTCGTATGTGGAATTTAAGAAACAAAACACAAGAACATATGAGGAGGGGTGGGAGAGGAGAGAGGGAAATAAACCACAAGAGTCTCTAAAAGAGAATAAACTGAGGGTTGGTGGAGGGACATGGGTGGGAGTGGGCTAGATGCGTGATGGGTATTAGGGAGAGCACTTGTGATGAGCACTGGGCATTTTATGTAAGTGATGAATCACTGCATTCTACTCCTGAAACCAATATTGTACTGTATGTTAACCAAATCAAAAAATAAATAAATAAATAAATAAATAAATAAATAAATAAATAAAGCGATGGTTGTGCGAAAACATAACTTTTGCACTGGTCAGAGTTTTGAGCTAATAGGTTTATGAGGAAGTAAACAAGCCAGAGGGCAATATACAGACGCCATATTTGGCTTGTTTAACAACTATCCAGTCTTTTGAGATTTTATGTATATTTTATAGTGAGTTTTCCTTTTCCACAAAATAATATGCTGGAATTTAGACTGTGATCACATTAACTTAAAAGATTATTTTTGGGAGATTTGACATTTTAATGATATTAAGTCTTTCAATCCAAAAGCAAGGTGCATAGATTCCCTTATTTAAATTCCTTTCATTTTTCTTAGCAATATATTGCAGTCTTCAGTATAAAGATCTTTCAAAATGTTAGATTAATTCTGAGGTATTTTATATTGTCTGATGATAATATAGATGAAGTTCCTAATTTAAATTTCTAAAGATTTGTTAGTATCACATGGATATATAATACATTTTTATTTCACTTGATATCAAACACCTTTGATTACTCATTAATTTCACTTTTTAGTGGATTCTTTTAAATTATCTACATGCACATAAAATCTGTGAGCATTGGAAGTTTTAGTTAACTTCCAATCTTTATTAATTGTTTTTTCTTGTATTATTACACTGAGCATGCCTTCCAGCTTATGGACTAGCATTAATAATTTCAATATCCTTGTCTTGTTCTTTAATAGTTTTTGATAAATTATGGTATACTCTATTTGCTTCAGAAAATTCTCTATTATCCTTATTTTGTTGAAAGGTATTTTTAAATCAAGATTGAGTGTTGAATAATATAAAAGGTCTTTAAATATTTTTATTTAAATGATAATATTTTTTCTTCTTTACTGTATTAATTTAGTGAATTAAACTGATGGATTTTCACAACTGGCTTTTTGTTCCAGCTTTATTGATATATATCATATATAACTCATATAAGTTTAAGAAGTACAGTATGTTAATTTGATAGACTTACTTATTTCAAAATTATTACCACCAAATATAAACTAACACCACCATCATGTCACCCAATTACCATTTCTTTTTTTTTACAGTGAGACCATTTAAGATTTACTTTCAGTAACTTTGAAGAGTATAATATATTATTATGACTTGTAATAACCATACTATATACATTAGAGTATATTATTATGACTTATAATAACCATACTACATACATTACATCCCCAGAACTTATACATCTTAAAACTAGAATTTTGTATCCTTTGACCAAATTCTCCCAGTTTTCCCCACTCCATGTTTCCTAGTAACCACCACTCTACTTTCTATTTCTGTAAGTTTGGCGTTTTTTGGATGCCACATGTAAGTAATATCATTCAGTATTTATCTTTCTTTGACTTATATCACATAATGTACTAACATCAAAGTTTATCCATGTTGTTGCAAATGGAAGAATTTCATCCTTACATATGCCTGAAAACTATTTCACTATAAAACATCTTTATCAATTCATTCATGACACTTAGGTTGTTTTCATATCTGGGCTATTGTGAATAATGCTGTAATTAACATGGGAGTGCAGATATTTCTTTTAGATTATGTTTCATTTCCTTTGGATATATGTCCAGAAATGAAATTGCTGAATCATAGGGTAGTCCTATTTTTAATTTTTAAAGGAACCTTCATACCGGTTTCCATAGTTGTTTTATCAATTTATATTACCACGAATTATGAACATAAGTTTCCTTTTTCTTTTTCACATCTCACCGACACTAGTTATCTCTTGTCTTTTCTGTTGTAACAGATAAAATGTGGTGTTTGAATTTTGTTTATCTCATTGTGGGTTTTATTTGGATTTCCCTGATGATTATTGATGTTGAGCACCTTTTGATATTGTTCATTTGTATTTCTTTGGAAAAAAGTCTATTTTATTTCTTTGCCCATTTTAATTGGGTTTTTCGTTCTAACTAATAAATTGCATGAGCTATTTATATATTAACACCTTATCATGTACGAATGGCAAATATTTTCTCTGATTCTATAAGTTGCCTTTTCATTTTGTCAATTGTTACTTTTGCTGTGCAGCAGGTTTTATTTTATTTATTTTTTTGGTTTGATGTGGTCTCACTTAAGTTTTGCTTTTGTTTATTCTGTTTTTGTTATCATGTGCAAAAAATAATCGCCAACACCAATGTCAAGGAGGATTTTCCCGAGTTTTTCCTCAAAGAATTTTATGGTTGGAGTTCTTATGTTTCAGTCTTTAATGCATTTTGTGCTAATTTTTGTAAGTAGTGTAAGATAAGGATTCAATTTCATTCTTCTGTATGTGGTTGTCCCATTTTCCCAACACCATTTACTGAAGGTAATAGCTTTTGTCCATTGAGCATTCTTGACTCTTTTGTCAAATATTAGTTGCGTGTATATGTGTGGCTTTATTTCTAAGTTGCAGATTCTGTTCCTTTCATCTATGTGTCCATTTTTATGCCAGTACTATACTGTTTTGATTACTATAGCTTTGTAGTATAGTTTGAAATCAGGACTTGTGATGCCTCCAGGTTTGTTTCTTCTTAGGATTGCTTTTGGTATTCAGAGTCTATTGTGGTTACATACAAGCACGATTTTTTCCTAATTCTTTAAAAATGGTCATTGAAATTTTGAGAATGTTTGCATTGAATTTATAGATGGCTTTGTGTAGAATGGACATATTAACAAATATACTATGTTCTAATCCATAAACATAAACTATCTTCCAATTTTTCATGTGTTTTCTTTAATTTCTTTCATCAGAGTCTTGTATTTTTCACTATATAAAATTTTCAACCCACTAGTTAAATGTATTCCTTACTATTTTATTGTTTTTCATGCTATTTTAAATGGAATTGTTTTCTTCATTATTTTTCAGATGTTTTGTCGTTAGTGTATAGAAATGCAATGGATTTATGCACGTTAATTTTGTGTCCTGCAACTTTACTTAATTCATCGATTAGTTATAAGAGATTTTTGGTGAAGTCTTTAGATTTTGGGTATACCAAATTATGTCATCTGCAAACAAAGACAATTTTACTTCTTTTCTTATTTGGATGTTTTTATTTCTTTTTCTTGCCTGATTTTTCTGGTTGACATGGCCAGTACTATCTGGAACAGAGCTAATGAGAACTGATGCTCTTCTTACTTTTTTATTTTATTTTATTTTATTTTATTTTGAGAGAGAGAGAAAGTGGGTGAGAGAGAGAGAAAGTGGGGGAGGGGCAAAGGGAAAGAGAAAGAGAGAGTAAGAGTGAGAGAGAGAGAGAGGGAAGAAAGAATCTTAAGCAGGCTCCATGCCCAGCACAGAGCCTGATGCAGGGCTTGATCTCAGGACCATTAGATCATGACCTGAGCCAAAAAACACTTAACTGAATGAGTCATCCAGGTGCCCTGACACTCTTCTTATTTCTGATCTTAGAAGGAAGCATTTCAGTCTTTTACTATTGAGGATGATGTTGGTTGTAGACTGATTATATATGACATGTTTCATATTGAGGTTATGTTCCCCGTATACTGAATATTGGTGCATTTTTATCATGAAGGGAAGTTGATTTTGCCAAATCCTTTTTTTCATTTATTGAGATGGTCATAACGTTTTTTTATTTTTTATTGTATTAATGTGGTGTTTTACATTTGTTGCTATATAGTAAACCATTCTTGCACCCTAGGGATAAATCACATTTGATTATGATGTATGATCTTGTTAAGATGCTGTTGAATTTGGTTTGTTAATATTTTGTTAAGAATTTTTGCAACTATTGGGGCGCCTGGGTGGCGCAGTAGGTTAAGCGTCCGACTTCAGCCAGGTCACGATCTCGCGGTCCGTGAGTTCGAGCCCCGCGTCGGGCTCTGGGCTGATGGCTCAGAGCCTGGAGCCTGTTTCCGATTCTGTGTCTCCCTCTCTCTCTGCCCCTCCCCCGTTCATGTTCTGTCTCTCTCTGTCCCAAAAATAAATAAACGTTGAAAAATTAAAAAAAAAAAAAGAATTTTTGCAACTATATTCATCAGGAATATTATTTTATAGTTTTCTTATAGTGTTCTTTATCTGGCTTTGGTAATTTTCACTTCATAAAATAAATATGGAGTGTTTACTTCTCCAAATTTGAGAAGATTCTGAGAATAATTTATATTAATTCTGCTTTTGAATGTTTCTTCAAATTCAGCAGTGAAGGCATCTGGTTCTGGACTTTTCTGTGTTAGGATGCTTTTGATTACTGATTCAATCTTCTTACTCATTATAGTTCCGTTCAGATTTTCTACTCCTGCTTGATTCAGTCATGGGAGGGTGTATGTTTCTGGGACTATATCCTTTTATTCTAGATTTTCCAATTTTTTTGGCAATTGTAAATTGTTCATAATTGTTCATATCTATTTCTTAAAATGCTTTACATTTCTGTGTTTTCAGTTGTAATGTCTCCTTTTTCATTTATAATGTTATTTATTTGAGTCCTCTATTTTTTCTTGGTAAGTCTTACTAAAAGTTTGTCAATTGTGATTTCTTTAAAAAACAACCTTTTATTTCATTGCTTTTTATTTTTGTTTTCCTGTTTTTCAATTTAATTTTTACTATGAGTATAAATAACACATGGTGTCACATTAGTTTCAGATATACAACATAGTGATTCAAAAAGTTTACACATTATGTTATGCTCACCAGTGTAGCTACTATCTGTCACCATGCAATGCTATTACAATACCATTGACTATATTCCCTATGTTGTACTTTTTATTACTGTGAATTATTCAAAATTCTTTTCCTATTTTCTATTTCATTTATTTCTGCTCTAATCTTTTTACCTCCTTCCCTCTGCTAACTTCAGTGTAAATTTAGGTTATTTGATATTTTCCCTAATGTAAGTGTATATTACTTCAAACATCTTATAGATATGAGTCCATTTTTAAAGTCTATTGAATTCTTTATTGAACTTTGATCACATACAGAACTCTACTTTTTTACTACTCTTCTTTTATGTTTTTGATGTCACAGCTTACATCTTTTTATAGTTATTAATATTTACTATACATGTTATGTGACAATATACAACAATAACAAATTAATGTAGCTATACCTATTTTTTATAATCCAAAGTTTTAATAATAAAGAAAGTAACGCATTCCCATACACATTCATACCAATTTATTTTATGGCACTATAGGTTAAAAAAGTCACTGTATAATTTCTTCTCTTTTTCTGCTGTAGCTATGTTTAATATTTTTGTCCTTTATTTTTTATCTAAATTTTATGTAATATTCAGAGAAATATTGGTTTCAGAAGTAGAATGCAGTGATTCATCACTTACTTACAGCACCCAGTGCTCATCACAAGTGTCCTCCTTAATACCTATTGCCCATCTAGCCCATCTCCAACTCACCTCCCTCTGTCAACTCTCAGTTTTTTCTCTATCATTAAGAGTCTCTTGTGGTTTGTTTCCCTCTCTCCTCTTCCTCTCTCCTCCCATATGTTCATCCGTTTTGTTTATTAAATTCCACATATGAGTGAAATCATATGGTATTTGTCTTTCTCTGACTTATTTCACCTAACGTAATACATTCTAGATCCACCCACATCATTGCAAATGGCAAGATTTCATTCTTTTTGATGACTAATATTCCATTATATAATACACACACACACACACACACATATGCCACAGGTCACATCTTCTTTATCCATTCATCAATTTATGGACATTTGGGCTCTCTCCATAGTTTGGCTATTGTTAATAATGCTGCTATAAACCTTGAGCTGCATGTACCCCTTTGAATCTGTATTTTTTTTACCCTTTGGGCGAATAATAGTGCAATTACTGGATTATAGGGTAGTTCTATTTTTAGTTTCTTGAGAAACCTCCATATTGTTCTGTAGAGTGGCTGCACCAGTTTGCATTCACATCAACAGTGCAAGAGGGTTCCCCTGGCTCCACATCCTTGCCAACAACTTTTTCGTGTGTTATTAATGTTAAACATTCTGTCAGGTGTGAGGTGGGGCCCCATCATGATTTTGATTTGTATTTCCCTAATGATAAATGATATTGAGCATCTTTTCATGAGTCTTTTAGTCATATGGATGTCTTCTTTGGGAAAGTGTCTATTTATGTCTTCTGCCTATTTATTCACTGTGTTGTTAGTTTTTTGGATGTTGAGTTTGATAAGTTCTTTATACACTTGGATACTAACCCTTCACTAGATATGTCATTTACAAATATCTTCTCCAATTTCATAGGCTGCCTTTTAGTTTGATTATTTCCTTCACGATGTAGAAGCTTCTTCTCTTCATGAAGTCCAGTAGTTCATTATTGCTTTTGTTTCCCTTGCCTTTAGTGGCATGTCTAGTAAGAAATTGTTATGGCTGAGATTAAAGAGGTTGCTGTCTTTCAGTCGTGATGTCTGTAGCTTTCATGGTTGTAGCGATATCTCTGGTACTTTGACTCACAGGATCCCCCTTAGGATCTCTTGTAGGGCTGGTTTAGTGGTGATGAATTCCTTCAGTTTTTGTTTATTTGGGGAGACCATTATCTCTCCTTATATTCTGAAAGACAGGCTTGCTGGATAAAGGATTCTCAGCTGCATATTCTTTTCTGTTCATCACATTGAAGATTTTCTGCCATTCCTTTCTGGCCTGCCGAGTTTCAGCAGATAGATCTGCCACGAGTTATCAGTCTCCCTTTATATGTTGGAGCATGTTTATCCCTAGCTGCTCTCAGAGTTTTCTCTTTATCCTTGTATTTTGCCAGCTTCACTATGATATGTCATGCAGAAGATGGATTCACATTACGTCTAAAGGGAGTTCTCTTTGCCTCTTGGATTTCAATGCTTTTTTCCTTCCCCAGGTCAGGGAAGTTCTCGGCTATGATTTTTTCAAGTACACCTTCAGCCCCTTTCTCCCTCTCTTCCTCTTCTGGAGTTCCTATTATATGGATATTCTTCCATTTGATTGCATCACTTAGTTCTCTAATTCTCCCCCTCATATTCCTGTATTGTTTTTATCTCTCTTTTTCTCAGCTTCCTCTTTTTCCATAAATTTATCTTGTAATTCACCTATTCTCCCCTCTTCCTCTTCAAATCGAGCTGTGGTCCCCTCCATTTTATTTTGCACTTCATTTATAGCATTTTTTAGCTCCTCATAACTGTTTCTTAGTCCCTTGATCTCTGTTGCAATAGATTCTCTGCTGTCCTCTATGCTTTTTTCAAGCCCAGCGATTATTTTTGTCACTATTGTTCTAAATTCTTGTTCCATTATATTGCTTAAATCGTTTTTGATCAATTCGTTAGCTGTCGCTACTTCCTGGAGTTTCTTTTGAGGAGAATTCTCCTGTTTTGTGTTTTTAGGTAGTCCCTGGAGTGGCACCAAACTGCAGGGCACTTTCCCTGTGCTGTCTGGAGTAACTTGTGTTGGTTGGTGGGGCTGCAGTCAGCCCAGATGTCTGTCCCCAGACCAGTGCTCGGGCCACAGACTGGTGTGTACATTATCTTCCCCTCTCCCAGAGGCAGGACTCACTGTGGAGTTGTGTGGTCCCTGTCTCATCTGCTTGCACATTTCCAAGCTTGTGATGCTGCTTCAATGGGATCTTGCCAAGGGCGTATTAGACCTGGTGGGTCTGCAAGGTGCACAGTGGTGGAGGAGCAGGCTTAGCTAGTGGTCCCCTGCCTGAAGGGTCCTGTAGCACAGGGTGGGAAACAGGCCAGTTAGAGGGATGTATCCACAGAAGCACAGCTTTGGGCGTTTTGGGGATGCAAGCACATTTGGTGGCAGGAACTGTTTTCCTTTGGAGTTTGGTGGATGGGAGAGAGAAAAATGGTGCTTGTCAGCACCTTTGTTCCCCTGATGAGCTGAGATCTGTCTTCTAGGGCTCAACAACACTCCTTCCCAATGTCCTCTCACCCTCCCCGCTCTCCAAGAGTAGAGTTGTTGACTTTTAACATTCCAGATGTTATGTCCCACTGGCTGTCAGAACTCACATTCAGTCCCCTCTGCTTTTGCAAGCCAGACTTTGGGGGCTCTGCCTTGCCCAGCGGGCTGCCCCTCCACCACCCGGCTCCCTCCCACAAGTCCTTGTAGCACGCACTGCCACTTCACCCATCCTACCCTCTTCCATGGGCCTTTTGTGTATGCTTGGCTCTGGAGAGTCCATTCTGCTAGTCTTCTGGCTGTTTTCTGGGTTATTTAGGCAGTTGTGGGTGGAATCTACATGATCAGCAGGACAAGGCGTGCCCTGCCTCCTCCTATTCCACCATCTTCTCAGTGATCCAATGTTTATTTTTGAGAGAGAGAGATAGAGCTGGAGCAGGAGAGGGGCAGAGATAGAGGGAGGCACAGAATCTGAAGCCGACTGCAGGCTATGAGCTGTCAGCACAGAGCCCAATGTGGGGCTTGAACTCACGAACCATGAGATAATGACCTGAGCTGAAGCTGGACATTTAACCAACTAAGCCACCCTGGCACCCACCCCCCCCCCCCCAGTCTTTCAGGTTTTCTTTTTTTTTTTTTTTTTTTTTAATTTTTTTCAACGTTTATTTATTTTTGGGACAGAGAGAGACAGAGCATGAACGGGGGAGGGGCAGAGAGAGAGGGAGACACAGAATCGGAAACAGGCTCCAGGCTCTGAGCCATCAGCCCAGAGCCTGACGCGGGGCTCGAACTCACGGACCGCGAGATCGTGACCTGGCTGAAGTCGGACGCTTAACCGACTGCGCCACCCAGGCGCCCCATCAGGTTTTCTAAGTAAGGTATCATGTCATCTACAAATAGTGAAAGTTTGATGTCTTCCTTGCCAATTTGGATGCTTTTTATTTCTTTTTGTCATCTGATTGCTAAAGCTACGACATCCAGTATTATGTTAAAAAGTAATGGTGAGAATGGAAATCCTTGTCTTATTCCTGACCATAGGGGAAAGGCTCTCAGTTTTACCCAACGAGGATGATATTAGCTGTGGGTCTTTCATACGCTGTCTTTCTAATGTGGAAGTGTGTTACTTCTATCCCTCCTTTCTTGTGAGTTTTAATCAAGAATGGATGCTGTATATGTTAAATTTTTTTTCTGCCTCTATTCACAAGATCATATGGTACTGATCCTTTCTTTTATTAATGTGGTTATCACATCCGATTGATTTATGAATATTGGACCAGGCCTACAGCCCAGGAATAAATCCCATTTGTTCATGAATAATTATTTTAATGTAATGTTGAATTAGGATTTGGTAGTATCTTGTTGACAATTTTGGCATCCATGTTCATCAGGGACATTGGCTTGTGATTCTCCCTTTTAGTAGGATCTTTGGTTTTGGAATGAAGGTAATGCTGGCTTCATAGAATGAGTTGGGAAGCTTTCTTTCCATTTCTATTTTTTTGAACATTTGGAGAAGAATAGGTATTAAGTCTTCTTTAAATGTCTGGTAGAATTCTCCTGGGAAGCCATCTGGCCCAAAACTCTTTTTTGTTGGGAGATTTTTTTATTACTAATTCAATATCATTGCTGGTTATGTGTCTGTTGAAATTTTATGTTTCTTGTTTCAGTTTTGGTAGTTTTTGAGTTTCTAGGAATTTGTCCATTTCTTCCTTATTTCCCAATCTGTTGGCATATACTTTTTCATAGTTTTTTTTTGTAATTATTTGGGTTTCTGTGGCGTTTCTTGTGATCTTTCCTCTTTCATTCATGACTTTATCTCTTTGGGTCCTTTCTATTTTCTTTTTGATAAGTCTGGCTAGGAGTTTGCCAATTTCATTAATTCTTTCAAAGAACCAACTCTTAGTTTCATTTATCTGTTATACTGTGTTTTTTGTGTGCTTGTTTGTTTGTTTCTGTATCATTTATTTCTGCTCTAATATTTATTATTCCCCTTCTGTGAGCTTTAGGATTTATTTGAGTTTCCTTTTCTGGCTCTTTTAGGTATAAAGTTAGGTTATATATTTGGGACCTTTCTTGCTTCTTGAGATTGGTTGGAATGGCAATATACTTCCCTCTGGGGACTGACTTTGCTGCATCCCAAAGGTTTTAAAAGGTTGTGTTTACATTTTCATTAGCTTCCATGTATTTTAAATTTCCTTAATAGATTCCTGTTTAACCCATCCATTCTTTAGTAGTATGTTCTTTAACTCCATATATTTGAGGGCTTTCCAAATTTTTTCTTGTGGTTCATTTCAAGTTACATAACATTGTGATCTAAACATATGCATGCTATGATCTCGATCTTTTTCTACTTGTTCAGGGCTGATTTGTAAAACAGTATGTGATCTATTCTGTAGAATATTTCAAGTGCACTTGAAAAGCACGTATTCTGCTGCTTTGGGATGAAATGCTCTCAATATGCAGAAAAAATATGCAGCCTGGAATCCTTTATCCAGCAAGTTTGTCTTTCAGAAAATAAGGAGAGATAATGGTCTTCCCAAATAAACAAAAACTGAAGGAATTCATCACCACTAAACCAGCCCTACAAGAGTTCCTAAGGGGGATTCTGCGAGTGAAATGCTGAAAGGACCACAAAGTATCAGAGACATCACTACAAGCAGGAAACCTACAGACATCACAATGACTCTAAACCTGTATCTTTCTGTAATACCACTGAATGTAAATGGATTGAATGCTCAAACCAAAAGACACAGGGTATCAGAATGGACAAAGAAACAAGACCCATCTATTTGCTGTCTACAAGAGACTCGTTTTAGACCTGAGGACACCTTCAGATTGAAAGTGACGGGATGGAGAGCTATCTATCATGCTACTGGAAGTCAAAAGAAAGCTGGAGTACCCTTACTTATATCAGACAAACTAGGCTTTAAATTAAAGGCTGTAACAAGAGATGAAGAAGGGAATTATATAATAATTACAGGGTCTATCCATCAGGAAGAGCTAACAATTAAAAATGTCTATGTTCTGAATATGAGAGCCCCCAAATATATCAAACAATTAACCACAAACATAAGCAACCTTATTGATAAGAATGTGGTAATTGCAGGGGACTTTAATACCCCACTTACAGCAATGGATAGATCATCTTGACACAGGATCAATAAAGAAACAAGGGCCCTGAGTGATACATTGGATCAGATGGAGTTGATAGCTATATTTAAAACTCTGCATCCCAAGCAACAGAATATACTTTCTTCTCGAGTGCGCATAGCACCTTCTCCAAGATAGATCACATACTGGGTCACAAAACAGCCCTTCATAAATATAAAAGAATTGAGATCATACCATGCATACGTTCAGAAGACAATGCTATGAAACTTGAAATCAACCACAGGAAAAAGTCTGGAAAACCTCCAAAAGCATGGAGGTTAAAGAAGACCCTACTAACGAATGAATGGGCCAACCAGGCAGTTAGAGAAGAAATTAAAAAAATATATGGAAACAAATGAAAATGAAAATACAACAATCCAAACCCTTTGGGATGCAGGAAGTCAGGCTAGAGAGGAAAATGCATTGTAATCCAAGCCTATCTCAAGAAACAAGAAAAATCGCAAATACAAAATCTGACAGCACACCTAAAGCAACTAGAAGCAGAACAGCAGACACCCCAAACCCATAAGAAGAGAAATATTAAAGATCATAGCAGAAATAAACACTATAGAAACTAAAAAAGCTGTAGAGCAGATCAATGAAACCCAGAGTTGGTTTTTTGAAAAAATAAACAAAATTGATAAACCTTTAGCCAGGCTTCTCAAAAAGAAAACGGAGATGACCCAAATAGATAAAATCATGAATGAAAATGGAATTATTACAACCAATCCCTCAGAAATACAAGCAATTATCAGGGAATACTATGAAAAATTATATGCCAACACACTGGACAACCTGGAAGAAATGGACAAATTCCTAAGCACCCACACACTTCCAAAACTCACGCGGGAAGAAATAGAAAACTTGAACAGACCCATAACCAGCGAACAAATGGAATCAGTTATCAAAAATCTCCCAACAAATAAGAGTCCAGGACCAGATGGCTTCCCAGGGGAATTCTACCAGACATGTAAAGCAGAGATAATTCTTAATCTTCTCAAGCTGTTCCAAAATCTAGAAAGGGAGGGAAAACTTCCAGACTCATTCTATGAAGCCAGCATTACTTTGATTCCTAAACCAGACAGAGACCCAGCAAAAAAAAAAACCACAGGCCAATATCTCTGATGAATATGGATACAAAAATTCTCGACAAGATATGAGTAAATCGAATTCAACAGCATATACAATGAGTTCTTCACCATGATCAAATGGGATTCATTCCTGGACTGCAGGGCTGGTTCAACATTCGCAAATAAATCAATGTGGATACACCACATAAATAAAAGAAAAGATAAGAACCATATGATCCTATTGATGCAGAAAAGGCATTTGATAAAATTCAGCATCCTTTCCTAATAACAACCCTCGAGACAGTCAGGATAGAAGGAACATACTGAAACATCATAAAAGCCATTTGTGAAAGACCGCAGCTAATATCATCCTCAATGGGGAAAAACTGAGAGCTTCCCCCCTGAGATCAGGAACACGACAGGGATGTCCACTCTCATCGCTGTTGTTTAACATAGTGTTGGAAGTGTTAGCATCAGCAATCAGACACCAAAAGGAAATCAAAAGCATCAAAATTGGAAATGATGATGTCAAGCTTTCACTTTTTGCAGATGACATGATATCCATGGAAAACCCGATAGATTCCACCAAAAGTCTGCTAGAACTGATACATGAATTCAGCAAAGTCGCAGGACACAAAATCAATGTACAGAAATCAGTTGCATTCTTATACACTAATAATGAAGCAACAGGAAGACAAATAAAGAAACTGATCCCATTCACAATTGCACCAAGAAGCCTAAAATACCGTGGAATCAACCTAACCAAAGATGTAAAAGATCTGTATGCTGAAAACTATAGAAAGATTTTGAAGGATTTTGAAGAAGGTATAAAGAAATGGAAAAACATTCTGTGCTTATGGATTGGAAGAATAAATATTGTTAAAATGTCAATAACCCAATGCTATCTATACATTCAATGCAATCCCAATGAAAATTGCACCAGCATTCTTCTCAAAGCTAGAACAAGCAATCCTAAAATTTGTATGGAACCACAAAAGGCCCTGAATAGCCTAAGTCATACTGAAGAAGAAGACCAAAGCAGGAGGCATCACAATCCCAGACTTTAGCCTCTACTACAAAGCTGTCATCATCAAGACAGCATGGTATTGGCACAAAAACAGACACATAGACCAATGGAATAGAATAGACACTCCAGAATTGGACCCACAAAAGTATGGCCAACTAATCTTTGACAAAGCAGGAAAGAATATCCAATGGAAAAAAGACAGTCTCTTTAACAAACGGTGCTGGGAGAAGTGGACAGCAACATGCAGAAGGATGAAACTAGACCACTTTCTTCTACTATTCACAAAAATAAACTAAAATGGATAAAGGACCTGAATGTGAGACAGGAAACCATTAAAACCCTAGAGGTGAAAGCAGAAAAAAACCTCTCTGACCTCAGCCGCAGCAATTTTTTACTTGACACATCCCCAAAGGCAAGGGAATTAAAAGCAAAAATGAAGTGTTGGGACCTCATGAAGATAAAAAGTTTCTGCACTACAAAGGAAACAATCCACGAAACTAAAAGGCAACCAACGGAATGGGAAAAGATATTTGCAAATGACATATCGGACAAAGGGCTAGTATCCAAAATCTATAAAGGTCTCACCAAACTCCACACCTGAAAAATAAATAATCCAGTGAAGAAATGGGCAGAAGACATGAATAGACATTTTTCCAAAGCACACATCCAGATGGCCAACAGGCACATGAAAAAATGCTCAACGTCGCTCCTCATCAGGGAAATACAAATCAAAACCACACTCAGATATCACCTCATGCCAGTCAGAGTGGCTAACATGAGCAAACCAGGAGGCTATAGATGCTGGCGAGGATGTGGAGAAACGGGAACCCTCTTGCACTGTTGGTGGGAATGCAAACTGGTGCAGCTGCTCTGGAAAACAGTGTGGAGGTTCCTCAAAAATTAAATATAGATCTACCTTATGACCCAGCAATAGCACTGCTAGGAATTTACCCAAGGGATACAGGAGTGCTGATTCATAGGGGCACTTGTACCCCAATGTTTATAGCAGCACTTTCAACAATAGCCAAATTATGGAAAGAGCCTAAATGTCCATCAACTGATGAATGGATAAAGAAGTTGTGGTTTTTATATACAATGTAATACTACATGGCAATGATAAAGAATGAAATATGGCCTTTTGTAACAACATGGATGGAAGTGGAGACTGTTACGCTAAGTGAAATAAGTCATACAGAGCAAGACAGATACCATATGTTTTCACTTTTATGTGGATCCTGAGAAACTTAACAGAAACCCATGGGGGAGGGGAAGGAAAAAAAATAAGTTAGAGAGGGAGGGAGCCAAAGCATAAGAGACTTAAAAACTGAGAACAAACTGAGGGTTGATGGGAGGTGGGAGGGAGTGGAGAGTGGGTGATGGGTATTGAGGAGGGCACCAGTTGGGATGAGCACTTGGTGTTGCATAAACCAATTTGACAATAAATTTCATATTTTAAAAAGTTTTTAAAAAGTATATATAAAGTATAATACTGCATGTTAATTATACTTAAATTTAAGAAGTATATATAAAGTATATACAAAGTATATATAAAGAAGATATACTGAAAGCATCATCAATAAATTAACATGAAATTATAAAAATATTCAAGTATACTACAAGAAGGCAGAAAAATAGAAAAAGAGAACAAACAGAATACAAAAATATATATATAAATGGCAAACTTTAAGCTTTAAAAATATTAAAATGTATTAAATGTAATGGTCTATAAACAGCAATTAAAAGATAGAGTTTAGTGGAATAGATAAAAAACAAACAAAAAATTTATCCATCTATGTGCTACCTACAAGAGATTCACTTTAACTCTAATAACATAGGTAGTTTGGAATAAAATAATAGGAAAAGATATTGTATCCAAATAATTAAAAGGAAGCAGGATTGGCTATATTAAATATACTCCAGAAAAAGCAGTATTACCAGAGATAATAAAAGAACATTACATAAGTGTTAAGTTGTCTAATATATTTAGAAGATAGAAGACATAGCAATCATAAGTGTGTTCACCAAGCAACAGTGATGCAACATATTTGAGGCAAAAATGATAGATCTAAAAGGAGAAATAGACAAATCCACAAGTATAAAGACTTCGACCACCTCTCTCTCAAAAACTGATAGAAAAACTAGACAGAGATTTAGCAAGTACATATAAAAACTCAACAACATCATCAACTAACATGATCCAATTAATATTTATAGAACATGCCACTATAACAGCAAAACACACATTTTCTTTCAAGAACCCATGGTATATACACCAAAATAGACAATATTCTGTACCATAAAACAAACCTCAGCAAGTTTCAAATAACTGAAATAATAGAGTATGTTTCCTGAACACATGTATTCAAACTCAAAATCAACCACCAAAATAAATAAATAAATAAATAAATAAATAAATAAATAAATAACAGAAAAACCTCTAAATACATGAAATATTGAAAAAAAATCTATTGGTCAAAAAGAAAGTCTCAAGGGGGAAGAAAAAAATAATACACAGATCCTATACCCACTTTATCCAGTTTTCCTCAACAGAAACATCCTGCGGAACCATGGTATTGAGTTTGATACAATCAATAAACAGAACATTTCCATTTTCATAAGAATTTATCATGTTGCCCTTTGACATCCGTACCTACTTCTCTCCCATTCCAACACGATCCTTAATTTCTGGGAACTATTAACCTATTCTCCATTTCTATATGACACAGTACATAAATTTGAGACTGTCTTTTATTTCACACGGCACAATGCCCTTGAGATTCATCAAAGTTGTGTGTAATCAAAGTTCATTTTTTTAGTACCAAGTAATATTTTATGGTATGAATGTACCACCATTTGTTTAACCATTCACCTGCTGAGATATCTGGGTTATTTCCAGTTTGGGGCTGTCATTTATTTATTTATTTATTTATTTCTGCAATTTTGATAAGTGCATAGTGATATCTCATGGTGTTATTAATCTACATTTTCCTTTTGACTAATAATGT
Organism: Leopardus geoffroyi; assembly: GCF_018350155.1. Taxonomy (NCBI): domain Eukaryota; kingdom Metazoa; phylum Chordata; class Mammalia; order Carnivora; family Felidae; genus Leopardus; species Leopardus geoffroyi. The sequence continues at coordinate 66,363,855 of NC_059343.1, forward strand.
TGGATATCTTCCCATGTGTTTACTTTTGATCCATATGTCATCTTCAGTGGCATATATATTCATGTTTTTTGCCCATTTTCTAATTTCATTTTTTTATGTTGGGACTGTCAAATTATTTATATATTCTAGATACTGGTCATTTGTTTAATTTGTGGTTTGCAAATATATTCACTCAATGAACTGTTTTTTGCCTCGTTATCTTAAAAGGATTTTTCACAGTAAAAAAAAAAAAGTTTTGTTTTATATTGTAAAGTATAACTTACCAACTTTACCTTATATGGATCATGATTTTGGTGTCAAGATTAGAACTTCTGACCTCTCCCATAACTGAAATATTTTCATATTTTTTCCAAAAGTTTTATAGCTTTACATTTGCTTTTATGCCCATTTTTAATTTAAATTTATTTTTATATAAGTTATGAGGCTTAGGCTAAGATTGTTTTTTGGAAAACCTTATTCTATATGCACTTTAATTAATTAATTAATTATTTTATTTATTTATTTAGTTAGTTAGTTAATTAGTTATATATTGTGAGTATAGTTGACACATAATGTTATGTTACTTTCAGATATGCAACATAGTGCTTTGACAAGTTTATACACTATGCTATGTTCACAAGTGTAGCTACCATCTGTCCCAATATCGCTATTACAATACCACTGGCTTATTCATTCCCTATTTTCACCTTCTATTCCCATGACTTATGTGCTCCATAACTGAAATAATGTATCTCTCACTCCCTTCACCAATTTTGCCCAATCCATTACCCACTTCCCTCAGGCAATCATCAATTTGTTCTCTGTATTTTTAGATCTGATTATGATTTTTGTTTGTTCATTCATTGGAATAAACATTCATATGGTTAATACCCTTTAGGTTCATCCATGTTGTCTCAAGTGGCGTGATATCATCCTTTTTTATTGCTATATAATATTCCACTGTGTGTGTGTGTGTGTGTGTGTGTGTGTGTGTCACAGCTTCCTTTTCCATTCATTTATTGATGGATGCTTAATTTGAAAAGATATATGCACTCTTCCAAGGGACAGATGATCTAAGCAGAAAATCATCAACAAGGAAACAATGGCTTTGAATGACACACTGGACCAGATGGACTTAACAGATATATTCAGAACTTTTCATCCTAAAGCAGAAGAATACACATTCTTTTTGAGTACATTATTTTCAGGTGCACATGGAACATTCTCCAGAATACATCACATATTGGGTCACAAATCAACCCTCAACAAGTACAAATAGACTGAGATCATACCATGCATATTTTTAGACGACAATTCTATGAAACTTTGAGTCAACAAAAAGAAAAAAATGAAATTCCTCAAATGCTTGGAGGTTAAAACAAACCGTACTAAAGAATGAATGGGTTAGCCAAGAATTTAAAGAGGAAATAAAAAGTTTATTTTTCCAATAAAAATTTCACTGGAAGCCAATGAAAATTAAAATGCAACAGTCCAAAACCTTTGTGATGCAGCAAAGGTGGTCATAAGAAGGAAGTATGTAGCAATCCAGGTCTTCCTGAAGAAGGAAGAAAGGTCTCAAATACACAACCACCCAACATTACAACTTGAGGAGCTGGAAAAAGAACAGCAAATAAAGCCACAAACATGCAAACGAATGGAAATAATAAAGATGAGAGCATACATAAAAATATTGAAATAAAAAAAAACCAGTAGAACAATTCAATGAAACTATGAGCTGGTTCTTTGAAAGAATTAACAAAATTGATAATCCCCTACCTAGACTCATAAAAAAAAAAAAAGATGGACCAAATATATAAAATCACGAATGAAGTAGGAGAGATCACAACCAACACTGCAGAAATGCAGACAATTATAAGAGAATGTTATGAGCAATTATATGCCAACAAATTGGGTAATATGGAAGAAATGGATAAATTCCTACAAACATATAAACTACCAAAACTGCATCAGTAAGAAACAGAAAATTTGAACAGACCTATAACCAGTAAAGATATTGAATCAATAATCACAAATCTCCCAACAAACAAGAATCTAGGGTTAGATGGCTTCCCAGGGGGAATTCTGCCAGACATTTAAATAAAAATTAATACCTATCCTTTTGAAACTTTTCCCATGAATAGAAATGGAAGGAAAACTTCCAAACTCATTCTATGAGGCCAGCATTACCTTGATTCAAAAACCAAAGACCCCACTAACAAGGAGAACTACAGACTGATTTCCCTGATAGACATGTATGCAAAAATTTTCAAAAAGATATTAGCAAATCAATCCAACAATACATTAAAAGAATTATTCGCCATGTTCACGTTGGATTTTTTCCTGTTATCAGGGCTGGTTCATTATCTGCAAATCAATCAACATGATACATTGCATTAATAAAAGAAAGGATAAGAACCATTTGATCTTCTCAATAGATGCAGAAAAAGCATTTGACAAAACACAGCATCAATTATTGATAAAACCCTCAAGAATGTGGGGATACAAGGAACATAACTCAACATTATAAAAGTCTTATACAAAAGACCCCAAAATATCATCCTCAATGGGGAAAAACTGAGAGCTTTCCCCCTAAGATCAGGAACACAACAGGGATGTCCACTCTCGCCACTGTTGTTTAACACAGTGCAGAAGTCTTAGCCTCAGTAATCAGACAACAAAAAGTAATAAAAGTCATCCAAATTGGCAAGGAAGGTGTCAAACGTTCACTCTTCACAGATGACATGACAGTCTACATGGAAAACCTGAAAGACTCCACCAAATATTTGCTAGAACTGACACACAAATTCAGCAAAGTTGAAGAATAAAAAACGAATATACGGAAATCTGTTGCATTTCTATACACCAATAGTGAAGCAACAGAAAGAGAAATCAAGGTATCAATACCATTTACAATTGCACCAAAAACCATAAGATACCTAGAAATTAATCTAACCAAAGAGGTAAAAGATCTGTATGCTGGAAAGTATACAATGCTTCTGAAAGAAATCAAAGAAGACACAAAAAATGGAAAAACATTCCATGCTCATGGAATGGAAGAAGAAACATTGTTAAAATATGTATACTACCCAAAACAATCCACACATTCAATGTAATCCCTATCAAAATACCACCAGCCTTTTTCACAGGGCTAAGACAAAGAATCCTAAAATTTTTATGGAACCAGAAAAGACCCCACATAGCCAAATTAATGTTGAAAAAGAAAACCAAAGCTGATGGCATCACAATTCTTGACTTCAAGCTATATTACAAAGCTGTAGCCATTCACACAGTATGGTACTAGCATAAAAACAGACCCATAGATCAATGTAAATGAATAGAGAACCCAGAAATAGACCCACAAATGTATGGCCAACTAATCTTTGACAAAGAAGGAAAGAGTATGCCATGGGAAAAAGGACAGTCTCGTCAACAAATGGTGTTGGGAAAATTGGACAGCAACATGAAAAAGAATGAAACTGGACCACTTTCCTACCCTATACACAAAAATAAATTCAAAATGGATGAAAGACCTAAACGTAAGTCAGGAAGCCATCAAAATCCTAGAGGAGAACACAAGCAGCAACCTCTTTGACCTTAGCCCCAGAACTTCTTGCTAGAGGTGTCTCTGGAGGCAAGGGAAACAAAAGCAAAAATGAACTATTGGTACCCCATCAAGATAAAAACTTCTCCACAGCAAAGGAAACAGTCAAAACTAAAAGGCAACTGATGGGATGGGAGAAGATATTTGCAGATGACATATTGGATAAACAGTTAGTATCCAAAATCTATAAAGAAATTATCAAACTCAACACCCAAAAAACAAATAGTCCAGTTATGAAATAGGCAGAAGATGTGAATAGACAGTTTTCCAAAGAAGACATTCGCATGGACAACAGACACATGAAAAGATACTCAACATCACTCATCTTTAGGGATATACAAATCAAAACCACAATGAGATACCACCTCACACTAGTCAGAGTGGCTAAAATTAACAACTCAGGAAACAAGAGATGTCGGTGAGGATACAGAGAAATGGGAACACTCTTGCACTGTTTGCGGGAATGCAAACTGGTGCCAGCCACTCTTTTTTTTGAGGTTCCTCAAAAAGTTAAAAAAAGAACTACGATCCAGCAATTGAACCACTAGGTATTTATCCACATGATACAAAAGTCTTGATTCATAAAGGCACATGCACCTCAATGTTTATAGCAGCACTATCAATAATAGACAAATTATGGAAGGAGCCCAAATGTCCATTGACTGATGAATGGATAAAGAAGATGTGATATATCCATACAATGGAATATTACTCAGTGCTCAAAAAAGAATATAAACTTGCCTATGCAACAGCATGGATGTAACTAGAGTGTTTTATGCTAAGTGAGATAAGTCAATCAAAGAAAGACAAATATATGATATCATTCATATGTGGAATTAAAAAACCCAAACAGATGAGCATCAGGGAAGGGAAGGGAAAATAAAATAAGATAAAATAGAGAAGGAGGCAAACCGTAAGAGACTCAAATACAGAGAACAAACTGAGGGTTGATGGAGGGGTGGTGAGTGGGTGAATGGACTAAATGGGTGATGGGCATGAAAGAGGACACTTGTTGGGCTGAGCAATGGGTGTTATATGTAAGTGACGAATCATTAAATTCTACTCCCAAAACCAGTACTATACTATATGTTAACTAACATGAATTTAAATTAAAAAAGCAAAGATATATGCACCTTTACATTTATTACAGCATTATTTTCAATAGCCAAGATATGAAGGCAACCTGAATTTTTTTCTTTTGACATATGGATTTCCAATTGCTATACAAATGCTTATTTAAAAAGCTATTTTTGACCCATTGAATTGCTTTTCCAGTTTTGTCAAAAATCATTGGACACATTTAAAAGGGTTTATTTCTGAGTTCTTTAATCTGTTCCATTGATTCATATATTTATCCCTCCAACAATATCATACTGTCTTGAATATTGTATGTATATAGTAACCCTCATATAAAATAGAGTCATCCCTCCCACTTTATCACCCCTTTTTCAAGATTGTTTTAGCAATTCTACTACTTTTGCTTCTCCCTATAAATTTTAGAAGAATTTTATCCGTATCTACAAAAAATAATGCTGGGATTTTGATGGGATTTGTATTAAATCTATATACCATTGTGAGGAAAAATTGATATTATTACTTTATTGAGTCTTCCAATACACAAAAATGATATGAATATGCTTATTTAAATATTCTTTGCTTGGGGCACCTGGGTGGCTCAGTTGGTTTGGCATCTGACTTCGGCTTAGGTCAGGCCTCTACTACAAAGCTGTAATCATCAAGACAGCATGGTATTAGCACAAAAATAGACACATAGACCAATAGAATAGAATAGATACTCCAGAATTGGACTCACAAACGTATGGCCAACTAAGCTTTGACAAAGCAGGAAAGAATATCCAATGGAAAAAAGACATTCTCTTTAACAAATGGTGCTGGGAGAAGTGGACAGCAACATGCAGAAGGATGAAACTAGACCACTTTCTTACACCATTCACAAAAATAAACTCAAAATGGATAAAGGACCTGAATGTGAGACAGGAACCCATCAAAACCCTAGAGGAGAAAGCAGGAAAAAACCTCTCTGACCTCCCCCACAGCAATTTCTTACTTGACACATCTCCAAAGGCAAGGGAATTAAAAGCAAAAATGAACACTTGGGACCTCATCGAGATAAAAAGCTTTTGCACTGCAAAGGAAACAATCCACAAAACTAAAAGGCAACCGATGGAATGGGAAAAGATATTTGCAAATGACATATCAGACAAAGGGCTAGTATCCAAAATATAAAGAACTCACCAAACTCCACACCTGAAAAACAAATAACCCAGTGAAGAAATGGGCAGAAGTCATGAATACACACTTCTCTAAAGAAGACATCTGGATGGCCAACAGGCACATGAGAAGATGCTCAACGTCGCTCCTCATCAGGGAAATACAAATCAGAATCACACTCAGATATCAGCTCATGCCAGAGTGGCTAACATGAACAAATCAGGAGACTATAGATGCTGGAGAGGATATGGAGAAACCGGCACCCTCTTGCACTGTTGGTGGGAATGCAAACTGGTGCAGCTACTCTGGAAAACATTGTGGAAGTTCCTCAAAAAATTAAAAATAGTCCTACCCTATGACCCAGCAATAGCACTGCTAGGAATTTACCCAAGGGATACAGGAGTGCTGATGTATAGGGACACATGTACCCCAATGTTTATAGCAGCACTTTCAACAATAGCCAAATTATGGAAAGAGCCTAAATGTCCATCAACTGATGAATGGATAAAGAAGTTGTGGTTTTTATATACAATTGAATACTATGTAGCAATGATAAAGAATGAAATATGGCCTTTTGTAGCAACGTGGATGGAACTGGAGAGTGTTATGCTAAGTTAAATAAGTCATACAGAGAAAGACAGATACCATTTGTTTTCAGTCTTATGTGGATCCTGAGAGAGTTAACAGAAGACCCTGGGGGAGGGGGATGAAAAATAAGTTAGAGAGGGAGGGAGCCAAAGCATAAGAGACTCTTAAAAACTGAGAACAAACTGAGGGTTGATGGGGGGTGGGAGCGAGTGGAGGGTGTGTGATGGGTATTGAGGAGAGCACCTGTTGCGATAAGCACTGGGTGTTGTATGGAAACCAATTTGAGAATAAATTTCATATTAAAAAAAGAAAGAAACAGAAAAAAAAATTCCTCTTTTTTGAGATCCCCAAAATATCCTGATGTTCCTGCACCTGCCATGATGTGACATTCTTTACTCACCCGGTAATGCTGCTGATAATTCTGTAAGCAAGGTATCAGGCCAACAGTTCTAAGTGGTTCTATTGGCTTCATGCTTCATGAAGTCAACCTTAGTTCCTTAAATCTGAATGGTCATATCTGCGCCAATGTGTGTCTCTCAAATATGACATTCCAGTCAAAGCCTTGGTAAAATAACCAATGTTTCCAATGGTGTCCTGTTATGAGGAGAATAGATTCTTATTGAACTTATGCAAATAACTATAATTGCCATGAAACAAAAAATATTCACTGAGAACATTTTAAATTTCAGCCGGTTCAGATAGAAAAGTTAAATGCTTTAACTTGTTCAAAAATGAATATTTTATCAAATTTCTGTAAGTCATAGATATTTTACGAGTAAATTTCCTTAATCTGGAAGAGCAAACATTACAGAACCAGCAATGTTTCAAACAAGATTCACAAAAAACACATCATCTTCCTTAGTTCGTTTCGTCCCATGTTACTAATTCTTGGTACAGTTTGAATGCAGCTTTTTAGCTAATTCTGGAAATTCTTACCAATTTTAATGTGAGGATTATAATAATATCAAAAACCTGTATTTGTCAAAAGATCCTTTTTATAAATCTCCTTGAAGATGAAACTTACTTTGCAAATGACAAAAGAATATAATGCAATTGACAAGGAAATTCCGTTATTTCTGTGACACATAATACTTAAATAATTAGAATGTTAAGTGAAAACCTTATGACCAAAACATATTAAAACTTTGCCCAACCAATACAACTTAAGGCTTATCATTGTTTGTTTGACAGTGCTTTCCAAGGAACTTAACATAGCAAAGAAGTCTAATTCGTCAAAAAGACTTCATTTACAATTTAAATCTTTGAGAACTTTGTTAAAAAATCTTAGAAAGTTTTTAAAGCAGATGCCTAAATAGGATTACAGATCATTACAAAACTTAAAACTTAATTACTTAACCAAGGTGACAATAAGGGATTCCAAAGGTAAATATGTAGGTTTATATAGTTGTTAGAAAAACTTAGCTCCTTTAATATTGAAAATTATTAACTAAGTAATCAAAGACCGGATAAAGACAAAATATTTAAGAAGAGAGAAACTGTTTTTGGAGGGGCATACAAAAGAGACAAAACCTTTGTTTACAATTTCTTATCAAGAGCAGACCAACAATCCAAGAAAACTTTGTCTTTTGAACACAAAGAAAAGCAGAATTTCAGTCTTACACCACTGTACCTTTAAAATCCATTCATTTCAACCTTAGTCCTGATCACATATAAAATTCCTTTCCAAAGATTTCTATTCATTAACCTTCCACAACTTTTTTTTATTAAGAGTTGCTTCCCTTATTTCCATCAGTCTTAATTACATTTAGTAGAATTTTAACTCTTAAAAAGCTCTGTCTCCAGTGAAAACTAAGTAGCAATCAATTGTGAACTGTTACACCAGAATTCTTTAGATGGCAAATTTATGAACACATTTAATAATAAAAAATATTTTTTCATAGTATAATCTTTTAATAAAGTACAAAGTATGTTTACTATCAGACCCAAGTATCTTCAGCTTCTCTACAATAAGAAACCAAAAGTGCAAACCCACATTCAGTAATCAATGCTTTACTATTTTATCTCATTTGGAAAAGTCCTAAATATCCAATGAATTAAATCCCATTTATTATCCAAGGAAAACTTTAGAGTGTCAGGTTACCAAAGACTTTGAAAGCTATCTTAACAATTACTGATGAAAACTTTGAGACAGAAAAAAATTAACCATAATTTTCAGTCATATTTTGCTGACAAATTGCAACAGAGATAATATTAGTTTATTTGCCGTTTAGTAAACCTAGATAGAATAAAAATTTCACATTTAATGATGATAACTCTAAAGACATGTCTATCTTAATTGAGCCAACAAACTTAAATTAGTTTAAATAACAAAATATTCTCCACTTGGATCCTCTTTTATAAATCAATTTGTTCTCCACTGTTACTCTTTACCTGGACACTGGTTGGGAAATCTGAAGTGGGCTGTGTAAGTCCAATGGGGGGCTCTTTGCTCCTTGATAGTAAAGGAAGCAGAAGGAGCCAATGGTGCCAGAGGCACTGGTATAGGAGTTAGTAATTCAGGCTGCACCCAAGATGGTGCAGAAACAGAGGGGGATAGGGAGGCAGAAAATGTGAGGTGCTGCCAGGAAGGCTGGAGGCAGATAAAAGTCCAGATGGCAGAGAAAGGGGTTTCACATTCCTAAAGCCCATTCACTTGGATAGATTAAAACACAGGTTTACTTTCCACTACAGTGGAAATAGGCAGTCCATGTCAGGCCAGAGAAGACAGGGAACTTCCCTGAAACAGAGAGAGTTTCAGCAGCTGCTTGGGAATTTTCCTTCAAGTCCCCATGCCAAGGTAGACTAACCACAGACAGTTGGTTACAATTATCATAGCCATTAACCTGGGAGATGGATAAGGGAGAAACCCTCACATACAGCTAGAGTAACCTGGGCCAATTAGGAGAAACAGTGAGAAACATCCCCTTCATCAGGAATGTCCTGTGTTTCCTTCAGAAACTTAGGTATATACGGAGGAGGCCTGTTTAGACAACTATCATCCAATATATCATGAGGGGGTTTACTAGCCAAACATATTAGGGAAAACACATTATGCGAAAAGTTCTTAGATCAGTGTCCTGATTGAGGGCCATGAAGGCCAGAAGCTAGGGTACCTCCACCAATTTGTGTAGTTTTTTATAAGAGAGATCTAACTGATAAATCATACTGAGGCTGTGCGATGTTACAGAATATTGGTCCTTTCTTATATTTTGTAATCTGAATTGTTTCCAGTGGGTTAAAAGGCATCCCAAGGAAGAGTCCTTAGGAACTGAACAAGAAGCCTAGAGAAGGTCCATTACCAAAAATCCACCACAATTCCCAGGTGTTGTACCATGCAGGATATGTCAGAGGTTCTGGGTGTCAAAAGCAGACAGAGGATTCCCTTGAACAAAATTGGTGTTGATCACTGTCCCACCATAAAGACTCTCTAAGAGGGATGCTAGTGTCTCCCAACTTCCCCACTGTATCCTAGTCTGTAAACAGGTGCCTGTGATTGGAATGAGATACGATGCCTTGACTTGCCTTGCCATAAAGGCCACGCCATGAAGGTCATTACAAATCTGCCATTCCTACTTTTTAATTTTTTTTCTTTTCAAATTTTCAATTAAATTCTAGTTAGTTGACATAGAGTGCTATATTGGTTTCAGGTGTACAAGTCAGTGATTCACCACTTAAACACAACACCAAGTGCTCACGATAACAAGTGCCCTCATTAATAGTCATCACACATCTAACACATCCCCTACCAACTCCCCCATCAACCCTCAGTTTTTTCTCCATCTTTAAGAGACTATCATAGTTTTTTTACCTCTCTCTTTTTTTCCCTCTCCCAAATGTTCATCTGTTTTTTTCTTAAGTTCCAAATACAACTGAAATCATGTGATATGTCTTTCTCTGTCTGACTAATTTCACTTAGAATAATACACTCTAGCTCCATAATATCAATGCAAATGTCAAGATTTCATTCTGTTTGATGGCTGAGAAATATTCCATTGTGTGTGTGTGTGTGTGTGTGTGTGTGTGTGTGTGTATATATATATATATATATATATATATATATATATCACATCTTCTTTATCCATTCATCAGTCAATGGACATTTGGGCTCTCTCCATAGTTTGGCTATTGTTGATAATGCTGCTATAGACATCGGGGTGCATGTATCCCTTTGAATCTCTATTTTGGTATACTTGGGTAAATACCTAATAATGCAATTACCAACTTAGAGAGTAGTCCCATTTTTAACTTTTTAAGAAACATCCATAGTGTTCTCCAGAGTGGCTGCACCAGTTTGCATTCCCACCAATAGTGCAAGAGGGTTCCCCTTTCTCAGCATCTTCACCAACACCTATTGTTTCTTACATTGATAATTTTATCCATTCTGCCAGGTGTGAGGTGGTATCTCATTGCAGTTTGATTTATATTTTCCCTGATGGTGAGTGATGTTGAGCATCTTTTCATGTTCTAGTAGCCATCTAGATGACTTCTTTGGAAAATTGTTCATTCACGTGTTCTGCCCATTCCTTAACATGATTGTTTTTTGGGCATTAAGTTTGATATGTTCTTCATAGATTTTGGATACACACCCTGTATCATATATGTCATTTTCAAATATCTTCTTCCATTTCATAGCCTGCCTTTTAGTTTTGTTGACTGCTTCTTTTGGTATGTAGAAGCATGTTATCTTGATGAAGTTCCAATAGCACATTTTTGCTTTTGCTTCCTTTGCCTCCAGCTCCTTGTCTAGTAAGTAGTCCAGCTCCTTGTCTCATAAGTAGTTGCTCCATCCAAGGCCAAAGAGGTTGCTACCTGTTTTCTCCTCTAGGATGTTGATGGTTTCCTGACTCACATTTGGGTTTTTCATCCATTTTCAATTTATTTTTGTATGGCTTAAGAGAGTTGTCCAGTTTCATTGTTCTGCATGTTGCTGTCCAGTTTTCACAACGCCATTTGTTGAAGAAACTGTCTTTTTGATTGGATGTTCTTTCCTGCTTTGTCAAAAATTAGTTGAACATACAGTTGTGGGACCATTTCTGGGTTTCTTATTCTGTTACATTTATCTGTCTGTTTTTGTGCCAGTACCATTGTGTCTTGATGACTATAGCTTAATAATATAACTTGAAATAAGGAATCATAATGTCTCCATTTTTTTTTCAGGATTGCTATGGCTATTTGTGGTCTTTTTTGGTTCCTTACAAATTTTAGCATTGTTTGTTCTACACTTGTGAAAAATGCTAGTGGTGTTTTGATGGAGATTGCATTGAATGTGTAGATGGCTTTGGGTACTATAGACATTTTAACAACGTTGTTTAAATCCATGAGCATGGAATCCTTTGCCATTTCTTTGTGTCCTCTCCAATTTCCTTTATAAGTCTTCTATAGTTTTCAAAATACAGATCATTTACCTCCTTTGTTAAGTTTATTCCTAGGTATCTTATTGTTTTTGGTGTAATTGTAAATGGAAGTGATTCCTTGATTTCTTTTTCTGTTGCTTTGTTATTGGTGTATAGAAATGCAACAGATTTCTATACATTGATTTTATATACATTGCTGAATTCATGAATAGTTCTAGCAATTTTTTCATGGAGTTTTTCAGGTTTTCTACATAGAGTATCATGTCTTCTACAAATAATGAAATTTGACTTCTTTTTTACCAATTTCAATGCCTTTTATTTCCTTTGGTTGTCTAATTGATGAGGCTAAGACTTTCACTACTATGTTAAATACTAATGGTGAGAGTGGACATCCTTGGCTTGTTCCTGATCATAGGAGAAAGGCTTTCAGGGTTTCTCCATTGAGGATGATATTAGCTGTGGGTCTTTTGTATATGGCCTTTATTATGATGAAGTATGTTTCATCTATTACTAGTTTGTTGAAGATTTTTATCAAGAATGGATACTGCATTTTGTCAATTGTTTTTTCTTTATCTATTGGAAGGATCATATGGTTCTTATCCTTTCTTTGTTAATGTGGTGTAACACTTTGATTGATTTGTGAATATTGAACCAGGCCTGTAGCCCAGGAATAAATTCCACTTGATTGTGGTGAACAACTCTTTTAATATACTGTTGGGTTTGATTTGATAGTATCTGGTTGAGAACTTTTGCATCCATGTTCATGAGGGAGAATGCCTGTAATTCTCCTTTTTAGTAGGATCATTGGTTTTGGAATTAAGGTAATGCTGGCCTCATAGAATTAGTTTTGAGGTTTTCCTTTATTTCTATTTTTTGAAATAGTTTGAGAAGATTAACTCTTCTTTAAAAGTCTGGTAGAATCCTGGGAGAGGCCAAGATGGCAGAAGAGCACAGTTTTTTGTGCCTCTCATCCCTGAAATGCAGCCAGATCAACACTAAACCATCTTGCACACCTAGAAAACTGATTTGACGATTAACACAACAATCTGCACAATCTGAACCACAGAACTCAGCAGGTACACAGCATGGAGAGGTGAACTGGGGGAGAGAGAAGCTGAAGAGGGCAGGGAGCTAATTTTGCTTGCAGAGAGAGGACGGAGATGCGGGGGAGAGTATGGGAAAAGCACCCCCCTACACACACACACACACACCAAAAGCAGCTGGAGAGAAAGTGAAAAAGTAGAAACAGCCACAGGGACTGAACAAAAAAGGGAGAAAGGAGAAAGAAGAGGGTTTAAATTCCATTAAGACTATATAAACAGGGGGAGCGCAGAGTCTGAAACTCTGCAGCTTGATACCTGGCAGTGCTCTGGTGGGAAGGGTGAATACCCAGGAGCAGAGAGCAAGGTCCAAGGGGTCCATGGAGCAAACGGGGAGAGTCAGTCCCCCTGCTGGGAGGACATTTAGTAGGCACTGTGTGGCCACCCCACAGGCAAAGGTCTCAGTGGACCCCGGAGAACAGCCACATTCCCTGGTGTTGGAACAAGGATGTTAAGGGTGAATCCTGGTGCCAATTGTGTGTTGTGATTTTTCATGAACCCTGAAATGTTCCTGCTACATGATTGCGTGAACATTTTCTGGAGTAGGCAGGCACCCAGCTGCAGTCACTGGGCATTGGCAGCAGCACGGTCTCACAAACGTTCCAGGGGGTGGGCCAGCACCTGGCCATTGCTCAGCCAAACCCTCCCCTGAGGATCTGAACAGGTCAAAGCCACAGTCCCTCAGAAGTGAGGGGATGGGAAACACAGCTCCATTTGAGATAAAACTCAGGAGGGAGGTGCCACCTTATGGCTTGATCACAAACAGTGTAGTAGTGGGGAGTGGATGGAAACAGGAGACAAAGGAGGGGTGCCTGATTTCCAGGCATGGAGAGCACAGAGTTTCAATACTACAGACTGGGTAGCTGGGTGACACCATTTTCATCCCTCCCATGCATGTGCATACATGACTAGACACAACATAAGAATCCACTCCAGTAAGCTAAGAAGTGCCATCTAGTGGAGAATGGAGCCATTACACTACACCCTGCCCAACTGGGCCAACAGTGCTCTTGACAAACACAAGTTTCTTTGCTTAGTTTACGGACTACAAAGTGCTTCATAGCTTCACTTCTATATGACACCAGATGTAATTTAAATTGTAATTCATTCTGTTTGCTGGTCCTTTTAATTTTTTTCTTTTCTTACTCTTGAATACAGAAAGAGAAAGTCTTTATTTTATTTTCCATTTTTATTTTTTTAAAAATTTTTAATGTTTATTATTTTTGAGAGAGAGACAGACAGACAGACAGAGACTAAGCAGGGAAGGGGCAGAGAGAGAGAGAGGCACAGAATCAGAAGCAGGCTCCAGGGTCTGAGCTGTCAGCACAGAGCATGATGCGGGGCTCAAACTCACAGGCCGCGAGATCATGACCTGAGCCATAGTCGGCGGCCCAACTGACTGAGCCACCCAGGCACCCCAATTTATTTTCCATTTTTATTAAAAATATTTTCCTATAATTTTTATACTATATGTTTTCCTTTTTTCACAAATTTTTAAAATTCTATTTTACTTTCATCATTTCATCTTATTCTATTGTATAGTATTCATTTTTGCAAATTTTCAAACATTTTTCTTCCCTTTTTTTCTTTGTCTTTTTTCTCTTCTTATCTTTCCCTTTTTTCTCTAATCTATCAAGCATCTTTCAGCAACCAAGCCAAATCACACCTAGGATCTAGCATCCTTTATTTGATTGCTTTATGTTGTTTTTATTTTTTTTAATTTTAAGGGTTATTTTTAACTCCATTAATTCCTTTTATTCCTTCAAAATGACAAAATTAAGGAATTCACCCCAAAAGAAAGAACAAGAAGAAACGTCAGCCAGGGACTTAATCAACACAGATACAAGCAAGATGTATAAACCAGAATTTAGAATCACGATAATAAGAATACTAGTTAGGGTTGGAAATAGATTAGAATCCCTTTCCATGGAGATAAAAGAAGTGAAAGCTAGTCAGGATGAAATAAAAAAAAAATGAGCTGCAAATAATAACTGAGCTGCAATCTCGAATAGATGCCAGGGCAACAAGGATGGATGAGGCAGAGCAGCGAAGCAACAATATAGAGGACAACCTTATGGAGAATAATGATGCAGAAAAAATGAGGGAAACTAAGGCAAAGAACATGAACTAATAATTAGAGAACTCAGTGACACATTAAAAAGGAATAACATCAGAATCATAGGAAGCCCCAAAAGAGGAAGAGAGAGAAAAAGGTGTACAAGGGGTTATGTGAGAAAATTATAGTGGAAAACTTTCCTAACCTGGGGAAAGACAAGACATCAAAATCCAGGAATCACAGAGAACTCCCATTAGATTCAACAAAAACCGACAAGGCATATCATAATCAAATTCACAAAATACTCAGGCAAGGAAAGAATCATGAAAGCAGCAAGGGAAAAAAGTCCTTAACCTACAAGAGAAGACAAATTATGTTCACAGCACACCTATCCACAGAAACTTAGCAGGCCAGAAAGGAGTGGCATGATATATTCAATGTACTGAGACAGAAAAATATGCAACCCAAATTTGTTATCCAGCAAGGCTGCCATTCAAAATAGGACAGATACGCCTGGGTGGCGCAGTCGGTTAGGCGTCCGACTTCAGCCAGGTCACGATCTCGCGGTCCGCGAGTTCGAGCTCGGGCTCTGGGCTGATGGCTCAGAGCCTGGAGCCTGTTTCCGATTCTGTGTCTCCCTCTCTCTCTGCCTCTCCCCCGTTCATGCTCTGTCTCTCTCTGTCCCAAAAATAAATAAACGTTGAAAAAAAAAATTAAAAAAAAAAAAAGATTATATTTAAAAAAAAAAAAATAGGACAGATAAAATATTTCCCAGAAAAAAAAATTAAAGGAGTTCATGACCACTAAACCATCCCTGCAAGAAATTTTAAGGGGTACTCTCTGAGGGGACAAAAGATGAAGAAAAAAAAAAGGAAGACCAAAAGCAACAAAGACTAGAAAGGACCAGAGAAAAGTATCAGAAATTCCAACTCTATAGGTTATATAATGTCAATAAATACATATCTTTCAGTACTCGAGATAAATATCAGTACTCACACTGAACCTGTGTCTTTCCCTAGGTTAGGAAAGTTTTACACCCAATCAAAAGATATAGGGTAACAGAATGGATAAGAAAACAAAATCCATCTATATGCTGTTTACAAGAGGCCCATTTTAGATGTAAAGACACCTTCAGATTGAAAATAAGGGGATAGAGAACCATCTATCATGCTAATGGTCACCAAAAGAAGGCCAGAGTAGCCATATTTATATCAGATAATCTAGATTTTAAAATAAAAATGTAATAAAATGATAAAGTGATAAAGAAGGGCATTATATCATAATCAAGGGGTCTGTCCATCAAGAAGACCTAAAACTTGTAAACATTTATGCTCCAAATGTGACAGCACCCAAATATATAAATCAATTAATCATAAACATAAAGAAACTCATTGATAATGATACTATAATAGTAGAGGACTTCAACAACCCACTTACATCAATGGTCAGATCATCTAAACAGAAAATCAACAAGGAAACAATGGTTTTGAATGACACAATGAACCAGATGGACTTAACAGATATATACAGAACATTTAATCCTAAAGAAGCAGAATACACATTCTTCTCTGGTGCACGTGGAACATTCTCCAGAACAGATCACATATTGGGACTCAAATCAGCACTCAACAAATACAAAAAGATCGAGATCATACCGTGCATATTTTCAGGCCACAACACTACAAAACTCGAAATCAACCACAATAAAAAATGTGGAAAGATACCAAATACTTGGAGACTAAGAACATCCTACTAAAGAATGAATGGGCTAACCAAAAAGTTAAAGAGGAAATTAAAAAGCACATGGACACTGATGAAAATGATAACACCACAACTCAAAACAACTGGGACGCAGCAAAGGTAGTCATAAGAGGGAATTATATAGCAATGCAGGCCTTCCTAAAGAAGTAAGAAAGTCTCAGATACACAACCTAACCTTACACCTCAAAGAGCTGGAAAAATAACAGCAAATAAACCCCAAACCAGCAGAAGACAGGAAATAATAAAGATTAGAGAAGATATTAATGCTATGGAAGCCAAAAAAAAAAAAAAAAAGAGAGAGAGAGAGAGAGAACAGATCAATGAAACCAGGAGCTGGATCCTTGAAGGAATTAACAAAATTGATAAACCCCTAGCCAGTTTGATAAAAAAAAGGTCCCAAATAAATAAAATCAAAAATGAAAGAGGAGAGATCACACCAACACTGCAGAAATACAAGTAATAATAAGAGAATATTATGATCAGTTATACACCATTAAAATGGCAACCTGGAATAAATGGACAAATTTCTAGAAACACATACACTCCCAAAACTGAAATAAGAAATAGAAAATTTGAATGGGGCCATAACCAGTAAGGAAATCGAATTTGTAATCAAGAATCTGCCAAAAAACAAGAGTCCAGGGCCAGATGGCTTTCCAGGGGAATTCTACCAAACATTTAAAGAAGAATTAACACCTATTCTCTTGAACCTGTTCCAAAAAATAGAAATGGAAAGAAAGCTTCCAAACTCTTTCTATGAAGCCAGAATTACCTTGATTCCAAAGCCAGACAAAGACCCCACTAAAAAGGAGAACTATAGACCAATTTCCCTGATGAACATGAAAGCAAAAATCCTCAATAAGATACTAGCCAACTGGATCCAACAATACATTAAAAAAACTATTCACCACAACCAAGTGGGATTTATACTTGTGATGCAGGGATGGTTCAATATCTGCAAAACAATCAAAGTGATTCATCACATCAATAAAAGAAAGGACAAGAACCACATGATACTCTCAATAGATGCAGAAAAAGCATTTGACAAAAAATACAGTATCCTTTCTTGATAAAAACCCTCAAGAAATTAAGTATAGAAGGATCACATCTCAAGGTCATAAAAGCTATATATGAAAGACCCACTGCTAATATCATCTTCAATGGGGAAAAACAGAGCTTTCTCCCTAAGGTCAGGTACACGACAGGGATGTCCACTCTCACCACTGTTATTCAACATAGTATTGGGAGTCTTAGCCTCAGCAATCAGATAACACAAAGGAATAAAAGACATCCAAATCAGCCAGGAGGAAGTCAAACATTCACTTTTCACAGATGACATGATACTCTATATGGATGGCCCAAAAGATTCCACCAAAAAATTGCTAGAACTGATCCATGAATTCATCAAAGTATCAGGATATACAATCAATGCACAGAAATTGGTTGCATTCCTATACACCAACAATGAAGCAGCAGAAAGAGAAATCAATGAATCAATCGCATTTACAATTGAACAAAAAAACCATAAAATACTTAAGAATAAACAAAACCGACGAGGTGAAAATCTGTATGCTGAAAATTATAGATATCTTACGAAAAAAATTGAAGACACACACACAAAAAAATGGAAAAACATTCTATGCTCCTGGATTGGAAGAACAAACATTGCTAAAATGTCAATACTACCCAAAGCAATCTACATGTTCAATGTAATCCCTATCAAAATAACACCAGCATTCTTCACAGTGCTAGAACAAACAATCCTAAAAATTCGTATGGAACCAGAAAAGACCCTGAATAGCCAAAGCAATCTTGAAAAAGAAAACCAATGCAGGAAGCATCACAATCCCAGACTTCAAGCTGTATTACAAAACTATAATCATCAAGATAGTATGATACTGGTGCAAAAACAGACAATCAGATCAATGGAACAGGATAGAGAAGTCAGAAATGAACCCGCAAACGTATGGCCAACTAATCTTTGACAAGGCAGGAAAGAATATCCATGGAATAAAGACAGTCTCTTTAGCAAGTAGTGTTGGGAAAACTGGACAGCGACATGCAGAAGAATGAACCTGGACCACTTTCTTACACCATACACAAAAATCAACTCAAAATGGATGAAAGACCTCAATGTAAGACAGGAAGCCATCAAAATCCTAGAGGAAAAAGCAGGCATAAACTTCTTTGACCTTGACTACAGCAACTTCTTACTCAACACATCTCTTGAGGCAAGGGTAACAAAAGCAAAAAATGAACTCCTGGGACCTCATCAAAATAAAAAGCTTCTGCACAGTGAAGGAAACAATCAGCAAAACTAAAAGGCAACTGATGGAATGGGAGAAGATACTTTCAAGTGACATATCAGATAAAGGTTAGTATCCAAAATCTATAAAGAACTTCTCAAACTCAATACCCCCCCAAAAAATAATAATCCAATGTAGAAATGGGCAAAAGACACGAATAGACACTTCTCCAAAGAAGACATCCAGATGGCCAACTGACACATAAAAAAATGCTCCACATCACTCATCATCAGGGAAATACAAATCAAAACCACAATGAGATACCAACTTACACCTGTCAGAATGGCTAACATGAACAACTCAGGCAACAACAGATGTTGGTGAGGATGTGGAGAAAGAGGATCTCTTTTGCACTGCTGGTGGGAATGCAAACTAGTGCAACCACTCTGGAAAACAGTATGGAGGTTCCTCAAAAAATTAAAAATTGAACTACCCTACAACCCAGCAATTGCACTACTAGGCATTTATCCAAGTGATACAGGTATGCTGTTTTGAAGGGGCACATGCACCCCAATGTTTATAGCAGTGCTACTGACAATAGCCAAAATATGGAAAGAACCTAGTTGTCCATCGACAGATGAATGAATGAGGAAGATGTGGTATATATATACAATGGAGTATTACTCGACAATCAAAAAGAATGAAATCTTGCCATTTGAAACTATGTGGATGGAACTGGAGGGTCTTATGCTAAGCGAAATTAGTCAGTCAGAGAAAGACATATTATATGAATTCACTCAAATAAGGGTTTTCAGATACAAAACAGATTAACATAAAGGAAGGGAAACAAAATTTCATAAAAACAGGGAGGGAACAAAACACAAAAGTCTCTTAAATATAGAGAGCAGAGGGTTCCTGGAAGGGTTGTGGGAGGGGGGATGGTCTAAATGGATAAGAGGCATTAAGGACTCTACTCTTTAAATCATTGTTGCACCATATGCTAACTATCTTGGATGTAAATTAAACAATAAATAAATTTTAAAAAAATAAAATAAATAAATATAAATAAATAAATAAATAAATAAATAAATAAAGGTCTGGTAGAATTCCCCTGGGAAGCCCTGGACTATAACCCTGGAATTTTGTTAGGATATTTTTGAATACCCATTCAATTTGTTTGCTAGTTATGAGTCTACTCAAACTTTCTATTTCTTCCTCTTTCAGTTTTGGTAGTTTGTATGTTTCTAGGAATTTATTAATTTGCTCCAGATTTCCCTGTTTTTTTGCATATAATTTTTCATAATATTCTCTAAAAATTGTTTGTATTTCTGTGGTGTTGCTTGTAATTCCACCTCTTCCATTTGTATTTTATTTATGTGGTTCCTTTCTCTTTACTTTTCGATAAGTCTGGCTAGGGGTTTATCAATTTCATCAATTTCATCAATTCCTACATACCACCAGGTCTTAGTTTCATGATCTGTTCTATTGTGGGTGTTTTTTTGTTTGTTTGTTTGTTTCTATATCATTTATTTCTTCTCTGGTCTTTATTTTTTCCCTCTTTTTCTGCCTTTGGGCTTTATTTGCTGTTTATTTTCTAGCATCTTTAGCTGTAATGTTAGGTTGAATATTTTATACCTTTCATACTTCTTGAGTAAGCCTGTATTACAATATAATTCCCTCTTAGGACTGCCTTTGCTGTATCCCAAAGATTTTGGTCTCTCATGTTTTCATTTTTTTTTTTTTTTAATTTTTTTTTTCAACATTTATTTATTTTTGGGACAGAGAGAGACAGAGTATGAATGGAGACACAGAATCGGAAACAGGCTCCAGGCTCTGAGCCATCAGCCCAGAGCCCGACGCGGGGCTCGAACTCACGGACCGCGAGATCGTGACCTCTGAAGTCGGACGCTTAACCGACTGCGCCACCCAGGCCCCTCATGTTTTCATTTTTATTTACTTCAATAAAGTTTTTTTTTACTTCCTCATTAATTTCCTGTTTAACCCATTCATTCTTTCATATGATGCTCTTTAACTTCAAGTATTTGTAGTCTTTCCAAATTTTTTTTCTTGTGATTGACTTCAACTTTCATAGCATTGTGATCTGAAAATATACATGACATGATCTCGATCTTTTTGTAAATGTTGACGCATGATTTGACCCAGTATGTGATCTATTCTAGAGGATATTCTGTGTGCAGTTGAAAAGAATGTCTATTCTGCCGCTTTAGGATGGAATATTCTGAATGTGTTGGTTAAGTCCATGTGGCCCGGTGTGTCATTTAAAGCCACTGTTTCCCTGTTGATTTTCTGTTTATATGATCTGTCCATTGTTGTAAGTAAAGTGTTAAAGTCTCCTACTATTATTGTATTATTGTCAATGAGTTTCTCTGTGTTTCATAGTAATTGATTTACATATTTGGGTGTTACAACTTGGGGGCATAAATATTTACAATTGTTAGATCTTCTTGATGCTTACAACCCCTTAATTATGATATAATACACTTCTTCATCTCTTGTTACAGTCTTTGGTTTAAAATCTAGTTTGTCTGATATAAGTATGGCTACTCTGGCTTTCTTTTGACATCCGATAGCATGATGGAATGTTTTCCATCCCCACTTGCAATCTGAAGGTGACTTCAGTTCCAAAATGAGTTTCCTAAAGGCAGTATATGGATAAGTCTTGTTTTTTAATCCATCTTGATACCCTATGTCTTTTAATTGCAAGGGCATTGAGTCCATTTATATTTAGGGTGTTATTGAAATATATCAGTACAGTGCCATTGTGTTACCTGTAGCATTGGTGTTTCTGGTGATGTTCTATGTTCCCTTCCAGTCTTTGTTGCTTTTGGTCTTCTTTTCCCCCATTCAAAAGGCCCCCTGCCTTAATATTTCTTGTGGGGCTGGTTTAGTGGTCACGAACTTCTTTAGTTTCTGTTTGGCAAACTCTTTATCTCTCCTATTCTGAATGATACCCTTGCTGGATAGAATATTCTTTGCTGCACATTTTTCCCATTTAGCACATTGTATATATCCTGCCACTCCCTTCTGGTGGGCCAAGTTTCTGTGGAAGGATCTGCTGTGAACCTGATCTCTCTTCCCTAGTAGGTTAAAGACTTTTTTCCTTTGCTGCTTTCAGGATTCTTTCCTTGTGTGTGTATTTTATGAATTTGACTATTATATGCCATGGCAATGGCCAGCTTTTGTTAAATTTAGTGGGTGTTCTCTGTGCTTCCTTGAATTTGATATCTGTGTCCTTACCCAGATTAGGGAAGTTTTCAGATATAATTTGCTCTTAGACACCTTCTGCCTCTTTTTCTCTCTCTTCATTTTCTGGGACTCCTGTGATATGAATGTTATTCCATTTAAAAAAGTCACTGAGTTCCCTAAGTCTATCTTCATGTTCCTTTACCTTTGTTTCCTTATTCTTTTCAGATTCATTATTTTTCATAATTTTATCTTCTTAATCACTAGCTCATTCCTCTGCTTCATCCATCCTGCACTGTCATGCACCTATTCAGGTTTTCATCTTGGTTGTAGCATTTTTAATTTCAACCTGCTTAGTTTTTAGCTCTGTTATCTCTGTAATAAGGGATTCTCTAGTGTCTTCCATGCTTTATCAAGCCTGGCTAGAATCCTTATAATGGTTGGTTTAAATTCTAGTTTAGACATCTTATATCTGTGTGATTAAATCCCTGGCAGTCATTTCTTCCTATTCTTTCTTTTGTGTTAACTTCCTCTGTATTGCCATTTTGGAGTAAATAATAAAATAAAATAAAATAAAATAAAATAAAATAAAATAAAGTAGTAAAATAAAATAAAAATTTAGGGGCCCCGGGGTGGCTCAGTCAGTTGAGCATCAACTCTTTATTTCGTCTCATATCATGATTTCATGGTTCATGAGTTTGGGCCCCACATTGGACTCTACACTGATGGCATGGAGCCTGCTTCAGATTTTCTGCCTCCCTCTATCTCTGCCCCTCCCTTGCTGTCTCTCAAAAATAAATAAATAAACATTTTAAATAAATTTAAAAAATAAATACAACTTCAAAAATTAAAAATAATAATACAGGAAGCTAATTCTTAGTTGTGTTTTGGTCTGCTTGTTAAGAAAAGCTTGATAGAGGGGCGCCTGGGTGGCGCAGTCGGTTAGGCGGCCGACTTCAGCCAGGTCACGATCTCGCAGTCTGGGAGTTCGAGCCCCGCGTCGGGCTCTGGGCTGATGGCTCAGAGCCTGGACCCTGTTTCTGATTCTGTGTCTCCCTCTCTCTCTGCCCCTCCCCCGTTCATGCTCTGTCTCTCTCTGTCCCAAAAATAAATAAACGTTGAAAAAAAAAAAATTTAAAAAAAAAAAAAAAAAAGAAAAAAAAAAGAAAAGCTTGATAGATGGGGCGTCTGGGTGGCTCAGTCGCTTGAGCATCCAACTTAGGTTCAGGTCATGATCTCATGGTTCATGGGTTTGAGCCCTGTGTTGGACACTGTGCTGACAGCTCAGAGCCTGGAACCTGCTTCAGATTCTGTGTCTCCCTCTCTCTGCCACTCCCCCAATTGCACTCTGTGTCTCTCTCAAAAATAAAATAAACAATAAAATTTTTTTGAAAAGAAAAGCTTGATAGAAAAAGAACAAAGAGAAAAAATTAAAAATTAAAAAATAATAAAATAAAATAATATAAAATAAAAAATTTGCTCCTTCTATATCCAAGAGGGAAAAAAAACGAAAAGAAAAAGAAAAACAGAAACAAAACAAACAAAAAGCCTCAAAAGAACCTGGATCCAGTTTCTCCTAGAGCTGAAGCTTTAGAGCACTCTATTGTCAGTAGACTTAATGTGTAGAAAGGGTTTGTGCTGGTCTACTGGAGGAGGAGCCTGCTTCTCTGATTCTCCAGCTGACTTACACTAGTGGAGATATGCTTGGAGGGCACAGGGATGTGCAGCTTGTTGTAATGGCTCTATTCTCCACTGCTGGAGCTATTTAGCTCACTAGGGTCAATAAGTGCTGGTGGGTACAAATGGCTTCACCCCGCTCTCTAGTGTCTGGAATGGGAAGTTTTCACCCTCACAGATGCACAATTACCCCTCCTGTGTCCCTGGTTTCTGTCAGCTCCCTGCCCTCACTGTGTGTGAGCTGTCTGCCTGCCAGGCAGTGCTGCACTCTGTGTTTTATTCCAGATGTGGCTGTTTTTCAAAATCCCACACTTCAGAGACTCCCATGGCTTGGGCTTGCACTGATCCTCTGGGGAAGGGTCTTGCTGTGCTGTGGCTAGTACCAGCTTGTCCCAGAAAATAGTCGAGTTACTGTGCAGTGATAGTGGCTCAGAGCTTATGGTAAATCTCAACATATAGTCGGCGCCAAGGTTTGCTGCCCTCAGCTGGCATCTTTGTTCCTGGCAGCTCTATGTCACCCATCAGGTCTTTTTCCCATGGAGACGCCATATCATGTCTACCAAATGCACTCAAACCAGGAGAACCGCTTCTCTGCATGCAACCCAGGGGACCCTTAGACCACACTGCCCATTCCCAGGTCTCTGTCCTGCTCTTTGCCAGAGCACTGCCAGGCACAGATCTCTGAAACTTCAGAATTTGTGTTCCGCTGTTTACAAAATACTGGCAGGATTGAAATATTCCTCTTTTTCCCATCAAAGGTTTTGGGAAACAGTTTCTTGTGCAGTCCCCTGAGCATGTTTTTGCTTTTTTTTTTTTTTTTTCACTCTTTCTCTCTAGCTACTTTCAGGGAGGATGCTTTTGTTGCACAAAACTGATGCACTGCTTTCTCTTCCCCTCTTTCTTCATCTGTGAAAAGGGGTCCCGACTCTCTGTGGCACCACGGCTTTTATTTCCCCCCAATTACCCTCTCTACAACATGTACCTGCCACATTTTATCCCTCAAATTAAGCATATTGTTCTTTTAATCCTCAGATGGATTTCTTAGATGTTCAAAATTATTTTATGTTGATCAAACTGTGTTTGAGGGACGAGAGAAGCCCAAGGTCCCCCTGATACTCTGTCGTCTTGACTCCTCCGTATGTCCATGAACCTGCCATTTTCAATCCATGGAAGACAATAGAAAAGTTTTGCAAGGGGAAATTACCCAATTTTGTAATTTAAGTAAGTTAGTAGGGGACATTGATGGAAAACATTAAGTGTAGAAATCCATTGTGATCTAAGCAATGTTCCAACACGTGTAGTATTTTACAGCAAACTTCCCTAGGAAATGGTCCCCAGTTGGGTTTGAATTCAATCAGGTACTGGTTTCAGCTGGCTCCAAGTGGAGGTCTTATGGCCAGAGTGGTTATACCAAGGATGTGAAAGGGATCGCATTAGATGACTCAGGAGGAAACCTCACATGGGAGTCTTAAGATCAGCAGCCATTCTAGCAACTTAGCTGGCTGTCCTGTGCCTAATATAGACAACATCGAATAAGGACAAAAATGCAGACAGGGCATCAAGTTTCTTCATTGTATTACCATTGTGGCTATGGTACTGACTTCTAGCCAAAAGACAGGCTTTACTTCCCCACAGAGTAGCCATGGGCTAGAGGATTGCAGCCTGAGCAATCAATATGAAAGTGTTCCAATAAGACCATATTCCTTGAAAAGTCCCTGAAATGAAAATAAAGGGAGAGGAGAGGAATTATTCACCAAGTTTTTACTGAAGCCCAGAGTTCTGATGAGAATATTCAAGCCCCACGTTGGGCACCAAAATGATTATTTAACATGTTGGGGTGTGGAACTAACAGCCAAGAATTCTGGAGACATTTTTGATGCAAAAAGGTGGTTTTATTATAGCACAGGGACAGGTTGCAGGGGCAGAAAGAGCTGCACTGGGATTGTGAAGAGCAATTGTTTATATATTTTGGAGCTGGGGGAGATAAAGACAAGGGAAGTTTCCAAAAGGATTTTCACATACTAAAGAAGATTTACAGAATCTTGGAGGCCTATCTATTGTCAGCTAAGGATTTTTTCCCCTCTAGCAAAGTATTACTATTAAGAAAGTTGGGAATTTTGGAAGAATGTTATATTCTGCCTGCTTCAAGTATTTGTCAATGGGATGCAGGTTATAAGGAAATTTAATGTTATCTACATTTCTTTTGCCTTTGTTCTCCACATCATTAGTATAATGGCTTTTTCCACTGTTAATAAAGATATTGTAAATTATATAAACACAATTATTAAGAACAATCAAATTAAATAGATATAAATAAGATAAAATGAAATTTTAAGCAACATTTATGTTTACATAAATAGTTTCTCAAAAATACTTTGGTAACTTAAAACCTTAAAGTTTTTTGAGTTAATTTTAGTGATTAGTTAAGTTAAATTTATTAAATATCTAA
Organism: Leopardus geoffroyi; assembly: GCF_018350155.1. Lineage (NCBI taxonomy): Eukaryota > Metazoa > Chordata > Mammalia > Carnivora > Felidae > Leopardus > Leopardus geoffroyi. The sequence goes on from NC_059343.1 coordinate 66,390,102, forward strand.
ATCATTTCCAAATAAGATAAAATACTAAAACATTAATATTAAGTATATATTTATCTACTTTTGGCTTTTTATCACAAAGAAACAAAAAGGTATATATGGGGGGTTTATTTTAATTCCAATTAGTTAACATTCAGTGTTATATTAGTTTCATGTGTATGATATAGCAATTCAACACTTCCATATATCACAAGTGCTCATCACAAGTGCACTGCTTAATCCCATTACATATGTTTTCCAACTTTTTTTTAAATTCCAGTTGCTTAACATAAAGTGTAATACTAGTTTCAAGTGTAGAGTCTAGTGATTCATTACTTACAAACAACACCCAGTGCTCATCACAAATGTCCTCCTGAATACCCATCACCCATTCAACCTATCCCACTGCCCATTTCCCATCCAGTAACCCTCAGTTTTTTCTCCATAGGTAAGAGTTTGTTTTCTGGTTTGTTCTGTTTTTCTCTATGTTAATATGTTTTGTGTCTCAAATTCCACATGTGAGTGAAATCATATGTTTGTCTTTTGCTGCCTGACTTATTTTTTTTAACGCTTATTTATTTTTGAGACAGAGACAGAGCATGAACGGGGGAGGGGCAGAGAGAGAGGGAGACACAGAGTCCGAAGCAGGCTCCAGGCTCTGAGCCATCAGCCCAGAGCCCAACGCGGGGCTCGGACTCACGGACCGTGAGATCGTGACCTGAGCTGAAGTCGGACGTGCACCGACTGAGCCACCCAGGCGCCCCACTGCCTGACTTATTTTAACATGATACTCCTTAGCTCCATCCACAACATTGCAAATGGCAAGATTTCATTTTTCTAATGACTGACTAACATTCCATTGTGTGTGTGTGTGTGTGTATCTATATATATATATATATATATATATATATATATATATATCACATTTTCTTTATCCACTTATCAATCATTGGACATTGGGGCTCTTTCCAGAATTTCACTATTAATAATGGTGCTATAATTACCAAGGTCCTTCTGTCTATTTTTAAAGTGGATTATATGTTTTTAGATATTGAGTTTTATAAGTTCTTTATATGTTTTTGATACTAACTCTTTAACAAATATGTGATAGCAAGATGTGATATATATATGCATATATATATCGTACATATATATATACATATATGTATACATATATACATACATAATATACATATATATGTATACATAATATACATGCATATATACATATATATAATGGATATTCTTCAGCCATAAAGAAGAATAAAATTTTGTAATTTGCAACAATGTGGATGGAGCTATAGAGTATTATGCTCAGCGAAATAAGTCAGTCAGAGAAAGACAAATACTATATGATTTCAATCATCTGTGTAATTTAAGAAAAAAACAGATGAACATGTGGGTAAAAGAAAGCAAAACATACTTTTAACTATAGAGAACAAACTGAGGATTACTTGAGGGGAAGTGGGTGGGGGGACAGGTTAAATAGGTGATGGGTATCAAGTAGGGCACTTGTTGTCATGACCACTGGGTGTTGTATGTAAGTGGTAACTAGATTCTACACCTGAAATTAATGTTACACATATGGTAACTAACTGGAATTTAAATAAAGCTAGAAGAAAAGAAGTATAAACTAAAAAAATTTTTAAAAGAAATTTGTTGTTTCAAAACAAACAAAAAAACATAAGATACCTAAGAATAAACTTAACCAAAGAAGTAAAAGATCTGTACTCTGAAAACTATACAACACTTATAAATAAACTGAAGAGGACATGATATAAAAAGACATTTCATGTTCATGGATTGGAAGAAAAAATATTGTTTATATGTCTATACTACCCAAAGCAATCTACACATTTAATGCAATACCTATCAAAATATTACCAGAATTTTTCACAGAGGTAGAACAATCTTAAATTTTGTATGCAACTACAAAAAACCCCAGATAGCCAAAGCAACCTTGAAAATGGGAAATAAAGGGAGACATCACAAATCTGGACTTCAAGTTGTATTACAAAGCTATATTGATCAAACAGTATGGTATTGGCACAAAAATAGACAAATAGATCAATAGAACAGAATAGAAATCTCAAAAATAAAACCACAGCTATATAATGAACAAATCAACAAAGCAGGAAAGAATATAGAATGGAAAAAAACACAACAAAACTGGCTGACAACATGCAAAGGAATGACTCTGGACAACTTTCTTACACTATACACAAAAATAAATTCTTAATGGATTGAATACTTAAATATGAGACATGAAACCATAACAATCTTAGAAGAGCACACATACAATATCTTCTCTGACACAGGCAGTAGCAACTTCTTTTTGATGTGTCTCCTTAGGAAACAACAGCAAATATAACTCATGGGACTACATCAAAATAAAAAGCTTCTGCACAGCAAAGAAAATTATTCAAAAAATCTAAAAGCAACATATACAATAGGAGAAGATATTTGCAAATGACATACCTGATAAAGGGTTAGTATCTAAAATATATAAAGAGTTTATAAAACTAAACACCCCAAGAAAAATAATTCAATTTAAAAATGACAGAAAGCATGAATAGACATTTCTCCAAAGATATACAGATGGCCAACAGACACATGAAAAGATGCTCAACATCAATCACCATCAGGTAAATGCAAAATCAAAACTGCAATGATATATCATGTCACTTCTGTCAGAATGGCTAAAATCAACACAAGAAACAATAGATGTTGGTGAGGATGGTAACCAAAAAGGGTAACCCCTTTGCATTGTTGGTAGGAATGCAAACTGGTACAGCCAGTAGGGAAAACATTATAAGTTTAACACATTACTATCCTCTGATCCAACAATTGATATTTAGCTAGATATTTAGCTAGATATTTAACAAATACAAAAATACTAATTCAAAGGGATACACGCACCAAATGTTTACAGAAGCATTAACTACAATTGCTAAACTATTGAAACAGCCCAAGTGTCCATCAACTGACGAATGGATAAAAAAAGTGTGGCATAGAAAATTACCATGGAATATTACTCAGCCATGAAACAGAATGAAATCTTGCCATTTGTAATGACATGGATAGAGCTAGAGTATATTGTGCTAAGCGAAATAAGTCAGTCAGAGAAAGACAAATACCATATGATTTCACTCATACATGGAATCTCAGAAACAAAACAAATGGCCCGAGAGGTAAAAAAGAGAGAGACAAACCAAGAAACAGACTCTTAAATATAGAGAACTGATGGTTACCAGAGAGGACGTGGGGGGAGGGGGATGTATTAAATAAGCAATTGTAATTAAGGAGTATACTTGTTGTTATGAGGACCAGACGATGTGTGGAAGTGTTGAATCTCTATATTGTATACCTCATAGTAATATTACGCTGTATGTTAACTAAGTGGAATTAAATTAAAAACTCCAAAAAAAACAAATAAATAAATAATATAAATAAATAATATACATACATACATACACACCTAGGAATAAACTGAAGAATTTAGGTGGGGCAGCCTGGTGGCTCGGTTGGTTGAGCATCTGACTCTTTTTTATTTTTATAGAATAGCTGTGCTATCTTTTTTAAAGTGCTTTTATTTTCTTTTTGAGAGAGAGAGACAGAGCATGAATGGTGGAGAAGCTGAGAGGGAAACACAGAATCCAAAGCAGGATCTGGCTTCTGAATTGTCAGCACAGAGCCCAAAACAGGGCTCAAACTTATGGACCGTAAGATCATGACCTGAGCCAAAGTCCAACGCCTAACCAACTAAGCCACCCAGGTGCCCTGAGCATCCAACTTGATTTCAGCTCAGGGCATGATCTCCTGGATGTGAAACTGAGCCCTGCATCTGCGCTGAGCATGGAACCTATTTGGGATTCTCTCTCTCTCCCTGTACCTGTCTCTTTCAAAATAAATAAATTTTATTTATTTATTTATTTATTTATTTATCTATATCTATCCATCTATTTATTTAAATTCAAGGTAGTTAACATACAGTGTAGTCTTGGTTTCAGGAATAGAACCCAGTGATGCATCTCTTACATATGATACCCAGTATTCATCCCAAAGAGTTTCTTCTTTAATACCCACCACCCATTTACCCCATCCACCCCTCATCTCCCCTCCAGCAACCCTCAGTTTTTCTCTGTATTTAAGAGTCTCTTATGGTTTACTTCCCTTTCTGTTTTTGTCCCTTTTTTCCCTCCTTTCCCCTATGTTCATCTGTTGTGTTTCTCATATTCCACATGAGTCAAATCATATGATATCTGTCTTTCTCTGACTGATTTATTTCACTTAGCATAATACCCTCTAGTTTCATCCATGTTGTTGCAAATGGCAATATTTTATTATTTTTCATAACCAAGTGGTATTCAATTGTATATATATACCACATCTTCTTTATCCATTCATCAAAATAAATAAATTAACTTAAAAAAATAATTGAGGTGAATGATCTGTTCTACAAAAAGTATAACACACTGATGAATGGAATTGAAGATAACACAAACAGAGAGATATCCCATGCTCATGTGTTGAAAAAACCAATATTGTTAAAATGTCCTTAGCAAGGCAATCTACAGGTCCAATGAAATTCCTATAAAAATACCAATAATATTTTTCACAGAACTAGAAAAAATAATTTTAAAATTTGTTTGGAACCTCAAATTAGCTCAAAGCCAAAGCAATTTTGAAAAAGTTGAACAAAGCTGGAGGTATCCCAATCCCAGATTTCAAGATACACTACAAAGCTGTAGTAACAAAAACAATATGATATTGGCATAAAATAAGCACATAGGTAAATGGAACAGAATAAATATCCTATAAATAAACCCTTGCTTTTATGGTCAGTTAATCTATGACAAAAGAGACAAGAATATACAATGGGAAAAAGACAATCTCTTCAACAAATAGTGCTGGGAAAACAGGGGAGCTTCATGCAAAAGAATGAAAGTGGACCACTTTCTTACACCATACAAAAAATAAACTCAGAATGGATTAAAGGCCCAAACATGAAGTCTGAAACCATAAAAATCCCAGAGGAAAACCTAGGCAGTTATTTCTTTGACATCAGCCACAGAAATATTTTTCTAGAAATGTAGCCTTTAGCAAGGATAACAGAAGTGAAAGTAAATTATTGGGACTACACCAAAATAAAAAGCTTTTACACAGTGAAGGAAATCATAAACAAAAGAAAAAGAAATCTAGTGAATGGAAGAATATATTTGCAAATGATGTGTCAGATAAGTGTTTAATATTAAAAAACATAAAGCACTTATACAACTCAACATTTATAATAACAATAACTCAATTAAAAATGGGCAGAGAACCCGAATAGATATTTTAAGAATATACAGATAGCCAACAAACACATGAAAAGGTACTCAGCATTACTAATCATCAAGGAAAAGCAAATTAAATTCACTATGAGATATCACTTTACACCTGTCAAAATGGCTAATATCAAAAACACAATAAATAACAAGTATTGACAGGGATAGGGAGTAAAAGAACCCTCGTGCACTGTTGGTAAATTGGTGCAGATTGAAAATTGGTGCATTTACTGTAGAAAACAATATTGAGGTTTCTCAAAAAATTAAAAATAAAATTACCATACGATCCAGTAATTCCACTAGTGGGTAGTTACACATAGAAAACAAAATATTTTTGCAGCATTATTTATAATGTTTATTGTTTGTTTATTGTTAATTGTTGCATTTATTGCAGCATTATTTACAATAGCCCAGATATGGAAGTATCCCAAGTGCCCATGCAAACATGAATGGATACACACACATAATGGAGGATTAGCCATAAAAAAGAGTCATATCTTGGGTTGCGTTGGTGGCTCAGTTGGTTGAGCGTCTGATTTCAGCTCAGGTCATGATCTCAAAGTTCCTGACTTCAAGCCCCATGTCAGGCCCTGTGCTGACAGCTCAGAGCCTGGAGCCTGCTTTGGATTCTGTGTCTCCCTCTCTCTCTCTGCCCCTCCCTGGCTCATGCTCTCTCTCTCTCTTTATTTCTCTCTCTCCCTCAAAAATAAATAAATACTTTTAAAAATTGAAAATTAAAAAAAATAAAATAAAAGCTATCCCAAAACACAGGGAATCATATGTTCCCTTTCTTTTGAACAGAATAGGATGACTTACCAAGAAGCTTCAATAATCAAAAAATATATATGCATAATAAAATCAGAGAGTTCAAAATGCAGAGAAAGCTGAGCTTAGATCCAAGAGCCCTACACTCAAATTCCAGGTTTTATGAGAAAACAGTGATGTCAATGGGCTCTGTGGGTACCAGCACCTGTTTTCTCACTGACCTTGGAGTCACCAAGGGTCTATTTTGGATCTTACTTCTAATGTCATAAAATTCGAAAAGTTCAGAGATAACAGAAATAAAACCAATTAATCACCAAAGTAGTAATTACTAAAATTTATTTTGTACACATCAAAAGAATATATGTATACTGGTAGCATTAAAGCAAAAGCATAGAATGAGGTTCAGGGATATATTGCTATAAAGAATCTTATATAATGAGAAAGCATTATTTCTTTAAAATAAAGAAAATAAAGAAAATAAGGACTGTTTATTCTTCACAGTAATTGGTTACGTTACAATTTTCATAAATAACATAAAAGTGGTCAATATTTACCTCTTATCGAGCTTGGGAAACAGTTCAAGTTTTTCTTATGATTTCCAGAGGTGTAAGCAAGAAAACCCATGGCAAGTTAATTTTGCAAAACAAACTAAAATAAGCTCTGTTTATATAACAGGTTTTGTCTGCTCAGGGAATTTTTAATGCTGATTTCCTATTGCTTTTTATTTTAACAGCTTATTGGACCACATGTTATTTTTTCTTTTTGAGTATAGTTGACATGCAATGTTACATTATTTTTTCATGTATACAACTTAGTGATTTGACAAGTTTATACATTATATTATACTCACCATCAGTATAGCTACCATCTGTCCCATTACATTGCTATTACAGTATCACGGGCTGCATTCCTTATGCTCTACTTGTTATTCCCATGACTTACTCATTCCATAACTGGAGACCTGTATCTCCCTGTCCCTTTCACCTATATTGTCCAATCCCCCACACCCTCCCCTCTAACAAACATCGGTTTGTTATAGTTCTGATTCTGTTTTTGTTTATTCATTTTTTAAGATTCCATTTACAGATAGAATCACATGGTATTTGTCTTTCCCAGCCTGACTTATTTCACATAGCATAGTACATGTTGTCTCAAATGGCACAATCTCATCCTTGTTTATGGATATGTAATATTACATTGTGTGTGTGCGTGTATGTGAGTGTGTGTAAATATATATCACATTTTCCTTATCCATTTGTCTATTGATGGAGACTTAGGTTGTTTCCATAATATGGTTATTCTAAATAATGCTGCAATAAACATAGAGATGCATATATCTTTTTGAGTTAGTGTTTTCATTTTCCCTGGTTAAACCCCCAATAGTGGAATTATTGGATCATATGGTATTTTTATTTTTAATATTTTTGAGGAACCTCTATACTGTTTTCCATAGTGGCTGCATCAGTTTACATTCTCACCAACAGTGCATGAGGGTACTTTTTCTTCACACCCTCTCCAACACTTGTTTCTTGCTTTCTTGATTTTAGTCATTCTGGCAAGCATGAAGTAATATCTCATGGCAGTTTTGATTTGCATTTCCCTGATGATGAGTGATGTTGGGCAACGTTTCATGTGTCTGTTGACCATCTGTATATCTTCTTTGGAAATATATCTGTTCAGGTCCTCCAACCATTTTTTAATTTGATTTTTTTTTTTTGGTGTTGGGTTGTATAATTTCTTTACATATTGTGGATATTAACCTCTTATTGGATATATCACTTACAAATATCTTCCTCCGTGCAGTAGGTTGTCTTTTTGCTTTCTTGATGATAACTTTTGCTATGCTGAAGTTTTTTTTTTTTATTTTGATGTAGTCACAATAGTTTATTTTTGCTCTTGTTTCCCTTGTGTTAGAAAACATACCTATAAAAATGTTTCTATGGCTGATGTCAGAGAAATTACTGCCTGTGTTCTCTTCTAGTATTTTTATTATTGCAGGTTTCACGGTTAGGTCTCTAATCCATTTTGAGTTTATTTTTCTGTATGCTGTTAGAAAGTAATCAGGTTTCAGTCTTTTTCATATAGCTGTCCAGTTTTCCTATTTATTGAGAAGGCTGATTTTTCTATATTCTTGCCTCCTTTGTCATAGATTAATTGACCTTATAAATGTGGCTTTACTTCTAAGATCTTTATTTTGTTCTATTGATTTGTCTATTTTTATGCTAGTACTATACTATTTTGATTACTATAGGTTTGTAGTATATCTTGAAATTTGGAATTGTGATGCCTCTAGCTTCGTTTTTCTTTCTCAGGATTGCTTTGGCTGTCAGGGTCTTCTGTAGTTCTATACAAATTTTTGTATTTTCTGGTTTTAATTTTTTTTTTCAACGTTTATTTATTTTTGGGACAGAGAGAGACAGAGCATAGGGGCAGAGAGAGAGGGAGACACAGAATCAGAAACAGGCTCCAGGCTCTGAGCCATCAGCCCAAGCCTGACGCGGGGCTCGAACTCACCGCGAGATCGTGACCTGGCTGAAGTCGGATGCTTAACCGACTGTGCCACCCACTCTGGTTTTAATTTTTTGAAGAACATCCATACAGTTATCCACAGAGGCTGAAACAACTTACATTTTCACCAACAGTGCACAAAGATCTTATGCACATCTTGGCTAACACTAGCTAACTTTTGTCATCTTGATGATGGTCATTCTAGCAGATGTGAGGTCATATCTCATTGTGCTTTTGATTTGCATTTCCCTGATAATTAGTAATGTTGAGCACCTTTTTTGTACCTGATGGCCTTTTAATGTCTTCTTTGGAAATGTCTAGTTTCTCTTCCCTTTTTTAATTGGGTTTTTCTAGTTGTTATTGAATTGTATGCGTTTTTACACTTTTTGAGTATTAATTCATTATTTGATATATGGTCTGCAAATATTTCATCTCATTCCATAGGTTGCCATTTCATTCTGATTTTTTATTTTTTTCACACAAAACACTTTTATTTTGATATAGCTCCAATTGGTGGTATTTGCTTTTGTTGCTTGTACTTTTGGCATCATATCCATAACTCATTGCCAAGACCAATGTCAAGGAGATTTTTCCCTCTTTTCTTTAAAAATTTAAGGGTATAGAGTCTTATGTTTAAGTCTCTAATACATTTTTAGTTAATTTCTGTGAGTGGTGTAAGAAAATGGTCTGTCCAATTTAATTTTTGTGCATGTAGTTATTCAGTTTTCCCAGCATCATTTGTTGAAGAGACTATCTTTTCCTCATTGAGTGTACTTGGTTCCTGTGTGAATATTTGTTGACCATACATATGGAAGTTAATTTCTGCGATCTCTACTCTGTTGCATTCATCTATTAGTCTATTTATGCCAGTATCATATAGTTTTACTTACCATAGCTTTGTAATATAGTTTGGAATGAGGAAGCACAGGTCTCCAACTTTATTCCTTGGCAGGATAGATTTGGATATTCAAAGTCTTTTCTGGTTCAATGCAAATAGTAAGGTTATTTTTTCTATTTATATAAAAAATTCATTGGAATTTTTATAGAGATTGCATTGAAGCAACAGATTGCTTAGGATACTATGGACACTTTAAAAGTATTAATTATGCAGCTCCATAAACACTGTATATTTTGCCATTTGTTTGTGTCTTCAATTTTTTTTTCAGATTTCATCAAAATCATGGAGTTTTCATTGTACAGAACTTTCACTTCCTTGGTTCAGTTTATTACTTAATATTTTATTGTTTGATGTTATTTTTAATGGGATAGGTTTTTCATCGTGTATAGAAGCACAATGCACTTCATTATTTTTTTAAGTTTTTCAAGATATAACTGGCATATAACATATTAGTTTCATGGTTACAATGTAATTATTCAATATGTGTATATATCATGGAATCATCACCACAATAATTGATTGTTATCGATCACCACACATAGTTAGGTCATTTTTTTCTTGTGATGAAAACCTTTAAGAACTATTTTCTTAGCCACTTTCAAATATACATTTGACATGTTTGTATATTAAATAAACATTTGATAAATTTGATGTATACACAGTAGCTGCACATTACATCCTATGACTTATTTATTATATAACTGGAAGTTGGTACTTTTTGACACCGTTTACCCATTTTGCCTAACCTCTTTTCCTGTCTCTGTTCACTGAGTCTATACGTTCTGTTTATTTGTGTGTGTATTTGTGTTAGATTCCACATACAAGTGAGATTATATGGTATTTGTCTGTCTGACTTATTTACTTAGCATAATGCCCACAAGTTTCATCCATGTTGTCATAAATTGCAAGATTTCCCTTTTTGTGACTGAATAATATTCCATTTGTGTGTGTACTATGTATGCCATATATAGTATACATACAATTATATATAATATATATTTATATACCATAATATTCCATAATAATATGTATATATATTCATTACATATATATATATCCATTTTATATATATCCATATATGTGTTTATTTTCTTTATCCATGCTTCCATCAGATTGCTTTCATATCTTGTCTATTGTAAATAATGAAATAATACTATAATAAACATAGAGGTGCTTATATCTTTTCTAATTAATGGTTTTATTTTCTTGGGTAAATAGGAATGGAATTACTGGATCATACATTTCCATTTTTTATTCACATATAGTCAACACATTACATTAGATTAAGGTGTTCAACATATTGACAATTCTACATGTTATACTCTGCTCACTCCAAATGAAGCAACCATTGTTACTATACAATGGCATTTCAATAACATTGACTATATTCCATATGTTGTACCTTATACCCTGTGACATTTTTTTTTCATAATCGGAAAGCTATTCCTCCCACTACACTACACTACACTCATTTTTCCCATTCCCCCACCCCATTCTTCTCTGCCAACCACCAGTTTTTTCTCTGTATTTACTGTTATTTTTATTTGTTCATTTGTTTTTTTAAAAGAAATGCATAGGACTTAGTACTTCTGCTAGGTATTTATACAAAGAAAATAAAACACTAATTTGAAAAGATATATTCACTCCTATGTTTGTATTATTTATAATAGCCAAGATATTAAAGCAATCTAAGTATACATCAGTAATGAATAAAGGAGACTATATATATAATGTTATATATATAATGATGATATATAATGAAATATATGACTATATAATAAATATATAATGAAATATATATATAATAAAATACTACTCAGACATAAAAAGGAATGGGATCTTGCCATTTGCAACAACATGGATAAACCTAGAGGTTTATTATACTAAGTGAAATAAGTCAGAGACAGAAAGACAGATTTAATTTTTAATTTTTTGTAGAACTGTCATACTGCTTTCTACAGTGGTTGCCTCAATTCAGTCCCACTAACAGTGCACAAATTTGTCCTTTTTACCGCATCTTCACCAACACTTACTATGTCTCACTTTTTTTGTATCAGTCATTCCGACTGGTTCAATTTATAGTTATTAAGGTATAAATTTAGGTTATTTATTTGTTATCTTTCAATTTTCTTAATATATGCAATTAAACTGCTTTGTAGCATCCAAAAGATTTTGTTATGTTTCGATTTTCATTTGTTCCTAGATATTTGTTTATTTCCCTTTTGATTTCTTCTTTGATCCATTGGTCATTCAGTAGTATGCTAGTTTCCACATGCTTATAAATTTTCCAACTTTGCTCTTATTGATGTCTAGTTTTATACCATTCTGGTCAGAAAGAGATATTTGGTAAGATTTCAATCTTTTAAAAATTTACTAAAACTTGATTTGTGACCTATCATATAATCTATACTAGACAATTTTCCTTGTGCACTTGAGAAAAATGTGTATCCTGCTGCTGTTGGATGGAATGTTCTCAATACATCTCAAGATGTCTATTAGGTTCATTTGGTCATTACCGAACATGGAGTATTGAAGAGTGATCCTATTATTTTACTATTTCTTTCTTCATGTCTATTAATATTTGCTTCTTATATTTATGTGCTCTGATGTTCAGTGCATATATACTTACCATTTTCTTGAAAACTTGATGCTTTTATCACTACATGATAAATTTCTTTTTTTTCAATAGTTTTTGATATATTTTATATCATCTAATATAAGTATAGTTATCCCTGCTTTCTTTTGGTTTTCTCTTGAATGGAATATCTTTTTCCATACCTTCACTTTGAGCATAAGTGTGTACTTATAGCAGAGGTGAGTCTATCGTAGGCAACATATAATTGGTTCTGTTTTTCATGTCCATTCAGTCAATCTGTGCCTTTTGGGGGTTTTTTTAGTTTATTTTTTTTAAGCGAGAGACAGAGATGGAGACACACACACACACACAAACAGAATCCCACACTGCCAGTGTAGAACCTGATATGGGGCTCAAACTCATGAACTGTGAGATCATGACCTGAGCTGAAACCAAGAGTCCAACATTTAACCAACTAAGCCACCCAGGCTCCTGCAATCTGTAGGCCTTTTTGAATCAGAATTAAATCCATTTACATTTAGAGTTCTTATAGATATATAAGGACTTACTAATGTTGTCTTATTAATTGATATGATATGTTTTGTGTTTGCATTGTTTTTTTCCTGATTTTGTTTATATTTTTAATTCATGATCTTTTATTGTGGTATCCTCTGTTTCCCCTTTGTCTTTTGTGAATACACTTTAGGTTTTTGCTTTTTGGTTACAATGGGGCTTATGTAATACATCTCATAGATAAAACAGTCCATTTGAAGCCTATAGCAACTTTATCTTTATCACCTACAAAAGTTTCACACTTTTACTTCCATTTGTATTTTTGATGTAATTATTTACTTTTTTATATTTGTATTCTTTAACAAGTTGTATGTATAACTATTTTTAATATTTTTTTCTAAGACCTTTATAATATAGTTAAGTGGTTAACACACCATCCTATTAACAGAGTTAGAGATTTCTAAGTTTATTTATTTACCTTTACAAGTGTGTAGTATATTTTTTTCAGTAGGGGAGTCTATTAATTTACTCCGTGTCCTGGTAGGGAAGCAAGACAAGACTCAGAGCCTATACAGCTTGTTGTTTGGGCACTGGACTCAGGCAAGTGTTTGCACAAAATTCCATGATCAGGTGAGACCATTGTTTTTGCTCTGCAGATGGGAAATGCCATGGGCTTTGCTCTCTGTTTACATGGCTCCGTACGCATAGCTACTGGGGGAGCTACACTGCTCCTTGTGCATTCTGGTCAGATTCCCTGGTCAGTCAAGTTGAAGATTATACCGAGCAATGAGCAGGTCAATGAAATTGTTTTTCTGCATGGGCACATGAGAGAGAGAAAGCATGTGCAGGGGAGGGGCATAGAGAAAGAATCCCAAGCAGGCTCCATGCCATCAAACCCACAAACATGATCATGATATCATGACCTGAGACAAAACCAAGATTTGGACGCTTAACCAACTGAGCCACCCAGGCACCCCTGCTGCTCATTTTCTTAAGCGATGTCTTCATAGACTTAAGAGCCATGTAGGCCCCCCAACTTGATGACATTTTGATTAAACATACACAAGAAGTGGATATTGGAGGAAATATATATCAAATAGTATAACTGGGAAATAGAAGTATCTTAATGGTCTGAATGGATGGACCAAGCATAAAAACATGGAATTTAAATAGGATAATCATTAAGTCAAACATCCAGGTTTAACAAATTAACTGAAATATACAAAATGTGTGCATTAGAATAATGAAAGAATCAATGGAAAAGACACAAATTTAAGCCATGAAAGGCTGTGAAAACTCTTCTTAGTATCCTAATATAGTAAGAGTCCCTAGACTTCTGTATATTTCTTATGTATATTCGAAATGATTCCCAACTCTATTTTTTTAGTCTTACTAGCTTCTACACATACACTCCTTATACTTTAAAACATGTAAAAATGTGTTTCAATTACTAGTTATTACTGCTTACCATATACTCCACCCCATTCAAACTAAAAGCTGAAGCATATATTATGCTCAGGGGAGCATAGTTACCAAAAAGCAAGACCCTGAAGGATTCAAAACATAAATAATAAATTAAGAAGAGTATGTGTCGGGGCGCCTGGGTGGCGCAGTCGGTTAAGCGTCCGACTTCAGCCAGGTCACGATCTCGCGGTCCGTGAGTTCGAGCCCCGCGTCGGGCTCTGGGCTGATGGCTCAGAGCCTGGAGCCTGTTTCCAATTCTGTGTCTCCCTCTCTCTCTGCCTTTCCCCCGTTCATGCTGTGTCTCTCTCTGTCCCAAAAACAAATAAACGTTGAAAAAAAAAATAAAAAAAAAAATAAAAAAAAAAAGAAGAGTATGTGTCCTATTAAAACTATTTTGGAGGAAGATGGCGGCGTAGGAGGATGCTGGGCTCACTGCGTCCTGCTGATCAATTAGATTCCACCCACACCTGCCTAAATAACCCAGAAAACCACCAGAAGACAAGCAGAATGGATTCTCCAGAGCCAAGCATAGATGAGAGGCCCACAGAAGAAGGTAGGAAGGGTGGAGAGGCAGTGCACGCTACATGGACTGGCGGGAGGGAGCCGGGGTGGAGGGGCAGCTCACCAGCAAAGCAGAGCCCTCAAGTCTGGCTTGCAAAAGCTGAGGGGCTGGACGGAGTGTGTTCAGACAGCAAGTGGGACTTAACATCTGGGGGGTTATAGGCTAACAGCTCTGCTCAGAGAGCAGGAGGGCTGGAGGACAATGGGAGGGAGACTTGTTGAGCCCCGGATGACAGATCTCAGCTTGGTGGGGAAAAGTGCTAACCAGCGCCATCTCCCTCGCCCATCCCCCAGCCAAAATCCCAAAGGGAACCAGTTCCTGCCAGGGAACTTGCTTGCACCACGCAAACACCACACGCTGTGCTTCTGCAGATCATCCCTCCAGCGGCAGGTCTGATTCCCTCCCGGTGCCGCAGGGCACCTCCTGAAGTGGATCACCAAAGGAAAATCGAGCTGAACCTGCCCCTCCCACCCCTGTGCACCTTGCTGACCCACCCCAGCTAATACACCAGATCCCCAGCACCATAAGCCTGACAGTGTGCAAATAGCCCAGATGGGACATGCCACCCCGCAGTGAATCCCGCCCCTAGGAGATGGGAAGAGAAGGTATACACCAGTCTGACTGGGGCCCCAGTGGTGGGCTGGGGGCAGACATCAGGTCTGACTGCGGCCCCACCCACCAACGCAAGTTATTCAAGACAGCACAGGGAAAGTGCCCTGCAGTTCCGCACCACTCCAGGGACTATCCAAAATGATGAAAGAAAAGAATTCTCCTCAAAAGAATCTCCAGAAAATAACGACAGCTAAAGAACCAATCAAAAAGGATTTAAACAATATAAAGAAAGTGAATTTAGAATAATAGTCATAAAATTAATTGCTGGGCTTGAAAACAGTATACAAGACAGCAGAGAATCTATTGCTACAGAGATCCAGGGACTAAGGAACAGCCAGGAGGAGCTAAAAATTCCTATAAATGAGCTGCAAAATAAAATGGAGACAACCACAGCTCGGATTGAAGAGGCAGAGGAGAGAATAGGTGAACTGAAAGATAAAATTATGGAAAAAGAGGAAGCTGAGAAAAAGAGAGATAAAAAAATCCAGGAGTATGAGGGGAAAATTAGAGAACTAAGTGATGCACTAAAGAGAAATAATATACAAATAATTGGTATTCCAGAGGAGGAAGAGAGAGGGAAAGGTGCTGAAGGTGTACTTGAAGAAATAATAGCTGAGAACTTCCCTGATCTGGGGAAGGAAAAAGGCATTGAATGTTTTTTTTTTTTTCAACGTTTATTTATTTTTTTGGGACAGAGAGAGACAGAGCATGAACAGGGGAGGGGCAGAGAGAAAGGGAGACACAGAATCGGAAACAGGCTCCAGGCTCTGAGCCATCAGCCCAGAGCCCGACGCGGGGCTCGAACTCACGGACCGCGAGATCGTGACCTGGCTGAAGTCGGACGCTTAACCGACTGCGCCACCCAGCCGCCCCGGAAAAAGGCATTGAAATCCAAGAGGCACAGAGAACTCCATTCAGATGTAACTTGAATTGATCTTCTGCAAGACATATCATAATGAAATTGGCAAAATACAAGGATAAAGAGAAAATTCTGAAATCAGCAAGGGATAAATGTGCTCTAACATATAAAGGGAGACCAATAAGACTCGTGACGGATCTCTGTACTGAAACTTGGCAGGCCAGAAAGGAATGGCAGGAAATCTTCAATGTGATGAAGAGAAAAAATATGCAGCCAAGAATCCTTTATCCAGCAAGTTTGTCATTCAGAATACAAGGAGAGTTAAAGGTCTTCCCAAACAAAAACTGAAGGAATTCATCACCACTAAACCAGCCCTACAAGAGATCCTAAGGGGGATCCTGTGAGACAAAGTTCCAGAGACATCACTACAAGCATGAAACCTACAGACATCACAATGACTCTGAACTCATATCTTTCTATAAGAGCACTGAATGTAAATGGACTAAATGTGCCAACCAAAAGACATAGGGTATCAGAATGGATAAAAAAAACAAGACCCATCTATTTGCTGTCTACAAGAGACTCATTATAGACCTGAGGACACCTTCAGATTGAAAGTGAGGGGATGGAGAATTATTTATCATGCTACAGGAAGTCAAAAGAGAGCTGCAGTAGCCATACTTATATTAGACAAACTAGACTTTAAATTAAAGGTTGTTACAAGAGATGAAAAAGGGCATTATATAATAATTACAGGGTCTATTTATCAGGAAGATCTAACAATTATAAATGTTTATGTGCCAAATACGGGAGCCCCCAAATATATAAAACAATCACAAACATAAGCAACCTGATTGATAAGAATGTGGTAATTGCAGGGGATTTTTTTTTTAATTTTTTTTTCAACGTTTATTTATTTTTGGGACAGAGAGAGACAGAGCATGAACGGGGGAGGGGCAGAGAGAGAGGGAGACACAGAATCGGAAACAGGCTCCAGGCTCTGAGCCATCAGCCCAGAGCCTGATGCGGGGCTCGAACTCACGGACCATGAGATCGTGACCTGGCTGAAGTCGGACGCTTAACCGACTGCGCCACCCAGGCGCCCCTGCAGGGGATTTTAACACCCCACTTACAGAAATGGATAGATCATCTAGACACACTGTCAATAAAGGAACAAGGGCCCTGAATGATACATTGGATCAGATGGACTTGACACATATATTTAGAACTCTGCATCCCAAAGCAACAGAATATACTTTCTTCTCGAGTGCACATGGAACATTCTCCAAGATAGATCACATACTGGGTCACAAAACAGCCCTTCATAAGTATAAAATTATTGAGACCATACCATGCATGCTTTCAGACCACAATGCTATGAAGCTTGAAATCAACCACAGGAAAACGTCTGGAAAACCTCCAAAGGCATGGAGGTTAAAAAACACCCTACTAAAGAATGAATGGGTCAACCAGGCAATTAGAGAAGAAATTAAAAAATATATGGAAACAAACAAAAATGAAAATACAACAATTCAAACCCTTTGGGATGCAGCGAAGGCAGTCCTGAGAGGAAAATACATTGCAATCCAGGCCTATCTCAAGAAACAAGACAAATCCCAAATACAAAATCTAACAGCACACCTAAAGGAAATAGAAGCAGAACAGCAAAGACACCCTAAACCCAGCAGAAAAGGAGAAATAATAAAGATTAGAGCAGAAATAAACAATATAGAATCTAAAAAACCTGTAGACCAGATCAACGAAACCAAGAGTTGGTTTTTTGAAAAAATAAACAAAATTGATAAACTTCTAGCCAGGTTTCTCAAAAAAAAAAAAAAAAGGAAGATGACCCAAATAGATAAAATCATGAATGAAAATGGAATTAATACAACCAATCCCTCAGAAATACAAGCAATTCTCAAGGAATATGAGGAAAAATTATACGCCAACAAACTGGACAACCTGGAAGAAATGGACCAATTCCAAAACACCCATACACTTCCAAAACTCAATCAGGAGGAAATAGAAAGCTTGAACAGACCCACCACCAGCAAAGAAATTGAATCAGTTATCAAAAATCTCCCAACAAATAAGAGTCCAGGACCAGATGGCTTCCCAGGGAAGTTCTACCAGACGTTTAAGGCAGAGATAATACCTATCCTTCTCAAGATGTTCCAAAAAATAGAAAGGGAACGAAAACTTCCAGATTCATTCTATGAATCCTGTATTAATTTGATTCCTAAACCAGACAAAGACACAGCAAAAAAAGAGAACTACAGGCCAATATCCCTGATGAATATGGATGCAAAAATTCTCAATAAGATACTAGCAAATGGAATTCAACAGCGTATAAAAAGAATGATTCACCATGATCAAGTGGGATTCATTCCTGGGATGCAGGGCTGGTTCAACATTAACAAATCAGTCAATGTGATACATCACATTAATAAAAGAAAAGATAAGAACCATATAGATCCTTTCAATCGATGCAGAAAAAGCATTTCACAAAATTCAGCACTCTTTCTTAATAAAAACCCTTGAGAAAATCGGGATAGAAGGTACATACTTAAACATCATAAAAGCCATTTATGGAAAGCCCACAGCTAACATCATCCTCAATGGGGAAAAACTGAGAGCTTTTTCCCTGAGATCAGGAACACGACAGGGATTTCCACTCTTACCGCTGTTGTTTAACATAGTGTTGGAAGTGCTAGCATCAGCAATCAGACAACAACAGGAAATCAAAGGCATCAAAATTGGCAAAGGTGAAGTCAAGCTTTCACTTTTTGCAGATGACATGATATTACACATGGAAAATCTGATAGACTCCACCAAAAGTCTGCTAGAACTGACACATGAATTCAGCAAAGTTACAGGATACAAAATCAATGTACAGAAATCAGTTGCATTCTTATACACTAACAATGAAGCAACAGAAAGACAAATAAAGAAAGTGATCCCATTCACAATTGCACCAAGAAGCCTAAAATACCTAGGAATAAATCTAATCAAAGATGTAAAAGATATGTATGATGAAAACTATAGAAAGCTTTTGAAGGAAATTGAAGAAGATATAAAGGAATGGAAAAACATCCGTGCTCATGGGTTGGAAGAATAAATATTGTCAAGATGTCAATAGTACCCAAAGCTATCTACACGTTCAATGCAATCCCAATCAAAATTGCACCAGCATTTTTCTCGAAGCTACAACAAGCAATCCTAAAATACATATGGAACCACAAAGTCCCTGAATAGCCAAAGTGATTTTGAAGAATACCAAAGCAGGAGGCATCACAATCCCAGACTTTAGCCTCTACTACAAAGCTGTCATCATCAAGACAGCATGGTATTGGCACAAAAACAGACACATAGACCAATGTAATAGACTAGAAACCCAGAATTAGATGCACAAAAGCATGGCCAACTAATCTTTGACAAAGCAGGAGAGAATATCCAATGGAAAAAACACAGTCTCTTTAACAAATGGTGCTGGGAGTACTGGACAGCAACATGCAGAAGGTTGAAACTAGACCACTTCCTCACACCATTCACAAAAATAAACTAAAAATGGATAAAGGACCTGAATGTGAGACAGGAAACCATCACAACCCTTGAGGAGAAAATAGGAAAAGACCTCTCTGACCTCAGCCGCAGCAATTTCTTACTTGACACATCCCCAAAGGCAAGGGAATTAAAAGCAAAAATGAACTATTGGGACCTCATGTAGATAAAAAGCTTCTGCACAGCAAAGGAAACAACCAACAAAACTAAAAGGCAACCAACAGAATGGGAAAAGATATTTGCAAATGACATATTGGACAACGGGCTAGTATCCAAAATCTATAAAGAGCTCACCAAACTCCACACGCGAAAAACAAATAATCCAGTGAAGAAATGGGCAGAAAGCATGAATAGACACTTCTCTAAAGAAGACATCCGGATGGCCAACAGGCACATGAAAAGATGCTCAATGTCTCTCCTCATCAGGGAAATACAAATCAAAACCACACTCAGATATCAGCTCATGCCAGTCAGAGTGGCCAAAATGAGCAAATCAGGAGACTATAGATGCTGGAGAGGATGTGGAGATACAGGAACACTCTGTTACTGTTGGTGGGAATGCAAACTGGTGCAGCCGCTCTGTAAAACAGTGTGGAGGTTCCTCAAAAAATTAAAAATAGATCTACCCTATGACCCAGCAGTAGCACTGCTAGGAATTTATCCCAAGGGATACAGGAGTACTGATGCATAAGGGCACTTGTACCCCAATGTTTATAGCAGCACTCTCAACAATAACCAAATTATGGAAAGAGCCAAAATGTCCATCAACTGATGAATGGATAAAGAAATTGTGGTTTATATACACAATGGAGTACTACGTGGTAATGAGAAAGAAGGAAATATGGCCCTTTGTAGCAACGTGGATGGAACTGGCGAGTGTTATGCTAAGTGAAATAAGCCATACAGAGAAAGATACCATACGGTTTCACTCTTATGTGGATCCTGAGAAACTTAACAGGAACCCATGGGGGAGGGGAAGGAAAAAAAAAGAGGTTAGAGTGGGAGAGAGCCAAAGCATAAGAGACTCTTAAAAACTGAGAACAAACTAAAGGTTAATGGGGGGTGGGATAGAGGGGAGGTTGGGTGATGGGTATTGAGGAGGGCACCTGTTGGGATGAGCCCTCGGTGTTGTATGGAAACCAATTTGACAATACATTTCATATAATAAAAATAAATAAATAATAAAAAATAAGGATACAAAAATAAAAAAAATAAAACTATTTTATCTTATCCTAAAGCCAATGTGCATTTTCTTTGCACTAAGTATAACAGAGGAGAGAGAAAAAAAAAAAAAGGGCGGGTAATATGAGTACAGTGTCCTTTGCCATGTTCACCAACTCAAATTTCACTGAGAAAAAGATGATAAAAAACAAAAAGGATAGGTAAGCTCAAAAATAATTGGAACTTATGACTCTAAATCCACATAAAACCTTAAGAGTCAAGCATTACCCACTTTCTTTTTTTTTTTTTTTATTTTTTAATGCTTATTTATTTTTGAGAGTTAGAGAGACAGAGTTTGAGCTGAGAAGGGGAAGAGAAAGAGGGAGACAAATTATCTTAAGCAGGCTTCAGACTCTGACCTGTCAGCACAGAGCCTGACAAGGGGTTCGAACCCACAGACTGTGAGATCATGACCTGAGCCAAAGTCTGGCACTTAACCGACTGAGCCACCCAGGCGCCCTAAGCATGACCCATTTTCTTATCTGTTTGTTTGTTTGTTTGTTTGTTTGTTTGTTTTGAGAGAGAAAGAGTGAGCATGCAGGGGCCAGAGAGATAGAGAGAGAAAATCCTAACCAGGCTCCATGCTATCAGCGCAGAGCCTAAAGTGGGGCTCAACCTCATGAACTGCGAGATCATGACTGGAGCTTAAATCAAGAGTCAGATGCTTAGCCAACTGAGCTACAAAATTGCCCCAACATGACCTCTTTGAAGTAACATCTTTAGGTTTTCTGATAAAGATAGAAGTAGAGTGGAAGAACCTTAGGCTCCTCTCATCCCACAAACATAACTATATAACTATCAAATCATACTAACAAACCCAGAATTTGACCAGAAGACTGATAAGTAACTAAAGGGAAAGAGGTGGCCACATTGAAGAAGGTAGGAAGTGCAGGGACATGGTTTAGGGGAGAAAATGATCACAGATGCTGCAGAGAGGAGGAATCTGTGGTCACAGAGATAGGCAAAAGTTAGAGGAACAGACAGGGGAACACAAGGAGAATGTTTTCCCAAATCCATTGGCTTGGAAAATGAAAGGGGCTGAATTCCATGAGTTCTTGCAGATACTGGGGCTTATAGCCTGTAGTTTTAAAGGTCAGTGGCCTTTGCCTTGATAGAGCCAGGCAGGTACTACCCCATTTCTGGAGAGAAAAAAGGCAAACAATGTAGGGTTGTGGTGGGGGGACAGCATGGAAGCGGTGATATGAAGAATGCCTAGGGGACACAGGGGGAGATTATTCACTCTTCTTGGAGTGTATCCCTGAGAGGCAGCTTTAATGGAGATGCCTCTCTGGAAACAAAGGAGCTGGCTGACATTTCCCTCACTGCTACTCAGCATAAACAGACCTAACTGCTGGAAGTAGTACAGCACCCACAAAGGCTTCCTGACTTGCTAACACCAAACCCTACCCCCCAACACTCTGGCAGAACTGCCTTTCTCAGTCAAGCATGTCTCAGTCCCAGTGCAGTGGGCCCTTTCTCCAGAAGACCAGCATAAACCTCTGCCCACAATACATCTCCAGACCAGAGAGTTCAGCAGGGACTCAGTTCTTCTGGAAGTGCAGTCAGGTCATATTTCACAAGCAGACCAGAGCACACCTAGTTAAAACTCATCACATTCAGACCAGGGACCAAACATGCCCATAGCAGGCAAGGAGGGCCTCTGAAGATGACTGGCCTGAAGGATAGAGCAGTCACAACACAGAATCAGAGCACACAAAGCACACACCATCAACACTCCCTGAAGTGCCAGGCCCTAGGTATTGCATGAGCTCTTCTTTTATTTTTAAGTTTATTTATTTATCTTGAGAGAGAGAAAGTGCAAGTCAGGGAGGGGCAGAGAGTGGAAGAGAGAAAGAATCCCAAGCAGGCTCTACACTGTCAGCACAGATCCTGACATTGGGCTTGAACCCACAAACTACGAGATCATGACCTGAGCTGAAGTCGGATGCTCAACTGACTGAGCCACCCAGGCGCCCCTACATGACCTCTTCTTAATAAGGTCATTACTTTCAGGAGGAGGAGGAGACGTAACTGGCTTTCCTAACACACAGAGGAAGGCAGAGTCTTAGATAAAATGCCAAGACAGAGGAATTTATCCCAAATGAAAGAACAAGATAAGGCCATGGACAGTGACCTAAGTGAGTCAGATATAAGTTACTGCCTGATGGATAATTTAAAGCAAAAATCATGAGGACACTCATGGACATGACAAAAAGAACAGAGGACATCAAGTAAATCCTTACCACAAAGATAAAAGACTTAAAAATAATCAGAAAAGAAGAATACAAAGAGAGAGAGAGAGATTGGAAACATGTTTATGTCATGAACAGAAAGCTGGAAGAAGCAGAGGAATGAATTAGGGACCTAGAAGACAAAATATTGAAAAATAATGAAGCTGAACAAAAGAAAGAAAGAATTATGGAACTTGAGAATAGACTTAGGGAACTCAGTTATTCCATCAAATTGAATAATATTTATATTATAGGAGTCACAGAAGGAGAGAGGAAAGGGGTCAGAAAATTTGAGTAAATAATGGTTTCTGTATCATTTCCTCATGCTCTAATTTTTATTATTTCCTTCTTTCTCCTGTATTTAGGCTTCATTTGTTGCTCTTTTATTTTTAGCTCCTTTAGGTTTAAGATTATATTGTTTATTTGAGGTTTTTCATACTACTTAAAAAGGATCAGTATTGCTACATACTTCTCTCCTAGAACAGTTTTTGTTTCATCCCAAAGGATTTGGACCATTGTGTTTTCATTTTAATTTGTTTCCATGTATTTTTTTAATTTATTCTTTGATTTCCTGGTTGACTAATTCATTGTTTAGTAGCATGTTGTTTAACCTCCATGTATTGTGGTCTTTCCAAATGTTTTCTTGTGGTTGACTTCTAGCTTCATAGTGTTGTGGTCAGAAAAGGTACATGGTATGATTTCAGTCTTTTTGTATTTGTGGAAGCCTGTTTTTTGACCTAACATGTGATTTTTTTTTCTGGAGAATGTTCCATGTGAACTTGTTAAGAATGTGTATTCTGGGGGCACCTGGGTGACTCGGTTAAGCGTCTGACTTCGGCTCAGGTCATGATCTCACTGTTTGTGAGTTCGAGCCCTGCATCGGGCTCTGTGTTGACAGCTCAGAGCCTGGAGACTGCTTCAGATTCTGTGTCTCCCTCTTTCTCTCTCCCTTCCTCACTCTCTCTCTCTCAAAAATAAGTAAACATTAATTAAAAAAAAAAGAATGTGTATTCTACTGTTGCAGAATGGGCTGTTCTGAATATATCTGTTAAATCCATTTGGTCCAGTATGTCATTTAAAGATATAATTTCCTTATTTATTTCCCGTTTAATCTGTCCATTGATGTAAGTTGGGTGTTAAAGTCCCCTACTATTATTGTGTTATTATCAATTAGTTCCTTTATGTTTGTTATTGTTTTATATATTTGGGTTGTCCAGTGTTGGGTGCATAAATATTTACAATTGTTATATTTTCTTGTAGGATTATCCCCTTTATTATAAATAACATAGTGTCATTCTGTCTCTTGTTAGTTTTTGTTAAAAATCTAGGTTGTCTGATTCAAGTATTGCTACTCTGATTTTCTTTTGACATCGCTTACATGACAAATGTTTCTCCAGCCCCTCGCTTTCAATCTGAAAGTGTCTTTAGGTCTAAAACAGATGTCTTGTAGGCACATATAGATGGGTCTTATTTATTCATCCATTCTGACACCATATATTTTTCTATTGGAGCATTTAGTCCATTTACATTCAGAGTAATTATTGATAGATATATATTTAGTGCCATTTTATTACTTGTTTTGTCGTTTCAGAAGAAACTCTCTGATGCTTTCTTGTCTTTGTCACTTTTAGTCTCTCCTTTGAACTCAAAAGGTCCCCTTTAATATTTCTTGCTGTCACTAACTCCTTTAGTTTTTGTTTGTCTGGGAAACTCTTTATCTCTCCTTCTATTCTGAATGATAGCCTTGCGGAATAGAGTGTTCTTGGCTGCAGATTTTTTCCATTCAGCATGTTTAATATACCATGACACTTCCTTCTGGCTTGCCAAGTTTCTATGGAGAGATCTGTTGCTAACCTTATTGGTCTTCCCTTGTAAGTTAAAGACTTCTTTTGTCTTGCTGTTTTAAGATTTTTGTCTTTATCACCATATTTTGCAAATTTAATTACAACATGTCTTGGTGTTGGCCTGCTTTTGTTGATTTTAAATGGATTTCTTTGTGACTCCTGGATTGGGATGTCTGTTTCCTTCCCCAGATTAGGGAAGTTTTCTGCTATTGTTTCTTCAAATAAATTTTCTGCCCTCTTTCTTCTCTCTTCTTCTTCTTTGACTCCTATAATACAAACGTTATTATGTTTGATGGAGTCACTGAGTTCCCTAAGTCTATTATCATGTTCCATAATTCTTTCTCTCTTTTTTCAGTTTCATTATTTTCCATTACTTTGTCTTCTAGGTCACTAATTTGTTCCTCTATTCCTTCCAGCCTTGTGTTCATTGCATCAAGCTTGTTTCCAATCTTGTTTATTGCATTATTCATTTCTGATTCTTTTTTAACTCTTGTATTTGTGTGGTAAGGGTCTCTCTGATTTCTTCTTTTCTCAATCCCAATGAATATCATTATGAACATTGCTTCAAATCATGCATGTTACTTAGATCTGTTTTGCTTAGATCTCTGGTTGTGTCCTTATCTTGTTTTTTCATTTAGGATACATTCCTCCATCTTGGCATTTTGTCTAAGTCTCTGCCTTCTTTTGTGTGTTAGAAAAGCCCATTGAGTCTCCTGCTTCAGAAACTAATGGCTTTATAAAGAAAAGATAATGTAATGCTCAGGGCCTGGGGCTTCAGGTAGTGTCTCTGGTGTGTTCTGCATGCTCTCTTTATTGTGCTCTGGCTGCTCTTTCAAGCCAGTAACCTGCAGATGCTCTCCTTGTCTGCTGTGGACCCTGTTTGGTCCCTGGTCTGAATGTGGTGAGTTTTAAATAGGTGTGTTCTCATATGCTTTTGAAATGAGACCTGTCACCACCTACACTGGAGCTGAGGCCCCTGCAAAACTCTGTAGTTGTGAGACATGGTGTGGGCAAGTGTTTGTGATGGTCTTCAGGGAGAAGGCCCTGCTGTGCTGGGACTGAGGCAAAGGTGACTGAGAAGGGCAGTTTCAGCAGAGCTCGGCGGTGTGGGGTTTGGTGTCAGAAAGCTAGGAAGACAGTGTCAGCACTGCACTGCTTCCTGCAGGTGGTTCTGTGTTTATGTTGAGGGGTATGTGAACAAAATGTGCTGGCAGGCTCCTTTGTTCCTGGAGAGATGTCTCCATGAATGCTGCCTCTCACAAGTGCTTCAATTAGAGCAAATAATCTCCCTGCTGTGTGCCCTCTATGCTCTTCACATTGGTGTTTCCCTTCACATTGGTGTGTGCCCCTGATTGCCTTCTCTCCAGGAGCAGTGCAATGCCCTCTGGGCTCTATCTTGGTCAAGCTGCTGACCTTTAAAACTCCAGGCTTTAAGCCCTGCTGGTTTTCAATTCAGCCCCTGTCGTTTTCCAAGCCAAATGCCTTGGGGAAATGTTCTGTGTGTTCCCTTGTGTGCACCTCTTTCTCTCACCCTTCTCCACATACATGGCTTCCTCCTCTCTGTAGCAGTCACAATCTGTTTTTCCCCTAAACCACGTCTTTACACTTCCTGCATTCTTTGATGTGGCCATTTCTCTCCCTTTCAGTGTGGAGTTTGTACATCTTTGGGTCAATTTCTGAGGTATTTAGGATCATTTGATAGTTATCTCGTTGTTTTTGTGGCTTGAGATGGCTCTATAGTCCTCCTACTCCACCACCATCATCCTGCTCTTCCTGCCTCCTTTCATTGTATTATGATCGGGAAAGTAACTTGGTACGATTGCACTCTTCTTACAGCTCTCTTGGAGAAATATTCTATATATGCTAAGAAGAATATGGGTTTTCTTGCTATTCAGTGGAATGTTCTGTATATGTCTGTTAGTTCCATTTTATCTTTAGTGTTGTTTATGTCTTCTCTCTCCTTATTGATTTTTCTCTCTAGATCTTCTATCCATTGTTTTATGTGGTTTGTCAGAGTGTATGAGTATTACTATATTGTTCTCTACTTATTCCTCTGTTCTATCAGTTTTCTTTGTACATTTAGGTGCTCTGATGTTGGGTGTATACATATTTGTAATTGTTATGTTTCCTGGTGAATTGGCCCTTTAATCATTACATAATGTCATCCTTTATCTCCTGTGACAACTTTTTAGTTAAAGTATCTTTTGTCTGGTACACATATGGTATTGCCACCAATGTTCTCTTTTGGTTACCATTTGCATAGATTATCTTTATCCATCCCTTCACTCTAAGGCTATGTGTCTTCTTACTTCTAAAGAGAGTCTTGTTAACATTATGTAATTGGATTTTGCCTTTTAAAAACTATCCAGCCACTCTGTGTCTTTTAATTGAACAGTTTTAATCCATTTACATTCACAATCATTATTGATAGAGAAGCATTTAGAATTGAGATTCTCTTTATTGTATTCTGTGTCTTGTCAATCTCTTGTTCTTTTTCCTCTCTTGCTGCCTTCTGTTGTGTTTTATTGGTTTGTTGTTGTTGTTTTTGGTAGTGATGTACTTTACTTTCTTGTTTGGTGTACCTTCTTTAGATTTGTGTGAGAATGTGTGGGTGTGTATATGTGTGTTTCTGATGAGTGAATATTTTATATTGAATTTTATCAAATGACTTTTCTAAATTTATTTATTAAACCACATATCATGGTTTGTAGATTTTTTGGGAAATTTTCCATAGTAATTCATGCTGTATTCTAATGACAAATATGTTATTTCATTATTTGTTATTCTTATGCTGTATATTTCCTTTCCTTCCTTTATTACATTGATTCAAAAAAAATTTAAAAATTGGTTAGAACTGATAGCAGCAGACATTTTGTCTCATTCTCAATCACAATAGAAAAGCTTTAAATTAAGCATTAAATGTCATATTGTCTATTGATTGTCTTGGTAGATACTTTCTATAAGATTAGGGAATTTCACTTAAATTTCTAGCTTGTTAAAATTTTTTAACCATTGTTTTTTTACTCATATATCAAGATGACTCTGACTTTTCTCATGTTTTTGCTATTAATGAGGTGAATTACACTGATTGACTTAAAAATGTTACACCAACTTTGCATCTCAGGATTAAATCCTAATTCACCAATCTGTATTATACATTTTAATATAGCTCCAGTGTTAATTTTCAAATGTTCTGTGCAATATATTTGCATCTATGGTCATGAAGGAATTTGTCTATAATCTAGCTTTCTATATCAAGAATTTTCTACCTTCAAAAAAAAACCACAAACAAAAAAGAGCTGCAATATGCTTCTTTCTTTTCTATTCTCTTAAAGTTCATATAATATTGATGTTATGTGTTCCACATATGTTGCAAGAATTCACCATTGAAGCCATCTGTGTTGGGTTTTCCTTGAGGAGGTTTTTTTTTAATTTTTTTAATTTTTTATTTTATTTTATTTTTTTAATATATTAAATTTATTGTCAAATTGGTTTCCAGGGGAGGTTTTAATAATGGCATAAATTTCTTTAAGAAATAGAGATAGCCCTTGATTTGCATAATTTGTGTATTGCATGAATTTCAGTTAATGATTTATTTAAGTAACACCAATCTCCTAACATGATTCAGATTTCACCAACCACAATGTGTTAACTTTAAGCAATTGTATTAACTTTAGGCAATTGCATTAAGTACAAACTTTGCTGCTAGCTCTTCAGTCTACAAATCACTATATAAATAGCAAGTACATCATGATCAGTGACCAACCAAATCATTTGTTTCATAGTCTGCTATTGATGTTAACATGAGTAATTTATCTTAGATACAAAGCATATAGTTGTGTTGCTTCCTTTTCTCCCAGTGGTCATTTGTCAAAAATAGATCATTGAAAGAAGGAATTGGCCAGCATAGATAAAATGCCACAAATAAATGAAAAGTGATAATGCTGTAAGTGTAATTGTATATGGTTAGAAAATTTGAAAATGGTAACAGCAAAGGAAGTTGAGAACTAAGCCTACATAAAGTTATGTTATATTCAAAATGTTTGATTTATATTAAAAAACCAAAATGAAGTTGTAACAACATCTTGTAGCTTAAATTGCACTAAGATCAGAAACTCATAGTTATAATGGAGCATTTTAAAAAAAGGAACCCTTGTGCATAGTTGTAGTAATGTAAATTGGTACTGCCATTTTGTGGAAAATAGTATGGATGTTACTCAAGAAATTAAAAATAGGGGCGCCTGGGTGGCGCAGTCGGTTAAGCGTCCAACTTCAGGTCAGGTCACGATCTCGCGGTCCGTGAGTTCGAGCCCCGCGTCGGGCTCTGGGCTGATGGCTCAGAGCCTGGAGCCTGCTTCGGATTCTGTGTCTCCCTCTCTCTCTGCCCCTTCCCCGTTCATGCTCTGTCTCTCTCTGTCTCAAAAATAAATAAAAATGTTAAAAAAAATTTAAGAAATTAAAAATAAAATTACCATATAATATAATAATTCCATTACTGGGTATTTACCCAAATAAAATGAATACAAATTCAAATATATATATATATATATATATATATATATATATATATCTCCCTATGTTTATTGCAGCATTATTTACAATAACCAAGATATGGAAGCAATCCAAAAGTCCATTGATAGATGAATGAATAAAGATATATAAATACATAAAATGGAATGTACACATCCACAGAAAAGGATAAGACCTTGCCACTCGTGACAACAAAAATTGACCTAGAGGATATTATGCTAAATGAAATGTCAGACATAGAAAGGCAAATACCATATGATATCACTTACATATGAAATCTAAAAAAACAAAAATGAACAAGCAAACAAAAGGCAGAATCAGACCTATAAATACTGACAACTGATGGTAAGTAGAAGAGAAAGGAATGGGAAATTGGTGAGGGAAAGAGTGGGAGATAGAGGCTTGCACTTATGAAATGAATGTCACAGAAATACATTGTACAACATAGGGAATATAAATCAATGGTATTAAAGTAGTGCTGTATGGTGACAGATGGTAGCTACAGCTGTGGTGAACACAGAATAATGTATAAGATTGTTGAATAACTGTGTTGTATATCTGAAACTAATGTAACACTGTGTTTCAACTATGTTCAAATTAAACAAACAAATAAATAAAACTAAGACATTCCCACACACAAACAAAAAAAGAAGAAATAAATGGAGCATTTATGTCTACTTTGGAATAAAAACCATAATAGTAAAAAAATTCCAGTCTGTCTACTGTTCAGGTTAAAGCAATGAAGTTAATTGCCACATTGAAAGAAAATGGTATAGGAAAGGACAGTGAAGACATTTTTACTGCCAGTGAAAAACAGTTTCAGCATTTCAGAGATCACCATGAATTGATTAATATTAAGCTAGCAAGTGAAACTAATAGCTCAAATGATGCTGCTGTGAATGTAATGTAATACCAAGTTCCAGGAATTATTTAAAGCAAATGTTTATGACAAAAATAATAAAAATATTCCAGAGAGAAATGATGCCAGCAAAAACTTCACATTAAAGACATTTTGCAGATGTTTCATGACAAAGTACAAAGGATAAATTGTTGAAAACTGATCTCAGTTTAGAAAGAAATATGACACTATACCAAGGCATAGAAAAAAACATTCTTGCTCTGTACCATAAATTATACATTAAGAAGATGAAGATGATAAGCATTGTTCAATTACTTGTAAGGTGTTTCTTTACAAAGACATAAAGCACTTCAGTTCTTAATGTCTGTAATGTTTTAAGTTACAGTGTGCTAAATAAATGTTTTATTAAATGTTTATTAAATCCCCTATCCATATACAACTGGCAGTAAGAAAATTTTTAAGGGGCACCTGAGTGGCTTAGTCAGTTGAGCGTCTTACTCTTGATTTTGGCTCAGCTCATGATCCCAGGGTCGTGGGATTGAGCCCCACGTTGGGGTCTGCACTGAGCGGACCTGTTTGATATATTCTCTCTCTTTCTCTTTCTCTCTCAAATAAAAAGTAAAAAATTAAAAAGAAAGTTTTTAATGTTTTTTTTTTTTTCAACGTTTTTTATTTATTTTTGGGATAGAGAGAGACAGAGCATGAATGGGGGGGGGCAGAGAGAGCGGGAGACACAGAATTGGAAACAGGCTCCAGGCTCCGAGCCATCAGCCCAGAGCCGGACGCGGGGCTCGAACTCACGGACCGCGAGATCGTGACCTGGCTGAAGTCGGACGCTTAACCGACTGCGCCACCCAGGCGCCCCAAAAAGTTTTTAATGTTTTGACTAAAACTTAAAGATCATCAAATAATTGCATTTTCCCCACATATTATTAAAATAAATTTGTACAGTTTCAGCTTGCACAGTTATTTTTACAGCTTTGTCTTACCATCAAATCTATGATTGCCTGTATAGATATATTCAAATTTTCCATTTCCGCTCTTATTTTTTCTAAGTTGTAGTTTACAAGGAATTAGTATATTTTATATAAATTGAACAAATTTATTGACCTGAAATTGCCTTTCCTCCAGTTTTTACACTAATAGCTTTTATTGATTGATTGGTTTTTGTTCAATATTTGATCTAGGATCCCACATTGTATTTAGCGTTCATATTTCCTTAGTCTTCTCCAATCTGTGACATTATCTGTCTTTTTTTTTTTTTTTTTGACTATCATGACTTTCACCTTTTAAAGAATACTGGTCAATCATTTCAAAGAATTATTTCAAAGAATACTGGTCAATTATTTAAAAGAATGTTTCTCAATTTGGACTTGCCAGATATTTTTTCATAATTACACTTGAGTTATTTACTTACTGATTTATTTTTGGTAAGAACACAAAAGTGATGTTTTGCACTTTAATTATACTATTTTAAGAATATATAATATCTATAAGTTCTATTACTTGTGATGTTAACTTTGGATCTATGGTTAATGTAGTGTCTACAAGATTTCATTATAAAGTTACTGATTTTTTCTTTTTAATATGTAACTTGTGAGCAGATACTTTGTGACTATGCAAATATTCTTTCTCGTAGTGTTGCCCACTAATCAGCATTTAACAATTCTTTCCTGCAACTATAATTACTGTGGTGTTTGCCTAATGGGGATTTTCTATTTCTGTCATTCTTTCTGCATTTATTATAGGGAATTCTACTATAAGGAAGAACTGTTCCTCTTACCTATTCAGTTGTTTCACTATGGGGTCATAGACATTCTTTTATTCTACTGGTTATGATCTTTTGGTAATGTAATTTATTTTGTTGTTCAGACTTAGCCATTGGGAGACACCTGACGTTGGTTTCCATGTCTTTTCAGCATGCCCACATCTTTTTTTCTGTTTGAATACTTCCTTATTTTCAGACATCAGAAGATATTCTTGGCTTATATTTTTCCCTGTCCTGGTCCTGTAATCAATCATCTGTTTTAGTAGGCTTAGTTCCTTTTATTAGAGAATGGTATATAGAAATGAATGTATGGACACCAGGAGTGCTCATTGATACTAGGTTGTCATTAGCCTTAAACCGTTGTGCAGAGATATAGAATATATATAGAAGTAGATATATATAAAATATTCTATATATACTAAACTGTATACACATATATCTATATGTATTTATATGTTTATTAATCAGTATATATATTAAAAACAATGAGTTCATATGAATAACTTTGTTTTTAATCCAACATCACAAGGTGGATTCTAGCCCTTACCTTTTCTTTATTTGTATTTTTCTAACAGTAAGAGGCACTGTTCTTATTAGCTAGAATTTGTTTATTTATTTATTTACTTATTCATTTTCTCCATCCTAAGCAGTTTCAGATTTACTGTACCACACCCCTATAAAAAATTACTAAGTAGAGTGCAATAAAGGTATAGAATTTTTTGTATTTAAATTTATTTTTTTTTAAATTTTTTTTTCAACGTTTATTTATTTTTGGGACAGAGAGAGACAGAGCATGAACGGGGGAGGGGCAGAGAGAGAGGGAGACACAGAATCGGAAACAGGCTCCAGGCTCTGAGCCATCAGCCCAGAGCCTGACGCGGGGCTCGAACTCACGGACCGCGAGATCGGACTGCGAGATCGTGACCTGGCTGAAGTCGGACGCTTAACCGACTGCGCCACCCAGGCGCCCCTAAATTTATTAAGTGTGGTTATTTATTTGGAATATAGTTACTTTCATTTGTTATTCAAGTTACATCCCTCTCCTAACATCCTGACTTCTTATCTTTATTTCTTTAACACCACAAGACTGTTGACAACTCTCTTATGTTTTGCAGAGGTTTCAGGCTGAGGCATTTGTTTAGCAGTTTGATTGATTGTTCATTATTTGTTTCTTGTTCTGAACAGCTTCAGAATTAAGAGAATATCTTGATGAGAAAAATAGACATGTGTTTGAGGCCTCTCATTTAATTTCAGTTCATTGATTCTAAAAGCTCAGTAGGCAGCTTTCTTCCAAACAATCCTAGGATTCTCAACCTCTGGTCTGTATCTACAATTTAAAAATATCTCACAGGAAAAAGGAAATACAGCTCACCTGTCTCCAATTATCCTTTCTTTGAAATCTGTGTGAGGAGTTTTCACAAAATCCATATAAGTCCTACTGTTACTCATGTTACTGAGAATAAGCTGGGTGAGGAAGACAGGTACTTCCTGGATTTCAAAGTCTTAATTTATTTCCAGCTCCTGATGCTTATAAAAACGTGAATTTATAGTTTTCTCTGTTTTTTATAGCTGTTTTGGTAAGAAGGTTGATTTGTTTCCAGTTAGTGATACTACCAGTAATTTGAACCCATTGAAAAGTATTAGACAGAGGAATGACTTCACATGACTTACATTTAAAAGATAACTTTCACATTCTTTTTTAAGTTAGAATTTATCACTGATCATCAAGGTAAGTTTAGTCTCAATCTAGTTTATTTATTTCACCCATTTCTTCAGCCACCTCCCCTCCAGCAATCACCAGTTTCTTCTCTGTAGTTGAGTCTCTTTCTCTGTATCTTGTTTGTTTTGTTTTTTAAATTCTACATATGAGTGAAATGATACAGTGTTTCTCTTTCTCTGACTTATTTCACTTAGCATAATACGCTTTAGGTGCATCCATTTTGCTGCAAATGGCAAGATTTCATTCTATTTTATGGCTGAGTAATAGTTCAGAATGTATATCACATATTCCTTATTCGTTCATCTAGTGATGGACACTTGTGTGGCTTCCATATCTTGGCTATTGTAAATTATGCTGCAAGAGAAAAAAAATAAAATATGGGAGGCTGGGAAGATGGTGGATAGGAGGACCCTAAGCATGCCTCATCCCATTGATACAACTAGGTAACGCTCACATTAGTGTAAATAATTTGTTTGGGTCAGAAAATGACCCAAACACTGGAAGAAAAAATTCACAACTAAAGGTAGAGAAGAAAGCACATTAAAGAAGGTAGAAAAAGTGGAGGTGGAGTTTGGGAGCAAAATAAACCATGGTTCTGTGCAGTCAGGAGGGAGCAGAGGTCATGGAGAAGGGGGAGAAAAAGACTATCATATCAAAGAGCCCACACAGGGAAGATAGTCTCTATAGTATTTGGCTTGGAAAGTGAGAGGGGCAAAATTTCATAAGTTCTAGAAACCAGCCAGACATAAATCCTGGAATTTTAAAAATCAGCAAGCTTAGCTCTGGAAGAGTCCAGAGGGTGTTAGGAAGCTGAGTCCTTGCCCTTACAGAGACAATATGATGAACAGTCCATGCATATAACAGCATGGAACCAGTAGTTTGAAAAACACCTGGGAAATATGACAGCAAGAGTTATTTACTCATTTCAGAGTGTGTCCCACAGTGTCAGGGATAATAGGGAGATCACTTCATGAACAAAGGAATTGAGAGGTACCATTTTCCTCCTCTGCCTTCAGCATAAACACATGCCCACCTGTGGGAGCCAGAGTAGTGCTGACAGTCACTACCTAAGTTGTGTACAATACTTTGGTGGATATGACCATTCCACTCAGATTTGCTTCAGTTCTAGGGCTGCAGGCCCCTTTCCCAGTAGACCAGAACAAACCCCCACCAACACCATATCTCCCAACCCACACATTTTGCTGGGCCTCAGTTCCAGTGGTAGTGGTGGTGGCGGCAGATCTCATTTTACAAGCAGACCAGTGCAAAACAAGTTAAAATGCTTCCAACCTCTGCTGCAGACTAAACACTGCCCATAACAAGCAAAGAGAGCCATAGCAGATGACTGGACTAAAGGAAAAAGTGGCCAGAACACAACAGCAGAGCACATGCAACACACATGGGGACACTCCCTAAAAGACCAGGCCCCGGGGAAGGGGGACACTGTACTACAGGGAACTATAGGATCTTTTCTTCATAAGGCCATTGCTCTCTAGTGCAGGAGACTTATCTGACTTTCATAGCACAGAGAAACAGACACAAAGAGTTAGACAAAATGAGGAGACAGTGGGATATGTCCCAAATGAAAGAGCAGGAGAAAACCACGGTAAGAGATCTAAGCAAAACAAATATAAGTAATATGCCAGATAAAGAATTAAAATAATGACCATAAAGATACTCACTGGACGTGAGAAAAGAATGGAGGAAAAAAAAGAGTTGAGGACATCAGTGAGACCTTTAACAAAATATTTAAAAAATCAGAGATAAAGCACAGAATAAAAGAAATTGAAAAACACATATGATAAAATAAGTAGCAGGCTACCAGATGCAGAGGAATGAATTAATGACCTGAAAGACAAATTAATGGAAATGAGGAGCCAAAACATATGAACAAACAAAACATGAAACCACCAGAAGAAAGGAAATAATAAATATTAGAGCAGAAATAAATGTTATAGAAACTAAAAAACAAACAAACAAAAAAAGATCAATAAAACTAGAGGCTGGTTCTTTGAAATAAAGCAATAAAATTTATAACCCTCTAACCAGACTCATCAAAAAGAAAAAAAAGAAAGAATAGTCAAATAAACAAAATCACAAATAAGAGAGAAGTAACAAACTCCACCACCAGAGAAATAAAAACAATTGTAAAGAATATTATGAAAAATTACATGTCAACTAATTGGACATCCTACAAGAAGTGCACAAATTCCTACAAAGTTATAACTTACCAAGACTGAAGTAGGAAGAAATAGAAAATTTGAACAGACCTATTACCAGCAATGAAATTGAATCAGTAATCAAAATACTCCCAATAAAAGTCCAGCATCAGACAGCCAATTCTACCAAACAATTAAAAAAGTTAATACTTATTATTCTTTTTCTATTCCAAACAAAAAAAGAAGAGAAAGGAAAGTTACCAAGTTCATTTTATGAGGCCAGCATTACTCTGATATCAAAACCAGATAATGACAACACAAAAAAAAGAGTACAGGTGAATATCTCTGATGAACATAGATGCAAAAATCCAAAACAATATTAGAACACTGAATTCAATAATAAACTTTAAAAAGTCATTCACCACAATCAAGTAGGATTATTGCAAGAATAAAAGTGTCGTTCAATATTTGCAAATCAATCGATTACATCAACAAAAGGATAAAAACCATATGGAGATCTCAATAGATGCAGAAAAAGTGTTTGACCAAGTATAGAATCAATTAATGATTTTTTAAAAAACTCTCAACAAAATAGGTTTAGGAAGGGTTGCCTGGGTGGCTCAGTGGCTTAAGCGTCCAACTTTGACTCAGGTCATGATTTCAGGGTTCCTGAGTTCAAGCCCCACACATAGGCTGTGCTGTCAGCAGAGACCATTTCAAGATCCTCTCTCTCCCTCACTGTCCCTCCCTTGTGCTCATTCTCTCTCTCTCTCTCTCTCTCTCTCCCCCCCCCCTCAAAAATAAATAAACATAAAAAAAATACGTTTAGGAAAAATATACCACAACATAATAAAGGCCTGAAAAAACCCACAGTTAGCATCATACTCAATAATGAAAAACTGAAACCTTTTCCTCTAAGATCAGGAACAAGGCAAGGATGTTCACTGTCACCACTTTTACTCAACATAGTACTGAAAGTCCTAGCCAGAGCAATCACGCACCAAAAAAGAAATAAGAGCCATCCAAATCAGCAGGGAAGAAGTCAAAATTTCAGTATTTGCAGATGACATGACACTGTATATAGAAAATACAAAAGATCCCACCAAAAAACTACCAGTATTGACAAATTAATTCAGTACACTCACAGGATACAAAATTAATATACAGAATTCTGTTGCATTTCCATACAGTAATAATGAACTAGAAGAAAGAGAAATTAAGAAAACAATCCCATACATAATTGCATCAAAAAGAACGGAATAGCTAGGTATAAACTTAACTAATGGGGTGAAAGACCTGTACTCCAAAAACTGTACAATGTTTATTAAAAAAATTGAAGGGGGGAGGAGGGAAGATGGCGGCGTAGGAGGACGCTGGGCTCACCGCGCGTCCTGCTGATCACTTAGATTCCACCTACACCTGCCTAAATAACCCAGAAAACCGCCAGAGGATTAGCAGAACGGAGTCGCCGGAGCCAAGCGCAGACGAGTGGCCCACGGAAGAGGGTAGGAAGGGCGGCAAGGCGGTGCGCACTCAACGGACTGGCGGGAGGGAGCCGGGGAGGAGGGGCGGCTTGCCGGCCAAGCAGAGCCCCCGAGTCTGGCGGGCAAAAGCGGAGGGGCCTGATGGACTGTGTTCCGACAGCAAGCGCGACTTAGCGTCTGGGAGGTCATAAGTTAACAGCTCTGCTCGGAAAGCGGGAAGGCTGGAGGACAAAGGGAGGGAGAGCTGCTGAGCCCCCGGACGACAGAGCTCAGTTTGGTGGGGAACAAAGGCGCTCGCCAGCGCCATCTTCCACGCCCATCCCCCAGCCAAAATCCTAAAGGGAACCAGTTCCTGCCAGGGAACTTGCTTGCTCAGCGCAAACACCCAACTCTGTGCTTCTGCGGAGGAGCAAAACCTCCGGCAGCGGATCTGACTCCCTCCCGCTGCCACAGGGCCCCTCCTGAAGTGGATCACCTAAGGAGAAGCGAGCTAGGCCTGTCCCTCCTGCCACTGTGCACCTTGCCTACCCACCCCAGCTAATACGCCAGATCTCCAGCATCACAAGCCTGGCAATGTGCAAGTAGCCCAGACGGGCCACGCCACCCCACAGTGAATCCCGCCCCTAGGAGAGGGGAAGAGAAGGCACACACCAGTCTGACTATGGCCCCAGCGGTGGGCTGGGGGCAGACATCAGGTCTGACTGCGACTCCGCCCACCAACTCCAGTTATATACCACAGCACAGGGGAAGTGCCCTGCAGGTCCTCACCACGCCAGGGACTATCCAAAATGACCAAGCAGAAGAATTCCCCTCAGAAGAATCTCCAGGAAATAACAACAGCTAATGAGCTGATCAAAAAGGATTTAAATAATATAACAGAAAGTGAATTTAGAATAATAGTCATAAAATTAATCGCTGGACTTGAAAACAGTATAGAGGACAGCAGAGAATCTCTTGCTACAGAGATCAAGGGACTAAGGAACAATCACGAGGAGCTGAAAAACGCTTTAAATGAAATGCAAAACAAAATGGAAACCACCACAGCTCGGATTGAAGAGGCAGAGGAGACAATAGGTGAACTAGAAGATAAAGTTATGGAAAAAGAGGAAGCTGAGAAAAAGATAAAAAAATCCAGGAGTATGAAGGGAAAATTAGATAACTAAGTGATACACTAAAAAGAAATAATATACGCATAATTGGTATCCCAGAGGAGGAAGAGAGAGGGAAAGGTGCTGAAGGGGTACTTGAAGAAATAATAGCTGAGAACTTCCCTGAACTGGGGAAGGAAAAAGGCTTTGAAGTCCAAGAGGCACAGAGAACTCCCTTCAGACGTACCTTGAATCAAACTTCTGCACGAAATATCATAGTGGAACTGGCAAAATACAAGGATAAAGAGAAAATTCTGAAAGCAGCAAGGGGTAAACGTGCCCTCACATATAAAGGGAGACCTATAAGACTCATGACTGATCTCTCTTTTGAAACTTGGCAGGCCAGAAAGAATTGGCACGAGATTTTCAGTGTGCTAGACAGAAAAAATATGCAGCCGAGAATCCTTTATCCAGCAAGTCTGTCATTTAGAATAGAAGGAGAGATAAAGGTCTTCCCAAACAAACAAAAACTGAAGGAATTTGTCACCACTAAACCAGCCCTACAAGAGATCCTAAGGGGGACCCTGTGAGACAAAGTACCAGAGACAACACTACAAGCATAAAACATACAGACATCACAATGGCTCTAAACCCGTATCTTTCTATAATAACACTGAATGTAAATGGATTAAATGCGCCAACCAAAAGACATAGGGTATCAGAATGGATAAAAAAACAAGACCCATCTATTTGCTGTCTACAAGAGACTCATTTGAGACCTGAGGACACCTTTAGATTGAGAGTGAGGGGATGGAGAACTATTTATCATGCTACTGGAAGCCAAAAGAAAGCTGGAGTAGCCATACTTATATCAGACAAACTAGACTTTAAATTAAAGGCTGTAACAAGAGATGAAGAAGGACATTATATAATAGTTACAGGGTCTATTCATCAGGAAGAGCTAACAATTATAAATGTCTATGCGCCAAATACCGGAGCCCCCAAATATATAAAACAACTACTCATAAACATAAGCAACCTGATTGATAAGAATGTGGTAATTGCAGGGGACTTTAACACCCCACTTACAGAAATGGATAGATCATCTAGACACATGATCAATAAAGAAACAAGGGCCCTGAATGAGACATTGGATCAGATGGACTTGACAGATTTATTTAGAACTCTGCATCCCAAAACAACAGAATATACTTTCTTCTCGAGTACACATGGAACATTCTCCAAGATAGATCATATATTGGGTCACAAAACAGCCCTTCATAAGTTTACCAGAATTGAAATTATACCATGCATACTTTCAGACCACAATGCTATGAAGCTTGAAATCAACCACAGAAAAAAGTCTGGAAAACCTCCAAAAGCATGGAGGTTAAAGAACACCCTACTAACGAATGAGTGGGTCAACCAGGCAATTAGAGAAGAAATTAAAAAATATATGGAAACAAACGAAAATGAAAATACAACAATCCAAACGCTTTGGGACACAGCGAAGGCAGTCCTGAGAGGAAACTACATTGCAATCCAGGCCTATCTCAAGAAACAAGACAAATCCCAAATACAAAATCTAACAGCACACCTAAAGGAAATAGAAGCAGAACAGCAAAGACACCCCAAACCCAGCAGAAGAAGAGAAATAATAAAGATCAGAGCAGAAATAAACAATATAGAGTCTAAAAAAACTGTAGAGCAGATCAACGAAACCAAGAGTTGGTTTTTTGAAAAAATAAACAAAATTGACAAACCTCTAGCCAGGCTTCTCAAAAAGAAAAGGGAGATGACCCAAATAGGTAAAATCATGAATGAAAATGGAATAATCACAACCAATCCCTCAGAGATACAAACAATTATCAGGGAATACTATGAAAAATTATATGCCAACAAATTGGACAACCTGGAAGAAATGGACAAATTCCTAAACACCCACACTCTTCCAAAACTCAATCAGGAGGAAATAGAAAGCTTGAACAGACCCATAACCAGCGAAGAAATTGAATCGGTTATCAAAAATCTCCCAACAAATAAGAGTCCAGGACCAGATGGCTTCCCAGGGGAGTTCTACCAGACGTTTAAAGCAGAGATAATACCTATCCTTCTCAAGCTATTCCAAGAAATAGAAAGGGAAGGAAAACTTCCAGACTCATTCTATGAAGCCAGTATGACTTTGATTCCTAAACCAGACAGAGACCCAGTAAAAAAAGAGAACTACCGGCCAATATCCCTGATGAATATGGATGCAAAAATTCTCAATAAGATACTAGAAAATCGAATTCAACGGCATATAAAAAGAATTATTCACCATGATCAAGTGGGATTCATTCCTGGGATGCAGGGCTGGTTCAACATTCGCAAATCAATCAACGTGATACATCACATTAACAAAAAAAAAAGAGAAGAACCATATGATCCTGTCAATCGATGCAGAAAAGGCCTTTGACAAAATCCAGCACCCTTTCTTAATAAAAACCCTTGAGAAAGTCAGGATAGAAGGAACATACTTAAAGATCATAAAAGCCATTTATGAAAAGCCCACAGCTAACATCATCCTCAACGGGGAAAAACTGAGAGCTTTTTCCCTGAGATCAGGAACACGACAGGGATGCCCACTCTCACCGCTGTTGTTTAACATAGTGCTGGAAGTTCTAGCATCAGCAATCAGACAACAAAAGGAAATCAAAGGCATCAAAATTGGCAAAGATGAAATCAAACTTTCGCTTTTTGCAGATGACATGATATTATACATGGAAAATCCGATAGACTCCACCAAAACTCTGCTAGAATTGATACATGAATTCAGCAAAGTTGCAGGATACAAAATCAATGTACAGAAATCAGTTGCATTCTTATACACTAACAATGAAGCAACGGAAAGACAAATCAAGAAACTGATCCCATTCACAATTGCACCAAGAAGCATAAAATACCTAGGAATAAATCTAACCAAAGATGTAAAGGATCTGTATGCTGAAAACTATAGAAAGCTTATGAAGGTAATTGAAGAAGATTTAAAGAAATGGAAAGACATTCCCTGCTCATGGATTGGAAAAATAAATATTGTCAAAATGTCAATACTACCCAAAGCTATCTACACCTTCAATGCAATCCCAATCAAAATTGCACCAGCATTCTTCTCGAAACTAGAACAAGCAATCCTAAAATTCATATGGAACCACAAAAGGCCCCGAATAGCCAAAGGAATTTTGAAGAAGAAGACCAAAGCAGGAGGCATCACAATCCCAGACTTTAGCCTCTACTACAAAGCTGTCATCATCAAGACAGCATGGTATTGGCACAAAAACAGACACATAGACCAATGGAATAGAATAGAAACCCCAGAACTAGACCCACAAACGTATGGCCAACTCATCTTTGACAAAGCAGGAAAGAACATCCAATGGAAAAAAGACAGCCTCTTTAACAAATGGTGCTGGGAGAACTGGACCGCAACATGCAGAAGGTTGAAACTAGACCACTTTCTCACACCATTCACAAAAATAAACTCAAAATGGATAAAGGACCTGAATGTGAGACAGGAAACCATCAAAACCTTAGAGGAGAAAGCAGGAAAAGACCTCTCTGACCTCAGCCGTAGCAATCTCTTACTCGACACATCCCCAAAGGCAAGGGAATTAAAAGCAAAAGTGAATTACTGGGACCTTATGAAGATAAAAAGCTTCTGCACAGCAAAGGAAACAACCAACAAAACTAAAAGGCAACCAACGGAATGGGAAAAGATATTTGCAAATGACATATTGGACAAAGGGCTAGTATCCAAAATCTATAAAGAGCTCACCAAACTCCACACCCGAAAAACAAATAACCCAGTGAAGAAATGGGCAGAAAACATGCATAGACACTTCTCTAAAGAAGACATCCGGATGGCCAACAGGCACATGAAAAGATGTTCAGCGTCGCTCCTTATCAGGGAAATACAAATCAAAACCACACTCAGGTATCACCTCACGCCAGTCAGAGTGGCCAAAATGAACAAATCAGACTATAGATGCTGGAGAGGATGTGGAGAAACGGGAACCCTCTTGCACTGTTGGTGGGAATGCAAACTGGTGCAGCCACTCTGGAAAGCAGTGTGGAGGTTCCTCAGAAAATTAAAAATAGACCTACCCTATGACCCAGCAATAGCACTGCTAGGAATTTATCCAAGGGATACAGGAGTACTGATGCATAGGGGCACTTGTACCCCAATGTTCATAGCAGCACTCTCAACAATAGCCAAATTATGGAGGGAGCCTAAATGTCCATCAATTAATGAATGGATAAAGAAATTGTGGTTTATATACACAATGGAATACTACGTGGCAATGAGAAAAAATGAAATATGGCCTTTTGTAGCAACGTGGATGGAACTGGAGAGTGTGATGCTAAGTGAAATAAGCCATACAGAGAAAGACGGATACCATATGGTTTCACTCTTATGTGGATCCTGAGAAACTTAACAGTAACCCATGGGGGAGGGGGAGGAAAAAAGAAAAAAAAAAAAAGAAAAAAAAAAAGCGGTTAGAGTGGGAGAGAGCCAAAGCATAAGAGACTGTTAAAAACTGAGAATGAACTGAGGGTTGATGGGGGGTGGGAGGGAGGAGAGGGTGGGTGATAGGTATTGAGGAGGGCACCTTTTGGGATGAGCACTGGGTGTTGTATGGAAACCAATTTGACAATAAATTTCATATAATAAAAAATAAAAAAAAAATTGAAGATGACATTGACAAATGGAAAGATATTCCATCCTCATGGATTGGAAGAACCAATGTTGTTAAAATGTTCATACTACCCAAAGCAAGAAGTAGATTTAATGTAATCCCTTTCAAAATACCAACGATTTTCACATACTTACCAAAAAAAAATACTAAAATTTATATGGAATCACAAAGGTCCTGAATAACTAAAGCAATCTTGAGAAAGAAGAGCAAAGCTGGAAGTATCACAATCCCAGATTTCTAGATATGCTACAATTATATGGTAATCAAAAAGATAACTTTTTATGCCATTTTGATAATGGATTGCAGAATGAAATTAGCAAGAACATTTAGGAGTCCATTACAGTAGTACACGTGAGAGATTATGATAGCTTGCTATAGGAATATGGTAATAAAAATGAAGAGACATATTTCTGAACTACATTTTGCAAATAAAAGCAACAGGATTGACTGGTACATTGGACATGGAGTGAAAGGGTAGGAGAAGAATCAAGGATGACATAAATTCTGGCTTTTAGAAGTAGGCAGATGGTACGGCCATTTATCACATTATAGAGAGCTATAGGCAGAAGCTATCAAAAAACTATGAGCATTAAATAGCATCATGAGGGTTCATAGTCAAGTCTGATTTAAAAACATGTACGTACTGCCCCTGTGGAAAATACTTTTTATAGTTCCTCTACATTTTCCAACCTTTTTTAAGTTGGAACAATATGATTTTCTCATAAATGGTATGTTGTCTTGATTATTAGAGATATCTGAAATTAGTTCTCCTTTTTTTTTCCATGCAGCTATAATATTGGAGGATAGTTTTAGGGGGCTTAAGC
Source organism: Leopardus geoffroyi (assembly GCF_018350155.1). Taxonomy (NCBI): domain Eukaryota; kingdom Metazoa; phylum Chordata; class Mammalia; order Carnivora; family Felidae; genus Leopardus; species Leopardus geoffroyi. Next base: position 66,434,183 of record NC_059343.1, read on the forward strand.
AAAAGTTTCAGGAGGGTTGCCTGATTCATATTAATTCTTATTAGCTTAAGCCACCAACATTTCAGAATTTGTTACTACTGCATAGCCTATCCTAACCTAGCTGATATAGCATCTTTCCAGGGGCAAAATATAAACAGTTTTGAGAAGTTATGATGTGCCAGGAAATATTCAGAGCATTTTTAGATACATTACTTCATAAGGCCTTATTATAATTTGTCATTTCCTATTTCCAAGAAAAAGAATCCAAGTCATAGCAAAATTAATGAGTCACAAAACAGGCCTCAGCAAATACAAAAATATTGATAGAACACCATGCACCTTTTCTGATCACAACCCTATGAAACTAGAAGTCAATCATGAGAAAAAATTTGGAAAGTCCACAAATACATGGAGGCCACATAACACGCTATTAAACAATGAATGATTCAACCAGGAAATCCAAGAATAAATTAAAAACACATGGAAACAAAAGAAAATTAAAAACATGATGGTCCAAAACTTTTGGGATTCAGCAAAAGCAGTCCTAACAAGAAAGGATACAGGCCTACATCATGAAGCAAGAAAAATCCCAAATAAACAACCTAACTTTGCACCTAAACAGGCTAGGGGAAGGACAACATATGAAGTCTAAAGCCAGCTGAAGGAAGGAAATAAAGATTACAGCCAAAATAAGTGATATAGAACCTAAAAACCAATAGAACCAATAAAAACCAATAGAACACATCAATGAAATCAGGAGCTGGTTCTTTGAAAAAATTAATAAAATTGGTAAACCTCTAGCCAGACTTATCAAAAAGAAAAAAGAGCCAAACAAATAATATTAAAAATGAGAAAGGAGAAATAACAAACAACATCACAGCAATATAAGCAATTATAGGAGAATATTATGAAAAAGTACATGCCAATAAATTGAACAATCTAGGAGAAATGGATAAATTCCTAGAAACATAAAAATTACAAAAAAAGAAGCTGGAAGAAATAGAAAACTTAGAACAATAACAAGCAAAGAATTGAATCGGTAATCAAACTTCCCAATGAACTAAACTCCAGGGCCACATGGTTTCACAGGTGAACTTTACCAAACATTTAAAGAAGAGTTACCTCTTTTTCTCAAACTATGTCACAAAATACAAAAGGAAGGAAAACATCAAAATTCATTTATGGGGCCAGCATTACCTTGATAGAAAAACTAGACAAGGACTCCACTAAAAAAGAGAACTACAGGCCACTATTTTTGATGAACATGGATGCAAATATTCTCAATAAAATACTAGCAAATAGAATACAGCAGTACATGAAAAGAATCATTCACCATGATCGAGTGGGATTCATTCCCTGGTTGCAAGGGTGGTTCAGTATTCACAAGTCAATCAGTGTGATACACCACATTAATCAAAGAAAAGATAAGAACCATATGACCATTTAAATAGATGCAGAAAAAATTTTGACAAAATACAACATCCATTCATGATAAAAAGCCCTCAATAGAGTAAGTTTAGAGGAAATATACCTCAACATAATGAAGGCCATATACCAAAAAAACCCACAGCTAATATCCTCAATGGGGAAAAACAGAGCTTTTCCTCTATGGTCAAAAACAAAACTGGGATGTCCACTCTCAACACTGTTATTTAACATAGTACTGGAAGTCCTAGCCACAGAAAACAAAAAAAGTTATAAAAAAGCATCCAAATTGGCAAGGAAGAAGTCAAACTTTCACTATTTTCAGATGACATGACACTCTATATAGAAAACCCAAAAGATCCCACCAAAAAATTTCTGGAACTTTAACACAAATTCAGTAAAATCACTGGATATGAAATCAAGGTACAGAAATCTGTCACATTTCTATATAGCAATAATGAAGCAGAAAAAAGAGAAATCAAGGATTCAATCCCATTCACAATTGTACCAAAAACCATTATGTACCTAGGAATAATCCTTAAAAAGGAAGTGAAATCTCCACTGAAAACTACAAAACAGTGATGAAAGAAATTGAAGAGGACACAAAGAAATGTAAAGACATTCCATGTTCATGGATTAAAAGAGCAAATACTGTTACAATGTCCATACTACCCAAAGCAATCTACACATTTCATGCAATCCTTATCAAAGTACCAGTAGCATTTTTCACAGAAATAGAGCAAACAATCCTAAAATTTGTATGGAACTACAAAAGACGCCTAATAGCCAAAGCAATATTTAAAAAGAAAAGTAAAGCTGTAAGCATCACAATTACTTGCTTTGAGTTATATTACACAGCTGTAGTGATCAAGATAGTATGGTACTGGCACAAAAACAGATACATAGATCAATGGAACAGAATAGAAAACCCAGATAAACCCACAAGTATATGGTCAAGTAATCTTCAACAAATAATGAAAAAATATCTGATATAAAAAAGACAGTCTTTTCAACAAATGGTGTTGGGAAATATGCACAGAAACATGCAAAAGAATAAAACTAGACCTCTTTTACACCATACACAAAAATGAATTCAAAATGGATGAAAGACATAAATGTGAGACCTGAAATCATCAATATCCTCAAGGGAAACACAAACATTAACCTCTTTGGCATCAGACATATCAACTTCTTACTAGATATGTCTCTTCAGACAAGGGAAACAAAAGCCACAAGAAACTATTAGAACTTAATCAAAACAAAAATTTCTTCACAGCAAAGGAAACAATGAAAAAAACTAAAAGGCAGCCTATGGAATGGGAAGAAATATTTATGAATTACATATCTGATAAAGGGTTATTAGTACGTATAATATATAAAAAACTTATACAACTTAACATCCCAAAACCAAATAATCCAGTTAAAAAATGGGCAGAAGACATGAATAGACATTTTTCCAAAGAAGACATCCAACAGTCATATGAAATGCTCAACATTACTCACCATCAGTGGAATACAAATCAAAATTACAATGAGATATAATCTCACACTTGTCAGAATGGCTAAAATTAACAACACAGGAAACAACAGGTATTGGGAGGATGCATAGAAAGGGGAACCCTCTTACACTGTTGGTGGGAATGAAAACTGGTAGAGCCACTCTGGAAGACAGTATGGTGGTTTCTCAAAAAGTTTAAAATAGAACTACCTTATGATCCAGCAATTGCACTACTAGGTATTTACCCAAAGGTTACAATAATAATAATAATAACTCAAAGGGATACATGCTCCCTGATGTTTATAGCAGGATTATCGGGGGGCCTGGGTGGCTCAGTTGGTTAAGCATCTGACTTCAGCTCAGGTCATGATCTTGCGATTTGTGGGTTTGAGCCCCATGTCAAGCTCTGTGCTGACAGCTCGGAGCCTCAAGTCTGCTTCGGATTCTGTGTCTCCCTCTCTCTTTGCCCCTCCCTGCTCATGCTTTCTCTTTCTCTCTCTCTTTCTAAAAAATAAATAAATTTATAACAGCATTATCAACAATAGCCATATTATGGAAAGAGTCCAAATGTCCATCACCTGATGCATGGATTAAGAAGATGAAGTGTATATATTATATATACACTCCCTATATATACATATACATATATATATATATATATATATATATATATATATATAATGGAATATTACTCAGCCATCGAAAAAATGAAATCTTACCATTTGCAAGATCTAGAGAGTATTATGCTAAGTGAAATAAGTCAGTCAGAGAAAGACAAATACCATATCATTTCACTCATATGTGGAATTGAAGAAATCATATAAACATGCAGAGAAGGATAAAAAGAGATGCAAACCAAGAAAAAGACTCTTAATATAGAGAACAAAAAGAAAGTGACAAGAAGGGAAGTGGGTGGGGGAATGGGTTAAAGAGTTGATGGAGATTAAGGAGGGCACTTGTGATGAGCACTAGGTGTTGTATGTAAGTGCTGAATCACTAAATTCTACACCCGAAACTAGTATTACACTATATGTTAACTAACTGGAATAAATAAAATCTTGGAAGAAAAAAAGAAGAAATGTAATGGATAGAGGAGGGAAAATCACCAACCTGATAATTATTCTACTCACCTGTTATGGTTACAAAAAGGATAGGGGTGCCTGGGTGGCTCAGTCCGTTGAGCGGCTGACTTTGGCTCAGGTCATGATCTCCCGGTCTGTGAGTTCGAGCCCTGCGTCAGGATCCGTGCTGACAGCTCGGAGCCTGGAACCTGTTTCAGATTCTGTGTCTCCCTCTCTATGACCCTCCCCCGTTTATGCTCTGTCTCTCTCTGTCTCAAAAATAAATAAAAAACGTTAAAAAAATTAAAAAGGATATACTGTTACTAACTCCTGAATCTATGCATGCTAGTATACCAATGAAAATGAGTTGCCTTCATTTTCTAGATAGATGCTGAAAGCACCTTCTCCTGATTTAGGCCAGGTGAACCATTGAGAGAGAAAAGACAGTTGTTTTCAGTCAATTAGGATCTCATTTCCTTACCATTAACTGGACATTGGTTAGTCTCACCTCTTTATTTCTGTGCTTGTCTGCCCACCAAAGCAGAGAAATTCTTACAGTAAAAAGAAGGTAGTATTCTGTAGCGGATGGTTCTCTCAGAAGGAAAGAGGATAACCTGAGTTCTGTTATAAGTTCAAGATTTAACTGTTGTTAAGTTAGCCGTTTTCAGTCTTTGGACCTAAGTTTCTACATCTGTAAAAGAAGGTTGGACTAGATAACCCAAAATTACTTTGCAAGCTCTTACTTCCTGTAAGTTACCTACTTATGTGTATTGCATATAGAAGTCTTCCCTCTATTATAAATCCAATGTGACATTTGTTCTCATTAAACACAGTATTATTTCACACAGCATGCAGAGCATGTCTCCCTTGTAATGTGTGCACCCGTTATAGCTATCATTTGCACTTTTCTTATTTGTTTATCTTAGGCCATTTGTTCTAAGCCATCTAAGCTCTCTGTGAAATGAAGTGGGTGTAGAGAGGCATCCCAAACATAGACTAGAAGGTTTCAAACAATACACAAAATAGTAGGGGTGGCTGAGGTTTCAGAGATGGATTTATAATAGAACAACCACCGCCTTTACCCCTGTCTTTACAGAAGCTTGGCATAGTTAATATGCACTAGGATCATAAGTATAAATTGCCACCATCACAGGAGTTAACTCCAAAAGGCTTCCATGTGAATTCTCTTAACTACAAGTGTTTCTGTTTTGGAAAAAAATAGGTTAGTTTTAATATTAAAGCTATAATCAGTGGTTGGTAAGCACTAAAGAAAGAATAATTAACAACTCACTGAGGAATTGTAAATGATCACATTTGTATTTACCACCATCTGAACCAAGAGAAAGCCTTTGCCTTATTCCCTCAAAATACTAAATCACTTAATTCATCCTAAAAAAAAAACCCAGCAAATTATCTTTTGTTTTTCTACATCATTTAACCTTTCCCTCCAACCAGTTTGGAGGCCTAAATTATATCTTGATTGTGCATTATTTCCCAAACCCCCAATTATTAAATGAAATGCAATATCTAATGTTAAATTTGCTTCTCTGCAGTTAGAGCACAGTATTTAGAAGCTGGAAATTTTTATGAAATGGTATCAGATACAGTCTTGGAAAAGAGCTGTAGTGTAGTTGAGTGGAACCACCGGTGGGAGGTGGTGGCAATGTGCATCCCGGAATAGTCCATGATATGATTACTGCATAAATCTGAAATATATCAGTTTAGTCCATTCCCCAGCCATTTTGTTAGATTATCTAGCAGGGCATGATACAGAAACACCATGTAGCAGAAAATATTAGGATATTCTTTCTACAAAGAATATCATTCTCATATAGTCTGATAGAATAATAACAGCTACTATTTATTGAGAACCAGACAGTTATACACGTTTTATATCTGGATTCCAAGCATGAGCCTTATTCAAGGTTATTGTGTCTAGGATATTTGATAAAAAGAGAATTTCTCTCAAGTCAATTCCTGGGTTATTTACCTGACAACTGCTCTTTTATATTTTGTGTTTCACCCACGCCCAACACAACCATTGACCATTTCTCATTCCACTACCTAGAACTCTTAGAGTACACCTGATATCCATACATGTTGCTAAACTGGCAAAGGTGTCTTTGAAAGGGTAAAATGCCAGGCAGGCATTCATATCACTACCCAATCCTTTTATTGTTCTATAAACCTATCAAATAAGGTTGTGTGGGTGACCTGCCCTTCACTGAATGGCTAATAAAATAGATGTTCATATAAATGTATCAGGCTGAAATGTGCACCCTAGAGCTATCAGGCCCTAATCTCTGGAACTTATCAATATTTTATCACATGGAAAAGTCTTTTCAGATGTAATCTGGAGATGAGAAAATTATTCTTAATTCTCTCAGTAATCTGTAAATGAAATCATAAGTATCCTCATAAGAGAGAAGCAGGGAAGATTTCATGCACATACACACACACATACACACACACAAGAAAAGGCTTTCCGAAATCAGAGCAGAAAGCAATTTGAAGATACTTGGCCGTAATAATGGGAGTGATGCAGCCACAAGCCAAAAATTCCAATGTCCATCAGAAGCTGAAAAAGGCAAGGGATAGATTTATACAGCCTATGGAGAGGGTGTAACGTTGATGACAATTTGATTTCAGACCAGTAATTAGTGATTTTGGAGTTTGAGCCATTAGAACTCTACGAAAATGAATTTCTGTTGTTTTAAGCCACCAAGTTTGTGATAATTTGTTGCAGTGGCCACAAGAAACTAACATAAGGAAACTACAAACTTGAGATTATACATGTCTTTTGTCCCCGTAAAATTTGGGGAAAATGCAGGTTAAACTTTTCCAAAAAGGCCTCTTCTTTTTTTAAAGAGAGAATGCAAGTGGGAGAGAGACAAAGAAAGAGGGAGAGAATCCCAAGCAAGCTCCACACTCATCTCAGAGCCCAATGTAGGGTTTGATGCCATGACCCTGGGATCATGCATGACCTGAGCCAAAATCAAGAGTCTGATGTTCAACCAATTGAGCCATCCAGGTATCCCTAAAAAGGGCTCTTCTTGACACATCTAGTAAGACAGGAGTATAAATATGTTGTTAATGGAGGGGAAAGACCCCTGTGGGATCTTTCAGGATTATTCCAACACAGTCACAGAAACTATACTCAAAGAAGTATATGAAATTAAGGGATTTATTATACTCATTTTATAAAGAGGCATGGCATGCCATACAGGGTGTCATATAATAGGAGTATCATGGAAAGAGCTCAAACAAGCAGGTGGGGAGCCAAGAAAGAATGAGGATTTATGGGAAAGAGCCTTTATTGAGGGGTCAGTGTGGAATACACAAGAAAAGGCATGAGGTAATTTCATAGGTGCCTTTGAATGTCACTAGGTCAGAATGGAGGTAAAGAAGTTGAACTTGTGGCAGGGACCAGCCTTACCATACCAGGTTTGGGTGTTTTCAGCCTGTTATAGAGATTTTGAGGCAAAAAGAAAATATTAAGTCTTAAAATTTTTACAATACAGAGGCTCCTGGGTGGCTCAGTTGGTAAAGCATCTGACTTTGGCTCAGGTCATGATCTCACAGCTCATGGGTTTGAGCCCTGTGTCAGGCTCTGTGCTGATAGCTCAGAGCCTGGAGCTTGGAGCCTGCTTTGGATTCTGTGTCTCCCTCTCTCTTTGCCCTTCCCCCACTCATGCTTGCTCTCTCTCTGTCTCTCTCTCTCTCTCTCAAAAATAGATAAACACTAAAAATTTACAATACAATAAAACATTTTTCTCACTTGGACTACTTGCAATCTTGCAACAGCCTCAAAACTTGTCTCCTAAAATCTTGTCTTGTGTTCTCTTTGCATATCAACCCATTCTTTAAAAAAGAACAATATTCTTAAATACAAATAAAATCATGTCACCTCCACATATAATTCTTTATCCATTTATAATATTTATAAAATAGATACCATATGACAGGCACCTAACTACTGAGGAAATAAAAGCCAATAATACAATATCTCTGACTTCATGATAGTTGTATTCCATGGGTGGAAGAAAAATAATTAAGCAAATATCTGGAAACAGACAAAAAAATGTTTTATCACTTAAAATCACCCTATATCTTACATTTAGGATAAATTCTAAAATAGTCTCAACATGGCTTACAAATCCCTGAAACACCTTTTTCCTTCTTATTTCTCCAAGCTCATGACCTCCTTCTTACCCTTGCTTTTAGCTCCAAAGTCATATAGGTCTTCTGTCTGTGCCTCCAATTTACCACTCCCCTTTTTGCCACTGCATATTCACCCAAGCTTCCCTCCCCAATCTTACTCCACTTCTTCATTAATTAGCATCTACCCTCTTGTCATAATCCAGTTGAACTAAGGGAAAATGTAGCCAACTCCTTTTTAAGTATCAGAATTCTGAGACCTGGAGGAAAGGAGTGGCTTCAATCTATAAATAAAGATAGTTTTGCTTCTTTTTTTTCCCCAATACTAATGCCTTTATCTCATATTCTTGCCTAATTTTCCTGATGAAAATTTCCACTACAATGTTGAAAAAAGTGGTAAGAACAAACACCTTATTTTGTTGCTGATATTAAGAAAGCTTTCAGTCTTTTGCCAATAAGCATAATGTTAGCTATACTTTTGTTTGTTTTTTGTTCTGTACATGCCCTCTAAGAGGTTTAAGAAGTTCCATGATATTCCTTCTTTCTTGAGTGTTTTTATCATGAAAGGGTATTGAATTTCTTTTTTTATTTCTTTTCATTTTTTATATATTTATTGTCAAACTGGTTTCCATACAATACCCAGTGCTCATCCCAACAGATGCTCTCCTCAATGCCTATCACCCACTCTCCCATCCCTCCCATCCCTCCCATCCCCATCAACCCTCAGTTTATTCTCAGTTTTTAAGAGTCTCTTAAAATGCAATTTTTTAAATCTAGTGAGATGATTATGCTATTTGAAGTTCATTATTATATTCCATCTAACATAATGTAACACGTTAATTAGATTGGAGGATGTTAACCCATTTTGAATCTCCAGAATGATTTTCACTTGGTCGTGCTGTACAATATTTTATTAGGTTTTTGGATTCACTTGGTTGGTATTTGTTAAGGACTTTTTTGTCCATATTCATTATGTGTCATAGTCAAGTGTTACTAAACAGTAATTTTGTTTTCCTCTGATATCTTATTGATCTTGAAATCAGGGTAACACTTGTCTTGAGAGATTAGAAGAGACATGTTCTCACATCTTCTAATTTTTAGATAAGTTTGTAAAGAATTTGAATTAATTTTTGTTTAAATTTTTGGTATACTTCATTGATGAAATGATCCGGGGCTATCTTTTCTGTGTTATATTTTTTATTGCTAATTCAATATTTCAACTTTTTATAAATTCATACAGAATTTCAATTTCCTTTACTTTCCTAAGAGATTCTTTTACTTACATAATATGATTCTTTTTGTAAACTTCAAGCATAATTAACATACGGTGTTATATTTGTTCCAGGTGTACAAAATAATGATTCAACAATACTATACTTTATTCAGTAATCAAGATAAACATAAGTGAAGAAAAATGAGTAAATAGCACAAATACATGAAGATTAAATAACATGCTACTAAACAGTCAATGGGTCAACCAATAAATCAAAGAAGAAATTAAAGAGTACATGGAGATTCCTGAAAAAAGTTTTGGGGGAAGATGGTGGCATAGGACGCTGGGCTCACTGTGTCCTGGTGATCACTTAGATTCCGCCCACATCTGCCTATATAACCCAGAAAACTGTGAGAAGACTAGCAGAATGAATTCTCCAGAGCCAAGCATAGACGAGAGGCACACGGAAGAGTAGGAAGGTCAGAGAGGCGGTGCACGCTACACGGATTGGCGGGAGGGAGCCGGGGCAGTGGAAGGGCAGCCCGCCATGCAAGGCAGAGCCCCCAAGTCTGGCTGGCAAAAGCGGAGGGGCCAGACGGAGTGTGTTCTGACAACCAGCGAAACTTAACATCTGGAATGTTATAAGTCAACAGCTCTGCTCAGAGAGTAGGAGGGCTAGAGGACAACAGGAGGGAGAGTGGTTGAGCCCGGAAGGACAGAGCTCAGCTTGGTGTGGAATAGAGGCGCTGGGAAGCGCCATCACCCTCACCCATCCCCCAGCCAAAATCCCAAAGGGAATCAATTCCCATCACCGAACTTGCTTGCACCACGCAAATGCCCAATGCTGTGCGTCTGTGGATCCATACCTCTGAGGGTCTGCCTCCCTCCCAGTGCCATGGTGCCCCACCGAAGGCAAAGGGAGCTGAGCCTGCCCCCCTGCCCCTGTGCACCTTGTGGATCCACCCGGCTAATACCCCAGATCCCATAAAAGCAGCACCACAAGCCTGGCAGTGTGCAAGTAGCCCAGACAGGGGCCACACCACTTCACAGTGAGTCCTGCCTCTGGAAGAGGGGAAGATAAGGTACACACCAGTCTGACTGTGGCCCAAGCGGTGGGCTAGGGGCAGACAACAGGTCTGACTGCGGTGCCACCCAGCAATGCAAGTAAGTCCAGACAGCACAGAGGAAGAGCCCTGCAGTTCCGTGCCACCCCAGGGACTACCCAAAATGATGAAACAGGAGAATTATCTTCAAAAGAAACTCCAGGAAGTAGCAACAGCTAACAAACTGATCAAAACGATTTAACTAATATAACAGAAAGATGATTTAAAATAATAGTCATAAAATTAAATGCTGGGCTTGAAAAAAGTAGAGGACAGCAGAGAATCTCTTGCTACAGAGATCAAAGGACTAAGAAACAGTCACAAGGAGCTAAAAAATGCTATAAATGAGCTGCAAAATAAAATGGAGGTGACCACAACTCGGATTGAAGACACAGAGGAGAGAAGAGGTGAATTAGATGATAAAATTATGGAAGAAGAGCAAGGTGAGAAAAAGAGAGAAGAAAAAATCCAGGAGTATGAGGGGAGAATTAGAGAACTAAGTGATGCGATAAAAAGCAATAACATACTCATAATTGGGATTCCAGAGGAGGAAGAGAGAGAAAGGTGCTGAAGGTGTACTTGAACAAATCATAGCTGAGAACTTCCCTGATCTGGGGAAAGAAAAAGGCATTGAAATCCAAGAGGCACAGAGAACTCCCTTCAGACGTAACTTGAATAGATCTTCTGCATGACATTTCATACTGAAATTAGCAAAACAAAAGGATAAAGAGAAGTTTTCTGAAAGCAGCTAGGGATAAACATGCTCTAACATATAAAGGGAGACCCATAAGACTAATGGCAGACCTATCTACTGAAACCTGGCAGGCCAGAAAGTAATGGCAGGAAATATTCAATGTGATGAACAGAAAAAATATGCAGCCAAGAATCCTTTATCCAATAAGTCTATCATTTAGAATAGAAGGAGAGATAAATGTCTTCCCTAACAAACAAAAACTGAAGGAATTAATCACCACTAAACCAGCCCTACAAGATCCTGAGGGGGATCCTGTGAGAAAAAGTACCAGAGACATCACTACAAGCAGGAAACCTACAGACATCACAATGACTCCAAACCCATATCTGTCTACAATAACACTGAATGTAAATGGACTAAATACTCCAACCAAAAGACATAGGATAAGAGAATGGATAAAAACACATGACCCATCTATTTGCTGTCTACAAGAAACTCATTTTAGACCCGAGGACACCTTCAGATTGAAAGTGAGGGGATGGAGAACTATCGATCATGCTACTAAAAGTCAAAAGAAACCTGGAGTAGCCATACTTATAACAGACAAACTAGACTTTAAAGTAAAGGCTGTAACAAGAGATGAAGAAGGGCATTATATAATAATTACAGGGTCTATCCCTCAGGAAGAGCTAACAATTATAAATGTCTATGTGCTGAATATGGGAGGCCACAAATATATCAAAAAATTACTCACAAACATAAGCACCCTTATTGACAAGAATGTGGTAATTGCAGGGGACGTTAATACTCCACTTACAACAATGGATAGATCATCTATACACAGGATGAATAAAGAAACAAGAGCCCTGAATCATACGTTGGATCAGATGGACTTGAGAGATATATGTAGAACTCTGCATCCCAAAGCAACAGAATATACTTTCTTCTTGAGTACACATGGAACCTTCTCCAAGATAGATCACATACTGGGTCACAAAACAGCCCTTCATAAGTATACAAGAATTGAAATTATACCATGCATACTTTCAGACCACAATGCTATGAAGCTTGAAATCAACCACAGGAAAACGTCTGGAAAACCTCCAAAAGCATGGAGGTTAAAGAACACCCTACTAAAGAATGAATGGGTCAACCAGGCAATTAAAGAAGAAATTAAGAAATATATGCAAACAAATGAAAATGAAAAGACAACAATCCAAACGCTTTGGGTTGCAGTGAAGGTATCCTGAGAGGGAAATACATTGCAATCCAGGCCTATCTCAAGAAACAAGAAAAATCCCAAATACAAAATCTAACAGCATACCTAAAGGAAATAGAAGCAGAACAGCAAAGACACTCCAAACCCAGCAGAAGAAGAGAAATAATAAAGAACAGAGCAGACATAAACAATATAGAATCTAAAAAAACTGTAGAGCAGATCAATGAAACCCAGAGTTGGTTTTTTGAAAAAATAAACAAAATTGATAACCCTAGTCTAGCCAGACTTCTCAAAAAGTAAATGGAGATGACACAATAGATAAAATCATGAATGAAAATAGAATTATTAAAACCAATCCCTCAGAAATACAAGCAATTATCAGGGAATACTAGGAAAAATTATATGTCAAAAAACTGGACAACCTGGAAGAAATGGACAAATTCCTAAACACCCACACACTTCCAAAACTCAAACAGGAAGAAATAGAAAGGTTGAACAGACCCATAACCAGCGAAGAAATTGAATCAGTTATCAAAAATCTCCCAATACATAAGAGTCCAGGACCAGATGGCTTCCCTGGGGAATTCTACCAGACATTTAAACCAGAGATAATACCTACCCTTCTCAAGCTATTCCAAAAAATGGAAAGGGAAGGAAAACTTCCAGACTCATTCTATGAAGCCAGCATTACTTTGATTCCTAAACCAGACAGAGACACAGCAAATAAAGAGAACTACAGGCCAATATCCCTGATGAATATGGATGCAAAAATTCTCAATAAGATACTAGCAAATGGAATTCAACAGCATATAAAAAGAATGATTCACCATGATCAAGTGGGATTCATTCCTGGGCTGCAGGGCTGGTTCAACATTTGCAAATCAATTAAGAGTGATACATCACATTAATAAAAGAAAAGATAAGAGCCATGTGATCCTGTCAATCGATGCAGAAAACGCATTTGATAAAATTCAGCATCTTTCTTAATAAAAACCCTGGAGAAAGTCGGGATAGAAGGAACAGACTTAAACATCATAAAAGCCATTTATGAGAAGCCCACAGCTAACATCAATCTCAATGGGGAAACCTGAGAGCTTTCCCCCAGAGATCAGGAACAAAACAGGGATGTCCACTCTCACTGCTGTTGTTTAACATAGTGTTGGAAGTTCTGGCATCAGCAATCAGACAACAAAAGAAATCAAAGGCATCAAAATTGGCAAAGGTGAAGTCAAGCTTTCACTTTTTGCAGATGACATGATATTATACATGGAAAACCCTATAGACTCCACCAAAAGTCTCCTAGAACTGATACCTGAATTCAGCAAAGTTGCAGGATACAAAATCAATGTACAGAAATCAGTTGCATTCTTATACACTAACAATGAAGCAACAGGAAGACAAATAAAGAAACTGATCCCATTCACAATTGCACCAAGAAGCATAAAATACCTAGGAATAAACCTAATCAAAGATGTCAAAGATGTGTATGATGAAAACTATAGAAAGCTTATGAAGGAAATTGAAGAAGATATAAAGAAATGGAAAAAAACATTCTGTGCTCATGGAGTGGAAGAATAAATATTGTGAAAATGTCAACACTACCCAATGCTATCTACACATTCATTGCATTCCCAATCAAAATTGCACCAGCACTCTTCTCGAAGCTAGAACACGCAATCCTAAAATTTGTATGGAACCACAAAAGGCCCCGAATAGCCAAAGGAATTTTGAAGAAGAAGACCAAAGTGGGAGGCATCACAATCCCAGACTTTAGCCTCTACTACAAAGCTGTAATCATCAAGACAGCATGGTATTGGCACAAAAACAGACACATAGACAATGGAATAGAATAGAAACCCCAGAATTAGATGCACAGAAGTATGGCCAACTAATAGTTGACAAAGCAGGAAAGACTATCCAATGGAAAAAAGACAGTCTCTTTAACAAATGGTGCTGAGAGAAGTGGACAGCAACATGCAGAAGGATGAATCTAGACCACTTTCTTACACCATCACAAAACAAAATCAAAATGGATAAAGGACCTGAATGTGAGACAGGAAACCATCAAAACCTTAGAGGAGAAAGCAGGAAAAGACCTCTCTGACCTCAGCCGTAGCAATCTCTTACTCGACACATCCCCAAAGGCAAGGGAATTAAAAGCAAAAATGAACTACTGGGACCTTATGAAGATAAAAAGCTTCTGCACAGCAAAGGAAACAAAACTAAAAGGCAACCAACGGAATGGGAAAAGATATTTGCAAATGACATATTGGACAAAGGGCTAGTATCCAAAATCTATAAAGAGCTCACCAAACTCCACACCCAAAAAACAAATAACCCAGTGAAGAAATGGGCAGAAAACATGAATAGACACTTCTCTAAAGAAGACATCCGGATGGCCAACAGGCACATGAAAAGATGCTAAACATCTCTCCTCATCAGGGAAATACAAATCAAAACCACACTCACATATCACCTCACGCCAATCAGAGTGGCTATAATGAACAAATCAGGAGACTATAGATGCTGGAGAGGATGTGGAGAAAGAGGAACCCTCTTGCACTGCTGGTGGGAATGCAAACTGGTGCAGCTACTCTTGAAAACAGTGTGGAGGTTCCTCAAAAAATTAAAAATAGACCTACCCTGTGACCCAGCAATAGCACTGCTAGGAATTTACCCAAGGGATACAGGAGTACTGATGCATAGGGGCACTTGTACCCCAATGTTTATGGCAGCATTTTCAACAATAGCCAAATTATGGAAAGAGCCTAAATGTCCATTAACTGACTAATGGATAAAGAAATTGTGGTGTATATACACAATGGAATACTATATGGCAATGAAAAAGAATGAAATATGGCGTTTTGTAGCAACGTGGATGGAACTGGAGAGTGTTATGCTAAATGTAATAAGTCATACAGAGAAAGACGTATACCATATGTTTTCACTCTTATGTGCATCCTGAGAAACTTAACAGAAATCCATGGGGGTTGTGGAAGTAAAGAAAAGAGGTTAGAGTGGGAGAGAGCCAAAGCATAAAAAACTCTTAAAAACTGAGAACAAACTGAGGGTTGATGGTGGGTGGGAGGGAGGAGAGGGTGAGTGATGGGTGTTGAGGAGGGCACCTTTTGGGATGAGCACTGGCTGTTGTATGGAAACACATTTGACAATAAATTTCATATTTAAAAAAATAAATAAATAAAAAGTACATGGAAACAAATTAAAATGAAAAACACACAGTCAAAAATTTTTGAGATGCAGCAAAAGAGGTTCTAAGATGGAAGTTTTTAGCACTATAAGTTTACCATAAAAAAGCACGAAAAATATCAGATATACAACTTATCTTTACACATAAAGAACTATAAAAAGAACAAACAAAACCAAACCAGCAAAAGGAAGGTATAGGAAAGATTAGAGAAGAAATAAATAATATAGAAACTTAAAAGACAATATAACATACCAATAAAACCACTAGTTTGTTCTTTGGAAAGCTCAACAAAAATGAAAAACCTCTGGCAAGACTCAATAAAAAGAGTGAGAGAACCCAAAGAAACAAAATTACCAATAAAAGGCAAGAAATAACCACCAACACCACACATAGGCAAGCAACTATGAAAGAATATTAAAAAATCATATGCCAACAAATTGGACAAGCTAGAAGAAATCCATAAATTCATAGAAACATATAACCTACTAAAACTGAAGCAAGAAGAAACAGAAAATTTGAACAGACCAATTGTCAGCAAGGAGATTGTATAAGTAATCAAAAAACTCTCAGCAGGCAAAATTTAGGATGAAATGGCTTCAACAGTGAATCCTACCAAAGATTAACAGAATAGTTAATACCTATTCTCCACAAAATACTTAAAAAAAGAAAGAGAAGAAGAAGAAGAAGAAGAAGAAGAAGAAGAAGAAGAAGAGAAAGAGGAGGAGGAAGAGGAGGAGGAGGAGGAGGAGGAGGAGGAGGAGGAGGAGGAGGAGGGAAACTTCCAAATTCATTCTGAGGCCAGTATCACCCTGACACCAAAACCAGATAAAGACACTACAAAAAAGGATTACCATATCTCTGATGAACATAGATGCAAAACTCTTCAACAAAATATTATCAAACAGAATCCAACAATACATTTTTAAAAAGTCATACACAATGATCAAGTGAGGTTTATTCTAGGATTCAAGGGTGGTTTAATATTCACACATCAATCAACCTGATACATCACATCAATAAGAGAAAGGATACCAAATGATCATTTCAATAGATCTAGAAAAAGCATTTGACCAAGGACACATCAAATAATGATAAAAACCCTCAACAAAGTAGTAGAGGGAATATACCTCATCATACTAAAGGCTTTATACAAAAAAACCCACAGTGAACATGATGATGAAAAAGTGAGAACTTTTCCCCTAAAGTCAAGAACAAGATATGGGAGAGAAGCCAAGAAGGCAGAACAGCATGGAATTTTTTTGTGTGTCTCGCATCCATGAAATACAGCCAGACCAACACTAAACCATCCTACACACCTAGAAAACTAACTAGAGGATTAACACAACAATCTGCACAACCTGAACCACAGAATTCAGCAGGTACACAGCATGGAGAAGTGAACTTGGGGGGTGAGAAGGCTCAGGAAGGGAGGTGCTCTTGCAAGAGGAGAGAGGATGGTGACTGGGCAGGAGGAAAATATGGGAAAAGCACCCCTCCCCAAAAGCAGCTGGAGAGAAAGTGGAAAATTGGAATCAGCTGCAGAAACTAAACTAAAAGGGGACAAAGGAGAAAGGAGAGGGCTTAAATTCCATTAAGACTGTAAACAAGGGGAACACAGTCTGCAACTCTGCAGCTCACTACCTGGCAGTGCTCTGGTGGGAAAGGCAAATCCCCAGGAACAGAGTAGGGTCTGAGAGGATCTGGGGCCACACAGGGAAAAGCGGTTCCACTGCTAGAAGAACATTTAGTAGAGACTGTTGAAGCCACCTGGTCCCATCAGACCCCCCAAAAAAGCCACCTTCGTTGGTGCTAGAACAAGGTCGTTAAGGGTGAAGCCTGGTGCCAGATGTGTGTTGTGATCTTCCATAATCCCTGAATCGCTGCTGCTACACTATCTCACCAACTTTTTCTGGGGCGGGCTGGCACCTGGCCGCAGTCTCAGGGCACCGGCAGCAGCAGGGTCCAGCAAGCATTCCTGGGTGCAGTCGACATTCAGCCATCGCTCCGTGAGACCCTTCCTCAGAGGGGCGGAACAGGTCAAAGCCACAGTCCTTCAGCAGTAAGGGGCTGGGGAAAACAACCACATCTAAGACAAAACTCGGGGGAGAGGTACTGCCTGGGGCCTGGTCATGGAGAGTGAAAAACTGGGGAGTGGATGAAAGCTGAAGACAGAGGACAGGTGCATGATTGCTGATCCAAGAGAACAGAGTGGGTAGCTCCGTGGCTCCATTTTCACCACCCCCGCAAGTGCTCATACGCACCTAGGAGTGCCACAACACTCCACCTCAGTAGGCTAGCAGCGCCATCTAGTGTAGAGCACAGCCATTACACTGAGCCCCTCTCAACTGGGCCAAATTCGATCTTCAAGAACACAAGTCTCACCGCCGGCTTAGTTTATGGACTATAAAGCACTACATAGATGACTTCTAGGGGAAAATGAAGTAATTTCAGTCCTACTTCAATCTGTTAGCAGGCCCATCTATTCAGTTTTCCTTCTTTTTTTTTTCTCTTTTACACTTCTTTTTCTTGAATACAGAAAGAGAAAAAATTCATTTTTATTTTCAATTTTTATTAAAAATATTTTTCTTTAATTTTTATTGCTATACTTTTTATTTTTGTGTAAATTTTTTCAAATTCTATTTTATTCCATCATTTTATTTTAGTCTAGTACAGTGTATTCAGCTTTTCAAATTTTCAAACGATCTCTTTTTTTCTTTTTTCTTTTCTTTTTCTTTAATGCAGAAATAGAAAAACTTCATTTTTACCTTCAATTTCTAACAAAAATATTTTTCTTTAATTTTTTTACGATATTTGTTGCTTTCATGTAAATTTTTTCAAATTCTATTTTACTTCGATCATTTTATACTAGTCCACTATATTCACTTTTTCAAATTTTCAAATAATTTCCTTTTTATCCTTTGTTTTTCTTTTTTCTTTTTTCTCTTTCTTCTCTTTTTCATTTCTCTTCTTTTTCTTGAATACAGAAAGAGAAAAAATCATTTTTATTTTCAATTTTTATTAAAAATATTTATCTTTAATTTTTTTCTACTATATTCTTTACTTCTGCGTATATTTTTTCAAATTCTATTTTACCTCCATCATCTCATTTTAGTCTACTTCAGTGTATTCATTTCTTCAAATTCTCAAACAATTTCCTTTTTTTCCCTTCTTTTCCACCCCCTTTTTTTTCTCTAATCTGTCAAACCATTTTCAACACCCACACCAAAACACACCTAGGATCTAGCATCATTTATTTGATTTGTGTGTGTGTGTGTTTAATTTTTTAATTTTAATATTTTTTAACTTAAATTTTTTTAATTTTAATTTTTATACCTCATTAATTCCTTTTCTCCCTTCAAAATGACAAAACGAAGGAATTCACCCCAAAAGAAACAGCAAAAAAACCGACAGCCAGGGATTTAACCAACACAGATACAACCAAGATGTCTGAAGCAGAATTTAGAATCATGATAATAATACTAGCTGGAGTCGAAAGTAGATTAGAATCCCTTTCTGCAGAGATAAAAGAAGTAAAAAACGAGCCAGAATGAAATTAAAAATGCTATAACTGAGCGGCAATCACGGATGGATGCAGTGGCAGCAAGGATGGATGAGGCAGAACAGAGAATGTAGTCTCTGGGCTTCGGCAGCAGCATGGTCCTGAGAAAGTTCCCGGGTGTAGCTGGCATTTGGCCATTGCTTGGTGAGACTCTGCACAGAGGGGTGGAACAGATCAAAACCACAGTCCCTCAGAAGTAAGGAGCCTGGGAAAACAGCCGCGTCTGAGATAAAACTTGGGAGAGAGGTACTACCTGGGGCTTGGTCATAAACAGTGAAAAAGCGGGGTGTAGATAAAAGCTGAAGACAAAGGACAGGTGCACGATTGCTGAGGGAGAACATAGTTCCCATATGAGAGACTGCGTAACTGGATGATGTCATTTTCACTGCACCTGCGCATGCATATATGCACCTAAGAGCACCACAACACTCCACCCCAGTAGGCTAGCAACGCCATCTAATGGAGAAGCGAGCCATTACACTAAGTCCCGCCCAACTGGGCCAACCACACTATTCAAGAACACAAGTCTCACTTCCTGCTTAGTTTATGGACTATAAAGTGCTTCATAGTCTGACTTCTAGGGGAAAAAGAAGTAATGTCAGTTTTTATTTCAATCTGTTAGCAGGTCCATCTATTCAATTTTCTTTCTTTTTTTTCAATTCTTTTCTTTTTCTTGGATACAGAAAAACAAAAATCTCATTTTTATTAAAAATATTTTTCCTTATTTTTTCTACTATATTTTTTACCTTTATGTAAATGTTTTCAAATTATATTTTACTTCCATCATTTTATTTTAGTCTCCTACAGTGTATTCACTTTTTCAAATTTTCAAACGATTTCTCTTTTTCTTCTTTTTCCATTTTTTGTTTCTTTTCTTTTTCTTGAATACAGAATGAGAAAAAACTCATTTTTATTTTTAATTTTTATTAAAAATAATTTTGTTTCATTTTGTTCTACTATATTCTTTACTTTTGTGTAAAATTTTTACAAATTCTGTTTTACTTCCATCATTTCATTTTAGTTTAATTCAGTGTATTCATTTTTTTCAAATTCTCAAATGATTTCCTTTTCTTCCCCTTTTTTCTTTAATCTCTCAAACTGCTTTCAACACCCACACCAAAACACACCTAGGATCTAGCATCATTTATTCAATTTTGTGTGTGTATTTAATTTATTAATTTTCATATTTTTAATTGTAATTTTTTATTTTAATATTTTCTACCTCATTAATACCTTTTCTCCCTCCAAAATGACAAAACGAAGGAATTCACCCCCAAAAGAAACAGCACAAAAAAACGATAGCCAGGGATTTAACCAACACAGATACAACCAAGATGTCTGAACCAGAATTTAGAATCACGATAATAAGAATACTAGTTGCAGTCGAAAATAGATTAGAATCCCTTTCTGCGGGGATAAAAGAAGTAAAAATTAGGATGAAATAAAAAAATGCTATACCTCAGCTGTAATCATGGATGGATGCTACAGCAGCAAGGGTGGATGAGGCAGAACAGAGAATCAGTGATATAGAGGACACACTTATGGAAAATAATGAAGCAGAAAAAAAGAGGGAGATTAAGGCAAAAGAATATGATTTAAGAATTAGAGAAATCAGTGACTCATTAAAAAGGAACAACATCAGAATCATAGGGGGCCAAAACAAGAAGAGAGAGAGATAGGGGTAGAAGGGATATGTGAGCAAATCATAGCAGAAAACTTTCCTAACCTGGGGAAAGACACAGACATCAAAATCCAGGAAGCACAGAGGACTCCCATTAGATTCAACAAAAACCGAGCATCAACAAGGCATATCATAGTCAAATTCACAAAATACTCAGGCAAGGAGAGAATCATGAAAGCAGTAAGGTAAAAAAAGTCCTTAACCTACAAGGGAAGACAGATCAGGTTTGCAGCAGACCTATCCACAGAAACTTGGCAGGCCAGAAAGAAGTGTCAGGATATAATCAATGTGCTGAATCATAAAAATATGCAGGTAAGAATTCTTTATCCAGCAAGGCTGTCATTCAAAATAGATGGAGAGATAAAAAGTTTCCCAGACAAACAAAAATTAAAGGACTTTGTGACCTCTAAGCCAGCACTGCAAGAAATTTTAAGGGGGGCTCTCTGAGGGGAGAAAAGATGAAAATATAATAAATAACTAACTAAATAAATAAATAAATAAATACCAAAAGCAACAAATATTAAAAAGGACCAGAGCACACCACCAGACCCCAACACTACAAGCAACATAATGACAATAAATTCATGTCTTTCAGTACTCACTCTAAACATCAATGGACTCAATACTCCAATCAAAAAACATAGGGTAACAAAATGGATAAGAAAAGATCCGGGGCGCCTGGGTGGTGCAGTCGGTTAAGCATCCGACTTCAGCCAGGTCACGATCTCGTGGTCCGTGAGTTCGAGCCCCGCGTCAGGCTCTGGGCTGATGGCTCAGAGCCTGGAGCCTGTTTCCGATTCTGTGTCTCCCTCTCTCTCTGCCCCTCCCCCGTTCATGCTCTGTCTCTCTCTGTCCCAAAAATAAATAAACGTTGAAAAAAAAAAAAAAAGAAAAGATCCATCTATATGCTGTTTACAAGAGACTCACTTTAGACCTAAAGACACCTTCATATTGAAAGTAAGGGGATGGAGAACCATCTATCATGCTAATGGTCAACAAAAGAAAGCCAGACTAGCCATACTTATATCAGATAGTCTAGACTTTAAAATAAAGAATGTATCAAGAGATGCAGAAGGGCATTATATCATAATCAAGGGGTCTATAGACCAAGAAGACCTAACAATTGTAAACATTTATGCGCCAAATGTGGCAGCACCAAAATATATATCTCAATTAATCACAAACACAAACTCATTGAAAGTAATACCATAATAGTAGAAGACTTCAACCACCCACTCACAGCAATGGACAGATCATCTAATCAAAAAATCAACAAGGGAACAATGGCTTTGATGACACACTGGGCCAGATGGACTTAACAGATACATTCAGAACATTTCATCCTAAAGCAGCAGAATACATATTCTTCTCCAGTGCACATGGAGCATTCTCCAGAATAGACCATATATTGGGACACAAATCAGCACTCAGAAAGAGGGCTCGATCAAAAAGATCAAGATCATATCGTGCATATTTTCAGACCACAATGCTATGAAACTCAAAATTAACCACAAGAAAAAATTTGGGAAGTTAACAAATACATGGAGACTGAAGAACATCCTACTAAAGAATGAATGGGCTAACCAATAAGTTACAGAGGAAATTAAAAATATATGGAAGCCAATGAAAATGATAACACCACAAACCAAAACCTCTGGGACGCAGCAAAGGCAGTCATAAGAGGAAAGTATATAGCAATACAGGCCTTCCTAAAGAAGGAAGAAAGATCTCAGATACACAACCTAACCTTACGCCTTAAAGAGCTGTAAAAAGAACAGCAAATAAAACCCAAAACCAGCAGAAGACAGGAAATAATAAAGATCAGAGCAGAAATTAATGCTATTGAAACCAAAAAAACAGTAGAACAGATCAATGAAACCAGAAGCTGGTTCTTTGAAAGAATTAACAAAATTGATAAACCACTAGCCACTTTGATCAAGAAGAAAAAGGAAAGGACCCAAATAAGTAAAATCAAGAATGAAAGAGGAGAAATCACAACCAACACAACAGAAATAAAAACAATAATAAGAGAATATTATGAGCAATTATATCCCAATAAAATGGGCAATCTGGAAGAAATGGACAAATTCCTAGAAACATATACACTACCGAAACTGAAACAGGAAGAAATAGAAAATTTGAACAGACCCATAACCAGTAAGGAAATCAAATTCGTAATTAAGAATCTGCCAAAAAAACAAGAGTCCAGGGCCAGATGGCTTTTCAGGGGAATTCTACAAAACATTTAAGGAAGAGTTCACACCTATTCTCTTGAAGTTGTTCCAAAAAATAGAAATGGAAGGAAAACTTCCAAACTCTTTCTATGAAGCTAGCATTACCTTGATTCCAAAACCAGACAGAGACCCCACTAAAAGGGAGCACTATAGACCAATTTCCCTGATGAACATGGATGCAAAAATCCTCAACAAGATATTAGCCAAGCAGATCCAACAATACATTTAAAAAATTATTCACCACGACCAAGTGGGATTTATACCTGGGATGCAAGGCTGGTTCAATATCCACAAAACAATTAACGTGATTCATCACATCAAAGAAAGGACAAGAACCATATTATCCTTTCAATAGATGCAGAGGAAGCATTTGACAAAATACAGCATCCTGTCTTCATAAAAACCCTCAAGAAAGTAGGGATAGAAGGATCATACCTCATCATAAAAGCCATATATGAATGACCCAACACTGATATCATCCTCAATGGGGAAAAACTGAGAGCTTTCCCCCTAAGGTCAGGAACAAGACAGGGATGTCCACTCTCACCACTGTTATTCAACATAGTATTGGAAGTCTTAGCCTCTGCAATCAGACAACACAAAGAAATAAAAGGCATCCAAACTGGCCAGGAAGATGTCGAACTTTCGCTCTTCTCAGATAACATGATGCTCTATATGGAAAACCCAAAAGATTCCACCAAGAAACTGATAGAACTGATTCATGAATTTAACAAAGTTGCAGAATATAAAATCAATGCACAAAAATTGGTTGCATTCCTATACACCAATAATGAAGTGACAGAGAAATCAAGGAATCGATCCAATTGACAATTGCACCACAAACCATAAAATACCTAGGAAGAAACCTAACCAAAGAGGTGAAAAATCTATACACTGAAAAATATAGATATCTTATGAAAGAAATTGAAGAAGACACCAAAAAATGGAAAAAGATTCCATGCTCCTGGATAGGAAGAACAAATATTGTTAAAATGTTGATACTACCCAAAGCAATCTACATATTCAATGCAATACCTATCAAAATAACACCAGCATTCTTCACAGTTCTAGAACAGACAATCCTAAAACTTGTATGGAACCAGAAAATACCCCAAATAGCCAAAGCAATCTTGAAAAAGGAAACCAAAGCAGGAGGCATCACATTCCCAGACTTCAAGCTGTAATCATCAAGACAGTATGGTATTGCCACAAGAACAGACACTCAGATCAATGGAACAGAATAGAGAACCCAGAAATAGACCCACAAACGTATGGCCAACTAATCTTTGATAAAACAGGAAAGAATATCCAATAGAATAAAGACAGTCTCTTCAGCAATTGGTGCTGGGAAAACTGGACAGTGACATGCAGAAGTATGAACCCAGATCACTTCCACTTACATCATACACAAAAATCAATTCAAAATGGATGAAAGACCTAAACGGAGACAGGAAACCATCAAAATCCTCAAGGAGAAAGCAGGCAAAAACCTCTTTGACTTTGGCCACATCAACTTTTTACTCAACATGTCTCCAGAAGCAAGGGAAACAAAAGCAAAAACGAACTATTGGGACCTCATCAAAATAAAAAAGCTTCTGCCCAGCAAAGGAAACAATCAGCAAAACTGAAAGGCAAATGGAATGGGAGAATATATTTCAAATGGCATATCAGATAAAGGGTTACTATACAAAATCTATAAAGAACTTATCAAACTCAACACCCAAAAAACAAATAATCCTGTAAAGACATGGGCAAAAGATATGAATAGACATTTCTCCAAAGAAGACATCAAGATGGCCAACCAACACATGAAAAAATGCTCAACTGCTTTCATCATCAGGTAAATACAAATCAAAACCACAATGAGATATCACCTCACACCTGTCAGAATGGCGAACATTAACAACCCAGGCAACAAACAGATTTTGGCGAGGATGCAGAGAAGGAGGATCTCTTTTGCATTATTAGTGGGAATGCAAGCTGGTGCAGCCACTGTGGAAAACATTACAGAGGTTCCTCAAAAAACTAAAAACAGAACTACCCTACAACCCGGCAATTGCACTAAGTATTTATCCAAAGGATACAGGTATGCTGTTTTGAAGGGACACATGCACCGCCATGTTTATAGCAGCACCCTTAACAATAGCCAAAGTATGGAAAGAGCCCAAATGTCCATCGATGGATGAATGGGTAAAGAAGAAGTGGTATATATATACAATGGAGTATTACTCAGCAATCAAAAAAATGAAATCTTGCCATTTGCAACTAAGTGGATGGAACTTGAGGGTGTTATGCTAAGTGAAATTAGTCAGAGAAAGACAAATATCATATGACTTCACTCATATGAGGACTTTAAGAGACAAAACAGATGAACATAAGGGAAGGGAAATGAAAATAATATAAAAACAGGGAGGGGTACAAAGCGTAAGAGACTCATAAATATGGAGAACAAACGGAGGGTTACTGGAGGGGTTGTGGGAGGGGGGATGGGCTAAATGGGTAAGGGGAACTAAGGAATCTACTCCTGAAATCATTGTTTCACTATATGCTAACAAATTTGAATGTAAATTAAAAAAAATAATAATTAATAAATACAATTTTAAAAAAATGGATGAAAGACTTAAATGTAAGACAGGAAGCCATCAAAAACCTAGAGAAGAAAGCAGGCAAAAACCTCTTTCACCTTGGGTGCAGCAAGTTTTTATTCAACATATCTCCGGAGGCAAGGGAAACATAAGCAAAAATGAACTATTGGGACCTCATCAAAATAAAAAGTTTCTGCACAGTGAAGGAAACAATCAGCCAAACTAAAAGGCAACCGACGGAATGGGAGAAGATATTTGCAAATGACATAACATGATAAAGGGTTAGTATCCAAAATCTATAAAGAACTTATCCAACTCAACACCCCCAAAAACCAAGTAATCCAGTGAAGAAATGGGCAAAAGACATGAATAGACACTTTTCCAAAGAAGACATCCAGATGGCCAACTGACACATGAAAAAGTGCTCAATGTCACTCATCATCAGGGAAATACAAATCAAAACCACAATGAGATACCACCTTACACCTGTCAGAATGGCTAAAATTAACAGCTCAGGCAATGACATGTGTTGGCAAGGATACGGAGAAAGAGAATCTCTTTTGCACTGCTGGTGGAATGCAAACTGGTGCAGCCACTCTGGGAAACAGTTAAGGAGGTTCCTCAAAAAATTAAAATAGAATCACCCAGCAATTGCACTACTAAATATTTATTCAACAGAAACAGGTGTGCTGTTTCAAAGGGGCACTTGCACCCCAATGTTTATAGCAGTGCTATCGACAAAAGCCAAAGTATGGAAAGAGCCCAAATGTCCATCTATGGATGAATGAATAAAGAAGATGTGGTATATATATATATATATATATATATATATATATATATATATATACACATTGGAGTATTACTTGGCAATCAAAAAGGATGAAATCTTGCCATTTGCAACTTTGTGGATGGAACTGGAGGTTCTTATGCTAAGCAAAATTAGTCAGAAAAAGACAATTATCATATGACTTCACTCATCTGAGGACTTTAAGATACAAAACAGATGTACATAAAGGAAGGGAGGCAAAAATTATATAAAAACAGAGAGGGGGACAAAACATAAGATACTATTAAATATAGAGAACAGAGGGTTGCTGGAGGAATTGTGGAAGGGGGGATGTGCTAAATGAGTCAGGGGCATTAAAGAATCTACTTCTGAAATCATTGTTGCTAACTAACCTGGATGTAAATTTAAAAATAAAAAAATAAAATAAAATACTAAACTACTGCCTGTATTCTCTAGGATTTTGATGGTTTCTTGTCTCACATTCATATCTTTTCTTTTTAATGTTTATGTTACTTATTTTTGAGAGAGAACAAGTGGTGAAGGGATGAGCCCCCGCCCCCAATGTAGGGCTCAAACTCATGAACCAACGAGGTCACGACCTGAGCTGAAATTAGACGTTCAATCAACTAAGCCACTCAGTTACCCCTAGGTCTTTCATCCATATTGTATTTATGTTTGTGTATTATGTGAGAAAGTGCTCCAGTTGCATTCTTTTGCATGTAGCTGTCTAGTTTTCCCAGCACCATTTGTTGAAGAGACTCTTTTTCTCATTGGATATTCTATCTTGCTTTGTTGAAGATTAACTCACTATATAATCATGGGTTTATTTCTGGGTTTTCTCTTCCATTCAATTGATCCATGTATTTATTTTTATGGCAGTATCATACTCTTTCATTTACTACAGTTTTGTAATACTAAGTAGTTGAATTGTGATACCTACAATTTTGCTTTTCTTTTTCAAAATTGCTTTGTCTAAATAATAAAAAAAATTAATTAAAAAAATTGCTTTGTCTATTCAGGGTCTTTTTAGTTCCATGAAAATTTTAGGATTGTTTGTTCCAATTCTGTGAAAAATGCTGTTGGTATTTTGATAGGGATTGCATTAAATCTGTAGATTGTTTTGGGTAGTTAGACATTTTAACAGTATTTTTTCTTCCAACCCATGAGCATGGAATATCTTTCTATTTCTTTATGTCTTCTTTAATTGCTTTCATCAGTGTTTTATATTTTTCAGAGTATAGGTCTTTCACCAGTTTGGTTTGGTTTATTCCTAAGTAGCTTATTAATTTGGGTGCAATTGTAAATGGGATAAATTTCTAAATTTTTCTTTCTCATGTTTCATTATTAATGTATAAAAATGCAACAAATTTCTGTTTATTGATTTTGAATCCTATGAATACTGAATTATTTCATCTGTTCTAGTTATTTTTTGGTGGAATCTTCAGGATTTTCTATCGATAATATGTCATCTGTAAATAGTGAAAGTTTTACTTCTTTCTTACCAATTTGGATACATTTTATTTCTTTTTGATTCCTCTGTGCTGTGTCTAGGACTTCCAGTAGTGTGTTAAATTAAAGTGAGAATGGACATTTTTCTCTTCTTTCTGACCTTTGGGGAAAATTTCTCAGTTTATTCCTATTGAGTATGATGTCCTCTGTGGGTTTCTCATATATTTTCTTCAGTATGTTGAGGTACGTTTCCTCTAAACCAACTTTGTTGAGGTCTTTTATCATGAATATTTGTTATTATTTCTCAAATACTTTTGAGATAATTCATCTATTGAAATGATTATTTGGTTTTTATCCTTTCTGTTATTTAACAGTTTATTTAACACTATATTTTGGACACTATTATAATATTGAATTGTTTAATTATTTTAATCCTCACAACAAAACTTTATGCTAAATGCTCTATTTTAGAGATCAGAAAACTGAAGGCCAGAAAGATTACACAACCCACTCCTATGCGAGGTTTCATATCCAGACAGTTTGACTCCTTTATTCGTGATTTGTACAAATTACTATTAGGCTTATACATAATAAATGGTAGAAAATATTCTACCAGTAATAGTAGAAGAAACATATGGCTCTACTTGCTGTCATGTGTTGACCAAAGCCATCATACCATAGAGAAAGCAGCTTCAGCTTTTAAGCTCTGTGGCAAGTCTGAGAGGAAATATGTCTACAGTCAAAATTCCTGATAGACTGGAAGCCAACCCCACAAAAAATTAAGAGTTGCCTTGCCGAAGCACTCTTGTTTTTATAAACAATTCATATCAAAAAGCACAGTTACAGGAAAATTAGTTTCTTATAAACTCTTTGCCTTGTAAGTAAATACAAGAATATTTTCAATACCATGAAGAAAATGTTTTCAGTCAGTCTTAGCAAAGGCTCAACTGGGCACTTCATGTTTAATTTTAAAGACTTTATCAACTCCAGATTCCTGTAATTTGGTCACAGGTAACTCACTAAAATGTAGAACTGGATAACTAAGGCTGTAGAAATGCTTGGGCAGCTCATATGGCATGACTGAGCTGTGTGGCCCTCTCAATCACAAAAACCATAGAAGATGAGTATTAAAATCACTTTGGTATAGTTCCTTTTCTTTCACATGATTAAATCTAGTTTAGGAGAAAAGAAGGAATGTATATAAAGCCAGAAAATACTTCATCTCATAACTTTGATTTTCAAACTCCCATGTTAGTTGTACTTTTCAAAACAACATGCCATGTCTCTATTCTCTCCAACAAACAATAAGAAAGCATCTAATAAACATAAGACACTGTGATAGCAAGGTATTATGGAAGGTAGAGGATACATTAATAAGTGGAGCTATTCTTTCTGTTCTATTGAGTAGAATACATCCTAGTTACAATATAAATTTATACAAATAATAGTAATAAAGGAAGACCATGATAATATTTAAACATAAAATACTCAACACAAAAAAATGTAGATTTAAATTATAACCAGAAGGGAATCAGAATAATCTTTATGAAAGAGGCAGCATTTGACCTTGACCTTGAAGAAACAATC
This sequence comes from Leopardus geoffroyi, assembly GCF_018350155.1. Lineage (NCBI taxonomy): Eukaryota > Metazoa > Chordata > Mammalia > Carnivora > Felidae > Leopardus > Leopardus geoffroyi. The sequence continues at coordinate 66,463,623 of NC_059343.1, forward strand.
AAACTTTGATAGGTGGCAACTGCCAGTGATATCTATTTTGGAAAAATAACTAACGACAGATAAAAGAAAGCATCATGGAAAGTAAAAAGCAAAGAACTAATTAATCACTTGGAAGAATAAAGATAAGTTATTCAAAAGTGGCCCAAAATAAAAAAAAAAAAAAAACAAAATTCAACTACATGTTATTTATAAAAGATATATAGGAAAAAGGTGATAAAAAACTAGATGAAACCAGATTGGGAAAATGTTGGTAATTATTAAAGCTCAGGATTATTTAGAATTATCTTTACTATTGTGTATATTTGAAATTTATCTTCATAAAATGTTAAACATTTAAAAGAAATATTGATTTAAAACGGTGACATAAAAATTTAGAAGCAAATGTAAACCAATGGGCAAATACATATTGGGCAAATGCAAAGAAAGATCAGGCAAGCAAATATAATTACTCTCATAAAAAGTGAAACTCAAGGTGAAACATTAGATATAACAAAGATGAAACACTAGATATAACAAAGATCCTGGGTTATGTTAAGAGATTTTCATCACCAATAAAAGAATAACACTGAATCTCTCTGTATATGTTACATTGAATACAAATCTATTAGAATTACAAAGAAAAATGGATAGAAATTTTAAAATAATTAGAGCTGGTAATGAACCTCAATCTTTAATAGATCAACTTAATACAAAATAAAAAATAAGGGATAGTTAGAATAGTATACTTAAAAAAACTGAACAGATAAATATCAAACTCTTACATTAAAAAGTAATAATATACCTTCTTTCAATTCCATAAAATTTGTCATATTTGCCATTTATGAAAGTGTCAACAAATTATATATGTTAAAAAGCAGACTGTAAAACACATAATCATTAAAAAGTTGTAAAACCTGTACTTAATACAAAGTAAACCAATATGTTTTTAAATGATCTAAAAAAGAATTCAAACCTCCCCCAAAACTTTAGTAAGACAAAGATAAAATTGCAAAATGTGACTATTTTGAAAACAACAAAAGATGTAACATACTATATGACATAAACAATTCATACTAAGATTTGTACTGTTTCAAATACATATAAATGAAATCATGCTGCATATATTCTACTACAGCTTATTTTTCAACTAATATTCACTTTTACATGCACTATTTTTATCATCAATAAATTACATATTTTTTTTATTTTTACTTCATTTAAAAACTACTTTTTGGTTCTGTCAGATTAACTTTATTTTTTAATATGAAATTTATTGTCAAATTGGTTTCCATACAAAACCCAGTAGAAGATTGATTCAATTTACATCTGAAGGGAGTTCTCTATGCCTCTTGGATTTCAATGTCCTTTTCCTTCTCCAGGTCAGGGAAGTTCTAAGTTATGATTTGTTCAAGTACACCTTCAGCCCCTTTCTCTCTCTCTTCTTCTGGAATTCTTACAATACAGATATTGTTCCCTTTGATTACATCACTTAGTTCTCTAATTCTCCCCTCATACTCCTGGATTTTTTTTATCTCTCTTTTTTTCAGCTTCATGTTTTTCCATAATTTTATCTTCTAATTCACCTATTCTCCTCTCTGCCTCTTCAATCCGTGCTATAGCTGCCTCCGTTTAATTTTGCACCTCATTTATAGCATTTTTTAGCTCCTCATGACTATTTCTTAGTCCTTTGATCTCTGTAGCAATAGATTCTCTGCTGTCCTCTATGCTTTTTTCAAGCCCAACTATTAATTTTATGACTATTATTCTAAATTCTTGTTGTTATATTGCTTAAATAGTTTTTGATCAATTTGCTACCTGTCGCTACTTCCTGGAGTTTCTTTTGAGGAGAATTCTTCCATTTTATCATTTTGGGTAGTCCCTGCAGTGGCTCCAAACTGCAGGGCACTTCCCTGTGCTGTCCGGAGAAACTTGTGTTTGTGGGCATGGCTGCAGTCAGACTGCTGTGTACCTTATCTTCCCCTCTCCCAGGGGCAGGACTTACTGTGTGGCCCCTGTCTGTGCTTCTTGCACACTGCCAGGCTTGTGGTGCTGCTTCCATGGGATCTGGCCAAGGGTGTATTAGCAAGCTGCACAGGGGCGGGAGGGGCAGGTTTAGCTCCCTTTGCCTTAGGTGGACCCTGCAGGAGGGGCCCTGCAGCACCTGGAGGGAGGCAGGCCCATAGGAGGGATTGATCCACAGAAGCACAGCCTTGGGCGTCTGCGAGGTGGAAGCAAATAAGGTGACAAGAACTGGTTCCCTTTGGAATTTCGGCTAGGGGATGGGAGAGGGACATGTTTCTCCTCTGTTCCCCCACTGTCCTACAGAGGTTCCACAACTCTCCTTCCCCACTCTCCGAAAGCAGAACTGTTGACTTTTAATGTTCCAGATGTTAAGTCCCGCTGGCTGTCAGAACTCACGGAGTCCAACCCCTCTGCTTTTGGAAGCCAGGCTTCGGGGGCTCTGCCTTGCTGGGTGGGCTGCCATTACACATAATTTTAAAAGCATGATGAATTATGACAAGCAAACATTCCAAATTTTAAATATTTTCCCCAGTGCATAAAAGTCTATAAGAGTTTACTTAAATATATTTTAAAAAAAGAAAATAGTATTAGCAACATCCACCTGCTTGCTTCATCTCCATAGGTGGAGTTCTGGAAAGAAATATGAGATGTGATCAAAGCTGAATTAAGAGTAAATTTCACAATTGTTGAAGCATTTTGAAAAAATTTTTATTTCAGTATAGTTGGCACAAAATAATACATTAGTTTCAGGTGTATAGCACAGTGATTCAATATCTCTATATGTTATGCTAAGCTCATCACAAGTGTAGCTATCATTTGTGACCATACAATACTATTACAATATTATTATATATATCTCCTATGTTGTACTTTCTATTCTCATGATTTATTCATTCTTAACTGGAAGCCTGTATCTCTCACTCCCCTTCATGCATTTTGCCCATCCCCTCACCCTCTCCCTTCTGGAAAAAAACATTTTTTCCCTCTATATTTATAGGTTTATTACTGTGGTTGTTTGTTTATTCACTTTTTTTTTTTTTAGATTCTGCATATGAGTGAAATCATATGGTATTTGTCTTTCTCAGTCTGACTTTTTTACTTAGCATAATACCCTCTAGGTCCATCCACATTGTTGCAAATGGAAAATCTCATAATATTTTATGGTTGCCTAGTATTTAATTGTAAATATAGGCCACATTTTCCTTATCCATTCTGCTTTTGAGCTTCTGTATCTTGTCTATTGTAAATAATTCTGCATATTTTCCAATTAATTTTCAAATTAATGTTTTCATTTCTTTGAGAAAATACCCAGTAATGGAATATTGGATAATATGGTATTTCTGTTATTAATTTCTTTAAAAATTTTTAATGTTTATTTATTTTTGAGAGAGACAGAGACAGAATGCGAGTGGGTAGGGACATAGAGAGAGGGAGACACAGAATCTGAAGCAGGCTCCAGGCTCTGAGCTGTTGGCACAGAGCCTGATTCAGGGTTTGAACTCAGGAGCTGCGAGATCATGACCTGAGCCAAAGTTGGACGCTCAACCGACTGAGCCATCCAGGTGCCCCTCTATTAATTTTTGAGGACCCTCCATACTGTTTTTTAAAGTGGCTGTAAGAATATACATTTCCACCAACAGTGCATGAGAGATCCTTTTTCTCCACATCCTCATCATTACTTGTTAAGTTTTATCTTTCTGATTTTAGTCATTATGACAAGAATAGGTTATATCTCACTGTGGTTTTGGTTTGCATTTCACTGATGACTAGCGATGTTAAACATCTCTTCACGTGTCTGTTCGTAAATTTTAGGTCTTCTTCGGGAAAATACATATTCATGTTCATGCCCTCTGCTGATATTTTAATCAAACTGTATGTTTTGGGTACTGAGTTGTCCAAGTTCTTTATATATTATGGATATTAATCCCTATTGCATATATTATTTGCAAATATATTTACCCATTCAGTAGTTTGCCTTTTTGTTTTTCTGGTGGTTTCTTTCACTGTACAAAATCTTTTTATTTTGGTGTAGTCCCAATAGTTTAACTTAGTTCTCTTTTCCTTGCATTTAGAGACATAAATACAAAAATGTTTAATAAAGCCAATGTCAAAGAAATTACTGCCTATGTTTTCTAGTGTGAGTTTTATGGTTTTAGGTCTCACATATTGAGTTTATTTTTGTGTATGGTGTAAGAAAGTGGTCCAGTTCCATTCTTTTACATGTAGTTGGGCAGTTTTCCCAGCACCATTTTATTTCCCTATTGTGTTTTCTTGTTCCCTTTCTCAAAGATCAATTGACATATAAACATGGACTTATTTCTTAGCCCTCTATTCTTTTCCATTAATCTATATGTTTGTTTTAATGCTAGTACCATACTATCTATATTATTGCAGATTTGAAGTATATCATGAAGTCTTGGATTGTGACACCTCCAGCTTTCTTCTTTCGCAGGATTGATTAGGCTATATGGGGTCTTTTCTGGTTCCATACAAATAATTTGTTCTAGGTCTGTGAAAATAGACGTTGGTATTTTGATAGGAATTGCATCCAATCTGTATATTGCTTTGTGTACTATGGATACTTTAATAATACTAATTTTTCCAATCCATGAGTATGGAATATTTTTCCATTTGTTTGTGTTGTCTTTACTTTCTTTCAACAATGTTTTCTAGTGTCCAAAGTATAAGTATTTCACCTCATCAGTTAAGTTTATTCCTATGTATTTTATTCTTTTTGGTACCATGGTGAATAGAATGGTTTTCTTTTATTTTTATAGAAGAATAATTAACATACAGAGTCATATTAGTGTCAGGAGTATAATCCACTGATGCCAAACCTCTTGATATGACTCAGTGCTCATCACAACAAGTATAATCTTTATTTTTTAAAATTTTAATTCCAGTATAGTTAACACAGTGTTATTTTAGTTTCAGGTGTACAATACAGTGATTCAACAATTCTATACATTCCTCAGTGCTCATCATGTTAAGTGTACTTTTTAATCCTCATCACATATTTTACCCACCTCCGCATCAACCTCTCCTCTGGTAACCATCAGTTTGTTGTTTGATAATTAAGAATCTGCTTCTTGGATCATCTCTCACTCTTTTTGTTTGTTTGTTTGTTTTCTTTCTTAAATTCCACATGAGTGAAATCATATAGTATTTGTCTTTCTCTGGCTGGTATATTTGTCTTAACATCATACTCTCTAGCTGTATCCATATTGTTGCAAATAGCAATATTTCATTCTTTAATGGCTGATTAACATTCCATTATATATATTTAAATATATATGTATATATATTTTTTAAGATGCTTCCATAATTTAACTATTATAAATAATGTTGCAGTAAATATAGAGATGCATGAATCCCTTTGAATTAGTATTTTTGTATTCTTAGGGTAAATATCTAGTAGTGCAATTGCAGGATCATAAGGTAGTTCTATTTTTAATTAATTGATTAATTAATTAATTAATTTTTATTTTACAGAGAGAGTACAAGTTGGGGAGAGGGGCAGAGAGAGAGAATCTTAAGCAGGCTCCACACTCAGTATGGAGCCGGATACCGGGCTTGATCCTATGACCCTGGGATCATGACCAGAGCTGAAGTCAAGAGTTTATTGCTCAACAAACTAAGCCATTTTTAAATTTTTGAAGAACCTCCCTGCTGTTTTCCAGAGTGGCTGCACCAGTTTGCATTCCCACTAACAGTGCATGAGGGTACCCCTTACCACATACTCACCAACACTTGTTCTTTTCTGTTTGATTTTAGCCATTCTAACAGGTGTGAGGAGATATTATTGTAGTTTTGATGTTGAGCATTTTTTCATGTGTCTGTTGGCCATCTGTATGTCTTCTTTGGAAAATATGCCTATTCATGTTTTCTTCCCATTTTTAAATTGGATTATTTGTCTCTTGGGTATTTAATTTTATAAGTTTTTTATGTATTTTAGATACTAACTCTTTATTTGATATGTCCTTTGCAAATATCTTTTCCCATTCAGTACTTTGCCTTTTAATTTTGTTGATTGTTGATGGTGAAGAAGCATTTTATTTTGATGTAGTCCCAATAGTTTATTTTTGTTTTTGTTTCCCTTGCCTCAAGAGACATAGCTAGAAAACTGTTGCTAAAGCCGATTTCAAATACATTACTGCCTGTACTTTTTTCTAGGATTTTTATGGTCTCAGTTATCAACTTTAGGGCCTTAATCAATTTTGAGTTTACTATTGCTTGTGATGTAAGGAAGTGGTCCAGTTTCATTCTTTTGCATGTAGCTGTGCAGTTTTTCCAACACCATTTGCAGAAGACTGTCTTTTCACATTGGATATTCTTTCCTACTTTGTCAAAGATTAATTGACCATATAGTTGAGGGTTCATTTCTGGGTTTTCTATTCTATTCCATTCATCTATGTGTCTATTTTTGTGCCAGTACCATACTGTTTTGATTACTACAGATTTATAGCTTGAAGTCTGGAATTGTGACACCTCCAGTTTTGTTTTTCTTTATCAAGATTGCTTTGGCTATTAAGGATCTTTTGTGGTCCCGTACAAATATTAGGATTGTTTGTTCCAGTTCTGTGAAACATGTTGTTGGTATTTTGATAAGCATTGCACTACATGTGTAGATTGTTTGGGGTAGTAAAAACATTTTAACAATATTTGTTCTTCCAATCCACGAGCATGGAATGTCTTTCCATTTCTTTACATTGTCTTGAATTTCTTTCACCAATATTTAATAGTTTTCAGAGTAGAAGTATTTCACCTCTTTAGTTAGGTTTATTCCTAGGTATTTTATTATGTATGGTGCAAATGTAAATGGGATTGTTTATTTAATTTCTTTTTCTGCAGCTTCATTATTAGTGTATGCAAATGCAATGAATTTCTGTACATTGATTTTTTTAGTCTGTGACTATACTGAATTTATTGATCAATTCTAGTAGTTTTTTGTTTCACTGTTTAGGTTTTTCTACATACAGTACCATACCATCTGCAAATAGTGAAAATTTTGCCTCTTTCTTACCAATTTGAATGCCTTCTGTTTCATTTTGTTATCTGATTGTTGTGGCTAGTACTACATTGAATAAAAGTGGTGAGAATGGACATATATGACTTGTCCTGGGGTGAGAGTGGACATATTTGTCTTGTCCAGACCTTAGAGGAAAAGCTCTCGGTTTTCTCCATTAAATATGATGTTAACTGTGGGGTTTTCATATAAAACCTTTATTATGTTGAAGTATGTTCTTTCTACCACAACTTTGTTGAGGGTTTTTATCATGAATAGATGTTGTACACTGTCAAATAGTTTTTCTGCATCTACTGTAAAAATCATATAGTTTTTATCTTTTGTCTTATGGATGTGATGCATCAAATTGATTAATCTGTGAATATTGACCCACCCTTGCATCCTGGAAATAAATCCAACTCAATCATGGTGAATAAATTTTTAAATGCATTTTTGGATTGTTTGCTAGCATTTTCTGAGGATTTTTGCATCTGTGTTCATCAGACATGTTGGCATGTAGTTCTTATTTGGAGTTGATGTCTGTTTTTGGGATCAGGGTAACACTAGCATCATAAACTGAATTTGGAAGTTTTACCTCCCTTTCTATTTTTTTGGAATAGTTTGAGAAGAATAGGTTTTAACTCTTCTTCAAATGTTTGCTGGAATGTGCCTATGAAGACTTCTGGTCCTGGACTTTTGTTTGTTGGGAGGTTATTATTATTATTATTACTGATTCAATTTCATTGCTGGCAATTGGCCTGTTCAAATTTTCTATTTCTTCCTAGTTCATTCTTTATAGGTACTATGTTTCTAGGAATTTATCCATTTCTTCTTGGTCGTCCAATTAGTTGGCATACAATTTTTCATGATATTTTCTTAAAGTCATTTCTATTTCTCTGGTGTCAGTTATTATTTCTCTTCTTTCATGTCTAACTTTGTTTATTGAGTTCTGCCTCCTCTTCTCCTCTTCCTCCTCTTCCTTCTCCTCCTCCTCCTTTCTTCTTCTTCTTCTTCTTCTTCTTCTTCTTCTTCTTCTTCTCTTCTTCCCCTCCTTCTTCTTCTCCTTCTTCTTCTCTCCCTGTTGAATCCAATTAGAGTTTTATCAATTTTGTGGATCTTATCAATTACCAGCTCTTGTTTTCATTGATCTGTTCTATTGCTTTTAAAAAAAATCTATATTATTTATTTCTTTTCTATTTTTTGTTACTTCCTTTATTCTGCAGGTTTTGGGTTTTGTTTGATCTTTTTTTAACTCCTTTGATGTAAAGTTAGATTGTTTATTTGAGATATTCTTTTTTGTTTCTTGAAGTAAGCCTGTATTGCTATAAATTTGTCTGTTAGAATCACTTTTGCTGAATCCCAAAGTTTTTGGACACTGTTTTTCATTTTCATTTGTCTCCATGCAATTTTTTATTTCTTCTTTGATTTCTTGGTTGACCTATTCATTGTTTAGTAGCATCTTATTTAACCTCCTTGTATTTGTGGTCTTTTCAGATTTTTTTTCTCGTGGTTGATTTCTAGTTTTGTAACATTGTAGTCAGAGAAGAAGCATCATATAATTCCATCCATTTTGAATTTCTTACAGATTGCATTGTGGCCTTATATGTGATCTATTCTGGAGAATGTGCCATGTGCATTTGAAAAGAATGTGTATTCTGCTACATTAGAATGGAATTTTCTGAATGGATTTGTAAAGACCCTCTGGTCCAGTGTGTCATTCAAAGCCACTGTTTCCTTGTTGATTTTGTTTAGATGATCTGCCCATTTATGTAAGCGGGTGTTAATGTCCTCTACCATTATTTTATTACTATAAACTAGTTACTTCATGTTTGTTATTAACTGTTTTATGAATTTTGGATCCCTCATGTTGGGTGTATAAATATTTACAATTGTTATATACTCTAATTGAATTGTTCCCTTTATTATTATATGGTATCCTTCTTTATCTCTTGTTACAGTTTTTCTTTTCAAGTCTATTTGTCTGATATAAGGATTGCTACCCAGGCATTCTTTTGACATTTGCATGATAAATGTTTCTCCATCCCCCCACTTTCAATCTGCAGGTGACTTTAGGTCTGAAATGTAGTTCTGAGATGATTATCTTATAGCTTAGCATATATTTTTTCCCACTCTGTCATCCTATGTCTTGAATCGATTATTTAGTCCATTTTCATTCAGGGTAATTATTTATAGATATATATTTATTGCCATTTCATTACTAGTTTTGTGGGGCTTTTTTGTAGTTTTTTTCTGATCCTTTCTTCTCTGGATTTCTTTTATGGTTTGCTGGCTTTCTTTAGTGATATGCGTGGATTTCTTTCTCTTTAATCTTTTCATATCTATTACTGGATTTTGATCTGTGGTTATCATTCAGTTTTTAAATAACATCATCTGTCTATAGCAGTGTATATTAAGTTGATGGTGGCTTAAGTTTGATCTCATTATTTAGTCCTCTTCTACCCTACCCATATTTTAGGTATCTGATGTCATATTCTACATTTCTTTATTTTGTGAATCCCTTGACCTATTTTTACAGATATACTTATTTTCACTACTTTTGTGTTTCTTGTTTTTCTTACTCTTAATTACTTAATTGCTCCTTTCCACTCAGAGTCCCTTTTAACATTTCTTACAGGGCTGGTTTAGTGGTCACAAACTCCTTTAGTTCTTGTTTGTCTGAATAAATCTTTATCTTTTCTTGTATTCTGAATGATAGCCTTGCTGGATAGTTTATTCTTGGCTATAGAGTTTATCTTTTCGGCACTTTGAAAATATCATGCCACTCCCCTCTGGCCTGCAATATTTCTGCTGAAAACTCTGCAGATAGATAACATTAAGGGATCTCCCTTTTCTGTAACTATTTTCTTTCCTTTTGCTGTTTTTATTTTTATTTTTTCATTACTACTTTTTTCCATTTTAATCACTATATATCTTAGTCCGGACCTCCTCAGGTTGATTTTGTTTGGGGGACTTCCATCTCCTGGATCTAGATATTTCCTTCCTCAGATTAGGGAAGTTTTCAGCCATTACTTCTTCAAATAATTTTTCTGCCTCCTTTTTTCTCTTCTTCTTATGGGGTCTGTATAATGCAAATGTTATTATGTTTGATGGAGTCACTGCATTCCCTAAGTCTATTCTCATTTTGCCTAATTATTTTTTCTTTCATTTGGTCAGTTTGTTTATTTTCCATTATTCTTTCTTCCAGGTTATTAATTCATTCTTCTGCTTCCTCTAGCCTGCTATTTATTCCACTAGTGTATTTTTAATTTCATTTATTGTGTTCTTCATCTCTGATTATATATCTTATATAGATATATAAAAAGGTATATATATATATGTCTTATAAGGATATATATATATATATATATATATATATATATATATATCTTTGTTAAGGATCTCATTGATGTCCTCCACTCTTCTGTCAAGTCGATTGAGTACTTTTATGACCATTCTTTTAAATTCTCTATCAGACATATTACTTACATCCATTTCTCTTTTTTTTTTTTTTTTTTGCTGTAGTTTTGTCCTGTTCTTTCTTTCTTTTTTAATGTTTATTTATTTTTGAGACAGAAGACAGATGAAGCACAAGCAGGGGAGGGGCAGAGACAGAGAGGCACAGAATCCAAATCAGGCTCCAGGCTCTGCAATGTCAGCACAGAGCTTGATGCGGGGCTCAAACCCACGAACCACTAGATAATGACCTGAACTGCAGTTGACACTTAACCAACTGAGCCACCCAGGCACCCCAGTCCTGTTCTTTCATTTGAGACATATTTCTCTGCCTTCCAATTTTTCCTAACTCTCTGCCTGTTTCTGTGTGTTAGGAAAGTCAGCTAAAACTCCTCTTGAATGTAGTGGGTAGTGCACACACTTTCAACAAGTTGGTGTTTATCATTTTCCACAGGGTACATGCAGTGGCTGCAGAACTTGGGGCTTCCTGAAACCTTTCTGCAAATAGCACAGGTCAGAAGATGTGGTGTTGGCCATATTTATGCTGGTCTTCTGGGGGAGGGAACCTGCAGCATGAGCACTAAAGCAAATATGACTGGAAAGGGTGGATCCACCAAAGCATGGGGGGGGGGGGGACAAGTCTTGATGTAAGCAAATTAGGTGCAAGTGTTGGCACTGTGCCTGTTCCCACATGTGGCCTTGAGTTTATGCTGAGTAGCTAGGGAGGGAAATGTCACCTACAAGCTCCTTTGTTCTTGGAAGGGTCTCACTGCAATCTCTACCTCTCCAAGACATGCTCCTACATGAGTTAATAACTCTTGTATGACCCAGGTGTTTTTCAAACTGTTGATTCTACACTGGATCACTGTGGGATGTTTGTATGCACTCTCTTTAAGGGTGGGGACTCAGCTTCCTAACACCCTTGAGGCTCTTTCAGGGCCTAGACTTCTGATTTTGAAAAATCCAGCCTTTAATTCCCACTGGTTGTAAGAACTCATGAAATTTGGCTGTTCTCACTTTCAAAGACAAATGTTATGAGGATTTGTCTTCTCTGTGCAGTCTTCCTGGTATGATAGTTTGGTTTTTGCCCTTCTCTGTGCTCCCATCTCCCTCTGACCATGGATAGCAACAGTCCTTTTAGCTATCCCCATGTCTTCCCTTCTTACACTCTTCAATGTGATCTCTCTACCTTTAGGTGTGGAGTTTGTTTTGCTGGTCTTTGGGTCATTTTCTGTCTTGCTTAATGTGAGAATTATCTAGTATCTGTGGGACAAGACTAGCTTAGGGTCCTCCTAACTCTGCCATCTTCCCAGCTTCCCATGATAAGTGTACTCTTGATTTTCTTTATTTCATCCCTTCCCTTCACCCATCTCTCCTCTGGAAACTAACAGTTTGTTCTCTGTATTTAAGATTCTGGTGGGGGTTTTTTTTTTGTCTCTTTTTTCCTTTATTTGTTTTATTACTTAAATTCCACATGTGAGTGAAATAATATTTCACTTATTTCACTTGGCATTATACCTTTTAGGTCCATCCACAGTACAAATGGCAAGATGTCTTTTAAATTTTTTTTTTCAACGTTTATTTATTTTTGGGACAGAGAGAGACAGAGCATGAACGGGGGAGGGGCAGAGAGAGAGGGAGACACAGAATCGGAAACAGGCTCCAGGCTCTGAGCCATCAGCCCAGAGCCTGACGCGGGGCTCGAACTCACGGACCGCGAGATCGTGACCTGGCTGAAGTCGGACGCCCAACCGACTGCACCACCCAGGCGCCCCCAAGATGTCTTTTTTATGGGTGAGTTGTATTCCATTCTATCTATATACCACATCTTCTTTATTCATTTATCTAAGGTTGGACACTTGGGTTGCTTCCATATATTGGTTATTATAAATAATGCTGTAATAAACATACTGGTGCATATATCTTTTCAAATTAATGTTTTTGTTTACTTTGTGTATATACTCAGTACTGGAATTACAGTATCATATGGTAACACTACTTTTAATTTTGTGATGAACGTCCATACTGTTTTCTACTGTTGATGCATCAATTTATATTTCTGACAGTGCATGAGTGTTCATTTTTTCCACATCCCTGTTTATTTATGGGCTCTCTATTCTGTTCCATTGATCTATGTGTCTATTTTTGTGACAGTGCCATACTATTTTGATTGCTATAGCATTGTATTATATCTTAAAATCTGAATTTGAGATCCCTTTTGCTTTGTTCTTCTTTTTCAAGATTTCTATTGTTATTTGGGGTCTATTATGTATCCATACAAGTTTTAGTGTTATTTGTTATTTAGTGTTATTTGTTCTACTTCTACAAACAAAATTTTGCTGATATTATGATAGGGATTCCATTAAGTCTGTAGATTGCCTTGGGTAGTATGGACATTTAAAAAATATTTGTTCTTCTCATCCATAAACATGGGATATCTTTCCATTTGTTTGTATTAGAGGTCTTTCATCCCCTTAGTTAAGTTTATTCCTGGCTATTTTATTCTTTTTGATGTAATTATAAGGGAGTTTTTCCCTTAATCTCTTTCTGCTACTTCATTATTAGTGTATAGAAATACAACAAAACTCTGTATATTAAATTTATATCAAACTAATATACTGGATTTATTTATCAGTTTCAGTATCTTTTTTAGTAGTCTTTATACCTCTCTATATACATAGTGTAGAGGCCACTTTTAGGCAACAAACTTGAGCAAAGGAATCCTGAGTTAGGTAGAAGGGCCCACAGTGACCCCCTGACTGAATTCAAACAGGCCTATTAGGTGACTCACCTCAAAATATCCATAAGCCTTTGCTGGCCAATGGGTTACTTATATCCAGACACAAGTACCAAAAAAGGAAAATTCCATATGTTCCCATAATTACTCACCTTCCCCCTTAACTACAGCCCACCACTATTGCCTCCAGGCAGTCTCTACTTTGCTGTCCTGCCCACTGATCCTTTTCAGTGTACTCAGTAAACTTCTATGTCCTTTGTTCTGCCTTGGGTGAATTCTTTTACTTCCTGAACCACCAGTCTCCACACAATCATGTCACCCCACATTTGGTGGTCCATATGGGGAGACTTTGCCAGCCCCAGGGATCTCCCCAGATTCTCTGAGAATTTCTCAGTACTTTCCTTTGGTGGACCAACTCTAGTACTCTTTGGGGAACTGACAACTTCTGGTCAAGGTTACTCCTCGGTGAGAATGTGAAGCCCCTGAGGGAACCAGCCAGACCGTCCTTGCCCAGAAGGGTGAGGGATTTCCCCTCTTGACCATTGTAAGAGTCCTTCTCTCCCTCTTATTTGTCTTTTTCACCTTTCAGCAGTCTAACCTTAGTACTTATCAGTTAACTGAAGATCCATGGATAGGGAAGCTCCCTAGTGTGGTATAAAGGTCTGAGAGTGAACAGGTTGGACTCTCTATGCCTGTAAGAGAAAAGGACCCCCTTCCTTTGCTGTCTTACTCCATCTCCCTGAGGCCTCCATTCCCAAGATGTGGTGTAGATGGCAGAAGTTAATCCATGGCAAATTGTACACACTACAGGCTCAGTTGAGATCCTTTCTTGATACTGATGGACTCTCAGTCACCTTGGTTCTTCTTTTTTAATTTTTTAGTGTTTATTCATTTTTCAGAGACAGAAAGAAGAGAGCATGAGCTGGGAAGGGGCAGAGGGAGAGGGAGACAGAATCCAAAGCAGGCTCCAAGCTCTGAGCTGTTGAAACAGAGCCCACCGTGGGGCTCAAACCCACTGACTGCAAGATCACGACCTGAGCTGAATTCGGATTCTTAACCGACTGAGCTACCCAGGTGCCCCTCAGCCACCTTAATTCTTTTGGCTCCCTCCCCTTTATTCCATTGTTCCCATGGGCCCAACCACCACCTTTATCTACAGGCAAAATACATTCTTATGCATCGAGGAGTGAATCCTCCCCCTTTTTCTGACCTGGTTTGGCCAACGGGTGTCCAGCTATCCTTTTTGCATGGGATGTCTCAGCAGAAATTGCCATTGCTATTTGCTGTGACCCTCTCCTTGGTGGAATGTCTCAGTAGAGTCAGTTGCCCCACGTAAGGTCTGGTCCTTTTTCAGGTCAGTAGGATACCCTGACTGAAATTGTGGCCATGAGTCAGAAACCCATTCCTTTTGGTGAGACACCCCTTTGGGAACTGGAAGCTTCCCACTATGGGACAAACTCCGTCTATTTCTTCAGACTCATCCTTGGGCTGTGTTCTTAGAAACTGGAACAAATTTGAGCACCAAAGCCTCAGGAAAGGTATCTGATCATTTTATGTAATGTTTCCTGGCCTCAATACAAACTCCCAGATCAAGAGATATGATCTATCCACAGAACTCTTTCTTATAATACTATTTTCAAGCTTAACTTCTGTTGCAGGAGCTCTTCCAAATAATGAGAGATCTCATATATATATATATATATATATATATATATATGCCTTCATGGCATTGTCCCCCAAATTCTGACCTCCACAAAAACGGTAGAATGTCTTGCTCAATTTCATGACCATCTGGTCTTGAGGATAGCTATACAACCTGAAACTTTGAAGTTTTGCTAAGTTAAATGATAGATTGGATTGAATTCATTGGATGCCTAAGTTTTTTCCAAATAAGATAAAATACTGAAACATGAATTACTGAACATAAGGTTTATCTGCTTTTGACTTTTTATTGCAGAAAAACTAAAGATACTTGGGTCTGTTGGAAAACATGCTTTGTGCTTAATTGGTTCATAAATTTGCCAGTTAAAGAATTCTGGTGTAACAGATAGTTCACAATTGGTTACAACTTAGTTTTCACTGGTGACTATTGTTTCTAAGAGTTAAAATTCTGAAAAATGTAATTAGTACTGAAGAAAATAAGGGAAGACTCTGTATGCAGAAAAGTAGGAGGTATATGAGAAAGATCTAAGGAATGGGAATACACTGTGTTGAGGTAAAGTAATTTTGTCCTAAAATTTGGTTGGAGAGAAAAGGCCTAGAACAAAATCTGAATGCAGAAGAAAGTTGTAGAAAGTTTGTGAAGGGAAATCTTTAAAAAAGAATTTTACATGTGGTCAGGATGGACTAAGATTGAAATGAATGGATTATAAAAGTACACTGTTAGAAGATTGACTCTCTGTTAAAAAGACAAAGTTTTCTTAGATTGTTGGTCTGCTCTTGATAAGAAAATGTAAACAAAAGTTTGTTTCTTTTTGTCTGCCTGAAAAACCAAAACTATTATGTTTTGTCTTTATCATGTCTTTGATTATTTACAATAGTTAAAACTTTGGGGTGCCTGGGTGGCTCATTCAGTTAAGCTTCTGACTTTGGCTCAGTCATGATCTCATGATTCATGGGTTCAAGCCCTGCATCAGGCTCTGTGCTGACAGCTCAGAGCCTGGAGCCTGTTTCAGATTCTGTGTCTCCCTCTCTCTCTGCTCTTCCCCTGCTTGTGCTCTGTCTCTTTCTCTCTCAAAAATAAATAAACATTAAAAAAAATCAAGATAGTTAAAACTTCTAAATATTAAAGGAGTGAAATTTTTCTAACAAGTATATAACCCTACATATATGCCTTTGAAATCTCTTCTTGCCACCTTGGTTAAAACATAATTAAGTTTTAAGTTTTGTAGTATCTGTAATCCTTTTTAGGCATGTGTTTTACAGTTTTCTGAGGTTTTTAACAAACTTCCCTAAGATCTGAATTGTAAACAAAGTCTTTTTGACTAATTAGGCCTTTGTATTTGATATGTTATATTATTCCAGAAACACTGATTAACAAATATTATGCCTCAGGTTATGTTGTTTTGGTAAATGCTCTAACTATTCTAGAGATTGTACACACTTCCTAAAGTTTTAATATGTTTTGGTATAAGGCTATTACTTGATATTCTGATTATTGAAGTATTACGTGTCAATGAAATAATCCAATTTCCTTGTCAGCTATATTATAATGAAGTCTCGTATCAGATCTTCAACCATGTCCAATTTTTATTCTTTTGCCACTTATATTTATTGTTTTTATTCCCTTGTGAAATGTATCACCTTCAAGGATACTTATAAAAAGTGTTTTTGACATATGCAGGTTTTTGATACCTTTAAAATCATAAAACTATAATGGGTAAAAATTTCTAGAACTAACTAAAAAGCTGCAAACTGAACAAAAGAATTAGTAACATAGGGCTAAATTAATTGAGGAAGATGATTATAGTCTTTGTGACTCTTGTTAAAATATTGCTGGTTCTTTAATGTTTACTCTTCCAGATTAAGGAAGCTTTCTCTTAAGACATCCATGATATACAGAAATATGGTAAAATATTCCTTTGTGAAAAAATTGAAGCATTTACCTTTTCTCTCTACCTGAACCCTCTGAAATTCAAAACTCCTCTGTGTTCTTTCTTTCATGGCAAATATAATTATTTGACTAAGTCCAATAAGAATCTGCTCTCTTTTTAACAGGACACCATTGGAAACACTAGTTATATAACCAAGGCATTGACTGGAATGTCATATTTGAAAGACATGCATAGACTCAGGTGTGACAGCTTTAGGAAACTGAGGTTGACTTCATGAAGCATGGAGCAAATAGAGTGCTTTGGAAAATTTGGCCTAACACCTTGCTTACAAAGTTCCCAGCAGCCTTACCAGGTGAGTAGAGAATGTCTCTTCCTGGCAGGTGCACAAAGCTCAGGATACATTGGGGACCTTGAGAAGAGGAACTAACCAAAACCTACAGGTATTGCAGGCATGTCTCATGGCAAGTATTTGGCTTGGTTTCTGGTATTGAGAATCTACTAAAAGTTCGATCTAGAGATTCTTTATAAAAAGTTCCAGCATAGATTTGGGGTTAAGATGGTGGAGGTGTAGGGTGACTTTAAGCTTGCTTCCTACCTTGAACATGACTACATACATATCAAATCATTGAACGATCAAGAAATCGATCTGAGAACTGAGAGAACAAAGATGCACATTTATAAGCAGAAAAAATGACCACCTTATGGAAGGTAGGAACTGCATAGAGTTGATTTGAGATAGAAAAGAGCCACAGGCATTGTGGAGGGGAGGGACCCCTGACTGCTGAGACAGGGGAAAGGAGAGAGAAAGAGTGAAAAAAAGAGTGAAAACACATACAGGGTATTTCACAGGAAAAACTCTTCCCCAAAACCATTGACTAAGCAAAAGGAGGGGGTTTAAATATCAAAAGATTTTATAAGTAGCAGAGTGCTTAGTCTGAACTTACAGAAGCCATCAGCATTGCCAGGGTCACGCCTGGTGGTACTCTACTGGGAAAGGAGGATGGAGACCTAGTAGCAGGCAGCATGGTCTGAGGGTACCCTGGGTTGCATGTGGAGAAACAGTGCCCCCTGTTTGGAATGCATTTGGTAGAGGTAATATAGCATCTCCAGGGGCAGAAGACCCAGACGGCACCATTGACCTGCCCCATTCACCAGCATAGGAACAAAGACATTGTCTGAGGGCAGCAAACCCTGCCACTGACTTTGTATTGTGATTTATCATAAACTCTGAAATGCCGAGGAGTTGAGCAACCATTTTCTGGGACAAGCTCACACTGGCCACAGCACAGTGAGACCTCCTCCCAGAGGCTCACCATGTAACTGAGCTGAGGGAGTCTCTGAAGTTTAAAGTTTTTAAACACAGGAGGGCTGTGCTGTCTGACGGACGAACAGATCAGACACCAACAGGGTGCATGTAGGGATCTGATGGAAGCCAGGGACACAGGAAGGGTGATTGTTCCTCTGTGAGAGCTTCCTGAGGAGTGGTGGGCAAGAGTTCCCAGTTCCATAAATGAGAACGTGGGTGAAACCATTTTCGCCCCTTGCCAAACAGCAGTGACCAACTTCAGTGAGCTAAATGGAGACCACTACACTAAGTCCTGCCTCTTTGCACCATACAAGTGCATCTCCACTAAGACCAGCACAAACCACTCACATGCACCAAGTCTACTGATTATAGAGTGCTGCAAAGCTTCAGCTCCAGGGAAAATAGAAAATTTTAAAATTAAAAAAATTAAAAATTACAAAAATTAAAAGATTAATATAAAAAGGAAGCTAGATTCTATTTTACTTGGAGCTGAAGCTTTGAAGCACTCTATGATCCTTGTATTTTATATATATTTACTGTTATTTTTTTTTGGATCTAGCTTCCATTAACAAACAGATCAAAACACAACTAGGATCTAGGTGGTTTTTTTTTTTTTCTGGACAAAATGACAAGATGGAGGAATTTACCCCATAAGAAAGAACATACAGTAGAAATTGTGGCCAGAAATTTAATCAATATGGATAGAGTAAGATGTTTGAAGTAGAATATAAAACAACAATTATAAAGACACTAGCTGGGCTTGAAAAAAGCATAGAAGACACTAGAGAATCCATCCCCTACTGCAGAGATAAAAGAACTAAAATTGAGTCAGTCCAAAATTTAAAATGCTATAACCGAAATGCAAACCCAAATGATTATCGTAACACCGAGGATGGACCAAGTGAAGGTATGAATCAGTGATGTAAAATATAAAATCATGGAAAATAATGAAGTTGAAAAGAAGAGGGAAAGAATGGTATTGGATCATGAAGGTAGACTTAGGAAAGTCAGCAACTTCTTAAAACATAATAACATTCTTATCATATGAATCCCAGAAGATGAAGAAAGAGAAAAAGGGTCAGAAGGTTTATTTGAGAAAATTATAGTTGAAAACTTCCTTAATCTAGCAAAGGACACAGACATCAAAACCCAGGAAGCACAGGGAACTCCAATTAAATTAAACATAAACCAGCCCTTACCTAGACATATCATAGTCAAATTCACAAAATACACAGACAAGGAAAGAATCCTGGAAGGAGCAAGAAAAAAAAAAGATTCTTAATCTACAAGGGAAGATAGATCAGATTCATACCATATCTGTCCACAGAAACTTGGCAGGCCATAAGGAAAAGGCAGGATATTTTCAATGTATTGAATAAGAAAAATACACAGACAAGAATACTTTATTCAGAAAGGCTGTCATTCAGAATAGAAGGAGAAATAAATAGTTCCCCATGAAAACCAAAACTAGATGAGTTCATTACCACTAAACCAGCCCTGCAAGTAATATTAAAGGGGAATCTCTCAGTGGGGAAAAAAAGACCAAAGCAGCAAAGACTAGAAAGGAATAAGGAACATCACCAGAAATACCAATGCTACTGGTGGCACTAATTTCATATCTTTCAATAATCACTCTGAATGTAAATGGACTAAATGCTCCAATCACTAGACATAGGGTATCAAAATGAATTTAAAAAATGAGACCCATCTATATGCAACCTACAAAAGACTCATTTTAGACTTAAAGACACCTGAAGATTGCAAGGGAAGGGATGGAAAACCATCTATCACATTAATGGATGTCAAAAGAAAGATGAAGGAGTCATACTTAAATCAGACAAACTAGATGGTAAAACAAAGACTGTAATAAGACATGAAGAAAAGCACTATATTATAATTAAGGGGACTCTCCAACAAGATCTAATAATTACAGTATATCTGCCCCCAACTTGAGGCAAAGAAATGTATAAATCCATTCATAACAAATATAAATAAACTCATTTATAAGAATACAATAATAGTAGGGGACTTTAACACCCCACTTACAACAATGGGTAGATCATTTAGGCAGAAAATCAACAAGGAAGCAATGGCTTTGAATGACACACTGGATAATGGACTTAACATATCTATTCAGAATATTTCATCCTAAAGCAGCAGAATACACATTCTTTTCAAGTGGACATGGAACATTCTCCAGAATAGATCACATACTAGGTCACAAATCAGGCCTCAACAAGTACAAAATTATTGACATCAGGCCATGTATATTTTCAGAACACAAAACTATGAAACTTGAAGTCAACCACAAGAAAAAACTTGGAAAGATCACAAATATATGGAGTTTAAAGAAAATCCTACTAAAAGTTGAATGGGTTAAACAATAAATTAAAGAAACATTTAAAAAAACACATGGAATTGGGGCGCCTGGGTGACTCAGTCAGTTGAGTTTCTGACTTCAGCTCAAGTCATGATCTCATGGTTCATGAGTTTAAGCCCTGCATTGGGCATACCCTGTCAGTGAAGAGCCTGCTTCAGATCCTCTGTTCCCCTCTCTCTCCGCCCCTCCCCCACTCACATGCTCTCTCTGTCTCTCTCAAGTATAAACATTAAATAAAGACACATGGAGGCAAATGAAAATGAAAACATGACAGTCCAAAACCTTTGAGATACAGCAAAGTCAGTTCTAAGAGGGAAGTATATTGCAATACAGGTCTACTTCAAGATGCAAGAAAAGTCTAAAATACACAACCTAACATTATACCTATAGGAGCTAGAAAAGGAACAACAAATAAAGCCTAAATCCACTCGAAGGGAAATAATAAAGATTAGAGGAGAAATAAATAATACAGAAACAAAAAAGCAGTAGGGACAGATCAATGAAAGTAAGAGCCAGTTCTTTGAAAGAATTAATAAAATGGATAACCCCCCAGTCAGACTTATCAAAAAGAAAAGGCAAAGGACCAAAATAAATAAAATTATTAATTAAAAAGGAGAGACCAGGGGCCCCAGGGTGGCTCAGTTCGCTAAGTGTCCAACTCGATTTCAGCTCAGGTCACGATTCCAGGATTGTGGGATTGAGCCCCATGTTGGGCTCAGTGGTGAGCACGGAGCTTGCTTAAGATTCTCTCTCTCTCTTCCTCTACCCCTCTCTCCCATTTGAGCTCTCTCCCTAAAAAAAAGGATAGATTAAGACAAACACAACAGAAATACAAATAACCATAACAGAATGTTATGAAAAATTATATGACAACAAACTAGGCAATCTCAAAAAAGTGGACAAACCCCTAGAAACATACAAACTACCAAAACTGAAACAGAAAGACATAGAAAATTTGAACAAACCCATAACCAGCATAAAAACTGATTCAGTAGTCAAAAATCTCTTAACAAACAAAAGTCCAGGACCATACAGCTTCCCAGGGGAATTCTACCAAACATTTAAAGACTTAATACCTATTCTTCTCAAACCGTTCCAAAAAATAGAATAGGAAGGAAAACTTCCAAACTCCTTCTGCAAGGCTAGCATTATATTGATTCCAAAACCAGGCAAGGAGCCCACTAAAAAGGAGAATTATAGGGGCACCTGGGTGGCTCAGTCAGTTGAGTGGCTGACTCTTGGTTTCAGCTCAGGTCATCATCTCATGGTTCATGGGTTCAAGCCCTGCATCAGGTTTGCACTGACAGCACAGAGCCTGCTTGGGATTCTGTCTCCCTCTCTCACTGCCCCTCCCCTGCTCACTCTCTATCTCTATCAAAAATAAATAAATAAACATTTTTAAAAAGGAGAATTAGAGGCCAATATCCCTGATGAACATGGTTGCAAAAATTCTCTACAAGATACTAGCTAATTGAATCCATCAGTACATTAAAAGAACTATTTGCCATGATCAAATGGGATTTATTCCTGGGCTGCAGGGTTGGTTCAATATTCACAAATCAATGAACATGATACACCACATTAATAAAAAAAGGATAATAACCATATTATCAATAGGTGCAGAAAAAAACACATAGGTGCAGAAAAAGCATTTGACAACATAGCACCAATTCTTGATAAAAACAAATGCTCAATAAAGTAGGGATAGAAGGAAGATACTGAACATTATAAAATCCATATATGAGATACCTACAGTTAATATCATCCTAATAAGGAAAAACTGAGAGCTTTTTCTTTATGGTCAGGAACAATACAGGTATGCCCACCTCTCATCATTACTATTTAACATAGTAGTGGAAGTCTTAGCCTCAGCAATTAGACAACAAAAAAGAAAAAGAAAAGATCCAAGTCAGCAAGGAAAAAGTCAAACATTTACTATTTGCTGATGATATGATCCTCTATGTAGAAAACCTGAAAGACTCCAACAAAAAAAAAATTGCTAGAATTGACACATGAATTCAGCAAATTTTCAGGATATAAAATCAACATACAGAAATCTGCTGCATTTCTAAACACCAATAATAAAGCAGCAGAAAAATAAATCAAGGAATTGATTCCATTTCCAATTGCACCAAAAACCTTAAGATACCTAGGAATAAACCTAACCAAAGTGGTAAAAGATCTGTACTCTGAAAGTATAGAAAAATTATGAAGGAAATTGATGAGGAAACAAAGAAATGGAAAAACATCACATGTTCATGGATTGCAAGAAAGAACATTGTTAAAATGTTTATACTACCAAAAACAATCTACACATTTAATGCAATCCCTATCAAAATATCATCAGCATTTTTCATAGGTACAGAACAGGCAATCCTAAAATTTTTCTGGAACCACAAAAAAAACCGAATAGCCAAAGCAATCCTGAAAAAGAAAAGCAAAGCTGGAGGAATCACAATTCTGGACTTCAAGCTATATTACAAGCTGTAGTCATCAAGACAGTATGGAACTGCATAAAAATAGACACTCAGATCAATGGAACAGAATAGAGAACCCAAAAATGGACCCACAAACGTATGGCCAACTAATCTTTGACAAAACAGGAAAAAATATCCAATGGAATAAAAACAGTCTCTTCAGAAAAAGCTGTTGGTAAAACTTGACAGGAACATGCAAAAGAATGAAAGTGGAACACTTTCTTATACCATTCACAAAAATAATTTCAAAATGGATGAAAGATCTAAATGTGATGGGGCGCCTGGGTGGCTCAGTCGGTTAAGCGTCTGACTTCAGCTCAGGTCACGATCTTGCGGTCCGTGAGTTCGAGCCCCGCGTCAGGCTCTGTGATGGCTCAGAGCCTGGAGCCTGTTTCTGATTCTGTGTCTCCCTCTCTCTCTGCCCCTTCCCCGTTCATGCTCTGTCTCTCTCTGTCTCAAAAATAAATAAAACGTTAAAAAAAAAAATAAAAAAAAAATAAATGTGAGACAGTAAACCATCAAAATCCTAGTAGAGTACACAAGCAGCAACCTCTTTGACCTCAGCCACAGCCACCTCTTACTAGACATGTCACCAGAGGTAAGGAAAACAAAAGCAAAAATGAACTATTGGGACTGCATCAAGATCAAAAACTTCTGCAAGCAAAGGAAACAATCAACAAAACTAAAAGGCAGCCTATGGAATGGGAGAAGATATTTGTAAATGACATATCTGACAAAGGTCTAGTATCCAAAACCTATAAAGAACTTATCAAACTCAGCACCCAAAAAACTATAATCAAGTTAAGAAATGGGCAGAAGACATAGATAGACATTTTTGCAAAGAAGACATTGGATGGCTAACAGACACTTGAGAAGATGCTAAACATCACTCATTATCAGAGAAATACAAATCAAAACCATGATGAGATACCACCTCACACCTGTCAGAATGGCTAAAATTAGCAACACAGGAAACATCACATGTTAGCAAGGATGCAGAAAAGGGGAACTTTCTTACACTGTTGGCGGGAATGCTATGTGGTTCAGCTACTCTGGAAAACAGTATGGAGGTTCCTCAAAAATTACCTTATAGGTCTACCCTATAAGGGGTGTCTGGCTGGCTCAGATGGAAGAGTTTTTGACTTAATCCTGAGGTCGTGAGTTTGAGCACCATTTTGGGTATAGAGATTACTTAAATGAATAAATAAAAATTTAGAAAAAAAGATCTATTCTATTCTATGATCTAGCAATTTCACTACTAGTTATTTACCCAAAGGATACAAATATACAGATTCAAAGAGGCAAATGCACCTCAACGTTTATAGCAGCATTGGAAACAGCCCAAATATCCATTGACTGATAAATGGATAAAGAAGATGTGGTAGATATTTTTACATATTGTAATATTACTCAGCCATCAAAAAGAATCAAATCTTACCATTTGCAACAATGTGGGTGGAGCTAGAGTGTATCATGCTAAGCAAAGTAAATCATTTAGAGAAAGATCAATACTATATGATTTCACTCATATGTGAAATTTAAGAGATAAAACAAATATATGCCAGAGGAAAAGAATAAAAGAGGAATACAAGCCATAAGAGACTCCTAAAGACAGAGAAAAAAATGAGGGTTGATGGAGGGAGGTGGGAGGGGGATTGGCTTGGTGGGTGATAGGTATTAGAAGGGCACTTGTTATGATGAGAACTGGGTGTTGTATGTGTGAATCACTGAATTCTACTCCTTTATTTTTTTAACTTAATGTTTATTTATTTTGAGATAGACACACAGAGAGAGAGAGAGGCAGAGACAGAGACAGAGCACGAGTTGGGGAGGGGCAGAGAGAGAGGGAGGCACAGAATCCAAAGCAGGCTCCAGGCTCTGAGCTGTCAGCACAGAGCCTGGTGTAGGGTCCGAAATTACTAAACATGAGATCATGACCTGAGCTGAAGTCAGACACTCAACTGACTGAGACTCCAAGGTGCCCCTGAATTCTACTCTTTTAACCAATATTGCACTGTATGTTAACAAACTAGAATTTAAATAAAAATTTGAAAAGAAAAAAAATAAAGTCTCTTCAATACTAAAAAAAAATAAAATAAAATAAAATAAAATAAAATAAAATAAAATAAAATTCCAAACTTCAGGGTCTTGGTGTTGTGGGCACCTGCACTGGTTCTCTCAGAATGTGTCTCACCACACTGGGAGTGATGCAGGTTTGACCCAGAAAGGCAGTCATGCCAGAGCATAGAAGCTTTGGATTTGGAGCAAGCAGGCTAAACAGCCAGTGTCTGATTTAACCACCCTTAGCAGGTGTCTCTGCACCTATACTGATGGTCAGGGTAGGTAATTGGTGACTGCCAGTTATTTTGTCCCCAAATATGCAATGCCACCTGTCAAAGATGGGCTCCAATAAGTAGGAACCATCTCTCCCCTTGGTTCTTAGGGGATTCTGAAATAGCACAGTCTTCTCTGGGATCGTTTGCCTGCCTCTGCTCCAGGAGTAGGGCAGTGTTCTCAAGTATCTATCCCAGCCAAGTCCAGGGACCTCTAAAACTCTGGTCTTTGAGCCTTACTGGTTGCAAAAACTCATGAAATTCAGCTCCCCTAGCCAATGGCTTTGGAGAAGTGTTCTTGTGTGCACTCCACTCTCTTTCGCCCCTCTCAATGACAAAGGCTCCCTCCCCTCTGCAGCACCTGTGATCCATTTCTCCTTCAAACTGTGTCTTCACACTTCCTATCTTTCCCGCAGTGGCCTCTTCTCTCCATTTGTGCAGTTTGTTCTATCAGTCCTCAGGTCAGAGTATTCAGAATGATTTTATAGTTCTCTGTGTTTGAGGGACAAGGCAAGCCTAGGGTCCTCCTACTATGCCATGTTAACTCCCCCATTTCTTTTCCTTTATTTTTGATCATTTTTACTGTAATATGTCTAGTGTGGCATTCTTTGAATTTATCCTGCTTGGTGTTTTATAGTGTCATAAATCTAGAGCTTCCTGACTTTCATCAGTTCTGTAAAATTTTTCCAGATCCCTTCAAATATATTCTTATTCCTTGTTCTCTCTCTCTTTGCAGGATTCCATGTATGTTAGATTTTTTTAATTTGTACCATATGCTCTATGCTCTTTTTCAGGTTTTCATCCTCTTTTCCCTTTATGCCATCCATTCATATGACCTATTTTCCAATTTATGATTTTTTTGTGTCTAATATGCTGTTAAACCTGTATATTTACATATTGATTTCAAATATTGTATTGTTTTGTTCCATAATCTTCATTATATTATTTGATATAGACTTAAATTTTGTATTGAGGTTTTCCTACATTTTCTTTAACATATTAATAAAAAATTATTATACTTAGTTTTAATTATTTTATTTCCTTTACTTCATTGAGCTATAGCATTCACATATTAAATACATGAAGTGTTACTAATGTCAACTGCTATTGGACATAATTTTTAGTTATGTAGAGTTGGACATTTCTAGTTTGGTGTATGATGAATAAAACTTCTATGAACATTATTGTGCATGTCTTTTATTAGGTATACGCACTTACAGTAAAATTGTTCCAGGAACATGCTTGTAATCCAAAGCACTTGTATATCAAAGCAAATTTCCCCATAAGAAATAATGGAAACTCAGATGATTCTTTCCACAACCCCAAAATATTCATATAAAAATGATTACAGTACTATAATATAATACAAAATAATAAGGAAAATACAAAATATAAATAAAAATAAACAAATTAACCTGAGTTTACCTATGAAAACCTTCATGGCTGGTGTGAGGCAGACAAGAGAGAGGAGGGTTATTGTGTAGGATGACTTTCACTATCACTAGTGGAATCACTGCTATTGGATCAATGAAATCTTTTTCTTTTCATGCAGTTTTAATAAGGAACCTATTCAATGACACTTGCTTTTTGCTCCTTTTGAGGCAAATTTCACAGAAATGTGACATTGCATTGTCATTAAACAGAGTCATCACTCGCACTGCTACAGCCTCATTGTGGTAATTTTCTACAAAATTTTGCACTGTTTCCCACATTTTACACATCTCCCTAATCTCATTTGAAGTGAGGGATTCTTTCACCTTTTCCCCCATCTCCTCTGCAGACAAGATCTCCTCCATAACCTCTTGCTGTTGCTTGCAATGCGATCCATCAGTTCATCAGTGGTCAGCTCCTAGCCAGGTTCTCCACCAGCTCTTGAGTGTTGTCCTCATTCACCTCCAGTCTCACGGTCTTCCCCAAGGCTACAATTTGATTGAAAACTGGCAGCTCCTGTTCATGAGCAAGCCCCTCTAAATAATGTCAAAGAACACAATCAGGCCACAGTGTTCCCCAAGCAGAATTGAGGGTTTTGTTAGTGATCCCATCCCAGGCTTTATCAATAATCTTGAGGCCATTCCCAGTGTGGAAATTATTTTTCCCAAACTTTCAGAGTCACCTTGAAGCATCACTGAAATAGTGGTTTGGTGTAAAGCTTTTTAAAGTTCAAAATGACCTGCTGATCCATGGGCTGGAGGATTGAAGTGGTGTTGGGAGGAAGGAATTTGACCTTAATGAACTCAAATTCCTCCTGAAAGTAGTTATCAAAACTGGAGGATAAGCAAGAGCATTATCCATAACCAGCAAGGCTTTGAGTGGCAGATTTTTTTCTAGAAGGAATTTTTTCACTGTAGAACCAAAGACTTCATTGATCTACTCAATTAACAAGATATGTGTGGCCCAAGCCTTGCTGTTGGACCTACACATAACATTTAACTGGGTCTTCTGCACCCTGCATTTCTTGAAGGCTCATAGATTCTCAGAATGATACATGAATAGGGGCTTCACTTTGAAATCCCTGCTTGCATTGGCACAAAACAAGAGAGTGAGATGGCCTTTCATGGACTTGTGACCAAGCATTACATTCTCTTCTTCTGTAATGTAGGTCCTTTGTTATCTTTTTCCAAAGAAGCCTCCCATCCCATTGCATTTAAAAACTTGCTCTGGCAGGTAACACTCAGAAACCATGAGCTTCTGGAACTCGGTAGTAAATGCCTCAGCTGCCTTAGAGTCTGAACTCACAGCCTCTCTGTGCTTCACAACGCTATGGATGCCACTTCTCCTCTTAAAGTTATCAAACCACCCTCTGATTGTCTTGAAGCCTTCTTCATTTTCTGTTGATGTATCTAAGTTTACTTACAAGGTCAGTGTACAAAACCTTTGCCTTTTTGCAGATAAAGTTCTTGATCACAATATCACCTGCTAGTTACTTCTTGTTTATCCAAACCAGAAGCAACTTTTCTACATCTTCCAGAATGCATGGTCATTGCTTTGATATCCTCGTGACTCCTTTAGCTTCATTCAGCCTTATTATTTATTCTTTCTTCTTTAATATCATGCCAATGGTCAATGTAGACTTCTTATAAAATCTTGCAATTTCAGCCACTCGCACACTTTGTACTTCTCAATGATTTCCTTCTTCCACCGCAATCATCTCCTTTTTCTTACTGCCTTTCTTTTCAAACTTTTTCTGCAAGGGGGCCATTTTATATGTTTGTACAGATGTTGACTATAATACAGCATTAATAAACTCTTGTCATATACCATATTTAGTAACTGGCAATAAGACAACATAGGAAAGTGTCTATATCTGCAGCAGCCTGACCTAGAATGAAGCAAAGCATTCTTAAGCTTACCCTTGTATGGAAAAGCAAAGCACTATCTATTGGTGACAAAAAATACACTACTGCCTGTTGCGGGCACCTTCCAATGTTCTGAAAAATCACTGATTTCCACCACACACTGTAACCTGATACCAAGCATCCAAGTATGGGAAATGATCACCCACAAGGTTTCAGTGAGAGAGAGAGAGAGAACCATTGGCTCAGTTGTGATCATGTGATGTTCAACATCACATAATACTTGTATTGCAAAACATCACTTGTTATCAAGTTAAAATTTATTAGAAATGTTTGCTCCTTTTGTGGAACACTTGTAGAACAAGTTATTCACAATCCAAGGTTTTACTGTATATCTCTTGGGTATATACATATATATAGGGTATATACACATATATATATATATATATATATATATATATATATACATATACATATATATATACATATATACATATATATACATATATATACATATATATAGGGTATATATATATATATATATATATATATATATACACATATATATAGGACTTGAATACATACCGTGGGTTAGGCATAATCAGTTATTTTTATGTGTCTGGTATCTCTGATATTTAGATCACTTATTTATGTGTTTCAATTGTGTGTGTTTATCTCTTGGTTTTCTTTCATTTGATCCTAAATTCTAGAAGGATAGATGATTTTATTTATTTATTTTTGCATTTAGTTTTTATTTATTTATTTTAATTTACATCCAAGTTAGTTAGCATATAGTGCAACAATGATTTCAGGAGTAGAGTCATTAATGGCCTTACCCATTTAACCCAACCCCCTCCCACAACCCCTCCAATAACCCTCTGTTCTCCATATTTAAGAGTCTCTTATGTTTTGTCTCACTCTCTGTTTTTATATTATTTTTGCTTCCCATCCATTATGTTCATCTGTTGTGTATCTTTTTTCTTTGGAAGGCTGTGGTTTAAGAATAAGAATAAGAATATCTTATTCTTTCTTTTTAAATTTACATCTAAATTAGCATATGACACAACAATGATTTCAGGAGTGGATTCCTTAATACCCCTTACCCAATTAGCCCATCCCACCTCCCATAACCCCTCCAGCAACCTTCTGTTTGTTCTACATAGCTAAAGTTTCTTTTTAATATTTGTGGAGAATACACTTGAGATTTGTATTTGTCCTTAGCAAGTCAAATTTTAAATGTCTTTTCCTGCTTGTTTTTAATTGATAAGAATTATCTCACTGGAATTTGCATTTTTAAAAGATGAACTTAAAAAAAAAAAAAAGATGGACTAGATGAAGAATTCCTGGAGAACACCAGGCAAAGCACTTTATGTTTACATTGTAAAGGCACAGGGAGAAAAATGCAAGCACTTCCTGGACTTTTGTTCTCTTAAAGCCAGGATTTTTACATTACTTAAAGCCTTTTGAGATACATAAGAGAAATTTTGGAACTGGTAAAAAAGATTGGTCTTTGAATTGTTTGTGGAACCATACTTCTGGTCCTGTAAAGACTAGATTTGTAAAACAAGGACAGCTAATTTTAGTTTCTCAAAGAACTGGGTTGCTGCCTAAATAATATTAAAGGACTGACACACTGATCCACCTGCGAGAAAGTCTTCTTTTCCTCTGGGTATATTTAGCTTAGGGGAAAAACCTGAACAAATTTTATCAGTATTTGAATATCAGCTTTAAATTTGGCCAAATCATCAGATTTCTGATTGCAGATGTATTAAGTCTTTTAAAAATATCTTGCTAGTTTTAGCCAGGACAAACAGTAAAGATTTCTGGCAGTCTTAAATAGCCTCATATATCCGAGGCATCCTCAAAATGGGTATAAAAGATACTATTTTCATTAGAGTGTGGGACCCACGGAATTTAACAAAAATCCCCTACCCCTGGACAAGCAGAGCAAGACCAACTCCATTTTCTGCTACACCCACCATATCATGTATAACCCCCACATGACCTACTTATTGCTTAAGACACTACCCCACCCTAGTCAAGCCGCTGAGCACACCCTTACTGGAAACCGGCTCATATAGGAATGCAGAACCCCCAACCGCTAAAGAATGTAAACCCCGCCTTTTGCGCCAATTCTGACCAGAGTGATAGGCTAGTTCAAACAGTTACTATAGGGTAAATTGTAATTCAATTGGCCACCTGCGTGTGGACTGACATGACTATGCAACTTTCTGTGTGTGTTACAATCTCAATGGCCACTGGCCCCTATAAAACTGCTACGCCTCTTAACCTAGGGGTCCAAGTCCCTGCTCTGCTGTGTCGGGTATACTTGGGCCCAAGCTCGAGCTTGCAAATAAACCCTCCTGCGTTTGCATCGGTATCAGCTCCTTGGTGGTCTCTCAGATTCGAAATCGGGGGCATTACATAGAGCCACTCCCAAAGACAGCCAAAGAAAGACCTAACAATACGCATATCATGCCACAAGCAAGCAAGAAAGCCAAGCCATATTCTTAGGATGTAAAATAAAATGAGCAAGAATAAAAAAGTTATTCACAAGATAAAAAGGGCATGAATTTGGAAAGGAAGTGATAACATGAATTTTTATTTCCCTCTCTCAACTAGAATTAGGAGTTAATCTCTTGTTGCAGGATTTTTTTTAACCTCAAGACCTGGGGTTCATTGTCTTGTCACTTCTAAGAATGAAGAGGTAGACACAAAATGAGCATCAGGCAAAATTTATTAGAGTATAAGATTAGAAGGTAAGAATATTAGGAAAGCTCTCTTTACAGAGAGGGGACACTCAAAAGTGAATGCTCAAAGACTATAGGCAGGGGTCCTTGTTTTATAAGGTTCTGGTCAGCCCTCCCCATCCCTTCCCCCTTGTTCCTTCTCAGGTTCTATCCTTATTGGCTTGATAGCTCTATGTGCTGGGTTGTCCATTCCTGATTGGCTCATTTCCATTGTATGAGGGGTGGCCTATGGCTATACTTAGGTCTTTGGTCAAACTCCTGAGGGGGGGGTAGGTGGGGTCTGTTACATTCTTAAGAGTAACCTTAAGGCTGAGGGGGTTTGCTATAGTCAGAGCATTGTTCCAAAATATGTGTTTTTCCCCACCCAGGGACCTCAGGTCCTATCCTTTCCCTCTCTGCTTATTTTATCCTATCTATTATACTATTATACTATTTTTTTTTAATTTAGGAATCCCCTTAAGTTTAAGGTTTTTGTTTTTGTTTTTGTTTTTGTTTTTGTTTATTTACTGTGGCCCAAAGCCTTTGACCTAAGAGTGAAAGACACCTGAGGAAGATCACCTGTAACCTCAGGCAATTTTATTTTAAAAGGTAACTGTCTTTCAGTGTGGAAAGGCGTTTAAACAGAAAATTTGTAGACTGTGAGTACTCAGATAAAGAAAGATAGAAGGGAGTAGTAGGAGTCATTTCAGTCTCACAGTCTTCTGTCTTAGGCATCTCTTGTATTTTTAATTAGCCTTGTAACAGATCTCTCAATGAGTATATTTTGGAAACTTGAAGCCATTTGGAAGCTTCTAAATGCCAGTTAAAATAGGCATCGCATTCTGTTTATTTAATTTGGGAACTCTTACTTACAAATGCATTTTTTAAGTGAACAATATTGTCTAATTGGAGCATTTCCCATAATGACAACTGCAATTTTAGGTTATTTAAAAAAAGTATCCAAATATCTGCAACTTCTAGGATGATTGTTCTTAGACATAAAATAAGCACATGTGATGGAAGGTAGTCTGCTTGACTCTTTAGAATTTAAGGATCTCATTAGCTAAGCCTTTAGGTTTCTTGGAGCCAAACTAATACCTAAGAGGGATGTGCTGAAAGATTGGGGACTGTGCATGCTTTACCTCATTGCACAGAAGTTTTCTTGAGGCTGGT
This sequence comes from Leopardus geoffroyi, assembly GCF_018350155.1. Classification (NCBI taxonomy): domain Eukaryota; kingdom Metazoa; phylum Chordata; class Mammalia; order Carnivora; family Felidae; genus Leopardus; species Leopardus geoffroyi. The sequence goes on from NC_059343.1 coordinate 66,496,064, forward strand.
GGGTGACATACTATCAGTTTAAACTGTTCTGTGACCAACTTATCCTATTATCAGAGTCTTCTTGAGGTGTTGAGTCTTCTAATAGTCTTTAAATAATTGACCAATATTCATCAATTTTTTCAGCCATTTTTCCTCTGAGATCCCCACTACCAATAGCCTTAATTTATAGAAAACAAGACAGACATTTAATTTAATATATTAGCAGTACTGAGTCCTGCCCATAAGACTTTGTATGCACCACCACTAATTCCTGTGAAGCCTTACTGGGGCTTTCTACCCAGGGAACTGTAGCCTGAAAGACTAGGGGGTTGGCTATGAGCAGATATTTCTGCCAACTCAGTTGGGCTCCAAGCAAAACTGCCAGCTAACTGGGCTCCAGGCACAACAATCTACCAGCTCAGTCAGATTCTGGACAGAATATGCCATCTCAGTGTGGTAATGGATATAATCTGCCAACTGAAGCTGACCCGCCCAATAAAGGATAACCAATTAGATTGGGACCTCAATCACATTATGTGTCTTTTCCAACAACAACAGTGTGAAACTAGAAGTCAATCACAGGAAAAAAAATCAGGAAAGAACACATATATGTGGAGGGTAAGCAACATGTTACTAAACAATGAATGTGCCAACCAAGATATCTAATGGGAAATTAAAAAATAAATGTAGACAAATTAAATGAAAAATAAATAGTCCAAAATCTTTGGGATGCAGCAAAAGCTATCCTAAGAAGAAAGTTTAGAGCAATACAGGCCTAGCTCAAGAAACAAGAAAAATCTCAAATAAAAAATCTAACATTACACACGAATAGGTTAGAAAAAGATGAACAAACAAAGCCCAAAGTCAGTAGAGGGAAGGAAATAATAAAGATTAGAGCAGAAATAAATTATATATATATATATATATATATATATATATATATTCAATAAACACATATATATAACTATATTATATATATTATATATTTATATATTTATATTAATATATATTTAATAATTTATAATTTATATCAATATATATATTATATATTATAATATAATATATAATATAATATATTATAATATAATATATAATATATATTATATAATATAATATATTATAATATAATATATAATATATATTATATTATATGTTATTATAGTATAATATAATATATTAATATTAATAATTTATATTAATATATATTTAATAATATATTAAGTATATTTATATATTTATATAATATATATATCATATTATATATATACACACACACAAACTATAACAACTATAACTATATACACACACACACACTATATATATATATATATATATATATATGTATATATATAAACAATAAAGCCAGGTGCTGTTTTTTTTTAAGGGTCAACAAAATTGTTAAACATTTAGCCAGACTTATCAAGAATAAAAGAAAGAGATGGGGCACCTGGGTGGCTCAGTTGGTTAAGTGTCCAACTCTTGATTTCATATCAGGTCATGATCTCACAGTTAGTGATTTCAAGCCCCGCATGAGGCTCTGTGCTGGCAGCATGGAGCCTGCTTGGGATTCTCTCTCTCTCTCTCTCTCTCTCTCTCTCTCTCATTCTTTCTCTCTCTATGCCCCTCCCTTGCTTGCACTCTCTCAAAATAAATAAATGAAACATTACTTTAGAAAAATAAAAAAAAGAAAGAGGACTCAAAATCAGAAATAAAGGAGGAGAATAACAGCTGACACCACAGAAATACAAAAGTTTAGAAGAGAATATTATGAAAATGTATATGCCAACAAATTGGACAACCCAGAAGAAATGGATAAATCCCTAGAAACATATAACCTTCCAAAGCTGAAGCAGGAAGAATTAGAAAATTTGAGTAGACTGATCACTATCAATGAAATTGAATCTATAATTTAAAAAATCCCAACAAACAAAAGTCTGGGAACAGATAGCTTCACAGGTGAATTCTACAAACACTTGAAGAAGGGTTACTACTTATTCTTCTCAAATAATTCCAAAAAGTAGAAGAAGAAAAGCTTCTAAATTCATTCTATGAAGCCAGCATTACCCTAATACTGAAACCAGACAAAAACACTACAGAAAAAGAGAACTACAGGCCAATATCTCTGATGAACATAGATGCAAAAATACTCAACAAAATAGTAGCAAAACTAATTCAGCAATATATTAAAAAAGACTTTCACCACACTCAAGTTGGTTTTATTCCAGGAACACAAGGGTGGTTCAATAATTGCAAGTCAATCAACATGATACATCAACAAGGGAAAGGATAAAAATGATACGCTTTTCTAAATAAACACAGAAAAGCCTTTCACAAAGTACAATCTGCATTATTGATAAAAACTCTCAACAAAGTGAGTTTAGAGAAAACATACCTCAACATATAGGCCATATATCAAAAACTCACAACTAACATCATACTCCATGTGAAAAACTGAGAACTTTTCTTCTAAGGTCAAGAACAAGACAGGGATATCCATTCTCACCAGTTTTATTAAACATAGTACTGAAAGTCCTAGATGCAGCAATCAGGCAGGAAAAGGAAATAAAAGGCATTCAAATTGGTAAAGAAGAAGTAAAATTGCCACTACTTGCAGAAGGCATAATACTATATATTTGAAAGTCCAAATATTCCACTGAAAAAGTACTAGAACTGATAAATGAATTCAGTAAAGTCACAGTATAAAAAATTAATATAGAGAAATTGGTTGCATTCCTATATACTAATAAGAAGTATAAAAAGAGAAATTCAGAAAGCAACCTCAGGTAGAATTGCACCAAAAATAATAAGATATGTAGGAATAAGTTTAACAAGGTGGTGAAAAACCGCTACTCTGAAAACTATAAAACATTGATAAAAGAAATTGAAGATGACACAAAATAAATGGAAAGATATCTCATGCTCATTAATTGAGAGAACCAATATTGTTAAAATGTCCATACTATTTAAAGCAATCTACACATTTAATGCAATCCCTATCAAGATACCAACAGCTTTTTTTCACAGAGCTAGAACAAATAATCCTAAAGTTTGTATGGAACCACAAAAGACCCCAAATAGCCAAAGAAATCTTGAGAAAGAACAAATCTGGAGGTATCACAATCCTAGACTACTACAAAGCTGTAGTCATCAAAATAGTATGACACTGGCAAAAAAAAAAAATAGACACATACATCAATAGAACACAGAGAGTCCAGAAATAAACTCACACTTGTATGGTCAATTAATATATGGCATAGGATGCAAGAATATACAGTGGAAAAAAAGACAGTCTCTTCAAACAATGGTGTTCAGAAAACTGGACAGGCATATGCAAATGAATGAAACTGGATCACTTTCTTATACTATACACAAAAATAAGCCCAAAATGTATTAAAGATCTAAATGTGAGACCTGAAAGAATAAAACTCCCAGAAGAAAACATAGGCAGTAATTTCTTTGGCATTGGCCTTAGAAATATTTTCCTAGATGTTTCCTTAGGCAAGGGAAATAAAAGCAAAAATAAACTATTGGGACCACACCAAAATAAAAATCTTTGGCAACATGAAGGAAACCAGCAAAAGTGGAAAGACAGAAGACTAAATGAGAGAAGGTATTTTCAAATGATATATCTGACAAGGAGTTAATATCCAAAATGTATATAGAATGTATACAACTTAGCACCAAAACAAAAACAAATATAAAAACAAATAATGCGGTTTTAAAAATGGGCAGCAGACCTGAATAGACATTTTTCCACAGAAGACATACAAATAGTCAACAGACATATGGAGATGTTCAACATCAATAAAATCAGGGAAATATAAATCAAAACCACAATGAGATATCACCTCACACCTGTCAAAATGTCTAGAATCAGAAGGACCAGAAATAACAAGTGCTGGCAAGAGTGTGGAGAAACAGGAACCCTAGGACGCTGTTGATGTGCATGCAAACTGATACAGCCACTGAGGAAAAGACCATAGAGTTTTCTCAAAAAAAATGAAAATATAACTACCATATCATCCAGTAATTCCACTACCAGGTATTTACCCAAAGAAAGTGAAAACACTAATTTGAAAAAAAATATATGTACCCCTATGTTTATTGCAGCATTATTTACAAGAGTCAAGATATGAAAGAACCACAAGTCTCCAACCACAGATGAATGGATTAAAAAAAATTTCATGCTCGTGGATTGGAAGAACAAATATTGTTAAAATATTGATACTACCCAAAGCAATCTAAATATTCAATGCAATCCCTGTCAAAATAACACCAGCATTCTTCACAGAGCTAGAACAAACATTCCTAAAATTTGTATGGAATCAGACAAGACCCCAAATAGTCAAAGAAATCCTGAAAAAGAAAACCAAAGCTGGAGGCATCACAATTCTGGACTTCAAGATGTATCACAAAGCTGTAATCATTAAGACAGTATGGTACTTGCACAAAAACAGACCCACAGATCAATGGAACAGAATAGAGAACCCAAAAATGGACCCACAAACCTATGGCCAACTAATCTTTGACAAAGCAGGAAAGAGTATCCAATGGAATAAAGACAGTCTCTTCAGCAAATGGTGTTGGGAAAACTGGACCACTTTCTTACACCATACACAAAAATAAACTCAAAATGGGTGAAAGACCTAAATGTACGACAGGAAGCCATCAAAATCCTAGAGGAAAAAGCAGGCAAAAAACTTTTTGATCTTGGCCTCAGCAACTTCTTACTCAACATGTCTCTGGAGGCAAAGGAAACAAAAGTGAAAATGAACTATTGGGACCTCATCAGGATAAAAAGCTTCTGCATGGCACAGAAAATAATCAGCAAAACTAAAAGGCAGCCGACAGAATGGGAGAAGATATTTGCAAATGACATATCAGATAAAGAGTATTCAAAATCTATAAAGAACTTATCAAACTCAACACCCAAAAAAACCAAATAATCTAGTGAAGAAATGGGCAAAAGAAATGAATAGACACTTTTCCAAAGATATCCAGATGGCTAACAGACACATGAAAAAAATGCTTAACATCACTCATCATCAGGGAAATACAAATCAAAACCACAATGAGATATGGCTAAAATTAACAACTCAGGCAACAATTGATGCTGGTGACGATGTGGAGAAAGAGGATCTCTTTTGCACTGCTGGTGGGAATACAAACTGGTGCAGCCACTCTGGAAAACAGTAATTAGGTTACTCAAAAAGTTAAAAATAGAGCTACCCTAAAACTCAGCAATTGCACTAATAGGTATTTATTATTTATTGAAAGAATGCAGAAGTGCTGTTTCAAAGGGGCACATACACCCCAATGTTTATAACAGCACTATCGACAATAGCCAAAGTAGGGAGAGATCCCAAATGTCCATCAACTGATGAATGAATAAAGAAAATGGGTGTATATATATACAATGGAATATTACTCAACAATCAAAAAGAATGAAATCTTGCCATTTGCAACAATATGGCTGGAACTAAGAGTATATTAGGCTAAGCAAAATTAGTAAGAGAAAGACAAATAGCACATGACTCCATTCATATGTGGAATTTAAGATACAAAACAGATGAGCATAAGGGAAGGGAAGCAAAAATAATATAAAAACAGGGAGGGGGACAAACCATAAGAGACTCTTAAATACAGAGAACAAACTGAGGGCTGCTGAAGGGGTTTTGGCTGGGGGGGGTGGGATAAATGGGCAAGGGGCATTAAAGAGGACATTTGTTGGGATGAGCACTGGGTCTTAAATGTAGGGGACAAATCACTGGATTCTACCCCTGAAATCATTATTACACTATATGTTAACTGATGTGAATTAAAAACAAGTGATGTATATGTACCATGGAATATTACCCATCCATAAAAACAAGCAACATCCTGCCATTTGCCAATACATGGATGGACATAGATTGTATGTAAGTGAAATAAGCGAGACAGAGAAAGACAGATATTATATTATGTTACTCATATGTGGAACTTAAGAAACCAGAAAATGAACAAACAAGGGGAAAAGGGACAAACAAAAAAAACAGACTCTTAAATATAGAGCGCAAACTGGTGGTTGCCAGAGGGAAGATGGGTGGTAGGATGGGTGAAATCGATAAAGGCAATTAAGAGTCCACTTGTGATGAGCACTGTGTTGATTTGTTGTGCCACTATATTGTACACTTGAGACTAATATAACAATGTGTATAGTGTGCATAAGAAAAAACTCCTCTCTGGGACTTACTGGCTCTTTGGACAGAGAGAGAGCACAAAGATGGCTTCCACTGTCTGGAGGAAGGAAGAGGAAGAGCATAGAGATGGTGCCCACTGGGAAAGAAAAAAGAAATAAAGAAATAAAAGCATATATATATATATATATATATATATATATATATATATATGTTGATTTTCAGCTGGAGCAAGAAAAGTGAAAGTGCAAAAATAGCACCCAGTGGTCATCATCCTGTAGAGAATACTAACAGGTCCTTAAAATTGTGTCAAATCATGTGCCTATCCTTTAGAGTCATGCTCAAAAGTAAGTGAATTAGCCTCTCTCACACAAATTCAGGAGCCCCTTAATCAGCCACTACTGCACTGGGTCCTGGTGTGGGTGAGTATGAATGTGCAAACCCTTTAATAGCTATTTCTCAGGTCACTATAGTCTTGTGGTTATCATGTATATGAGCCCCATTGGTTTTTAAAGCTAGATGTTTTGGGCACTCGTCTCTCAGGTACAGGTCTTCAAAGTTGTGGGTGTCCAATGTATGATTCAAACTCTTTACTCCTTGGGGAGAAGCTCTAAGTTGTTCAGTTCCTTCTGACTGTGGGTCACAGTGCCCAGGGTGTGGTTTATGGCAAGATTATGTCCCAGCCTCTCCTACCTGCTTCAGTGTGGGCCTTTTCTCATTTGCCCAATACATAGGGGTCACTCAGCCAGTTTTTAGGTGTTTTTAAGAGGAATAAATAAATAAATAAATAAATATATACATATTTAAATATATGTTTATATATATTTAATAATCATATAAAAATATATATAATAAATATATTTAAAAATCAATAAATATATCTGTGTGTATATATATGTATATTTATATAAATATATATATATCTGTGTGTATATATCTATCTTTGTATATATATACATATATATATATACACACACATATATACATATATATATCTTTGTATATCTTTGTATATACATACATATATATGTGTGTGTGTGTATATATATATATGTATATATATATTTATATACATATATCTATAGACTGGGTGTGTTCATGGGAGGAGGTGAGTTCAGAATCCCCTTACTTCACCATCTTGAATTTGAACATTTATTTTTATTTATTTTGCTTTGTGCACTTTTTCTTTTAATATCTGTAGACACATGTCTCTTAAGAAGTTTGGAAAATCCTTATTCATTATCTTTTCAAATATTAACTCTCTTCTGTTTTCTTTTTTTTTTTTAATTTTTTTTTCAAAAAAAAATAATTTTATGACTTTGTTAATATTCTCATTTTATTCATATGTAATTTTATTATTTATTATTTATTATTTTTTATTTATTATTTTATTATTTTCCTATAGCTCTTTGGGAGTGTTTAACGTTTATTTATTTCTGGGACAGAGAGAGACAGAGCATGAACGGGGGAGGGGCAGAGAGAGAGGGAGACACAGAATCGGAAACAGGCTCCAGGCTCTGAGCCATCAGCCCAGAGCCCGACGCGGGGCTTGAACTCACGGACTGCGAGATCGTGACCTGGCTGAAGTCGGACGCTTAACCGACTGCGCCACCCAGGCGCCCCTCTTCTGTTTTCTTTATTCTCTTCTGAGATATACACTAAAGCTTCTCATTCATAATCAAGATCTATAAATTTCCCCTTCACATTTTTCACTTTTCTTTCTCTGTTGCATTATATACAATTTCATTAGATTGATCTTCTAGCTTGTTAATATTTTAACTCTCCCTTATCTGCCTTTTAGCACATACATTGATTTCTTTAACAATTAATTTTGTTTTGGGGCGCCTGGGTGGCTCAGTCGGTTAAGCGGCCGACTTCGGCTCAGGTCATGATATCGCGGTCCGTGAGTTTGAGCCCCGCGTCCGGCTCTGTGCTGACAGCTCAGAGCCTGGAGCCTGTTTCGGATTCTGTGTCTCCCTCTCTCTGACCCTCCCCCATTCATGCTCTGTCTCTCTGTGTCTCAAAAATAAATAAACGTTAAAAAAAATAAAAAAAACAAATAATTTTGTTTAATGTTATAAGTTCCATTTAGTATGTATCATCTATCTATCTATCATCTATCTATCTATCTATCATCTATCTATCTCAACATCTGGTATCTGCTTATATATATGTATTTGGATTTTATCTTGTATTTCATGAAAAAAGTTCATATACAGGTATTTTATAAGTTATACCTGACTCTTCTAATAACTGAAGGAAGTCTTTCAGAGTCTAAATCTGCTGTTTGCTTTTTATCTGGTGACTCTCACTCATAATGATTTTATCCTTGTGTGTTTGTTACCTTTTATTGTAAGCTTATATTTTATTGGTCTTCATATGTGGAAATCCAATGAGTTTACATTAAAGGAAATTTTCCCTAAAGAATATTTGCTTTTGTCTGTGTGTGCCAGAGTATACTACTACCCTGGGAACCTTTAGTTCCTTTTTGGATAGGAGCTTTGGCTTTATGCCCACAGCCTCAAATTCAGCTCCCCTGCTTGATGCTGACTCAAAGTTAGTCTCCTGATCCATTTTAGTGATGACAGTGACATTTGCCCTCATATCTAAGCCATTTTCCTGCTTGCCTGCTTGCTCTGGTTTCAGGTTACTTCATTCTAGCTAGCAAGGAGTGTGCCTCAAATTTACCTCTTATTTTTAAGTTCAGCAGTACATTAAATACCTGTTCTATTCATGATCTAATGGATGCATTGTGAAAAAGCCTCTCAATGTATATAGTCCACAACACTACTTGAAGTTCCCTTTCCATTACTTAACTCACTGGAATCTAGATTTCTGCATTTGCCTTTTATCTGAAATTGCCACTATCAAGATTATCTAAAAGTGTCATAAAGCCAAATCTAACAGATGTTTCTGTCCTCATCAGCACTTCACCTTCTATCTACCCTTGACTCTCTCTTAGTTATCTTTTAAGTTCTTACATCACCCATTCCTTAAATGTTGATGTTCCTTGGGGGTTTAACGTTAATTCTTTCCATTTAACCCCCCATACTTTCTATGATCAATCTGATCTATTCTTGTGACTCCAGCTACCACATATATATTGATGACCCCCAACAGTATGTTTCCTTCACAGACAAAACCTATTTAGCTAATTACCTCCTCTACTTTTGTGTAACTCTCTATTGTGTAGTTACCTTACATATAACATTAAAAACTGAACTTATTATCCTGCCTTTATACTCCCAACTACTTTCTCTTGTATTCTCTATACCAGCTTCACAAATCAGAAACCAAGCCATTATTCACAATGCCTCTCTGTCTCTCTCAAAATTTTCACATTCCATATCACCAAGTCTGAGTCTTTCTACATCTTGGGGTCTATTTATTCTGCAGTGTCAATGACTTCTCTTATACAGACAAGTCACTTTCATCTCTTGCTTGGAGTATGGTTACAGCCTCCTAACTAATTTCTCTGCCTGTCCTCTTGAATCCTCACCTCCCTACTGTAGTGAGTAATCTTTCTAAAATCTTATCATGGCATTATTTTGCTTAAGCAGTGACTAGCCATTGATTAGAAGATCAAGTTCAAAATCATCCCCAGTCCTTCAACATATGGCCTCTGCCTATTTTCTAGCATTATCTCTCTTTTATATTACATTCTCCTTCCGTGGCTGCCATAATATTTTTAATATAATTTATCGTCAAATTGGCTAACATACAGTGTGTAAAGTGTGCTCTTGGTTTTTGCAGATTCCTGTGGTTCATCGCTTACATACAACACCCATTGCTCATCCCAACAGGTGCCCTCCTCAATGTCCATCACCCATTTTCCCCTCTCCCCCACCCCCTCATCAACCCTCAGTTTGTTCTTTGTATTTGAGTCTCTTATGGTTTGCCTCCCTCCCTCTCTCTTTGTAACTGTCCCCCCCCCTTCCTTCCCCCATGGTCCTCTGTTAAGTTTCTCAAGATCTACATATGAGTGAAAACATATGACATCTGTCTTTCTCTGCCTGACTTATTTCACTCACCATAATACCTTTCAGTCCCATCCATGTTGCTGCAAATGGCATGATTTCAATCTTTTTTTATTGCCAAGTAGTATTCCATTGTATATATAAACCACATCCTCTTTATCCATTTATCAGTTGATGGACATTTAGGCTCATAATTTGGCTATTGTTGAAAGTGCTGCTATAAACATTGGGCTACATGTGTCCCTATGAATCAGCACTCCTGCATCCTTTGGATAAACTCCTAGTAGTGCTATTGGTGGGTCATAGGGTAGTTCTATTTTTAATTTTTTGAGGAACTTCCACACTGTTTTCCAGAGCGACTGCACCAGTTTGCATTCCCACCAGCAGTGCAACAGGTTCCGTTTCTCCACATCCTCTCCAGCATCTATAGTCTCCTGATGTCTTCATTTTAGCCACTCTGTCCAGCATGAGGTTGTATCTCAGTGTGGTTGTGATTTGTATTTCCCTGATGATGAGTGAAAATGAGCATCTTTTCATGTGCCTGTTGGCCATCTGGATGTCTTCTTTGGAAAAGTGTCTATTCATGCCTTATCTCTCTGTTATATTACATTATCCTTCCCTACCTGCCACAATTATTGAGGAATACTGAATTATTTGCATTTTGTAAAACATGATCTCTTAACAGAAGTGTCTTTGTCCTCAGTCTACCTTTCTATATGTAGTTCCTATAATTTCTGTCTTCCTTTGCTTGGGTAAAGTGCTCCCATAATATTTTGTATTTACCCTTAGTAGTGTATATACTATCGCACTGTACACATATTCTGTCTTTTTCATTAAAGTGTGAGCTCCTTGAGGATGGTCTATGTCTTATTTATCACAGCACCTAAACATACTAGGCATTTAACAAATGTTTGAAGGAAGAAAGCAGAAAAAAGCTAACCTGAAGACAGATTTACTTGGCACATACTATTGCAAACTGTACTGAGAAAGGGGAAGAAAAATGAATGTGCAAGCAGTTCAGGGCCCTCTGGTCAAACTATCAATTGTATTCCCAACCTAAATGAATGTATGAATATGGTATATATTAATCTCAGTCCATTGCTTCTCTACAACTAGCTACAGAGAATTCAATTAACATCATCCTGGATTGCCAAGAATACTAAAGATATGGTGCTATAGACCTTATCAAGCTTTTATCATTACTTGGAAGGTAGCAGCATTTATCAACAGTTTATTTAAGGGGTTCTGATCGTATCTTTTAGTTTTTGCTTTAAATTGTTTCTTCTGATTATAAAATGGAAAGGGATTGTTAGATTAGACTTGCTTAAATATGAAAATTTTTAGATCTAAAAATTAACCTAATGAATCTTCTAATAATGAATGTTATTTTAAAAGCCAGGTGAGAAGCAGAACAGCAAAGACACCCCAAACCCAGCAGAAGAAGAGAAATAATAAAGATCAGAGCAGAAATAAACAATATAGAGTCTAAAAAAACTGTAGAGCAGATCAACGAAACCAAGAGTTGGTTTTTTGAAAAAATAAACAAAATTGACAAACCTCTAGCCAGGCTTCTCAAAAAGAAAAGGGAGATGACCCAAATAGATAAAATCATGAATGAAAATGGAATTATTACAACCAATCCCTCAGAGATACAAACAATTATCAGGGAATACTATGAAAAATTATATGCCAACAAATTGGACAACCTGGAAGAAATGGACAAATTCCTGAACACCCACACTCTTCCAAAACTCAATCAGGAGGAAATAGAAAGCTTGAACAGACCCATAACCAGCGAAGAAATTGAATCGGTTATCAAAAATCTCCCAACAAATAAGAGCCCAGGACCAGATGGCTTCCCAGGGGAGTTCTACCAGACGTTTAAAGCAGAGATAATACCTATCCTTCTCAAGCTATTCCAAGAAATAGAAAGGGAAGGAAAACTTCCAGACTCATTCTATGAAGCCAGTATGACTTTGATTCCTAAACCAGACAGAGACCCAGTAAAAAAAGAGAACTACCGGCCAATATCCCTGATGAATATGGATGCAAAAATTCTCAATAAGATACTAGCAAATCGAATTCAAAGGCATATAAAAAGAATTATTCACCATGATCAAGTGGGATTCATTCCTGGGATGCAGGGCTGGCTCAACATTCACAAATCAATCAACGTGATACATCACATTAACAAAAAAAAAGAGAAGAACCATATGATCCTGTCAATCGATGCAGAAAAGGCCTTTGACAAAATCCAGCACCCTTTCTTAATAAAAACCCTTGAGAAAGTCGGGATAGAAGGAACATACTTAAAGATCATAAAAGCCATTTATGAAAAGCCCACAGCTAACATCATCCTCAACGGGGAAAAACTGAGAGCTTTTTCCCTGAGATCAGGAACAAGACAGGGATGCCCACTCTCACCGCTGTTGTTTAACATAGTGCTGGAAGTTCTAGCATCAGCAATCAGACAACAATAGGAAATCAAAGGCATCAAAATTGGCAAAGATGAAATCAAGCTTTCGCTTTTTGCAGATGACATGATATTATACATGGAGAATCCGATAGACTCCACCAAAAGTCTGCTAGAATTGATACATGAATTCAGCAAAGTCGCAGGATACAAAATCAATGTACAGAAATCAGTTGCATTCTTATATACTAACAATGAAGCAACAGAAAGACAAATCAAGAAACTGATCCCATTCACAATTGCACCAAGAAGCATAAAATACCTAGGAATAAATCTAACCAAAGATGTAAAGGATCTGTATGCTGAAAACTATAGAAAGCTTACGAAGGTAATTGAAGAAGATTTAAAGAAATGGAAAGACATGCCCTGCTCATGGATTGGAAAAATAAATATTGTCAAAATGTCAATACTACCCAAAGCGATCTACACATTCAATGCAATCCCAATCAAAATTGCACCAGCATTCTTCTCGAAACTAGAACAAGCCATCCTAAAATTCATATGGAACCACAAAAGGCCCCGAATAGCCAAAGGAATTTTGAAGAAGAAGACCAAAGCAGGAGGCATCACAATCCCAGACTTTAGCCTCTACTACAAAGCTGTCATCATCAAGACAGCATGGTATTGGCACAAAAACAGACACATAGACCAATGGAATAGAATAGAAACCCCAGAACTAGACCCACAAACGTATGGCCAACTCATCTTTGACAAAGCAGGAAAGAACATCCAATGGAAAAAAGACAGCCTCTTTAACAAATGGTGCTGGGAGAACTGGACCGCAACATGCAGAAGGTTGAAACTAGACCACTTTCTCACACCATTCACAAAAATAAACTCAAAATGGATAAAGGACCTGAATGTGAGACAGGAAACCATCAAAACCTTAGAGGAGAAAGCAGGAAAAGACCTCTCTGACCTCAGCCGTAGCAATCTCTTACTCGACACATCCCCAAAGGCAAGGGAATTAAAAGCAAAAGTGAATTACTGGGACCTTATGAAGATAAAAAGCTTCTGCACAGCAAAGGAAACAACCAACAAAACTAAAAGGCAACCAACGGAATGGGAAAAGATATTTGCAAATGACATATCGGACAAAGGGCTAGTATCCAAAATCTATAAAGAGCTCACCAAACTCCACACCCGAAAAACAAATAACCCAGTGAAGAAATGGGCAGAAAACATGCATAGACACTTCTCTAAAGAAGACATCCGGATGGCCAACAGGCACATGAAAAGATGTTCAGCGTCGCTCCTTATCAGGGAAATACAAATCAAAACCACACTCAGGTATCACCTCACGCCAGTCAGAGTGGCCAAAATGAACAAATCAGGAGACTATAGATGCTGGCGAGGATGTGGAGAAACGGGAACCCTCTTGCACTGTTGGTGGGAATGCAAATTGGTGCAGCCGCTCTGGAAAGCAGTGTGGAGGTTCCTCAGAAAATTAAAAATAGACCTACCCTATGACCCAGCAATAGCACTGCTAGGAATTTATCCAAGGGATACAGGAGTACTGATGCATAGGGGCACTTGTACCCCAATGTTCATAGCAGCACTCTCAACAATAGCCAAATTATGGAAAGAGCCTAAATGTCCATCAACTGATGAATGGATAAAGAAATTGTGGTTTATATACACAATGGAATACTACATGGCAATGAGAAAAAATTAAATATGGCCTTTTGTAGCAACGTGGATGGAACTGGAGAGTGTGATGCTAAGTGAAATAAGCCATACAGAGAAAGACAGATACCATATGGTTTCACTCTTATGTGGATCCTGAGAAACTTAACAGGAACCCATGGGGGAGGGGGAGGAAAAAAGAAAAAAAAAAAAAAGAAAAAAAAAAAGCGGTTAGAGTGGGAGAGAGCCAAAGCATAAGAGACTGTTAAAAACTGAGAACAAACTGAGGGTTGATGGGGGGTGGGAGGGAGGAGAGGGTGGGAGATGGGTATTGAGGAGGGCACCTTTTGGGATGAGCACTGGGTGTTGTATGGAAACCAATTTGACAATAAATTTCATATAATATAAAAAAAAAAGCCAGGTGAGAATTTATATCATGAGGAAAGGAATGGGTCAGAAGGGGCATCTACCATTCTTTCTTCTGCATTTCAATCTTTCTTTTTTTTTTTTTTTTTTTTTTGTATACAGAGAGCATGCAAGCAGGGGAGAGGGGCAGAGGGAGAGAGAGAATCTTAGGCAGGCTCCACACACAGCATGGAGCCTGACATGGGGCTCAATCCCACAATACTGGGATCATGACCTGAGACAAAATCAAGACTTGTATGCTCAACTGATTGAGCCACCCAGGTGTCCTAAGCATATCAATCGTTCCACTGCTGTTATATAGTGTTCCAGCTATACTCTAGGCTTTTGTTTTTAGCATTCACTGATAACCCTCTATATCTATATCCCTCAGTGCCACTGCAGAAAAGGACCTGGATATTCTGACTTCCCTGTCCAAGGTTTTTTTTTTTTTTTCATTTCATTACATATAGGAACAAGTAGGATATAATCATAACAACTGTAGCTCCCATTTGTGATGGTCTTTGTGATTTACAAAGTGTTTCACACACTTGTCATCCAGGTTGTTCCTAATAGTAGTTTTTTAAGGATCCAGAGAGTACAATCCAAGTGGTTTTAAAACCATGTTATTCTCTGATTTAAGGTTCCAGGTAAGTGATTTGGAGGTAGGGGTAGGGGTAGTGGAACTTCCTCCTCCCACCTCCACCCTCACGAAATGTACTTACCTCCTTTATATATACCACTGCTTCATTGTTTTTATATGTTTTATTTAGTTGGGTTCTATACAAGATTTTCTTTTCTGTATTAGATTTTGTCCATAGCAAAGATTCTACTCCATAAAAGTAAAAAAAAAAAAAAAAAAAAAACCACTTTACAGATGAATAAAACTGAAGTTCAGAGAGGTTCAGTCATGAACCAAGAATCACACAGCTAGTAAGTAGCAGAGCAGTCTGCCTGATTCCAAGGCCCAAGATGGCTTCTCAGACTATGGATTTGCTTATAATGAAAGAGATTAAATCCAAATACTTAAAACAAATGAATGATCAGACAAGGAAACTGAGGCTTTTAAAACTTTGTGGTAAAATATAAACAACACAAATTTCACCATTTTAAGTGAGAAATTTAGTGTCATTAAGTGCATTTGCAAAATGTATCCACATTGTATCCACCACTATCTATTTTCAGAACTTTTTCATTATCCCCAAAATAAATTTAATACACATTACACAGTAACTCCCATTCTTTCCTCTATCCAGCCCCTTGGAAACCAATATTTATTCTGTGTCTATGAATTAGACTGCACTACATACCTCATATCAGTGAAATAATACAGTATTTGTCCTTTTTTGTCTTATTTTACTTAGCATAATGTCTTCAAATTAAGTCATGTTGTGGCATGTGCCAGAATTTTCCTTTTTAAAGATGAGTCATATTACACTGAATGTATATGTGTATGTATATACCACACTTGTTTATCCACTTATCTATCAATGGACATTGGGTTGTTCCCACCTTTTGACTATGGTCAATAATGCTGCTGTGAATATTGGTGAACACATATCTGTGACTCTCTGCCTTCAATTCTTCTGGGTGCAAACCTCAGAACGGAATTGCTGAATCATATGGTATTTCTTATGTTTTAATGAAATTTATTGTCACAATGGTTTCCATACAAAACCCGATGCTCATCCCAATAGGTGCCCTCTTCAGTGCCAATCACCCACTTTCCCTTCCTTCTTACCCCCCATCAACCTTCAGTTTATTCTCATTTTTTTTTTAATTTTTTTCAACGTTTATTTTTGGGACAGAGAGAGACAGAGCATGAACGGGGGAGGGGCAGAGAGAGAGGGAGACACAGAATCGGAAATAGGCTCCAGGCTCCGAGCCATCAGCCCAGAGCCCGACGCGGGGCTCGAACTCACGGACCGTGAGATCGTGACCTGGCTGAAGTCGGACGCTTAACCGACTGCGCCACCCAGGCGCCCCTATTCTCATTTTTTAAGAGTCTCTTATGGTTTGCCTCCTTCCCTCTCTGTAACTTTTTTTTTTCCCATTCCCATCCCCCATGGTCTTCTGTCATGTTTCTCAGGATCCACATGAGTGAAAACATATGGTATCTGTCTTTCTCTGTATGACTTATTTCACTTAGCATAACACTCTCCAGTTCCATCCACTTTGCTAAAAAAGGCCATGTTTCCTTCGTTCTCATTGCCACATAGTATTCCAGTGTATATATAAACCACAACTTTATCCATTCATCAGTTGATGGACATTTAGGCTCTTTCCATAATTTGGCTATTGTTGAAAGTGCTGTTATAAACATTGGGGTACAAGTGCCCCTATGCATCAGTACTCCTGTATCCCTTGAGTAAACTCCTAGCCGTGCTGTTGGTGGGTCATAGGGTAGATCTATTTTTAATTTTTTGAGGAAACTCCACACTGTTCTCCAGAGTGGCTGCACCAGTTTGCATTCCCACCAACAGTGCAAGAGGGTTCCCATTTCTCCAAATCCTCTCCAGCATCTATAGTCTATTGATTTGTTCATTTTACCCACTCTGATTGGCGTGATGTGATATCTCAGTGTGGTTTTGATTTGTATTTTCCTGATGAGGAGTGACATTGAGCATCATTTCACGTGCCCATTGGCCATCGGGATGTCTTCTTTAGAGAAGTGTCTATTCATGTTTTCTGCCCATTTATTCACTGGATTATTTGTTTTTTGGGTGTGAAGTTTGGTGAGTTCTTTATAGATTTTGGATACTAGCCCTTTGTCTGATATGTCATTTGCAAATACATTTTCCCATTCCATCGGTTGCCTTTTAGTTTTGTGGATTGTTTCCTTTGCAGTGCATAAGCTTTTTATCTTCATGAGGTCCCAATAGTTCATTTTTGCTTTTAATTCCCTTGCCTTTGGAGATGTTTCAAGTAAGAAATTGCTGAGGCTGAGGTCAGAGAAGTTTTTTCCTGCTTTCTCTTCTAGAGTTTTGTTGATTTCCTGTCTCACATTCCAGTCCTTCATTCATTTTGACTTTATTTTTGTGAATGATGTAAGAAAGTGGTCTAGTTTCATTCTTCTGTATGTGCCTGTCCAGTTCTCCCAGCACCATTTATTAAAGAGACTGTCTTTTTTTCCATTTGATATTCTTTCCTGCTTTGTCAAAGATTAGTTGGCCATACTTTTGTGGGTCCAATTCTGGAGTCTCTATTCTATCCCATTGGTCTATGTGTTGTTTTTGTGCCAGTACCATACTGTATTGATGATTACAACTTTGTAGTAGAGGCTAAAGTCTGGGATTGTAATGCCTCCTCTTTGGTCTTGCTCCTCAATATTACTTTGGCTATACGGGGTCTTTTGTCGTTCCATACAAATTTTAGGATTGCTTTTTCCAGCTTTGAGAAGAATGCTGGTGCAATTTTGATTGGGACTTTATTGAATGTGTAGATAGCTTTGGGTAGTACTGACATTTTAACAATATTTATTCTTCCAATCCATGAGCATGGAATGTTTTTCCATTTCTTGGTATCTTCTTTAATTTCCTTCATAAGCTTTCTATAGTTTTCAGCATACAGATATTTTACATCTTTGGTTAGGTTGATTCCTAGGTATTTTATGCTTCTTGGTGCAATTGTGAATGGGATCAGTGTCTTTATTTGTCTTTCTGTTGCTTCATTATTAGTGTATAAGAATGCAACTGATTTCTGTACGTTGATTTTGTATCCTGCGACTTTGCTGAATTCATGTATCAGTTCTAGAAAACTTTTGGTGGAGTCTTTCAGGTTTTCTATGTATAATATCATGTTATCTGCAAAAAGTGAAAGCTTGACTTCACCTTTGCCAGTTTGGATGCCTTGGATTTCCTTTGTTGTCTGCTGATGCTAGAACTTCCAACACTATGTTAAACAACAGTGGTGAGAGTGGACATCCCTGTCGTGTTCCTGATCTCAGGGAGAAAGCTCTCAGTTTTTCCCCATTGAGGATGATATTAGCTGTGGGCTTCTAATAAATGGCTTTTTATGATTTTAAGTATGTTCCTTCTATCCTGACTTTCTCGAGAGTTTTTATTAAGAAAGGATACTAAATTTGGTTAAATACATTTTCTGCATCGATTGATATGGTCATATAGTTCTTATCTTTTCTTTTATTAATGTGGTGTATCACATTGATTGATTTGCAAATACTGAACCAACCCTGCAGCCCAGGAATGAATCCCACTTGATCATGGTGAATAATTCTTTTTATATGTTGTTGAATTCGATTTGCTAGTATCTTGTTGAGAATTTTTGCATCCATATTCATCAGGGATATTGGCCTGTAGTTCTCTTTTTTTGCTGGGTCTCTGTCTGGTTTAGGAATCAAAGTAATCCTGGCTTCATAGAATGAGTCTGGAAGTTGTCCTTCCCTTTCTATTTTTTGGAGCAACTTGAGAAGGATAGGTATTGTCTCTGCTTTCAAAGTCTTGTAGAATTCCCCAGGGAAGCCACCTGGTACTGGACTCTTACTTGTTGAGAGATTTTTGATTTTTGATAACTGATTCAATTTCTTCGCTGGTTATGGGTCTGTTCAAGTTTTCTATTTCTTCCTGTTTAAGTTTTGGAAATGTGTGAGTGCTTAGGAATTTGTCCATTTATTCCAGGTTGTCCAGTTTGTTGGCATATAATTTTTCCTAGTATTCCCTGATAATTGCTTATATTTCTGAGGGATTGGTTGTAATAATTCCATTTTCATTCATTATTTTATTTATTTGGGTCCTCATCCTTTTCTTTTTGAGAAGCTTGGCTAGAGGTTTATCAATTTTGTTTATTTTTTCAAAAGGCCAACTCTTGGTTGGTCTTGGTCTTATTGATCTACTCTACAGTTTTTTAGATTCTATATTGTTTATTTCTGCTCTGATATTTATTATTTCTCTTCTTCTGGTGGGTTTGTTGTTTCTTTGCTGTTCTGCTTCTAGTTCCTTTAGGTGTGCTGTTCGATTCTGTATTTGCGATTTTCTTGTTTCTTGAGATAGGCCTGGATTGCAATGTATTTTCCTATCAGGTCTGCCTTCGCTGCATCCCAAAGCGTTTGGATTGTTGTATTTTCATTTTCATTTGTTTGCATATATTTCTTAATTTCTTCTCTAATTGCCTGGTTGACCCATTCTTTCTTTAGTAGGGTGTTCTTTAACCTCTATGCTTTTGGAGGTTTTCTAGACTTTTCCTCTGGTTGATTCAAGTTTCATAGTACTGTGGTCTGAAAGTGTGCATGGTATGATCTCAATTCTTGTATACTTATGAAGGGCTGTTTTGTGACCCAGTATGTGATCTATCTTGGAGAATGTTCCATGTGCATTCGAGAAGAAAGTATATTCTGTTGCTTTGGGATGCAGAGTTCTAATATATCTGCCAAGTCCATCTGATCCAATGTATCATTCAGGGCCTTTGTTTCTTTGTTTGTTCTCTGTCTAGATGTTCTATCCATTGTTGTCAGTGGAGTATTAAAGTTCCCTGCAATTACCACATTCTTATCAAAAAGGTTGCTTATGTTTGTGAATAATTTTTTTTATATATTTGGGGGATCCTGTATTTGGTGCATGGACATTTATAATTGTTAGCTCTTCGTGATGGATCAACACTGTAATTATTATAAAATGACCTTCTTCATCTCTCGTTACAGGCTTTAATTTAAAGTCTAGTTTATCTGATATAAGTAAGGCTACTCCTGCTTTCTCTTGACTTCCAGTAGCATGATAGATAGTTCTCCATCCCCTCACTCTCAATCTGAAAGTGTCCTCAGGTCTAAAATGAGTCTCTTTTAGACAGAAAATAGATGGGTCTTTTTTTTTTTATCCATTCTGATACCCTGTGTCTTTTGGTTGGAGCATTTAGTCCATTTACATTCAGTGTTATTATAGAAAGATATGGGTTTAGAGTCATTGTGATGTCTTTAGGTTTCCTGCTTGTAGTGATGTCTCTGGTACTTTTTCTCATAGGATCCTCCTTAGGATCTCTTGTAGGGCTGGTTTAGTGGTGATGAATTCCTTCAGCTTTTATTTGTTTGGGAAAACCTTTATCTCTCCTTCTATTCTGAATGACAGATTTGTGGATAAAGGATTCTCGGCTGCATATTTTTTCTGTTCATCATATTGAAGATTTCCTGCCATTCCTTTCTGGCCTGCCAAGTTTCAGTAGATAGGTCTGCCACTTGTCTTATGGGTCCTTCTTTATATGTTAGAGCGTGTTTAACCCCAGGTGCTTTCAGAATTTTCTCTTTATCCTTGAATTTTTCCAGTTTCATTATGATATGTCATGCAGAAGATCAATTCAAGTTACGTGTGAAGGGAGTTTTTGTGCCTCTTGCATTTCAATGCCTTTTTCCTTCCCCAGATCAGGGAAGTTCTCAACTATGATTTGTTCAAGTACACCTTCAGCCCCTTTCTCTCTTTCTCTTCTGGAATTTCTATTATACGGATATTGTTCCATTTGATTGCATCACTTAGTTCTCTAATTCTCCCCTCATACTCCTGGATTTTTTTATCTCTCTTTTTCTCAGCTTCCTCTTTTTCCATGATTTTATCTTCTAATTCACCTATTCTCTCCTCTGCTTCTTCAATACATGCTATGGCTGCCTCCATTTATTTTGCACCTCATTCATAGCATTTTTAAATTCATCACGACTATTTTTTAGTCCCTTGATCTCTGTAGCAATGGATTCTCTTCTGTCCTCAGCTTTTTGAAGCCCAGTGATTAATTTTATGACTATTATTTAAAATTCTTCTTCCGTTATATTGCTTAAATCATTTTTTTTATTATATGAAATTTATTGTCAAATTGGTTTCCATACAACACCCAGTGCTCATCCCAAAAGGTGCCCTCCTCAATACCCATCTCCCACCCTCTCCTCCCTCCCACCCCCCATCAACCCTCAGTTTGTTCTCAGTTTTTAACAGTCTCTTATGCTTTGGCTCTCTCCCACTCTAACCGCTTTTTTTTTTTCTTTTTTCCTCCCCCTCCCCCATGGGTTCCTGTTAAGTTTCTCAGGATCCACATAAGAGTGAAACCATATGGTATCTGTCTTTCTCTGTATGGCTTATTTCACTTAGCATCACACTCTCCAGTTCCATCCACGTTGCTACAAAAGGCCATATTTAATTTTTTCTCATTGCCATGTAGTATTCCATTGTGTATATAAACCACAATTTCTTTATCCATTCATCAGTTGATGGACATTTAGGCTCTTTCCATAATTTGGCTATTGTTGAGAGTGCTGCTATGAACATTGGGGTACAAGTGCCCCTATGCATCAGTACTCCTGTATCCCTTGGATAAATTCCTAGCAGTGCTATTGCTGGGTCATAGGGTAGGTCTATTTTTAATTTTCTGAGGAACCTCCACACTGCTTTCCAGAGCGGCTGCACCAATTTGCATTCCCACCAACAGTGCAAGAGGGTTCCCGTTTCTCCACATCCTCGCCAGCATCTATAGTCTCCTGATTTGTTCATTTTGGCCACTCTGACTGGCGTGAGGTGATACCTGAGTGTGGTTTTGATTTGTATTTCCCTGATAAGGAGCGACGCTGAACATCTTTTCATGTGCCTGTTGGCCATCCGGATGTCTTCTTTAGAGAAGTGTCTATGCATGTTTTCTGCCCATTTCTTCACTGGGTTATTTGTTTTTCGGGTGTGGAGTTTGGTGAGCTCTTTATAGATTTTGGATACTAGCCCTTTGTCCGATATGTCATTTGCAAATATCTTTTCCCATTCCGTTGGTTGCCTTTTAGTTTTGTTGGTTGTTTCCTTTGCTGTGCAGAAGCTTTTTATCTTCATAAGGTCCCAGTAATTCACTTTTGCTTTTAATTCCCTTGCCTTTGGGGATGTGTCGAGTAAGAGATTGCTACGGCTGAGGTCAGAGAGGTCTTTTCCTGCTTTCTCCTCTAAGGTTTTGATGGTTTCCTGTCTCACATTCAGGTCCTTTATCCATTTTGAGTTTATTTTTGTGAATGGTGTGAGAAAGTGGTCTAGTTTCAACCTTCTGCATGTTGCGGTCCAGTTCTCCCAGCACCATTTGTTAAAGAGGCTGTCTTTTTTCCATTGGATGTTCTTTCCTGCTTTGTCAAAGATGAGTTGGCCATACGTTTGTGGGTCTAGTTCTGGGGTTTCTATTCTATTCCATTGGTCTATGTGTCTGTTTTTGTGCCAATACCATGCTGTCTTGATGATGACAGCTTTGTAGTAGAGGCTAAAGTCTGGGATTGTGATGCCTCCTGCTTTGGTCTTCTTCTTCAAAATTCCTTTGGCTATTCGGGGCCTTTTGTGGTTCCATATGAATTTTAGGATGGCTTGTTCTAGTTTCGAGAAGAATGCTGGTGCAATTTTGATTGGGATTGCATTGAATGTGTAGATCGCTTTGGGTAGTATTGACATTTTGACAATATTTATTTTTCCAATCCATGAGCAGGGCATGTCTTTCCATTTCTTTAAATCTTCTTCAATTACCTTCGTAAGCTTTCTATAGTTTTCAGCATACAGATCCTTTACATCTTTGGTTAGATTTATTCCTAGGTATTTTATGCTTCTTGGTGCAATTGTGAATGGGATCAGTTTCTTGATTTGTCTTTCTGTTGCTTCATTGTTAGTATATAAGAATGCAACTGATTTCTGTACATTGATTTTGTATCCTGCGACTTTGCTGAATTCATGTATCAATTCTAGCAGACTTTTGGTGGAGTCTATCGGATTCTCCATGTATAATATCATGTCATCTGCAAAAAGCGAAAGCTTGATTTCATCTTTGCCAATTTTGATGCCTTTGATTTCCTATTGTTGTCTGATTGCTGATGCTAGAACTTCCAGCACTATGTTAAACAACAGCGGTGAGAGTGGGCATCCCTGTCTTGTTCCTGATCTCAGGGAAAAAGCTCTCAGTTTTTCCCCGTTGAGGATGATGTTAGCTGTGGGCTTTTCATAAATGGCTTTTATGATCTTTAAGTATGTTCCTTCTATCCCGGCTTAAATCATTTTTGATCAATTCATTAGCTGTTGCTACTTTCCGGAGTTTCTGTTGAGGAGAATTCTTCTGTTTCATTATTTTGTTTAGTCTTGCAGTTGCTCCAACCTGCAGGGCACTTCCTCTGTGCTGTCAGGAGAAACTTGTGTTGGTGGGCAGGACCGCAGTCAGACCCGATATCTGCCCACAGCCCACTGCTGGGGTCACAGTCAGACTGCTGTGTACCTTATCTTCCCCTCTCCTAGTGGCAGGACTCACTGTGCAGTTGTGTGGTCCCTGTCTGGGCCCCTTGCACACTGCAAGGCTTGTGGTGCTGCTTCGATGGGATCTGTCCATGGGCGTATTAGCTGGGGTGGATCCGCCAGGTGCACAGGGGCGGGAGGTGCAGGCTTAGCTAGCTTTGCTGTCAGTGGCCCCTGTGAGAGGGGCCCTGCATCACTGGGAGGAAGGCAGGCCCATCAGAGGGATGGATCCACAGAAGCACAGCATTGGGCATTTCTGTGGTGCATGCAAGTTTGGTGAGGGGGACTGGTTCCCTTTGAAATTTTGGCTGGGGGATGGGAGAGGGAGATGGCACTTACCAGTGCCTTTGTTACCTGCCGAGCTGAGCTCTGTATTCCTGGGCTCAACAACTCTCCCTCTTGGTGTCCTCTTGCCCTCCCAGTTCTCTGAACGCAGAGCTGTTGACTTTTCACATTCCAGATGTTATGTCCTGCTGGCTGTCAGAACTGTCAGAGTTCAGGCCCTTCTGCTTCTGCAAGACAGACTTTGGGGGCTCTGCCTTGCCCGGCAGGCTGCCCTTCCACTGTCCTGGATCCTTCCTGCCAGTCCATGTAGCATGCACCACGTCTCTGCCCTTCCTACCCTCTTGTGTGATCAGCAGGACGAGGCTAGCCCAGCGTCCTCCTATGCTGCCATCCTCCGCCAATATCCTCATATGGTATTTCTATATTTAACTTTTTGTGGAATCACCAAACTTCTTTCCACATTGAAGTCTCTTTATTTTGTTTATGCTTCTGCATTTAACTTTAATGCCACTGCCACTGATAATGAAACAAGTATGTTATTTAAAGGACAAATTCTACACAGGAAACTTTTAAGACATTGAACATAAATGATGAATCACTGAATTCTACTCAATATTGTAATATTGGTTTCAGGAGTAGAATTCAGTCATTCAACATTTACATACAACACCCAGTGCTCATCATAACAGGTGCCCTCCTTAATAACTATCACCCATCTAGCCGTTCCCCCAACCACCTTCCTCCATCAATCCTTAGTTTATTCTCTATCATTAAGAGTCTCTTATGGATTTTCCCCCTCTCTCTTCTTTTACACCTCCCATATATTCATCTCTTTTGTTTCTTAAATTCCACATATGAGTGAAATCATATGGAATTGTATTTCCCTGACTGACTTATTTCACTTAGTATAATACACTCTAGCTCCATCCATAGTGTTGAAAATGCCAAGGTTTCATTTTTTGATGGCTGAATAATATTCCAATTCTCACACACACACACACACACACACACACACACACACACCTTCTTTATCCATTCATCAGTTGACGGATATTTGGGCTCTCTCCATCATTTGGTTATTGCTGATAGTGCTGCTATAAACATTGGGGTGCATGTATCCTGTACTCCTTCTTATCTGTATTTTTGTATCCTTTGGATAAATACCTAATAGTGCAATTGCTGAATCATAGGGTACTTCTATTTTTAACTATTTGAGGGAAATCCATACTGATTTCTAGAGTGGCTTCACCAGTTTGCATTCCTACCAACAGTGTGAGAGGGTTATCCTTTCTCCACAGCCTCATCAACACCTGCTGTTTCTTGTGCTGTTGATTTTAGCCATTCTGACAAGTGTGAGGTAATACCTCATTGTAATTTTGAATTGCTTTTCCCTGATGATAAGTGATGAGCCAATGTGTCTTTTGGCCATCTGTATGCCTTCTTTGGAGAAATGTCTCTTTATGTATTCTGCTCATTTAAACAATTTTTTTTTTACATTTTATTTATTTTTGATAGAGAGACAGAGCACAAGTGGGGGAGGGGCAGAAAGAGACGGAGACAGAATCTGAAGCAGGTTCCAGGCTCCAAGCTGACAGCACAGAGCCCAATGCAGGGCTCGAACTCACAAACTGAGAGATGACCTGAGCTGAAGTCGATGCTTAACCGACTGAGCCACCCAGGTGCCCCAGTATTCTGCCCATTTTTAAATTGGATTACTTGTTTTTTTGGTTTTGAGTTTTATAATTTCCTTATATATTTTGGATACTAACCCTTTATCATATATGTAATTTGCAAATTTCATTTCCCATTCTGTAGGTTGGTTTTTAGTTATGTTGATTATTTCCTTTACTGTGCAGAACTTTTTAATTTTGATGTAGTGACATTGGTTTATTTTTTATTTTGTTTCCTTTCCCTCAGGAGACACATCTAGAAAGAAGTTGTTCTGTCTGATGTCAAAGAAATTACTGCCTGTGTTCTCTTCTAGGATTTTTATAGTTACAGGTATCACATTTAAGTCTTTAATCCATTTTGAATTTATTTTTGTGCATAGTATAAAAAAATCCAGTGTCCTTTTTTTGCATGGTGGAGTCCAGTTTTCCCAACACCACTTGTTGAAGGGACTTTTTTTCCTATTAGATATTCTTTCCTACTGTGCTGAAGATAAACTGACCATATAACTGTAGGTTTACGTCTGGATTTTCTACTATATTCCATCGATCTAGATATATCTATCTTTCTGCCAGTAACATACTATTTTTCCCCCAGTTTTAATTTAATTCCAGAGAGTTAACATACAGTGTAATATTAGATTCAGTTATAGAATTTAGTGATTCATCGCTTAGATACAACATCCAGTGCTCATCATTACAAGTGGACTCCTTAATACCCATAATATATTTAGCTCTTCCCCTGCCTGCCTACCTCCCATCCAGTAATCATCAGTTTGTTCTCTATAGGTAATACTTTGCTTCATGGTTTGATTCTTTTTATTTTCCCCCATGTTTATTTGTTTTGTTTCTTAAATTCCACATATAAGTGAAATCATATGGTATTTGTCTATCTCTGACTGACTTATTTACCTTACCATAATACTCTCTAGTTCCATCCACACGATTGCAAATGGCAAGATTTCATTCTTTTTGATATATATATATGACATCTTCTGTATGCACTCATCAGTTGGATATTTGGGATCTTTCCATAACTTGGCTATTGTTGATAATGCTGCTATAAACATCAGGTGCATGTATCCCTTTGAATCAGTATTTTTGTATCCTTTGGGTAAATACCTAGTAGTGCAATTGCTGGATCATAGGGTAGTTCTAATTTAAAATTTTTGAGGAACTTCTATACTATTTTTGATAGTGGCTGCACCAGTTTGCATTCCCAACAACAGTATAAGAGGGTTCCATTTCTCTGCATCCTTGCCACCTGTTCTTTCCTGTGCTGTTTATTTTAGCTATTCTGACTGGTGTGAGGTGATATCTAACTGTAGTTTTTTTAACTTTATTTTTTATTTTTTAAAATTTACATCTCAATTAGCATATAATGAAGCAATGATTTCAGGAGTAGATTCCTTAAAGCCCCTTACCCATTTAGCCCATCCCCCCTCCCAGAACCCCTCCAGAAACCCTCAGTTTGTTCTCCATATTTATGAGTCTCTTCTGTTTTGTCCCCTTCCCTGTTTTTATATTATTTTTCTTTACCTTCCCTTATGTTCACCTGTTTTGTCTCTTAAAGTCCTCATATGAATGAAGTCATATGATTTTTGTCTTTCTCTGACTAATTTCATTTAGCATAATACCCTCCAGTTCCATCCACGTAGTTGCAAATGGCAAGATTTCATTCTTTTTGATTACCAAGTAATACTCCATTGTATAAATATACCACATCTTCTTTACCCATTCATCCATCAATGGACATTTGGGCTCTTTCCATACTTTGGCTATTGTTGATAGTGCTGCTAAAAACATGGCAGTGCACGTGTCCCTTTGAAACAGCACACCTGTATCCCATGGATAAATGCCTAGTAGTGCAATTGCTGGCTCTTAGGGTAGTTCTATTTTTAGTTTTTTAAGGAACCTCCATACTGTTTTCCAGAGCGGCTGCACCACTGTTTGCATTCCTACCAACAATGCAAAAGAGATGCTCTTTCTCCGCATCCTCACCAACATCCGTTGTTGCCTGAGTTTTTAATGTTAGCCATTCTGACAGGTGTAAGGTGATATCTCATTGTGGTTTTGATTTGTATTTCCCTGATGATGAGTGATGTGGAGCATTTTTTCATGTGTTGGTTGGCCATCTGGATGTCTTCTTTGGAGAAGTGTCTATTCATGTCTTTTGCCCATTTCTTCACTGGATTCTTTGTTTTTTGAGCGTTGAGTTTGATAAGTTCTTTGTATGTTTTGGATACTAACCCTTTATCTGATATGTCATTTGCAAATATCTTCTCCCATTCTGTCGGTTGCCTTTTAGTTTTGCTGATTGTTTCCTTCACTATGCAGAAGTTTTTATTTTGATGAGGTCCCAGGAGTTCATTTTTGCTTTTGTTTCCCTTGTCTCTGAAGACGTGTTGAGTAAGAAATTGCTGCAGGCAAGATCAAAGAGGTTTTTGCCTGTCTTCTCCTCGAGGATTTTGATGGCTTCCTGTCTTACATTGAAGTCTTTCATCCACTTTGAGTTTATTTCTGTGTATGGTGTAAGAAAGTGGTCCAGGTTCATTTTTCTACATGTCGCTGTCTAGTTTTCCCATCACCACTTGCTGAAGAGACTCTTTATTCCATTGGATATTCTTTCCTGCTTTGTCAAAGATTAGTTGCCCATATGTTTGTGGGTCCATTTCTGGGTTCTCTATTTTGTTCCATTGATCTGAGTGTCTGTTCCTGTGCCAGTACCACACTGTCTTGATGACTACAGCTTTGTAGTATAGCTTGAGGTCTGGGCTGTGATGCCTCCTGCTTTGTTTTCTTTTTCAAGATTGCTTTGGCTATTAGGGGTCTTTTCTGGTTCCATACAAATTTTAGGATGATTTGTTCTAGCTCTGTGAAGAATGCTGGTGTTACTTTGATAGGGATTGCATTGAATATGTAGATTGCTTTGGGTATTATCAACATTTTAACAATATTTGTTCGTCCGATCCAGGAGCATGGAATCTTTTTCCTTTTCTTTGTGTCTTCTTCAATTTCTGTCATGAGCTTTCTATAGTTTTCAGTGTATAGGTTTTTCACCTCTTTGGTTAGATTTATTCCTAGGTATTTTATGGTTTTTGGTACAACTATAAATGGGAACGATTCCTTGATTTCTCC
The DNA here is from genome assembly GCF_018350155.1 of Leopardus geoffroyi. NCBI lineage: Eukaryota > Metazoa > Chordata > Mammalia > Carnivora > Felidae > Leopardus > Leopardus geoffroyi. Next base: position 66,525,011 of record NC_059343.1, read on the forward strand.
TTCTGTCGCTTCATTGTTGGTGTATAGGAATGCAACCGATTTCTGTGCATTGATTTTATATCCTGAAACTTTGCTAAATTCATGAATCAGTTCTAGCAGTTTTTTTGGTGGAATCTTTTGGGTTTTCCCTACAGAGTATCATGTCATCAGCAAAGAGTGAAAGTTTGACCTCCTCCTGACCAATTTGGATGCCTTTTACTTCTTTGTGTTGTCTGATTGCAGAGGCCAAGACTTCCCATACTATGTTGAATAAGAGTGGCGAGAGTGGACATCCCTGTCTTATTCCTGACCTTAGGGGGAAAGCTCTCAGTTTTTCCCCATTGAGGATGATATTAGCCTTGGGTCGTTCATATATGGCTTTTATGATCTTGAGGTATGATCCTTCTATCCCTACTTTCTTCAGGGTTTTTATCAAGACAGGATGCTTTATTTTGTCAAATGCTTCCTCTGCATCTATTGAAAGGATCATATGGTTCTTGTCCTTTCTTTGATATGATGAATCACATTAATTGTTTTGTGGATATTGAACCAGCCCTGCATCCCAGGTATAAATCCCACTTGGTCGTGGTGAATACTTTTTTTAATGTATTGTTGGATCCGGTTGGCTAATATCTTGTTGAGGATTTTTGCATCCTTGTTCATCAGGGAAATTGGTCTGTAGTTCTCCTTTTTAGTGGGATCTCTGGTTTTGGAATCAGGGTAATTAATGTTGGCTTCATAGAAAGAGTTTGGAAGTTTTCCTTCCATTTCTATTTTTTGGAACAGTTTCAAGAGAATAGGTGTTAACTCTTCCTTAAATCTTTGGTAGAATTCCCCTGGAAAGCCATCTGGCCCTGGACTCTTTGTTTTTTGGGAGATTTTTTATTACTAATTCAATTTCCTTACTGGTTATGGGTCTGTTCAAATTTTCTATTTCTTCCTGTTTCAGTTTTGGTAGTGTATATGTTTCTAGGAATTTGTCCATTTCGTCCAGATTGCCCATTTTATTGGGATATAATTGCTCATAATATTCTCTGATTATTGTTTTTATTTCTGTTGTGTTGGTTGTGATTTCTCCTCTTTCATTCTTGATTTTACTTATTTGGGTCCTTTCCTTTTTCTTCTTGATCAAAGTGGCTAGTGGTTTATCAATTTTGTTAATCCTTTCAAAGAACAAGCTACTGGTTTCATTGATCTGTTCTACTGTTTTTTTGGTTTCGATAGCATTAATTTCTGCTCTAATCTTTAGTATTTCCTGTTTTCTGCTGGTTTGGGGTTTTATTTGCTGTTCTTTTTCCAGCTCCTTAAGGCATAAGGTTAGGTTGTATATCTGAGATCTTTCTTCCTTCTTTAGGAAGGGCTGGATTGCTATATACTTTCCTCTTATGATCGCCTTTGCTGCATCCCAGAGGTTTTGGGTTCCGGTGCTATCATTTTCATTGACTTCCAGATACTTTTTAATTTCTTCTTTAACTGCTTGGTTAGCCCATTCATTCTTTAGTAGGATGTTCTTCAGTCTCCAAGTATTTGTTACCTTTCCAAATTTCTTCTTGTGGTTGATTTCGAGTTCCATAGCATTGTGGTCTGAAAATATGCACGGTATGATCTTGATCTTTTTATACTTACTTAGGGCTGATTTGTGTCCCAATATATGGTCTATTCTGGAGAATTTTCCATGTGCACTGGAGAAGAATGTATATTCTGCTGCTTTAGGATGAAATGTTCTGAATGTATCTGTTAATTCCATCTGGTCCAATGTGTCATTCAAAGCCATTTTTTTCTTGTGAGTGAGGTGTTTCAAGTCTCCTACTATTATGGTATGACTATGGATGAGTTTCTTTATGTTTGTGATTAATTGGTTTATATATTTGGGTGCTGTCACATTTGGCGCATAAGTGTTTACAATTGTTAGGTTTTCTTGGTGGATAAACCCCTTGATTATGATAAAATGCCCTTCTGCATCTCTTGATACAGTCTTTATTTTAAAGTCTAAATTGTCTGATATAAGTATGGCTACTCCGGTTTTGTTTTGTTGACCATTAGCATGATAGATGTTCTCCATCCCCTTATTTTCAATCTGTAGGTGTCTTCAGGTCTAAAGTGGGTCTCTTGTAAACAGCATATAGATGGGTCTTGTTTTCTTATCCATTGTGTTACCCTATGTCTTTTGATTAGATCATTGAGTCCATTGAGGTTTAGAGTGAGTCCTAAAAAATATGAATTTATTGCCATTATGATGCTTGTAGAGTTGGAGTTTCTGGTGGTGTTCTCAGTCCTTTCTAATCTTTTGTTGCTTTTGGTATTTTTTTTTTCATCTTTCTCCCCTCAGAGTGTCCCCCTTAAAATTTCTTGCAGGGCTGGTTTTGTGGTTACAAACTCCTTTAATTTTTGTGTGTCTGGGAAACTTTTTATCTCTCCTTTTATTTTGAATGACAGCCTTGCTGGATAAAGAATTCCTGGTTGCATATTTTTATGATTCAGCACACTGAATATATCCTGCCACTCCTTTTTGGCCTGCCAAGTTTCTGTGGATAGGTCTGCTGCAAACCTGATCTGTCTTCCCTTTTTTAAGGGAAGGACTTTTTTTCCCTTGCTGCTTTCATGATTCTCTCCTTGCCTGAGAATTTTGTGAAATTGACTATGATATGCCTTGTTGATGGTCGGTTGTTAGAGGTTTATTAATTTTATTAATTGTTTCAAAGAAACATCTCCTGGCTTCATTGATCTGTTCTATTTTTTTTTTAATTTTCTACATCATTTATTTATGTTCTAACCTTCATTCTTTCCTTCCTTCTACTGGATTTAGTTTTTGTTTGTTATTGTTTTTGTAGCTCCTTTACATGTAAGGTTAAGTTGTGTATTTGAGATTTTTCTTGCTTTTTGAAGTAGATTCTTGATTCTTGAAGTAGATTCTTGGGTAGTGTAGACATTTTAACAATATTTGTTCTTCTGATCTATGAGCAATGGAATGCCTTTTCATTTCTTTATGTCTTCAATTTCTTTTATCAGAGTTTTATAGTTTTCAGAGTCCAGGCTTTTCACTTCTTTGATTTGGTTAATTCTAGGTGTCTTATGGGTTTTGGTGCAATGGTAAATGGGATTTATTCCTTAATTTATCTTTCTGCTGCTTCCTTATTGGCATATAGAAACGCAACAGATTTCAGTGCATTGATTTTGTATCCTGCACCTTTACTGAATTAATTTATCAATTGTAACAATGTTTTGGTGGAGTCTTTTGAGTTTATACCTTTTCTTCTCAAACTACTCCAAAAAAAATAGAAAAGGAAGGAAAACTTCCAAACTCATTCTATGAGGCCAGCATTATCCTGATACCAAAACCAGATGAAGATGCCACTGAAAAAGAGAACTACAGGCCAATATCTCTGGTGAACAAGGATGTAAAAATTTTCAGTTAAATACTAGCAAACCAAATCCAACAGTATAATAAAAGAATCATTCATCGCAATCAAGTGGGATTTATCCTGGGATTGCAAGGATGGTTGAATATTCACAAATCAATCAATGTGATACACAACATTAATAAAAAGAAAGAATAAGAACCATATGATCCTTTTTATAGATGCAGTAAAAGCACTTGAAAGAGTACAACATCCATTCATGAAAAAAAAACTTTCAACAAAGTAGGGTTAGAGGGAACATACCTCAACATAATAAAGGTCATATATGAAAAACCCACAGCTAATATCATCCTCAATGTGGAAAAACTAAGATGTTGTCTGCTATAGTCAGGAACAAGACAGGGATGTCCAGACTCACCACCGTTATTTAACATAGTACTGGAAATCCTAGCCACAGCAATCAGAAAACAAAAAGAAATAAAATGTATCCAAATCAGCAAGAGAAGGGTAGAACTTTCACTATTTGTAGATTACATGATACTCCATATAGAAAACCAAAAAGACTCCACCAAAAAAAAAAAATTTTAATTTTTAAAGAAAATCTGATTTTATTGGCTTGTCCTTATTTAAGGTACCACAGATTTTCTTAACAGCTTTTTTGAGATATAATATTCATATCATAAAGTTCATTACTTTAAATATAGAATTCAATAATTTTTAGTACATGCACAGAATTTTGCAACCATTACATTATCCTAATTATAAAACATTTTTATTATGCTAAAAAAATATCATATCCATTAGCACACCCCACCATCTCCCCCCAAACCCTGGGTAACCACTAATCTATTCTCAGACTCTATAGATTTACCTTTACTGGACATTTCATATTCATGTAATCATTTAATATGTGACCTTTGTGATTGGCTTTTTCACTTAGCATGGTATTTTTAAGTTCAGTTTTAGCATGTATTATCAGTACTTCATTCTTTTTATGGCTCAATAATATTCCATTTTATTAGTATACAGCATTTTCTTTATCCACTAACTAGTTAATGGTCATTTGGGCTTTTACTTTTGCTGTTTTATGAATAATACTGCTGTGATCTTTAGTGTAAACCTTCTTGTTTAAACGTGTGTTTTCCATATTATTGGGCATATACCTTGTACTGGAATTGCCAGAATATGTTAAGTCCATGTTTTAACTTTTTGAGGAACTGTCAAAGTGTTTTCCAAAGCAGCTGCACAATTGTTCATTCTCATTTGCAATGTATAAGCATTCTGATTACTCCACATCCTCACCAATAGTTGTTATTGTCTTTTATTATTATAGCCATCCTACTAGATGGAAAGTAGTATCTCACTGTGGTTTTGATTTGAATTTCTGTACTGTTATGTTGAGCAACTTTTCCTGTCCTTACAGGTCATTTGCTTATGTTCTTTGGAGAAATATTAAAATATTTTGGCTATTTTAAAATTGGGCTGGTTATCTTTCAGTTGTTGAGATGTAATAGTTCCTTATATATATTCTGGAGACTAGGTCCTTATGATATATGTGATTTGAAACTATTTTTTCCTATTCTCTGGGTTATCTTTCTACTTTCTTGATAATGTCCTTTGAAGCAGAAAAGTGGTTAATTTTGATGAAGTCCAATTTACTTTTTCTTTGGTTGCTTATGCTTTAGGTGTCATATCTAAGAATCTATAGCCTAATCTAAGGTAACAAATATTCATACCTAGGTTTTCTTCAAAGAGTTTTATAATTTTAGCTTTTACTTTTAAGTCTTTGATCCATTTTAATTTTTTTATGTTGTGTGATGTAGTGATCTAAATTCATTCTTTTGCTTGTGGATATCCGATTGTCCCAACGCTATTTGTTGAAAGAACCATTATTTCCCCCATTGAATTATCTTGGCACCATTGTCAAAAATCAATTGATCATAGATGCATGGTTTATTTCTGGACTCTCAGTTCCATTCCATTGACTTAATATGTCTATCTTTATGTCAGTACCACATAGTGGTGTGACTTATACTAGCTTTTATAAGTTATTTATAGTAGCTTTTAGTAAGGCTTGAAATTGGGGAGTGTGAGTCCTCCAATTTTGTTCTTTTCAGGATTACATTGGCACTTCTTGGTCCCTTGCATTTCCACATGAAATTTTTGAAGTTTCTGCAAAAAAAATCCAGTTGGGATTTTGCTGAGATTGTGTTGAGTATGTAGACCAATTTGGGTGTACTGCCATTTTAATATTATCTTTCAAACCATGAACATGAGATATCATTCACTTATTTAGGTCTTTGTTAATATCATTCAACATTTTGTAGTTTTTAGTGTATAAGTTCTGTACTTCTTTTGTTAAACTTGTTACTATTTTATTCTTCTTGATTCTATTGTAAATGGAATTGTTTCCTTGATTTTATTAGATTCTTAACTGATAATGTACAGAAATAGAACTGATTTTTGCATATTTATCATGCATCATGCAAAGATGCTGTATGCATTCATGTGTTCTAATACTCTTTACACGCATTAAGATTTTCAATATATAATGATGTAATCGGCAAACAGATAATATTACTTCTTCCTTTCCACTCTGGATGCCTTTTGTTAATTTTCCTTGACTAAATGTTCATGTTATGACCTCTAGGAAAATGTTGAACATAAGTGCAGAGAGTGGAAACCCTGTCTTATTCCTCATCTTAATAAGAAAATATTCAGTATTTCTCTATTAAGTCTATGACTTGTGGCTTTTTCATATATACTCTTTATCAGGTTAAGACAGTTTTCTCCTATTCTTTGTTTGCTGCACATTTTTATCAAGAATGACTGTTGAATTTTGTCAAATGATTTTTCTAATTTTAATGACAATATCATGTGATTTTCATTTTTTCTATTAGTATGGTATATTACATTGGTATTCAGATTTTAAACCAAACTGCTTACCTGAGATAAATCCCATTTGATTATAGTATATATATCTTTTTATATGTTAATGGATTTGCTAGTATTTTTTTTGACAATTTCTATACTTATACTGATAAATAATATTGGTCTTTAGTTTTCTTTGTGATATATTTGTCATGTTTCTGCATCTGTATAATGGCTTCATAGAATGAGTTGGAAAGTGTTCCTTTCTCTTCCATTTTCTGTGATAATTTTTGAAGAATCACTGTTAATTTTTCTTTGTATATTTAGTAGAATTCACCAGTGAAACCATCTCGGACTGGGGTTTACTTTGTGGGATGTTATGAATTCAACATTTTTGCCAGTTAAGACTGCTATAACAAAAATAGCATAGACTAGGCAGCTTAAATAGCAAACATCTATTTCTCAGTTCTGAAGGGTAGGAAATCTAATATCAATACACTAGTCATTTCAAAATCTGGTGAGGGCCCTCTTCCTGGCTTGCAGGCAGACATATTATCCTTGTATCCTCACATAGCACAGACAGCAAGGTCCAGTCTCTTTCTCTTTTTACAAAGACACTAACCCCATCTTTGTCCCCACCTCATGAATTCATCTAAAGCTAATTATCCCCCAAAGGTACCACCTCCTAATACCACCCCTTTTGGGATTGTAGTTTCAATATATGAATTTTAGGGAGGCATAAACATGCAATCCATGACACTTGTGATAGGTATATGCAGATTTTCTATTTATTCTTAGTCAGTTTTGATAGTTTGTGTCTTTTCAGGAATTTGTCTACTCCATGCATGTTATATTATGCAGTTTATAATGGGCTAAATTAGGTCCCCCTATATATTGAGGACTTTAACCCTTAATATGACTATATTTGGAAGCAGTCTTTAAGGAGGTAATTAAGATTAAATGAGGTCATAAGGGTGGGGCCCTAATCCAATATGATTGTTGTCCTCTTAAGAAGAGGAAGAAACATCAGGGATGCATGTCACAAAGAGGCATGTGAGGAAACACTCAGGCTGCTGTCTGCCAAAGAGAACTCAAATGAAACCAACACTGCCAACACTTTGATCTTGAGCTTCCAATCTCTAGAACTGTGAAACAATAAATTTGTTTTTTTAGCCACTGTCTGTGATACTTTGTTATGGCAGACCTAGCAGACTAATATACCATTATTCATAGTATTCACTTAAAGTCCTTGATTTCTGTAAGATAGGGAGTGATATCTTGTTTTACATTCCTGAATTTAGTAATTTGAGTTTATTTTTCTTAGTGTAGCTAAAGGTTTCTCAATTTTCTTGATCTTTTCATAGAGTATTTTGTTTCATTACTCTCATTTTTTTTTCAATTCTCGATTTCTTTTATTTCTACTCTAATCTTTATTATTTCCATCATTCAACTTGCTTTGGCTTTAGTTTTCTCTTATTTTTTAATTTCCTATGCTAGAAGGTTAAGTTATTAATTTGAGAGCTTTCTTCCTTTTTTTATGTAGGTATTTACAACTATAAATTTTCCTTAGAGCACAGCTTTTGCTGATCTCTTGTTTTGGTATGTTTCATTTTTATTCATCTCAATGAATTCTTTAGTTTCCCTTATAATTTCTCTTGATCAATTTTTTTTCTAAAATTCATTTGGTGCAGAGCACGTGTATCTTTTTTTAAAAGTTTATTTATTTATTTTGAGAGAGACAGAGACAGCACAAGTGGGGGAGTGGTAGAGAGGGAGACAGAGAATCCCAAGCAGGCTCCTCACTATTAGCACAGAGTCTGACATGGGGTTCAAACTCACGAAACCGTGAGATCCCGACCTGGCCAAAACTAAGAGTTGGACACTTTCTGAGCCACCCAGGTGCCCCTCTCGATTAATTGGTTATTTAAGAGAATTGTTTAACTTCCACATAACTGAAAAATTTCCATTTACCCCCTACTGTTGATTTCCAATTTCATTCCACTATAAAGGGAGAACATACTTTGCATGATTTCAATCCTTTTAAATCTATCAAAACCTGCTCTATGGCTTTGCATATAGTATATTCTGAAGAATATCCCATGTGCACCTGAGAAGAATGTGTATTTTGCTGTAATTGGATACAATGTTCTATATATGTCTATTAGGATTATTTGGATCATAGTGCTGTTCAAGCCTTTTATGTCTGACTTTTTTCCTAGTTTTTTTTTTTTTTTTTTTACCTATTATTGGAAATAGGGTACTGAGTCCCCAAACATTGTTATTTAACTGACGATTCCCCTATTGTCACTTTTTGCTGCATGTATTTGGGGGATGTTATTAGATGCATTTATGTTTATAATTGTTTATAAACCAGTCCCTGAGGTCTTGGTCCTTTTATTATAAAATTAATCTCTTTATCTCTAATCAGTTTTTGTCTTAAAGTCTACTTTTGCTTATATTTACTATACCCTCTCCACATTTTGTCATCCTTTTACTTTCTACACAATAATGTGCATCTTTAAATCTAAAATGTCTCCTGTAAATGGTGTATAGTTGTTTTCTTTTCACCCAGTACAGATTATCTACCTTCAGACTATATTGTTTAATCCATTCACATTTAATGTTATTTATATGCTTAGATTTACTTCTGCATTTTAGTTTTCATTTTCGATGTCTCATAATTATTTTTCTGGAAACTGAATGTTTCAAATAATGTATTGCAGCACTGTGGGTGCTGATCTTCCCCACCCAGAGCTTGTTGTTATTTGCATATCTATTTCTTTAGTAAATGGCTAGATTATTTTAGTGAGGTCTATTTCTCCTCCCACAGTGTCAAGAGTCTAATGTTGTTCCTCAAGGAGCTTCAGCTTCTTGTATACCCACAATCACCCTGGGATGACAGTAGTTTGTGAAAGGGTCTCTTTCTTTTTCTGATTGCATCCAGCTGTTAAACTCCCCTAATTACAGGCTGATTACTCAGCTGTTTTCAATAAGTCCCTGTGGTATAAATTGCTTTGTAAACTAAGATTTTTTGAAGTCAGTGTTTGATTATTTGTTCTGACCTTAGGAGGGCTCCTGTCAACTGCCTTATTCCCTGGTTCTCTCCTGCAAACTAGCCTCCCTACAGTTTAGCCAATTTCTTGAATCTCCTTTCACTGGCCTTTCACCACACTCTACCGTTCTTGAGAAGACTCAAGCAAATAAATTCCATTCTTATGGGAAGACATTAGAAACATTTTTATGGCCTGCTTCTTTAACCAGGCAAAATCTGAGCTGGGGCACAAACCAGTGGTGGAGACAATGGCAAGTTTGTCTCTGAGTGACACACTCACTCTAGGAGTTGAACATTCAGTGGGGGCATAGGAAGAAGCCTGAGATTTTCTCCAGGTATAGAACTACCATATCATGAGCTGGGGCAAAGGTGGTCAGGGTCTCAGTCTTATTAGCCTGTAACACCAAAGCAGAGTTTCCATTCCATGTGAGGGGGCTGGGCAGAAGTGAGCTTCCACCATACTCACTTGAATTTAGCCTCAGTAAAAGCTATGCCTTACTGAGGCTAAGTTTCTACCTTGCTGACCTGGGATCGCATAGGAAGAGAGTAGTCTTGGTTTTGGTTCAAATACAATAGATTCTAATCTTACAGAAATTTCAGATTTTCTTAGGCAGATTTATTTTTTATATTTGCTGTTTGTCCTCAGGGCCATCTCTAGAGGTTGTTTTTTAATAGTTTTCACCAGTTCCACTGAGAAATCAGTGGAGTTCCTCAAACTGCCATTGCTAGGAGTCAATATTTTTGTTTCAAAGTGTATTTATTTTTAGAGAAAGAGAGTGGGAGAGGGGCAGAGAGGGAGAATCCCAAGCAGGCTCCACACGCTGTCAGCACAGAGCCCAACATGGGGCTCTAACTTACAAATCATGAGATCATGACCTGAGCCAAAATCAAGAGTTGGACGCTTAACTGACTGAGCCCCAAGGAGTCAATATTTCTAATTACCTTTTTTACACTTCCTAAATTGCATTTTGAAAGCCTTCCTTTGTGAAAACTGAAACCTCTTAAAGCAGTTCAGAATGGACATTTGTCTCCAAATGAATAACTTTAATTGGTAGGATATTGGGTTTATCAAGACTTGTAATTTATGTGGCTGATACTTTTTAAAGTTTACAATATTTGAAATTAAAACAAAAATTTGAGAAAAAAATTACTAAGAAAATTGAGCCTCCAATGGAAGTATGTTTCAGAGATTAGGAAGATGCATAAAGAAAAGATAAGCAAGATATTTAAAACAATAGAATCATAAGGATCTTAGAAATCACTTAGTAATTAACTTCAGCTCTGTGTAGCTAAAATCTGAAACCAAAAAAGAAAAGGGTTGTGGCCAAAGGCACTTGACTCTGACAGAGCTAGGACTAAAACTAGCCCAATAGGAAGTGTCATGTGTGATAAGAGTTAGGCACACGGATTTTGTAAACATATCTGAGTGTAAATCCTGCCATTTATTATTATCTTGGGCAAGTTTCTTTGCTTTTCCATACCTCAGTTTCCTCATCTGCAAAATGGGGCTAACAATACCTTCCTAATAGTGTTGAGCTCTCAAGAAATGTTAACTATTATTACTAATACAGCAATTCTGACATTAAAATCCCACCATCACCACCAATGATCTCTTTGTAACCCCTCTTCACTCAAAAAAAAAAATGTGAGGCTTCCCTTACCCTGCTTCTGAAGCTGCTGTGCTTGACACCCTGAACACTAAGGAATTTCATTCTGCATTAACCCTCCAAGCCCCATTACTTTCTCTCTCTAGTTAAGATGGACCTTAGAATTCAGTTTCCCCTTAGCTATCCATTTCCCCTTACCCTTCACCATAACCACAATACCTGACTCCATGTCAGGCTACTTCTATCTAAATACACACTGTCAAACATATAGGCCAGGTCACAAAATAGCATTTAACCACAGCACAAGACTCCAACTCAGATTTTTAGATTATATATATTTTTAATGCAAGCAAAGATTAGTGTAGATATAATTAGTTAGCCAAACCTGACTTGGCTATGTAACTAGAAAAATAAACTCTATTTTGAAGCCCCAAATAAGGCAGAACTGATTTACTAAGAATTAGGCAGCAAGCCCAGAGAAAATTAATACTCTATTTTCTACTCCCTTTCTGTTTACTTTTTACAGCAATCTTTGTTGGTTAAAAAAAGCCCTCAATTCTGTTACAAACCAATATTTCTATTCCTTATATGACATTCAGAATGAGTAGAAGTTGGTTAGAAAAGCTGAAATTGTGAAATATGAATGAGACCAATATAAATGCCATGAACCAAATATACCTTGAGCAGTCCTAATGGCTTTTCAAAACCCGTTGCAAAATTGTGCTCTTTAAGATAATGGAAATCTACCATGTAACAAACACCTAGATCCTGAGTCAAATTACTTGAAACTTTTTCCAATAATAACCATATATATTCTAGAGAACTGTTATAAAACTCAAAAGCAGGGGGGCGCCTGGGTGGCTCAGTTGAGCGTCCGACTTCGGCTCAGGTCATGATCTCGCAGTTTGTGGGTTCAAGCCCGGCGTCGGACTCTGCTGACAGCTCAGAGCCTGGAGCCTGCTTCAGATTCTGTTTCTCCCTCTCTCTCTGCCCCTTCCCCACTCATGCTCTGTCTCGCTCTGTCTCTCAAAAATGAATAAAACGTTAAAAATGTTTTAAAACTCAAAAGCAGGGACTCCAATGCAGTTCTACTGTATTTACAAGAATAGTCAACCCCCCCAACCACTACCCCTGCCCCAAAGTCTTAATTAGGAAAAAAAAAGTCCCTATCATTCAACTGATATTAAAGAAGTAGGGGTATATGAAAGATAGTAAATGTTTTCTTTTGAAATGGTCTTATTTACCCTGGACATTTTGGATTTGGGGAAAATTTATAAAATGAGGGTTCAAAGGAAGAATGACAAATTATGTAACAAGTAAAGCTCAGAGGTAGTTCAAAGAATGCCAAAAACACCCCAAAACAAAACAAAAAACCCTAAACTAAAACTCCTGGATTAAGTCAGGAACTTTGCTGCACTCTTTGAAAAGTATGCATGAAACCCATCTAAATTGAGAAAGAAAAACAAATTCTCAATTTTGCAACTGGCAAAAGAGCAGAGTGTGGAAGGTAGCAATAACTGACAAATTTTATATCATGTACTATAAAGCAGACTAGTGTACATGACTAGCAGAATTAATCCTCACAGTCAGATAGGAGTAAATTCCTTGAGTTCTCTTTCTACTGCTTCATTATTGTTGTCTAGAAATACAACCAATTTCTGTATGTTTTTATATCCTACAACTTTGCTAAATTCACGTTATCAGTTCTAGCAGGTTTTTGGTGGAGTATTTCGGGTTTCTGACAGAGTATCATGTCATCTGTGAAGAGTGAAAGTTTGACTAATTCATTGCGAATCTGTACGCCTTTTATCTCTTTTTGTTGTCTGCTTGCTGAGGCTAGGACTTGTACTACTATATTGAACAACAGTGGTGAGAGTGGATATCCCTGTCATGTTTCTGACCTTAGGGAGAAAGCTCTGTTTTCCCAATTGAGGATGATATTAGCTGTGAGCCTTTCATACATGGATTTTATGATGTTGGGGTATGTTCCTTCTATGCTTACTTTCTTGAGGGTATTTTTCAAGAAAGGATGCTATATTTTGTCAAATGCTTTTTCTACATCAGATGAGAGATCATATGGTTCTTATCCTTTCTTTTATTAATGTGGTATATCACATTAATTTGTGCATATTGAACCAGCCCTGAAAAAATCCCAAGAAAAAAACCCCAGTTGATCATGGCAAGTAATTATTTTAATGTACTGTTGAATTTATTTGCTAGAATCTTGTTGAGAATTTTTGCATCCAGGTTCACTAGAGATATTGGCCTGTAATTCTCCTTTTTAGTGGGGTTTGGTTTGGAATCAAGGTAATGGAATCAAAGTTTTGGAATCAAGGTAATGTTGGCTTTATAGAATGAGATTGGAAGTTTTCCTTCTGTCTCTATTTTTTGGGAGTTTGAGAAGAATGGGTACTAACTTTTCTTTAAACGTCTGGCAGAATTCCCCTGGGAAGCCATCTGGCTCAGGACTCTTATTTGTTGTGAGATTTTTGATAACTGATTCAATTTCTTTGCTGGCTCTGAGCCTGTTCAAATTTTCTATTTCTTCCTGTTTGAGTTATGGTAGTGTGTGTTTCTAGGAATTTGTCCATTTCTTTGAGATTGCCCAATTTGTTGGCATATAATTTTTCACAGTATTCTTTTATAATTGTTTGTATTTCTGTGGTGTTGGTGTGATCTCCTCTCTTGCATTCATGATTTTATCTATTTGGACCCTGTACCTTTTCTTTTTCATAAGTCTGCCTAGGGGCTTATCAATTTTGTTTATTTTTTTTTTAAAAAAACCAGCTTTTAGTTTAATTGACCTATTCTACTTTTTTTGTTTGTTCCTATAGTGTTTATTTCTGCTCTAATCTTTATTATCTCCCTTCTTCTGCTGGCTTTGGGCTTTATTTACTGCTCCTTTTCTAGCTCCTTTAGTTGTATGGTTAGGTTGTGTATTTGGGACCTTTCTTGCTTCTCAAGACTTTGCAATATACTTTCCTCTTAGGATTGCCTTTGCTGCATCCCAAAGAGATTGGACTGTCGTATTTTCATTTTCATTTGCTTCCATGTATTTTTAAATTTCTTTAATTTCATGGTTAACCTATTCATTCTTTAGTAAAATGTTCTTTAACCTCCCTGTATTTGAGGGCTTTCCAATTTTTTTCTTGTGGTTGATTTCAAGTTTTGTATTGGTGTGATCTGAAAATATGAATGGTATGATCTCAATCTTTTTGTACCTGTTGAGGGCTGATTCATGACCAAGTATGTGATCTATTCTGGAGAATGTTCCGTGTGCACTCAAGAAGAATGTGTATTCTTCTGCTTTGGGATGAAATGTTCTGAATATATCTGTTAAGTCCATCTGGTCCAGTGTGTCATTCAAAGCCATTTTTTTTCCTTGTTGATTTTCTGTTTGGATGATCTGTCCATTGTTGTAAGTGGGGTATTAAAGTCTTCTATTATGGTATTATTATCAATTAATTTATGTTTATTACTAGTTGATTTATATATTTGGGTGCTTTAAGTTGGGGCACAAATATTTATAATTGTTAGATCTTGATGGATAGACCCCTTAATTGCCATATAATGCCTTTCTTCATCTCTTGTTACAGACTTTGTTTTAAAATCTAGTTTGTCTGATGTAAGTATGGTTACTCCGGCTTTCTTTTGACCTCCATTAGCATGATAGATAGTTCTCCATCCCCTCACTTTCAATCTGCAGGCCTAATATGAGTCTCTTGTAGGCAGCATATAGATGGATGTGGATTTTTTTTTTATTCCATTTGGAAACCCTGTATTTTTTGATTGGAGCATTAATCCATTTACATTCAAAGTGATTATTGAAAGATATGAATTTAATGCCATTCTGTTACCTGTAGAGTTGGTGTTTCTGGTGATGTTCTCTGGTCCTTTGTAGTCTTTATTGTTTTGGTCTTCTTTTTTTTTTTTTTTCCTCCACTCAGAAAGTCCCCCTTACAATTGCATCAAAAGCCATAAGATACCTAGGAATAAACCCAACCAAAGAGGTAAAAGATCTGTACACTGAAAACTATAGAAAGCTTATGAAAGAAACTGAAGAAGACACAAAAGAAATGGAAAAAAATTTCATGCTTATGGATTGGAAGAACAAATATTACTACAAGTAATCTACACATTCAAAAACATCCCTATCAAAATAATACCAGAATTCTTCACAGAGCTATATCCACAATCCTAAAATTTGCATGGATCCAGAAAAGATCCAAAAAAGCCAAAGTAATATTGAGAAAGAAAACCAAAGCTGGAGGCAGTATGGTACTGGCACAAAATAGATACATAGGTCAATGGAACAGAAGAGATAACCCACAAATGAACCTGCAGACATGTGGTCTACTAATCTTCGACAAAGCAGGAAAGTACATCCAATGGGAAAGACAGTCTCTTCGATAAACGATGTTGGGAACACTGGACAGCAATACGCAAAGGAATGAAACTGGACCATATTCTTACACCAAACAAAAAATTAAATTCAGAATGGATTAAGGACCTAAATGGGAGACCTGAAACCATAAAAATCCAAGAGGATTACACAGCCATTAACCTCTTTTCATCAGCCAGAGCAACTTGTTACTAGATATGTCTCCTGAGGCAAAGGAAACCAAAGCAAAAATAAACTTTTGGGACTTCATCAAAATAAAAAGCTTCTGCACAGTGAAGGAAACCATCAACAAAACAAAAAGGCAATCTATAGAATGGTAAAATATATTTGCAAATGACATATCTGATAAAGTGTTGGTATCCTAAATATCTATATATATAAATTATAAAACTCAATGCCCCAAAACTGAATTATCCAGTTAAAAAATGGACAGAAGACAATGAATATACTTCTTTTTCAAAGACATCCAAATGGCTAATAGACATGAAAATATACTCAACAAATATTGTCAAAATGTTTATACTACCTAAAACAATCTATACATTTAATGCTATCCCTATCAAAATATCAATAGAATTTTTCACAGAGCTATAAAAAAAAATAATCCTAAAATTTGTATGCAATCACAAAAGACCCCGAATAGGTAAAGCTACATTGAAAAAGAAAAGCAAATCTGGAGGCATTCCAATTCTGGATTTCAAATTATATCACAAAGCTGCAGTGATCAAGGCAGTATGGTACTGGCACAAAGACACATAGATCAATGGAGCAGAAAAGAGAACTCAGAAATGGACCCACAAATGTATGGCCAACTAATCTTCAACAAAGCAGGAAAGCATATCCAATGGAATAAAGACAGTCTGTCAGCAAATGGTGCTGGGAAAACTGGACAGTAACATGCAGAAGAATGAAACTGGGCCAGTTTCTTACACCATACACAAAAATAAACTCAAAATGGATGAAAGACCTAAATGTGAGACAGGAAAACATCAAAGTCCTAGAGGTGAAAACAGGCAGCAACCTCTTTGACTATGACTGCAGCAACTTCTTACTAGACATGTCTCCAGAGACAAGGGAAACAAAAGCAATAATGAACCATTGGGACTTCATGAAGATAAGAAACTTCTGCACAGAAAAGGAAACAATCAACAAAACTGAAAGGAAGCCTAACAGAATGGGAGATAATATTTGCAAATGGAATATTGGATAAAGGGTTAGTATCCAAAATATGTAAAGAAATTATCAAATTCAACACCCCAAAAACAAGTAATCTAGTAAAGAAATGGGCAGAAGACATGAATAGACACTTTTACAAAGAAGATATCCAGATGGCTAACAGACACATGAAAAGATGCTCAACATCACTCATCAGAGAAACACAAATTAAAACCATAATGTAATATGACCTCACACCTGTGAGAATGACTAAAATTAACTCAGGAAACCACAGATGTTGGTGAGGATGCAGAGAAAGGGAACAATTTTGCACTGCTGGTGGGAATGCAAATTGGTGCAGCCACTCTGGAAGATGGTATAGAGTTTCCTCAAAAAGTTAAAAACAGAAATAACTTACGGCCCAGCAATTTCACTACTAGGTATTTATCCAAAGGATACAAAAATGCTGATTTGAAGGGACACATGCAGCCCAATATTTATAGCAGTGCTATCAATAGCCAAATTATGTAGAGTCCAAATGTCCATCGACTGATGAATGGATAAAGATGTGGTGTACATATATACATTGGGATACTACTCGGCAATCAAAAAGAATGAAATCTTGCCATATGCAACGACATGGAGGGAGCTAGAGTGTATTATGCTAAGCAAAATAAGTCAGTCAGAGAAAGAGATAAATCTCATATGATTTCACTCTTATGTGGAATTTAAGAAACCAAATACATGAACATATGGGAAGGGAAGGAAAAATAAGATAAAAACAGAGAGGGAGGCAAACCATAAGAGACTCTTAAATAAAGAAAACAAACTGAGGGTTGCTGGAGGGGAGGTTGGTTGGGTGAGGACTAAATGGGTGATGGGCATTAAAGAGGGCACTTATTGGGATGAGACACAGACACTGGGTGTTATATGTAAGTGAGCAATCACTGGGTTCTACTCTTGAAGCCAATACTACACAGTATGTTAACTTGAATTTAAATAAAATAAATTAAAAAAAAGAGGAGTAAATTCTCTACATTTTTCTTGGACATTCACCCTTGTGTGTGTATAAATATATGCACTTTAAGAGCTCCATTCATTTTCCTACTTGTCATTTTGAAGATACACATGCATGACTTTGGAGTCTCCACTTCATGGTGAGCAGGAAGGAGGAAAATGGAACCAGACATTATCCCATTAATAAGATATAAAGGTGAAAACTGGAAACTTGTAAGTAGATATTCTGGAGGAATCAAGGCTTTTCTATTACTAGCCATGTGACCTTTACACATGATTTGATTTCATTGAAACTCATTTTTCTCATCTGAAAAGTGGAATTTACTAATAGCTGCATTCTGGTGATTTAGAATATGTTTGAGGGATGGTCTTTGTAAACTCTAAAGCTCTTTATAGAATTACAGTGCTTGGCACATAGAAGGTACTCATCAAATGTTTAATGAACAAATAAGCAAGTTTGGGAAGAGACAGACTAGTCTTTCTTTAGCCATCTTTTATCACTGATATAAATATGGGCTAAAATTCCTGCTGGTAAATATCTTCTTCAATGAATGAGATCCCTGTATGTATCTGGAGTTCCTCAAATGTATCAGTGAAGGATATGCCCACATGTGACTTATTATCTCAGACTGTTCTCTGATAATTTCTCTTTGAATAATTATAAGCAAAGTGATAAAAGATTAGTATTTTTACAGTGTTGAAAACTTTTTACTGTATTTACCAGTCTTATATTTTTGAGGCAATTATAATGCAAAAATGTATCTACCATAAACTCAAACTATTATTTTTCCTTAATACTATTTTTCTTTATCATGAAAACTATTAACCACAATCACAATAAAAATGAACAACATCTAAAAGTGAAAGGATTACTTGGTGATGTGACTATGAGAATATCGAGGGCATATTTTCTGCTCCCTACGATCAGACTAGAGAAATTTAACACTTACATTTTTAGCTACAAGGTTTGCTCTAATTTATACATTAAAATTTAATAAATGGAAACAATTCAGAAACATCAGCACCTCACTGTTTTTAGATGAACAGTGTGCAAGTGTAACAAAATATCTCCCTAACAATGATTATACAATTTGAGCTGCAAATCTCATTTTAACGTGCTATTCACTTAAAACAATTTTTTTAATGTTTACTTATTTTTGAGACAGTGAGAGGACAGAGTGTGAGTGGGGAAGGTGCAGAAAGAGAGGGAGACACAGAATCTGAAGCAGGCTCTAGGCTCCAAGCTCTCAGAGCAGAGCCTGACACAGTGCTTGAACTCATGAACCATGAGATCATGACCTGAGCTGAAGTCGGACGCCCAACTGATTGAGCTACCCAGGCACCCCCATGATATTCACTTTTTTTAAAAGAAAAAAAGATACACGCAAAAACAAACAAAAAAAAACCTTAAAAAAGTTTTACTGCCTTAAATTACTTGACTACACAAAATTCCAAATATAAATTAACGTTTCTACAAAAATTCTTAAGAGTTGTAACATGAAAAAAACCACAAAAAGAACCCTAAAGATAAATTCTACCAAGTAATATTAGTAACCTAAATCAAGCAATTTGAATTGTTTTCACTTCTTCATAGATTTACTGTAAAATGTATTCTCTGAAGAGAATCCTAAAGATGCTGAGCAGGAAAGTTGACAATTCAAAATTTATGCATTAATGAAAGGATACTAGGTTTTGGAAGTTGTTTTTAAAAATTCTCCAATATCAAACTCAAACTTTAATTTGTTAATAATAACTTAAATTTATTAGATTCTTGTAATCTCCAGATAATCTCCAGATAAGAGGTAACTTTATTAAAGCAATTGCTGCAGCTGGCAAAGGAAACCATTCTAAAGTTACAAAGAAAGGAAAAGAAAAAGAAAAAAAATGTTTCCTCAAAACTTTGGGAAAGCATTAGCACCATAAAAAAATGTAATAATATATTTGTTTTTCCAGCCATATGTAGCATAAAATAGCATTTAAGTAATAATATAAAAGATCTAAGATAGCAAATGTAAGTAAAGTGTATGGGCTTAAATATCCCAAGAAAACCAACTCACAGGTTCAATATATTATCGGCTTCAATTTACTTTGTGAATTTTTGGCAAGTAGCTTTAAATTGTTATATAATTTATATAATAAGTTATATTGGCATATAACTGAGAAAGAGGGTAGAGAGTACTTTGTTCTTGACCTTGTCAACTAGGAAAAAAATGGATCTTCTTCTGAATACTGCTGTAATATTTTGTTATAAAAATTATTTATTTAAAAAAAACCTAGCAGGTGAAGCCAGACAACATCAAAGCCTGCTACTAAAGAAATTTTAATGTATACTTTTACATCTTTAATAGGGCTATCTTTAACCAATCAAGCAACTAAACACAAATATCAAACAATATATCTTTGTCTTACTCCAAATATTGTGTAAATCTGGGCTACTTTCATAGCCATTGGGTACTGTATGAGAAGACAAAGATGGTATTTTTCCTAAATACCTTGTTTCTTGATTCTGAATACATAAAACAGACGATATATGTATAAAATATACAGTCCAGTCTTTGGCCAGTTTACTTACCTTGAACCAAGTGAAGTTCTTGCCACTGGAAAGAAAATTCCCAGTGCATTAAGTAGAGTAAATGTTCATGTTAGGGCTTTCAATTCCTGGATCAAAAGTTACTTCTCACTTTACTTCTCTCCTTCCTTCACATATATTTATAATACAGTTAAGCCTCTGTGGGCAATATTATTGTAAATAAAAAAATGCCAGGGATTCATAGCTTAGCTGTTAAAACTTATAAACCATAAAGACATTAGAAATCTATTCATTTCAAAACAAAATGTTGACTAAAGCTTTGCAGGCTGTTATTTAATACACCAAGCAGCCCACAATTAAAATATTAAAACATTTATTACCTAAAAGTGACCTAAAGAATATCTGCAATGGCAAAAAAAAGCCTTAATTTTCTTTGATAAGCAGTCTAGTTTTTCAAATAAAAAATAGTAATAAAATATATAATAAAGAAACAAGAAAGAAAGGGCCCAAGAGTTACATGTTAAAATCTCTGAAGCTCAATAATGGAAAGGAAACTCCTTATTTCTTTCTTCTTGTTAATTATCTCTGGTACCTGAGTTAAGGCATAAAGTAGCAAGAGTGCAATTGATTCCAAACAACTTGGAATTTTATTGTAAACATCCCATAAAGAATGGCCAACAAATTAGTCCAGTTTTTTGTCTTTGAAGATAATTGCTTATAGTGACTGGTAACTGCCAAACAAAACATCTTTTATAAACCAAGCCAGTTAGTTTACCTTTCTTTACTGAATTTTAGTTTAATGGACATTTTGTCCATATACAACATCACATTAACTATTAACTCAATGACTTTCTATCTTAAAATTTGTGGATACTAATAACAAACATAAGGTACAGTTTTGTTAATACTTTGTAAGGGATTACAAAAGACAAAGATGGTAAGTTACAGGACAAAGAAATAAATTACTGATTGCCATCACCACAGTATTGTTTAAAAAATTAACATTTCTAGTACTGCTTAATGTGTATCTGGTGACATATGTAAAAACACATTTCCCAACTGGGTTTCTAAATATTTTTGTATGTGATTTTAAAAGTCAATTACCAATGGTGATTATATGTATCAATAGTTTTATTTTTTAGAAAATACTTATCATGCTTTTATATGTCAAAGTCTCATATTATAGATTTAATTAAGATAGGTATAAGAATAACAAATGGACATACATATAAATAAACACACCTTAACTCTAAACTGCAGGGCCTTTCTACTGTACTTCTCCCATCAGTGAATCATAAATTGCTAGTCTTGTTGAAGTATGCTAAATTAGGTGCAGTCTTCATTGCAGTAAGAGAAATGAGGATAAAAGTAAGCAGGGGAGGAATGATTGAAAAGAAAATAATCAAGAATAAGGCTATATAAGAAATAAATGTCTAGAAACTTGAGGGCAACTCATAGTTCACAAAATACAGCACCATGAAAAAAATTAACTTTATATTAGAATTTAAACAAAACTTGGTAAACTTCATAATTAAAACTTAATAAAGAAACTTTACTAAGAAATGAAAATCAAAAAAGCATGAAAATATTTTCACACTAATTTTCAAAACAAGCCTTAAAAGTGATCTTACTCTATTTTCAATACAATTTTCATAAGCCTCATGTACCACAAAACTGTTGGGGATGGGGTTAATATTTAAAACAATGAATTTTAAATGTTGCAAGTTCCATTCCCTCCCCCAGAGCTGAACTATTCATTTTGGAACCCAAAATGTTGGTAATAAAAGTAAATATTGGATATCACAGCAAACTGAAAATTATACAGGGTGCAAGTTTCCTTTTGTGGATGTGAAAATTCTAACTTTAAAAATTAGTGCCAGTTGGTAAATGTGCATAAAATAATTCCCAAGATATATAAGTAATAAAGGTGTTTATCACTACCACAAATGTACAAATTTTGAAAAATGATCAAAAATTTTTTATCAAAAACTAAGAAGTGGCATTCATGTTTTTCTGTTCAGTCACTCTGTTATTGTCTGATGACAACCTATAGGATTACAACAAAAACAACAAAATAATAAATCACTCAAATCTATTTCAAATTCTACTCAGTTTCTCAACCTCTGGGTGAAACAAAGTGCTGTATGAAGAATTCTAGCACAAGCCTGATCTCTGGGAAGGGAAACAGAAAAAGAAACAAATGAAGGAAGGATACATTAAAAATAGAGGGACACATGTACATGATAAAACCTAGTTTACCTATAAGGCATAATGAAGTGGATGATCAAGCAGTATATATATATAGGTTAAGTGCTTTACACAGAGACAAAGAGTTGGTAGACTGTGAATATAGCTGTCTTCCATACAAAATATTCTTTTTTAATGTCTGAGACAAAGTGTGTCAAGTTGGAAAAAAAATCTACACACACACACACACACACACACACACACACACACAAATTTAGTTCTTAGGCTGATAGGCTACTGAATGTTTTGGAAAGCATCCTATTGCTGGAAGAGATACACACAGAAAGACATAGAAGAAACACAATTTGTTTCATAAACAGATATACATGCTAAGATCTTAAAGCTGGGAATTAAAAGATTATTAGCATTCACGAGAAATATTATAGTTCACTGACTATTAATATCCAGCATAGGATTAGGCTTATACATATGTATGTTCTCACACACGTGTTTATTTCTTAGCAACTTATTTAATATTTAGACTTTTCTTCAAAAATTTCAGCTCATTTCCTACTTGCTTTGCTATGCCTGAACCTGATATTTAGGTTTAAAGGTACTCTAAAAAACTAAAGTGTAAAATATTCAGTGTGATACAAATTACAACACATTCACAGGAGGCGGTGTTACAAAAAAGCAAAGTATAAATTGGGGGGAAAATGTTCAGATATAAAAGTAAAAATACTATCTTTCAAACTTTTATTTTCACACTTATTAAAATAATTTGCATGCAAACAGAAAATATCTGTTTGTTTTGTAATAAATGGCAAATATGCTCATCTAACATACCCTGGTGACTTTTGAATCCTAATAACTGAAATCAATATTACAGCAAAATGCTGTTCACTAGTGTTTTCACAGTATTTCACTACATATAAAATGTGCTTAAAAATGTCTTCAGCCTCATTATTCTAATTATCTAAACCTAGAAAATCTTGACATATGGGAAATAAATGTGGCATTTTTATTTTTCAAAATAAATTATAAATAAGCTTGAGATAGCTAAAATCACACAAATGGTAATTCTTCTACATTTGAAGAGATTAGCTCTTCATAGAAGAATGTCAAAAAATTTCACACTAAAATGATACACACAATACATGTTTGGGTATATCCATCAATTTAAGTAAATCTATGTTACTTTGATTAGGGTAAGCCAAATTGTTATTGATTCTAGGAAAACACAGGCACAAATTTAGTCTAAATGCAAAATTAGTCTAATTAGCAAAAATCAAAGGTAGAGTTTCAAATGTGAATGTTTTTGAATCTACAGTATGGTTAAAAGTGTCAGCTGAGTTACAACCAGAAGTCGTTTTGGTTTAGTGAAAAAAACAAAACAAAACAAAACAAGACTACAACAACAAAAAAAATCAACTTGATCTACTGTACAGTAACAGAAGTTAGTGCCATTAACAATTCATAACAATACTTTCTTAAAGCCTGAACATCATTCTTACTGCATGTGAAAACTGTTTAAAGTTGTTAGTACAGGAACAACCCAAACAAAAGAGCAAAGTTATGTATGTACTCCTTCCTTTGCACTTAAGGATTTTCAGATGCATAAAATGGTTGGAAGCATGAAACAAACACATTAGCTTAAGAAATGTTCTGGGATTACTAGGAATACATTAAAAATTTTCTTTTATCCCCAAAGTCTGATCTAAGTGTAACAAATCTGCTGTTACAATAACAGAGATCAGTATTATCCCACTCACCTTAAAAATCTAAGTATTTAACAAATTAGTGAATTTGCAATCTCTCAAATTTGAGGAGTAAAACTGATCTTGGAACTCAAGCTCACTTATGGAATCATGTGCACTCTACTGCTGTAAACAAGACCATAAGGGTTTTAAAGATTTTTTTAATCTATAAAATAATTACTCAAATATTATTGTGCAGTGTAATGAGGTTCTTTTCTGAAAGATTGTAACAGAAGAACCCTTTGGAATGGTATGAGCAAAACCTATTAAAGTTGACTCAAAATATTTGCTAGCCAAAACATCCAATTCAAACTAGCTGCTTTGTTACATTTTAAAATTCAAATGAAAACCAATCACTCACAGCTGTAAATAGTAAGTGGTAGCAGAGATACATAAGCAGTAGACCAAGTCTACTTACACAAATATGTTCTAAGAAAAGCCTAAGGTACAGCATACTACACTTATGAAAGTTTGTTGATTACAACTATTATTTTGAGAGCCAATACAATTATTAACAACCTCTCAGCTTATAACATAGGAGTATTCATTCCTACCAAGTTTGTTCTATTTTTCCTTAGTCAGTAATGAATAACAGCATCTATTTTCTTTAACGTTTCCAGTAGTTGTAGTTAATAGAGGTAGCTGAGCTACTATTCAAAGAAGTTATTCTTTGTGGATGAGGATTTTTTCAAATGTTTATGTTATTCTTTAAACTACACGAGTTCTATTAATGCAATAAAATATAATAGGAAAAAGAAAATGGATGCAAGAAACTTTTGCATTTGGCACCTTGTCTAGATCGATACCTCAAATGTTACTTTTTAATAAAGTTAATGCACACATCAAGACACACCACAAAGATTTGCTACATATTTACAAGGCACCAACCCTTTCTCACCTTTAACATGAATTAAGCAAATCAATGAAAAGCATATCAAGATCCCCCCACCCCCAAAAAACTGTAGTATAAATATATACTTCAGTTCAGTACAATGAAAGATTAGCCTGGGAAGAGTAAAATAATCCAGATCGTTCTTACAATATAGAAACTGTAAACATTTAATAGCTGCCTATAGGATTGGTGTATTGTGCAAAAGTTATTATTACTGGGTACAAGAATCAAAATGGCAAAAACAAACTATATAAAACTCTGTAAGAAGGTGCTATACTTCTGTGATACAAAAGCAAAAGAGGGATATTCCATTGAGATAAAAATGTCATGCTACTCTTAAGAAGCTGAATGCTCCCTTAATGTAGTAAATTCTGTAGTGTGTTTGTGACGTACTGTGTTGTGTGTGTGTGTGTGTGTGTGTGTGTGTGTGTGTGTCTATATGTGGGCAGAATTTTTTTTTTAATTTAAGGCCTAATAAGTAAGGCTTGTTTGAATAAATGAAGTGTGGAGATCAAAAGTCTTGAAAAAAATGTATACTGGCATAATGGAAAAGCACCAATGTGAAAGGAAGCAGAAGTCCCCACACAACTTGCTTTGTAGATTTCCTAGTAAATTCCCTGCAGTAGAAGGCCATTTAATTTTTTTTAAATTACTCTAAATTTATTAACTGTTAATAATTCCATCCCATGAGATGGCTAACCCTGGCTTTTTCTGTCATTTTACGCACTCTGCCTGATCTAGATGTACCAAGATTCAGAGGATCTTCAGTGGACACAAAATTGTCATTATCAGAATCATCATTATATAAAACAGTCCTCCTGCCTTGGTTTCTTGTTTTAATTCGAGGCAGTCTACTGAAACGTCCTGAAAACATGGTATCAAATTCATCATCTGCAATACGTGCACGTTTGGCTCTGGTGGCTCCTCTAGAAGTACCTCTTCCTCCTCTCCCTCTCCCTCTCCCTCTAGTGGCACCTGCACCTCTTCCTCGACCTCCTCGTCCCCTGCCTCCTCTTCCTCGGCCTCCTCTACTCCATCTACCCCATCTGCCCCATCTGCCCCTTCCTCCTGTGCCTCTTGTCTTCCAGTTTCTTTTTCCATTGGCATATTGCTTTCTGAGTTTTCTTTTAGGCCTGGTTTGTATGAATTTGCTATAGTCGTGGTCTCCATCTACATAATCTTGATCTGTTCTGGAAGTTGATTCAGAATCAGAATCAGAACCACAGGTACTTTCAGAACTCAAACTGGATCCTAACTCTCCACTCTCTGAGGAGGATAAATGTGATTTCTCTTTTGTTTCTTTTTTCTCTTTCTCTTCTCTTCCCATGCTTTCATCTTCTTCTGATGCACTAAGTAGTTTTCTTTTGATTCCTGTCCGAGGCTCTCTGCCATCACCATTTGTAAGGGGTCCATCAAGGGAGTGATCTAAATCAAGATGAATAATTTTTTAAAGTTAAGCTTTGACACGGAAGACTGATTACTTAGGTTCAAAAGTAAAATAAACATCGTATCAAAAAATGTTTAGCACCCAAAGATACATGAGGTAAAATCGTGGAGCGTATTGGAGTATAAATTTAAATCTGTTAGAAACTGAAGACACTGAAGTTTTTATTTTTGTCTGTGTTTTTAGGGGGCCAGGGAGGAAAGTATGGAAGGATGATGGGTAATGATGAAGCTGAGCAGAAATCTCAAGGGCTTGAACTGTAGAAAGAATTATCTAGGAATATGTATCAAAATAATTTCACTGACTCAGTGAACAAATATTTACTGATTACCTAATATGATACTTGAAGTTTGAAATAAGGCAATAATGAGACAAAGTCCTTGCTCTTTGAATTTATATTTTAGTGGGGAAAGCTTGATAGACAATGAAGTAAATAAAAATATAATTTCAAGTAATGATACATGCTATAAAGAAAAAGAAAAGAGGGTGATTAAAAAATGCTCAAGTGTATACATGGGGTATTTTAGATAAAGACTTTCATATTGAGGTAGTATCTGAGAAAAGAACTGAATGAAGTGAGATCTGGGAAAAGAACATTCCATTGGAGGAAACAGAAATCCAGTGTAACTAGAGTGTAAGAGAAAAGCAGAGTTGTGGTATATAACTGCTAGTGGTGAAGGGTTTTAAAACCAGAGAATGACAGGATCTGACATATTTTTAAAGGAGCACTACAGTTGCTCCACATAGAACAGATTATAGAAGGAACAAGATTAGAAGCAGAGACAAGTTGGGAGAACACTGCAATTGTCTAGGTAAGATATGATAATGGGATGTACCAACAGAGGTGATGAGAAGTGATTAGATTTAGATTATTTCCTTCTAGAGGAGCCATCAGAACCAACCTTTTATTTTTAAGGTTCAAACTGACAGGAATTGATGATGGATAGGATGTCAAGTGTTAAGTGTAGTATTAAGGTCAACTCCAAGGTCTTATGGCCTGAGAAACTGGTTGAATGGTAGAGATATTTTGCTAAGTTGGAGAATCCTGAAAGAGGAATAGGTTTACATAGTCTGGTAGAAAAAAAAAAATCAATGTTCCAGTTTTAAATACTACAAGAGATCCAAGTAAAGACAATAAAAAAAAGAAAAAGAAAAAAGCAGATAACGTAACTGTCAAGAGGTCAGGGGAGACTCATTCAGAGTTAGAGATATGATTTTGGAAATTTTCAGTAAGAGATGACATTTAAGGTCAAGAGAACTGAGGGCACTTATTCAGAGGGCAAACAGAAAAAGAAGGTGGCTGATGACTGAGACTTGGGATATTCCAACCATCTAAAGATAAAGAAGAATTGGAAAAAATAATTGAGAAGGAACAGCTAGTGAGGTAGGAGAAAAAAAAGGAGAGTGGACTGAAAAACTTGGAATGAGCAATGACTAGGGTTGTATGGTAACCATAGCAACAAGATTACTCTAATAGTCTTGGTATTATAGACTGAATTATGTTCCTCTCTCAAAAAAATACATATGTTGGTTTTCTGGAGAAAGATGATAATGGAGTAGGAGGACCCTAGGCTCATCGTGTCCCACAAACAACCAGATAACAACCAAATCATCCTAAATACTTCAGAAAACAACTTGAAGACTGACAGAACAAACTCCACAACTAAAGGGAGAGAATAAGCCACATTGAAGAAGGTAGTAAGTCCACAGATATGGTTTAGGTGAGAAAAGGATCATGGGTGCTGCAGAGGGGAGGGAGCCTTGGTCACAGAGAAGGGCGCAAAAGAGTAGAGCACACAGGGGAATGCAAAAGGAGAACAATTACCCAAAACCATTGGCTCGGAAAATAGAGGGGCTGATTTTCAAGAATTCTTACAACCAGTGGGGCTTAAAGCCAAGAGTTTTAAAGGTTAGCAGGCTTGGCTGGGATAGAGACCTGAGGGCACTGCCTTGCCCTTGGAGAAAAGGCAAGCAAACAACCTGGGGGCAGAGCAAGGAAATAGTGCTTTGAAGAACACTTGGGACACACATAGGGGAGATTATTCACTCTTCTTGGAGGGCTTTCTTGAGAGGCAGTTTTCACAGAGAAGCTTCTCCAGAAACAAAGGAGCTGACCAGAGCCATTTCCCTCCCCTACCCCTCAGCATAACCACAGAGCCACCAGTGGGAAGCAGCACAGGCCCAATACTGGCTAAATAACTTGTTTATGAGAATCCCCACACCCCTGCACATAGTGGGACTGTCCTTTTCAGTCAAGCTTGCCTCAGTCCCAGCACAGCTGTGGGCCCATCCCCCAGAAGACTAGCACAAGCCACTACCACACGACATGTCTAAAGCCTGAAGTTTTAAAGGGCACCAGGATTGTCTTGGATAGAGCCTGGAAGGCACTGTGCTGCTCCTGGAGAGAAGGGAGGCAAAAAACCTAGAGGCAGACAGCTTGGAAACAGCAATCTAGAAAATGCTTGGGGCACACAGGTAGTAGATTATTTGCTCTTCTCAGAGTGTTTTGCTGAGAGGCAGCATTCACAGAGACTCCTCTCAGGGAACAAAAGAGCTGGCAGGTGCCATTTTCCTCCCCAGCTCCTCAGCATAGCCTCTCCTCAGAGGCTCTCTCCTCAGAGAGCCAGCTGCAGGAATCAGCACAGTGCCTATACTGGCTTCCTAATGTGCTTACACCAAGTCCCACACCACAGCACTCTGGTGAAGACTGCCTTTCTCAGTCAAGCTTGCACCAGTACTAGTGCGGTGGGCTCCTTCCCGAGAAGTACAGCAGAAAATTCTGCCCAAACTACAACTTCCAACAGAGTTCTGCAGGGCTTCAGTTCTAGTGGAAATAGTATCAGGAAACCAGAGAATTTGACAAGGTAACCAGAGCCTAGTTAAAACTTGCCATATTCTGGCGAAGGAATAAACACTACACACTGCAAA
Organism: Leopardus geoffroyi; assembly: GCF_018350155.1. NCBI lineage: Eukaryota > Metazoa > Chordata > Mammalia > Carnivora > Felidae > Leopardus > Leopardus geoffroyi. Next base: position 66,554,191 of record NC_059343.1, read on the forward strand.
CAAGAAGAGCCTATGCAGGCAACTGGCCTGAAGGATAGAACAGCTAAAACACAACAGCAGAACAGAAGCAGCACACACCAGAGAGAATCCCTGAAGTGCCAGCTACTGGAAACTACATGACATCATAAAACAATTACTTTCAGGAGCAAGACACATAACTGGCTTTCCTGATGCACAGACAAAGACAAAGACTTAAGACAAAATACGACGATGGAGGAATTCATCCCAAATGAAAGAACAAGATAAGGCCATGGCCACAGATCTAAGTGAAACAGATATAAGTAGCATGCCTAATGGAAAATTTAAAGCAACAATCATAAGGATACTCACTGGGCTTCAGAAAAGAATGGAATACATCAGGTAAACCCTTACCACAGAGATAAAAGAGTTACAAAACAATCATTCAGAAATGAAGAAAGCTATAAATGAGATTGGAACAGGCTTGATGCAATGAACAGCAGGCTGGAAGAAGCAGAGGAACGATTTAGAGATATAGAAGACAAAATAATGGAAAATAATGAAGGTAAAAAAAGAGAAAGAAGAATTAGGGAACACAAAAATAGACTTAGAGGAATTAATGATTCCATCAAATGTAAAAGCATTTGTATTATAGGAGTCCCAGAAGAAGAAGAGACAGAAAAGGGGACAGAAAAGTTATTTCAAGAAAAAAAAAAAAACAGCAGAAAACTCCCCTAATCTGGGAAAGGAAAGAGACATCCAGATACAGGAGGCACAGAAAACTCCCATCAAAATCAACAAAAGAAGAACAGTATCAGGACATATTGTAATTATACTGGCAAAATATAGTGATAAATAAAAAACCGTAAAAGCAGCAAGACAAAAGAAGTCCTTAAGTTACAAGAGAAGAACCGTAAGGCTACCTGCAGATTTTTTAACAAACAGAAACTTGGCAAGCCAGAAGGGAGTGGCATGATATATTCAACAAGCTGGATGGGAAAAATCTGCAGCCATGAAGACTATGTCCAGCAAGGCTGTCAATCAGAATAGCAGAGATAAAGAATTTCCCAGACAAACAAAAAGTGAAGGAGTTCCTGACCACTAAAGCAGCCCTGCAAGAAATATTAAAGGGGATCTTTGAGTGGAAAGGAAGGACCAAAAGTAAGAAAGACAAGAAAGGAACAGAGAAAATCTCCAGATACAACGACAAAACAAGTAATAAAACATCACTAAATACATATCTATCAATAATTACTCTGAATATAAATGGACTAAACACCCCAATCAAAAGACAAAAGGTGTCAGAATGGATTAAAAAAAAAACAAGACCCATCTATATACTGCCTACAACACATTCATTTTAGACATAAAGATGCCTGCAGATTCAAAGTGAGGAGATAGGGAAAAATTTATCACACAAACTCCTGTAAACAGAAAGCCAGAGCAGCAACATGTTTATTCGACAAATTAGACTTTAAAACAAAGACTGTAATAAGGGATAAAGAAGGTCACTATATCATAATAATGGGAAATACAAGAACACCTCAAATTATAAATATGTAAGTACCCAACCTGGAATTACCCAAATATATAAAATAATTAATAACAAACATAGAGAAACAAATTAATAATAACATAGTAATGGGGGGGACATTAATACTCCACTTACATCAATGGAAAGAGCATCTAAACAAAATAAAAAAGGACACAATGGTTTTGAGTGCCACACTGGATCAGATGAATTATCATATATACTCAGAACATTCCACCCTAAAACAGCACAATTTAAATTCTTTTCAAGTGCACATGGACATTCTCAACAACAGATCACATCCTAGGTCACAAATCACGGATTGACGAGGTAGATGAGAGAATAGGTGAATTAGAAGATAAAATTATGGAAAAAAAGGAAGCTGAGAAAAAGAGAGATAAAAAAAATCCAGGAGTATAAGGGAAGTATTAGAGAACTAAGTGATGTAATCAAATGGAACAATATCCATATCATAGGAATTCCAAAGGAAGAAGAGGGAGAGAGAAAGGGGCTGAAGGTTTATTTGAACAAATCATAGCTGAGAACTTCCCTGATCTATGGAAGGAAACAGGCACTGAAATCCAAGAGGCACAGAGAACTCACTTCAGACATAACTTGAATCGATATTCTGCACAACATATCATAGTGAAACTGGCAAAATACAAGGATAAAGAGAAAATTCTGGGATAAACAGGCCCTGACTTAAAAACATAGACACATAAGGGTAGTGGCAGACCTATCTATGGAAACTTGGCAGGCCAGAAAGGAATGGCAGGAAATCTTCAATATGATGAACAGAAAAAATATGCAGCCAAAAATCCTTTATCCAGCAAGTCTGTCATTCAGAATAGGAGGAAAAAGGTTTTCCCAAACAAACAAAAACTGAAGGAATTCATGACCACTAAGCCCTACAAGAGATCCTAAGGGGGATTCTATGAGTGAAATGTTGCAAGGACCACAAAGTACCAGAGACATCACTACAAGCATGAAACCTACAGACATGACAATGACTCTAAACCCGTATCTTTCTATAATAACACTGAATGCAAATGGACTAAGTGCTCCAACCAAAAGACATAGGGTATCAGAATGGATAAAAAACAAGACCCACCTATTTGCTGTCTACAAGACACTCATTTTAGACCTGAGAACATTTTCAAATTGAAAGTGAGGGGATGGAGAACTATCTATCATGCTACTGGAAGCCAAAAGAAAGCTGGAGTAGCCATACTTATATCAGTCAAACTAGATTTTAAATTAAAGGCTGTAACAAGAAATGAAGAAGGGCATTATATAATAATTACAGGGTCTATCCATCAGGAAGAGCTAACGATTATAAATGTCTATGCACTGAATACAGGAGCCCCAATATATAAAATAATTAATCACAAACATAAGCAACCTTTTTGTAAGAATGTGGTAATTGCAGATTTTAATAATCCACTTACAACAATGCATAGAACATCTAGACAGAGAATAAACAAAGAAACAAGGGCCCTGAATGATACATTGGATCCGATGGGCTTGAGAGATATATTTAGAACTCTGCATCCCAAAACAACAGAATATACATTCTTCTCGACTACACGTGGAACATTCTCCAAGATAGATCACATACTGGGTCATAAACCAGCCCTTCATAAGTATAAAAGAACTGAGATCATACCATGCACACTTTCAGACCACAATGCTATGAAACTTGAAATCAACCACAGGAAAAAGTCTGGAAAACCTCCAAAAGCATAGAGGTTAAAGAAAACCCTACTAAAGAATGAATGGGTCAGGGCGCCTGGGTGGCTCAGGCGGTTAAGCGTCTGACTTCCACTCAGGTCATGATCCCCTGCGTCAGGTTCTGTGCTGACAGCTCAGAGCCTGGAGACTGCTTCAGATTCTGTCTCGTCCTCTCTTTGCGCCTCCCCTGCTCATGCTCTGTCTCTGTCTGTCAATAATAAACGTTAAAAAATTAAAAAAAAAAGGAAAGAATGGGTCAACCAGGCAATTAGAGAAGAAATTAAAAAAATACATGGAAACAAATGAAAATGAAAAGACAACATTCCAAACGCTTTGGGATGCAGTGAAGGCAGTCCTGAGAGGAAAATACATTGCAATCCAGGCCTATCTCAAGAAACAAGAAAAATCCTAAATGCAAAATCTTAACAGCACACCTAAAGGAAATAGAAGCAAAAGAGCAAAAACACCCCAAACCCAAGAGAAGAAGAGAAATAATAAAGGTCAGAGCAGAAATAAACAGTATAGAACCTAAAAAAACTTTAGAGCAGATCAATATAAACATGAGTTGGTTTTTTGAAAAAATAAACAAAATTGACAAACCTCTATCCAGGCTTCTCAAAAAGAAAGGGGAGTTTACCCAAATAGATAAAATCACAAATGCAAATGGATTTCTTACAACCAGTCCCTCAGAAATATAAGCAATCATCAGGGAATACTATGAAAATTTATATGCCAACAAACTGGACAACCTGGAATAAATGGACAAATTCCTAAGCACCCACACACTTCGAAAACTCAAACATGAAGAAATAGAAAACTTGAACAGACCCATAATCAGTGAAGAAATTGAATCTGTTATCAAAAATCTCCCAACAAATAAGAGTCCAGGACCAGATGGCTTCCCTGTGGAATTCTACCAGGCATTTAAAGCAGATATAATACCTATCCTTCTCAAGCTGTTCCAAAAAATAGAAAAGGAAGGAAAATTTCCAGACTCATTCTATGAAGCCAGCATTACTTTGATTCCTAAACCAGACAGAAACCCAGCAAAAAAAAAAAAAAAACAAAAACAAAAACCAGAGACCAATATCCCTGATGAATATGGATGCAAAAATTCTCAACAGGATACTACCAAATCCAATTCAACAGCATATAAAAAGAATTACTTACCATGATCAAGTGGGATTCATTCTTGGGCTGCAGGGCTGGTTCAACATTCTCAAATCAATCAATGTGATACATCACATTGATAAAAGAAAAGAACCATATGATCCTGTCAATCGATGCAGAAAGGCCTTTGACAAAATTCAGCAACTTTTCTTAATAAAAACTCTTGAGAAAGTCGGGATAGAAGGAACATACTTAAACATCATCAAACCCATTTATGGAAAGCTCACAGCTAATATCATCCTCAATGGGGAAAACTGAGAGTTTTCCCCCTGAGATCAGGAACACGACAGGAATGTCCACTCTCACTGCTGTTGTTTAACGTAGTGTTGGAAGTTCTAGCATCAGCAGTCAGACAACAAAAGGAAATCAAAGGCATCAAAATTGGCAGTGATGATGTCAAGCTTTCACTTTTTGCAGATGACATGATATTATACATGGAAAACCCGACAGACTCCACCAAAAGTCTGCTAGAACTGATACATGAATCCAGCAAAGTCGCAGGATACAAAATCAACGTACAAAAATCAATTGCATTCTTACACACTAATAATGAAGCAACAGAAAGACAAATAAAGACACTGATCCCATTCACAATTGCACCAAGAAGCATAAAATACCGTGGAATCAACCTAACCAAAGATGTAAAAGATCTGTATGATGGAAACTATAGAAAGCTTATGAAGGAAATTGAAGAAGATACAAAGAAATGGAAAAACATTCCAATTGGAAGAATAAATATTGTTAAAATGTCAATACTACCCAAAGCTATCTACACATTCAATGCAATCCCAATCAAAATTGCACCAGCATTCTTCTTGAAGCTAGAATAAGCAATCCTAAAATTTGTATGGAACCACAAAAGACCCTGAATAGCCAAGGTAATATTGAAGAAGAAGACCAAAGCAGGAGACATCGCAATCCCAGACTTTAGCCTCTACTACAAAGCTGTAATCATCAAGACAGCATGGTATTGGCAAAAAACAGACACATAGACCAATGGAATAGAATAGAAACTCCAGAATTGGACCCACAAAAGTATGGCCAACTAATCTTTGACAAAGCAGGAAAGAATATCCAATGGAAAAAAGTCTCTGGTGCTGGAAGAACTGGACAGCAATATGCAGAAGAATGAAACTAAATCACTTTCTTACACCATTAACAAAAGTAAACTCAAAATGGATAAAGGACCTGAATGTCAGACAGGAAACCATCAAAACCCTAGAGGAGAAAGCAGGAAGAAAAATCTTTGACCTCAGCCACAGCAATTCCTTACTTGACACATCTAAAGGCAAGAAAATTAAAAGCAAAAATGAACTATTGGGACCTCATGAAGAGAAAAAGCTTATGCACTGCAAAGGAAACAATCAACAAAACTAAAGTGCAACCAACGAAATGGGAAAATGTATTTGCAAATGACATATCAGACAAAGGGCTAGTATCCAAAATCTATAAAGAACTCACCAAACTCCACACCCGAAAAACAAATAGTCCAGTGAAGAAATGGGCAGAAGACATGAATATAGCCACTTCTCTAAAGAAGAAATCCAGATGGCCAATGGGCACGTGAAAAGATGCTCAATGCCACTCCTCTTCAGGGAAATACAAAGCAAAACCACACTCAGATATCACCTCACGCCAGTCAGAGTGGCTAAAATGAACAAATCAGCAGACTATAGATGCTAGAGAATGTGGAGAAATGGGAACCCTCTTGTACTGTTGGTGGGAATGCAAACTGGTGCAGCCACTCTGGAAAACAGTGTGGAGGTTCCTCAAAAAATTAAAAATAGATCTATCCTATGACCCAGCAAATGCATGGCTAGGAATTTACCCAAGGGATACAGGAGTGATGATGCATAGGGGCACTTGTACCCCAATGTTTATAGCAGCACTTTCAACAATAGCCAAATTATGGAAAGAGCCTAAATGTCCATCAACTGATGAATGGATAAAGAAGTTGTGGTTTATATATACACTGGAATACTATGTGGCAATGAGAACGAAGGAAACATGGCCTTTTTTAGCAAAGTGGATGGAACTGGAGAGTGTGATGCTAAGTGAAATAAGCCATACAGAGAAAGATAGATACCATATATTTTCACTCATGTGGATCCTGAGAAACTTAACAGGAACCCATGGGGGAGGGAAAGGGAAAAAAAAAAAAAGAGAGAGGTTAGAGTGGGAGAGAGCCAAAGCATAAGAGACTCTTAAAAAATGAGAACAAACTGAGGGCTGATGGGGGGTGGGAGGGAGGGGAAGCTGGGTGATGGGTATTGAAGAGGGCAACTTTTGGGATGACCACTGGGTGTTGTATGGAAACCAATTTGACAATAAATTTCATATATTTAAAAAAAAAAAAAGAAAGTTAAAAAAAAAAAGAATAAACTGAATGTTGATGGGGGGTAAGAGGGAAGGGAAAGTGGGTGATGGTCACTGAAGCGGGCACCTCTTGGGATGAGCATCAGGTGTTGTATGGAAACCATTTTGACAATAAATTTCATGCTAAAAGAAAAAAAAAAAAGAATAGATTACATCCTAGGTCACAAATCAGGCCTCAACAAATACAAAAATACTGAGATCATGCCATTCATCTATTCTGACCACAACATTACGAAACTAGAAGTAAACAACAATAAAAAATTTGGAATGACCACAAATACATGGAGCTTAAACAACATGCTACTAAAGAATAATGGGTTGACCAGGAAATCAAAGAAGAAATGAAAAAATACATGGGAACAAATGAATATGAAAACACAAAAGTCCAAAACATTTGGGATGTAGCAAACAAAAGAGGTCCTGAGAGGGAAGTACATAGCACTACAAGCCTACATTAAGAAGCAAGAAATGCTTCCAATAAACAACCTAACCTTACACCTAAACGAGCTCGAAAAACAGCAAGAAATGAAGCTTAAAGCCAGAAGGAAGGAAATAATAAACCTCAGAGCAGAAATAAATTACGTAGGAACAAAGAAAACAATATAACAGATCAATGAAACCAGGAGCTGGTGCTCTGATAAAATTAATAAAATTGATAAACCTCTAGTCAGACTTATCAAAAATAAAGGACCCAAACATTAAAGAAAGGAAAATTAAAAAAAAAAAAAATTAAACGGGCGCCTGGGTGGCTCAGTCAGTTGGGCATCTGACTTCAGCTCAGGTCATGATCTCGCAGTTTGTGAGTTTGAGTCCCACATCAGGCTCTGTGCTGCCAGCTCGGAGCCTGGAGCCTGCTTTGGATTCTATGTCTCCCTCTATCTCTGCCCCTCCCCTGCTCATGCTCTGTCTCTGTCTCTCAATAATAATGAATATTAAAAAAATAAAAAAAGAAAGAACACAAATAAATAAAATCACTAAAGGGAGAGGAAAAATAATGATAAACACCACAGAAATTGAACTATAAAGGAATATTATGAAAAAAAATATGCCAACAAATTGGACAATCTGGAAGAAATGGGTAAATTCCTAGAAACATATAAACTACCAAAACTGAAACAGAATGAAATAGAAAACTTGAATAGACTGATAACCAGCAAAGAACCTGAGTCAGTAATTAAAAATCTCCCAATAAACAGAAGTCCAAGGCCAGATGGATTCATACATTCACAGGTGAATTCTATGAAACATTTACAGAAGAGTTAATACCTATACTTCTCAATCTATTGCAAAAATAGAAAAGGACAGAAAACATACAAACTCATTCTATGAGACCGGCATTACCTTGATCCCAAATCAGATGAAGACTCTACTAAAAAAAAGAGAACATTAGGGCAATATGGATATGGACACAAAAATTTCTCAATATAACAGTAGTAAATTGAATCCAAAAATAAATTAAAAGAATCATTCACCATGACCAACTACGATTTATTCAGGGGTTGCAAGAGAATTTCAATATTTGCAAATCAGTGTGATATACCACATTAATAAAGAAAGGATAAGAACCATATGATCATTACAATATATGCAGAAATAGTATTTGACAATGTATAGCATCCATTCATGATAAAAACGCTCAACAAAGTAGGTTTAGAGGGAACATACCTCAACATAATAAAGGCCATATATGTAAAACCCACAGCTAATATCATCCTTAATGGGGGAAAAATAGAACTTTTCCTCTATGGTCAGGAACAAGACAGGGATGTCCACTCTAACAATGGTTTTTTAACATTGTACTGGAAGTCCTATCCCCAACAGTCAGACAACAAAAAGAAATAGAAGGCATCCAAATTAGCAGGAAAGAAGTAAACCTTTCACTGTTTGCAGATGGCATGATAATCTTTATAGAAAACCCAAAAGACTACCAAAAAACTGCTAGAACTGATAAACGAATTCAGTAAAGTCACAGGATACAAATCCATGTACAGGAATTTGTTGCATGTCTATAGACCAATAATGAAGCAGCAGAAAGAGAAATTAAGAAAACAATCCCATTTACAATTGCACCAAAACTATACGATAAATAGGAATAACCTAACCCAAGAGTTGAAAGACCTGATCTCTGAAAACTATAAAACACTCATAAAAGAAATTGAAGATGTAACAAAGAAATGGAAAGACATTCTATGCTCATGGATCAGAAGAATAAATATAGTGAAAAAGTCTATATTACCCATAGCAATGTATATATTTAATGCAATCCCTATCAAGACACCAACAGCATTTTTCACAGAACTAGAACAATCCTAAAATTTCTTTGCAACCTCAAAAGACCCCAAGTAGACAAAGCAACCTTGAAAAAGAAAAGTAAAACTGGAGGCATCACAGTTCTGGAATTCAAGTTATATTACAAAGCTCCTGGGATGAAAACAATATGGTACTGGTACAAAAAGAGACACATAAATCAATGGAACAGAACAGTAAACCCAGAAATGAACCCACAACTATATGGTCAATTCATCTTCAACAAAGCAGGAAAAAATATGCAATGGGAAAAAGATAGTATCTTCAGCAAACCGCATTGATAAAACTGGACAGCAACATGTAAAAGATGAAATGGACCACTTTCTTACTCCATATACAAAAATAAATTCAATATGGATGAAAGACCTAAATGTGAGACACGAAACCATTAAAATCCTAGAGGAGAACACAGGTAATCTCTTTGACATTGGACATAGCAACTTCTTACTATGTATGTCTCCCCAAGCAAGGGAAATAAAAGCAAAAATGAACTACTGGGACTTCATCAAAATTAAAATCTGCACAGTGAAGGAAACAATGAACAAAACTAAAAGGCAACCTATGGAATGTGAGAAGATATTTGCAAATGACATATCTGATAAAGGTTTGGTGTCCAGAATATATAAAGAACTGCTAAAACTCAACACCCAAAAAATGAATAATCCAATTTAAAAATGAGAAGACATGAACATTTTTCCAAAGAAGACATACAGATGGCCAACAGACACGTGAAAAGATGTTCAACATCACTCATTATCAGGGAAATACAAATAAAAACTACAATGAGATTATCACATCACACTTGTCAGAATGACTAAAATCAGCAACACAGTAAATAACAGGTATTGGCAAATATGTGGAGAAAGGGGAACTTTCTTGCACTGTTGGTAATGCAAAGTGGTGCAGCCACTCTGGAAAACAGGATGGAGTTTCCTCAAAAAGTTAAAAAATAGAACTAACATATGATCCAGCAATTGCACTACTAGGTATTTACCCAAAGAATACCAAAATACTAATTCAAAGGGATACATGCACACCAATGTTTATAGGAGCAGTATCTACAATAGCCAAATTATGGAAATAGCCCAAATTCTCATCCACTGATGAATGGATAAAGAAGATGTGGTATACATATACAACAGAATATTACTTATGCAACGACATAGATGGAGCTAGAAATTATTATGCTAAGTGAAATAAGTCACAGAAAGAAAAATACCATATGATTTCACTCACATGTGGAAATTAAGAAACAAAACAAATGGGTATGGGGGGAAAAGAGAGAGGCAATCCAAGAAACAGACTCTTAACTATAGAGGACAGAGTTTTACCAGAGAGGTCGGTGGATGGATGGATCGGTCAAATAGGTGATGGGGGTTAAGGAGTGCACTTGTGATGAGCACTGGGTGTGTATGGAAGTGTTGAATTGCTATGTCATACACCTGAAATGAATGTAACACTATGTTAATAAAGTAGAATTTAAATAAAAACTTTTAAAAATAACCTATGTTAAAGCCCTATCCCTCAAAGTTTTTGAATTTGGGACAGATCCTTTAAGGAGGTCATTCAAGTTAAATGCAGTCTTAAGTGTAGGCACTAAGGCACTAGAATTGGTGTACTTATAAGAAGAGAAACAGACAGCAATGCTCCCTGTCCCTTCCTATCTGTGTATATACAATGAAAAAGTCATGTGAGGACATATCAAGAAGGCAACCTAGTATTAGCAAGCCAGGAAGAGAATCCTGATTAGACACTCTGTTGGCACCTTGATCTGGAACTTTCAGCTTCCAGAACTGTGAGACATTAAATGTTTTCTGTAAGTATATGAAAAAATACTCAACATCTAAAATCATCAGGGAAATGCAAATCAAAACCTCAATGGGATATCACACCTGTCAAAATGGCTAACATCCACAACACAAGAAACAAGTGTTGGTGAGGATGTGGAGAAAGGGAACCCTCTTAACTCTGTTGGTGGGAATGAAAACTGGCACACCCACTGTGGAAAATAGCATTAAATGTCTTCAGAAAGTTAAAAAATAGAACTACCCTATAATCTAGTAATTGCACTACTAGGTATTTACCCAAAGAATACCAAAATACTAATTCAGAGGGATCTATGCAGGGCGCCTGAGTGGCTCAGTCAGTTAAGCATCTGACTTTGGCTCAGGTTAATGGTCTCGCGGTTTGTGAGTTTGAGCCTCATGTCGGGCTGTGTGCTGACAGCACAGTGCCTGGAGCGTGTTTTAGATTCTGTGTCTCCCTCTCTCTCTCCCTCTCTCTCTCTCTCTCTCTCTCAAAAATAAATAAACATTAAAAAAAACACAAAGGATCTATGTACCCATATGTTTATTGCAGCACTATTTACAAGAGCCACTTTATGCCTAGAGCCCAAATATCCATTGATAGATGAATGGATAAAGAAGATGTGGTATACATATGGAATATTAGCCATAAAAAAGAATGAAATATTGCCATTTACAATGACATGGTTGGAGGTAGAGAGTATAATGATAAGGAAAATAAGTCAGAGAAAGACAAATACTATATGATTTCACTCACATGTTGAATTTAAGAAAAAACAAATGAACAAAGGAGATAAACAGAGAGAGAGAGAGAAAGAGAGAGAGAGAGAGAGAGAGAGAGAGAGAGAGAGAGAGAAAGAGAAAACAAGAGGCACTTATAGAAAACAAACTGATGGTTACCAGAGGGGAGGTGGATGGGAGATGGGTGAAATAGGTGAAGGGGATTAAAGAGTACAGTTATTATGATTAGCATTGAGCAATGTACAGAGTTGCTGAATCACTGTATTGTATACCAAAAACTATTACAACACTGTATGTTAATTATACTGGAATTAAAACAGAAAAATTAATACAAGAAAGACAAAGAAAAAGATAAGAGGAGAGAGGAGCTTGGGAAGATGGTGGAGTAGGAGAACGCTGATCTCATCCCATTCAATGTTTTCACTATATATCATCAACATCCAAATCAATTAAAAAAAGTGTAACCCAAAGACTGGAAGAACAAACAGCACAACTAAATATAGAGAAGAAGATGCATATGAAAGGTTAGAAATGTCAGAAAGGTGGAGGGACGCTGCTGGTTTCTTGGAGGGATCTATGTGATGGAGAAGGTAGAGAAATGGGCCCTTGCACCAGGGAGATCACATATGGAAGACTAATCCCCATAATATCTGGCTTTGAAAACCACTGGGGCTGAATTCCTGTGTTTGTTTAACCACTGGGACTTGGATCATGGAGCCTGAAGTCAGCTGACTCAGCACAGGGCAACCCTAGAGGATGATACCTGGGTGATGCCCTTAAAGAGATAGCAGCCTCCACGAAGAAGCAACATAAAAACGGCAGTTTACACAACACTGGGGGCAAACAGGAAACATATCTGCTCATAGTGATTTTGGAGTGTGTTGGGGGACTTCTCTGAAAATGAGGGAGCTGGCAGGTGACATTTTCCTCCCCTGCCCCCTAGCACAAACAATGGGCCATGGGCAGGAGACAGGATTGCACAAATACTTGCTACCTAACCAACTAGCAGTGCACCATGCCCATGAGTTATCCTGAAGGCTCACTCCAAAACTTTTGGCCTGGGCACTTGGCTAAGGGCTACCAGGTACACAGCTGCCAAAATGACCACATTCATTTGCTGTGCTCTGCCTTGCTGCCTGACCATGCTGAGCCACAGAAGTCTGGCTATACCCAGTCACCCTGGTACACACACCCATGTGCCCCTGCACCTCAAGGATCCAGCATGAAACTGGTGGCCCAGTGCAAATTTTGCTAACACCACTGCCACACCCCTAGTTGCCTGGCATACACAACCCCTCAGAGCTGGCCTGCCTGTTCTCACCAACACCACAGAAAGCAAGCACAGCCCACAACAGGCAGAAAGACAGTGCAGGTGACTGCATTGAAAGGAAAAGTGGCTCAGACAAAAGAGCAGGGCGTACATAACACACAAAGGATACTTTCATGAAGTGCCAGGTTCTGGTGAACAGGGGACACCACTGCAGAGCATTCCAGGACCTCTTCTTAATAAAGTAACTACTTTCAAGAGCAAAAGATGTAGCTGACTTTCCTAACACACACAAACACAGAGAGGCAGACAAAATGAAGAAACAGAGAAATGAAAGAACCCAAATGAAAGAATAGGAAAAGGCCACAGTCAGAGATCTAAGCAAAACAGATATAATTAACATGCCTGATAGAGAATTTAAAGCAATGATGATAAGGAAACTCATTGGACTTGAGAAGAAAGTGGAAGATATGAGTGAGATCCTTAACATAGAGACAAGGAATAACACAGCAGAAATAAAGGGCACAATAAGTAAAATGAGAAACACTCTTGATGGAATGAAAACATGGAAGAAGCAGAGGAATGAATTAGTAGAAGAGAAGACAGAGTAATGTATTCAAGCTGAACCAAAGACTGAAAAAAGAATTATGCAAAGTGAGAAGAGACCTTAAGGAACTCAATGACTCCATCAAATGTATTAACATTTGTATTACAGTAGTCCCAGAGGAAGAAGAGAGAAAAGGGGGCAGAAAATTTGTTTGAAGAAATAATAGCTAAAAACTTCCCTAATCTGGGGAAGGAAACCAATATCCAGGGGGCACAGATATACCCCAACAAAATGAGACCCACACAAAGACATATTATAACTAAATTGGCAAAATATAATGATAAATAAAAAATTTAAATCATCAAGACAGAAGACATAGAAGGGAAAACCCATAAGGCTAGCAGGGGATTTTAACAGACACTTTCTAAGCTAGAAGGGAGTGGAATGATTATTCAAAGTGTGAAATGGGAAAAATTTGCAACCAAGAATACTTTATCTAGCAAGGCTATCATTCAGAAGCAAAGACAAGATAAAGAGTTTATCAAGACAAAAATTAAGGAAGTTTATGACCATTAAACCATCCCTGCAAGAAATATTAAAGGGGGCTCTTTGAGTAGAAAGGAGAGACCCAAAGTGACAATATAAGGGTAGAAAACATAAAAGCAGTAAACATGAATATTTCTGTGAAAAAATCAGGCAAGGAACTCACAAGATAAAAGGATATGAAATATAACAACATATATCAACAACGTGGGGAGAAGGGACGTAATGAATGTGTCCAAACTTAATGTGTACCATCAATTTAATGTGCACTCTTATACAGAGGAGGTGCTATACAAACCTGTTGGTAACCATATATCAAAAACTTCTAATAAATATGCAAAGAATAAAAGAAAGAAATATATCACTAAAGAAAATCAGCAAAACATGGAAGAGAGAAAGACAAGAAAGTATCAGAGAAAACCTTGAGAAACAACCACAAAAGAAGCAAGAAAATGTCACTAAATACATATTTATCTATAGTTACTTTGAAAATAAATGGACTAAATGCCAGAATCAAAAGACACAGGGTGACAGAACAGATGAAAAAACAAGATCCATCTGTAAGTTGCCTACAACGTGACTCATTTTAGACCAAAAGGCACATGCAGATTGAAAGTGAAGGGATGGAGAAACATCTATTACAAAAAAGGATGTCAAAAGAAAGTGGAAGTAGGGATACTTATAGCGGACAAACTAGACTTTAAAGCAAAGACTGTAATAAGAGACAAAGAAGTACACTAGACAATAACGAAACAATCCAACAAGAAGATAAAAGAATTGTAAATGTTTATACGCGTTACATAGAAGCACCCAAATACAAACAACAGTTAATAACAAACATAAAGGAATAATCAATAATAATACAATAATACTAGGGGGATTTAACACTACACTTACATGGATGGACAGAAGAACATCTAAACAGAAAATCAATGAGGAAACAATGGCTTTGAAAGACACACTGGAACAGATGGAGTTAACATATATATTCAGAACATTCCATCCTAAAATTGTGGAGTACCCATTCTTTTCAGGTGCACACGGAACTGTCTCCAGAACAGATCATGCATTAAGCCATAAAAGGAGCTTCAACAAATTCAAGAAGATCAAAGTCATACCATGCATCTTTTCTGACCACATAGCTATGAAACTAGAAGTCAACCACAAGAAAAAATTTGGAAAGACCAAAAATACATGGAGGTTAAATAACATGGTACTAAGTAATGAATGGTCAACCAGGAAATAAAAAAGAAATAAAAACCTATGGAAACTAGAGTGTATTATGTTAAGTGAAATAAGTCAGAGAAAGACAAGTATCATATAATTTCAGTCATATGTGGAATTAGGCAACCCAAAGATGAACATGGGGGAAGGGAAGGAAAAATAAGATAAAAACAGAGAGGGAGACAAAGCAGAAGAGACTTTTTTTGTAATGTTTATTTTATTTTTGAGAGAGAGAGAGAGAGAGAGAGAGAGCAAGCACGAGCAGGGGAGGGGCAGAGAGAGAAGCAGACACAGAATCTGAAGCAGGCTCTGGGCTCTGAGCCATCAGCACAGAGCCCAACACAGGGCTTGAACGCACAAGCCATGGGATAATGACCAAAGCCAAAGTGGATGCTCAACCAACTGAGCCACCCAGGTGCCCTGAGACTTTGAAATACAGAGAACGAACTTAAGGTTGCTGTTGGGGAGGTGGGTGTGGGGGATGGGCTAAATGGGTGATGGGCATTGATGGCACTTGTGAATAGCATTGGGTGTTTTATATAAGTGATGAATCACTGAAATCCTGAAATCAAAACTACACTGTATGTTAACTAACTTGAATTTAAAAAAAATTTTTTTTTTCAACGTTTATTTATTTTTGGGACAGAGAGAGACAGAGCATGAACGGGAGGGGCAGAGAGAGAGGGAGACACAGAATCGGAAACAGGCTCCAGGCTCTGAGCCATCAGCCCAGAGCCCGACGCGGGGCTCGAACTCCCGGACCGCGAGATCGTGACCTGGCTGAAGTCGGACGCTTAACCGACTGCGCCACCCAGGCGCCCCTAACTAACTTGAATTTAAATAAATGAATTTATTTAAAAAATATATGGAAACATGAAAATGAAAACATAACATTCCAAAACCTGTGGGAGGCAGCAAAAGTGGTTCTAAGAGGGAAGTTTATAATAATACAGCCCTATCTAAAGGTGAAAGAAAAATCTGAAATAAACAACCTAACCTTATCCTTAAAGGAGCAAGGAAAAGAAAAACAAACAAATCCTATAGCCAGAAGAAGGAAAGAAATGATAAAGATTAAAGGAGAAGGGTGTCTGAGTGGCTCAGTTGGTTAAGCATCTGACTCTTAATTTCAGCTCAGGCCATGATCTCACAGTCGTGAGATCAGGCCCCACATCAGGCTTTGTGCTGGGCAAGAAGCCTGCTTATGATTCTCTCTCTACCTCTCACTCTGCCCCTCCCCTGCTCTCTTGCTCTCTCTATCAAAAAAAAAATAATAAAGATAAAGGAGAAATAAATGATATAGGAACTAAAACAACAATAGAACAGATCAATGAATCCAGGAGCTGGCTCCTTGAAAAACATCCATAAAATTGATAAACCTCTAGCCAGACTTAGGAAGAAAAAAGGAGAAAGGACTCAAATGACTAAAATCACAAATCATAGAGGAGAAATAACACACAATACCATATAAATACAAACAATCATGAAGAGCATTATGAAAAACTAGGTACCATCAAATTGTACAACCCTGGAAAAAATGGATAAATGCCTAGAAACATAAAAACTACCACAACTGAAACAGGAATGTAGAAAATTTTGACATATTGAAATCAGCAAAGAAACTGAATCAGTAATAAAACAAAAACTCCCAACAAACAAAACTCTAGGACCAGATAGCTTCACAGGGAAATTATACCAAACATTTAAAGAAGAGTTAACACCGGTTCTTTTCAAACAACTCCAAAAAAATAAAAGAAGGAAGGAAAAATTCCAAATTCATTCTACGAGGATAACATTACCCTGATACCAAAACTAGATAAAGACACCACTAAAAAACAGAACTACAGACCAATACCTTCGATTAACATAGATGCAAAAATCCTCAACAAAACAGTAGCAAACTAAATCCAACAATAAATTAAAGGACTCATTCACCATCAAGTGGGATTCATTTCTGGGTTGCAAGGTTAGTTCAACATTCAAAAATCAATGCGATACATGACATCAAGAAGAGAAAGGATAAGAACCATATGATTATTTCGAGAGACACAGAAAAAGCATTTGACAAAGTACAACAGCCATTCATGATAAAAGCCTTCAACACGGTAGATTTAGAGGGAATATACCTCAACATAATAAAGGTCATAAATGAAAAACTTACAGCTAATATCATCCTTTATAAGACAAAACTGAGAGCTTTCCCCCTAAGTTCAGGAACAAGACAAGGATGTCTACTCTTTAGACTTATTCAACATGGTACTTGGGAGTACCAGACATGGCAATCAGACAAGAAAATGAAATAAAATGCATACAAAGTGGTAAGGAAGAAATATAACCCTCACTAGTTGCTGATGACATGATACTGTATAGAGAAAACCTAAAAGACTCCACAAAAAACCTGCTAGAACCGAAACAAATTTAGTAAAGTTACAGGACAAAAAAAAAAAAAAAAGACAATGTACAGGAATCTGCTGCATTTCTATATACTAAAAATGAAACAGCAGAAAGAGAAATTAAGAAAATAATCCCACTTACAATTGCACCAAAAATAAGACACATAGGAATAAACCTCATCAAAGAGGTGAAAATCATGGACTCTGAAAACTACAAAACACTGATGAAAGAAATTGAAGACAACACAAAGAAATGGGAAGACATTCTATACTTATAGAATGCAGGAACAAATATTGTAAAAATGTCCACACTAACCAAAGGAATATAGAGATTTAATGTAATTCCTACAGCATTCTTCACAGAGCTAGAACAATCCTAAAATTTGTGTGAAACCACAAAGACCCTGAATAGTCAAAGTAATCTTGAAGAAAAAAGCAAAGCTGGAGCCATCACAATTAGAGACTTTCAAGTTATATTACAAAGCTCTAGTTATCAAAATAGTATGGTACTGGCATTAAAACAGACACATAGACCAATGGAACAGAACAGAAAATCCAGAAATAATCCTGTAACTATATGGTCAACTAATCTTTAATAAAGTAGGAATGAATATCCAATGGGAACAAGACAGTCTCTTCAACAAATGGTGTTGAGAAAACTGGATATAAACATGCACAAGAATGAAACTGGACCACTTTCTTACACCATACACATACACAAAAATAAATTCAAAATTAATTCAAGTCCTAAATGTGAGACCTGAAACCATGAAAGTCCTAGAAGAGAACACAGGCAGTAACCTCTTTGACACTAGCTGTAGCAACTTCTTACTACTTATATGTCTCCCGAGTCAAGGGAAACAAAAGCAAAATTAAATTATTGGGACTACATCAAAATTAAAAAAAAAACAGTGAAGGAAACAATAAAACTAAAAGGTAATCTACTGAATGGGAGAAAATACTTGCAAATGATATATCTGATAAAGGTTTAGTATCCAAAATATATAAAGAATGTATAAAACTCAACACCCCAAAACAAATAAACCAATTAAAAATGAGCAGAAGAGATAAACAGACATTTCTTCAGGGAAGACATCTAGATGACCAACAGACACATGAAAACATGCTCAACATCACTGATCATCAGGGAAATGCAAAGCAAAACTACAATGAATTATCACCTCATACCTGTCAGAATGTCTAAAATCACTAATACAAGAAACAGATGTTGGTGAAGTTGTAGAAAAAATGGAACCCTCTTCCGCTGTTGGTGGGAATTCAATTTGGTGCAGCCAATGTACCAAACAATATGGCTCCTCAAAAAGTTAACAACAGAACTACCTTATGATATAGCAATCACACTACTGTGTATTTACCCAAAGAATACAAAATACTAACACAAAAGCATACATGCACCCCTATGATTATATCAGCATTATCAACAATCTCTAATATATGGAAGGAGTCCAAGTATCTATCAAATAATGCATGGATAAAGACGATGTGGTATATATTGAATAGAATATTATTCAGCCATAAAAAAGAATGAAACCTTTTCATTCGCAATTACATGAATGGAGCTAGTGAATATTATGCTAAGTGAAATACAGCAATCAGAGAAAGACAAATATATGATTTCACTCATATGCAGAATTTAAGAAACAAATGAGCAAAGGGAAAAAAAAGAGAGAGACAAATCAAGAAACAGACTCTTAATAAAGAACAAACTGTTGGTTACCGTAGGCAAGGTGGGTGGGGAAATGGGTTAAATATGTGTTGGGCAGTAAGGAGTGCACTTATCAGGATGAGTACTGGGTGATGTATGTAATTATTGAATCACTATTTGGTACACCTAGAGTCTATGTTAGGTAACTGGAATTAAAATAACATTTTTTAAAAAAGGACAGGAATGTGTCTGATGTGACTGGGGGTACAACACCCACATGTCTATGTCTTGTTTCATCCATCCTCCATCACACCCTTCAGCAGCACCCCCTCATTCTTCCCAGGTCTCACGTACAGTGCCCCTGAGGGAGGAAATTCAGAGCATGGGAAAGGACTGACCTATACGGGCCCTTGGTGGTCTTTTCGTACACTCACCTTGTTTTATAGAAATAAGTATTACTGGCAAAGTTCTTTGTCTTTGAAAAAAAAGACAAGGGATAACCATTATTGGTGAGGATGTGGAGAAAATGGAAAATTAGTACAGCAATTGTGGAAATAGTTATGGAGGTTCCTCAAAAAATTAAAAATAGAGGGATGCCTGGGCGGCTCAGTTGGTTGGGTGTTTGACTTCATCTCAGGTCACGATCTTGCGGTTCGTGGGTTCAAGCCCTGTGTTGGGCTCTGTGCTGATAGCTCAGAGCCTGGAGCCTGCTTTGGATTCTGTGTCTCCCTCTCTCTCTGCCCCTCTCCTGCTTGCACTCTCAATCGCTCTCAAAAATAAATAAACATTTAAAAAATTAAAAACAGAACTACCATTTGATTCAGTAACCCCACTTCTGGATCCAAAAGACCTAAAATCAGGATCTTGAAGATATATCTGTAGTCCCATATTCACTGTAGCATTATCCACAATAGCCAAGATATGGAAATAATCTATATGCCTTTCTACTGATGAATGTAAAAAATGTGATAGGCACACACACACATACACCCCACAATGGAATATTACTCAGACTTTGAAAAGAAGGAAATTTTGCTATTTGCAACAACATGTTTGAAGCTCAAGGACATTATGCTAAGCAAAATAAGCAAGACAGAGAAAGAAAAATATTACATGTCATATATATATATATAATCTAAAACAGTCATACTTGTAGAACCACAGAGTAGGATAGTGGTTGCTAGGGGCTGCAGGAAGAGGACTTGGGGAGGTACAAAGATCCAATTATTCAGAATGAGTAAGTTTTGGGTATCTAAGGTACAACATGGTGACTATAGTTAATAATACTGTATTGTACACTTGAAATTTGCTAAAAGGAGAGACCTTAATTCTTAACACACACACACAGGGTAACTATGTAGAGGTGATGGATGTATTATGATTAGTTTGATTGTGGTGACCATTTCATAATGTACACACATATCATAACATCATGTTGTACACTTTATAATTATATAGAATTTCTATATGTCAGTGATATCTCAATAAAGTTGCTAGAAATAAATACCTGCTGTTTAAGCCATCCAGTCTGTGGTATTGTATTGTAACAGCCCAAGCTGACTAATATAGTAGGCCAGAGACTAAAGTAATAGCAATAGAAACTGTAGACAAGAGATTTGGGTGGTATTAAAGAGTTGTAGAATTCATAAAACCGAGCAATTGACTGGATATGAGGGATAAAAGAAGAGTCTAAGAACACTAGGATTTTAAGCTGGGTGACTAGGAAGATGGTGGTGGCATTAATTAAAATACTAAATGCAGAAATAGAAGTAAGCCTGAGACAGAAAGATGGATGATAAACACCCAAGGAAATTATTTTAAAAAGCACTTGGAAATGATACTGGTAGAATAAGGAAATGTTAGGGCTAGATATGTGAATTTGGAGAGTCCTCAACATAAGGATGATTGATGTAGCTAATAGATTCCCTTATTTGTAGAAGACCAAAAAAAAAAAAAAAAAACACCAAAAACCAAACAAACAAATCAAGAAACCAGTGGGGAACAGTAAAAAGGAGGTAAGTAGGGCCAAAGAAACAGAAAATATAGAAATACAGGAAAAACAGAGATGTAAGATAATCAGTACAGAAGCCTGGCAGTAGAGTTACTAAAAGAGGTATTCAAAAGTATGCAATAAGAGACAAAATCAAGGAGACAGGGACTAAGAAAAGAACACTGGTTGGTTTCTAAAGAGAACTAGTAATTCTGGAGAGGACAACTTTGGGACAGTAGTGGGGTCAGAAGCCAAACTATAAAGGATAAAGGAATTTTTAGATGGAAAGAAAATAGAAGCAAGAAGTATATGCTATTCTTTCTAATAGCTTGTGAAGGGGAGGGGAAAAAAAAGAAAGTGGCATGAGTAGGCAATATGCAGCAGGAACAGAGAAGAGAATAAAGATACAAATTGGGAAAAATAAAGGCACTAATTATTTTAAAGTAATCACATGTTTTAATGTTTTTCACATAACCAATATAAAATACATCTTTAGAAAGTCTATTTTTGAGTTATTTGGTATTTCAACAACAATGGCTATCCTACTTAATCTTTTTTAAAATTTATATAAAATAAAAATATATTTCATATATTAAACTATATTAGTAACAAAAGGGAAAAAAATCCAAAATCATCTTTAGATAAGTTTCCTACTTTTAAGGGCTATCTCAATTTTTAAAACGCATTTGCTTTGAAATATCTCATTTAGTTTTTCCTACCTACTCATTTCATATTTTATTTTAAAAGACTAAAATATGTTTTGGAATAATTATTGGAAATCTGCTAATGGCCTATTCCTGGTTGTGGATATGAAACCCACAAATTTATTTGACAATATTAAAATCATCATTAACTATAAGGACATGCTAATTTTTACCACCTAAATACATCAGTTTTTAAATGCTTCATCTGCCATCACAAGAAAATAAAGAATAAACGCCCTGTCCATATGTCTTTCATACCTTGTTTAACTGGTAAAACTCTATTCCGAAATGATTTGGCCTTCCCTGGGTCATGGCTATTTCCACTTCGGCTATAACCACTGAAGCTCGATGAAGAAAACGGCCCATCCAGTTCATCATCAAGTAAATATAATGAAAGGCCTTCAGCAGCATCTGAAACTTATATTTAAAAAGATTTTAATATTAATATAAGTATCATGTTCTTAGGAAAATTAAACAGGCTGTTTTTAAAACTGTCTCACTGTTATTCTACTCCAACATCAAAAATGCAAGTTGCTTAAAAAGGGAAATATGAATATTTTGAGAACAAAATGTTTCATCACATTATTAAGTTTTCAAGCATAGAATATCCAAAAATTTTGTCCAAGAAGACTACCTCCTGCAGATAATAAATCCTCAATTTGCAAATATGTTGTAGATGACTGCTCTGAAATATTATAGCTTTAAAAATTATAGTTACAGAATTTTATTTTATCTTTATTTATTTATTTATTTTAATGTTTATTTATTTTTGAGAGAAAGGGTAGACAGAGCGTGAGCAGGGGAGAGGCAGAAAGAGAGGGAAACACAGAATCCGAACCAGGCTCCAGGTTCTGAGCTGCCAGCACAGAGCCTGACGCGGGGCTTGAACCCACAAACTGCGAGATAATGACCTGAGCCGAGGTCGGACACTTAACCCTGAGCCACCCAGGTGCCCCCAGAATTTTTTTATTATAAGTTTCTTTTTTAAATTTATGTATTTTGAGAGAGAGAGAGAGAGAGAGACAGAGAGACAGAGAGAGACAGAGAGAGAGAGAGAGAGAGAGAGAGGAAGGGGCAGAGAGAGAGAATCCAATTAGGCTTCGTGCTGTCAGCGTAGAGCCCTGTGACTCATGAACCATGGATCATGACCCAAGCTGAAATCAAGAGTTGGATGCTTAACCAACTGAATCATCCAGACACCCCTACAGAATTTTAAAACTAAGAGATCTTAAAATTCATTCAGTCTTAACACTTTCATTTTCAAAATGAAGAAACTGAATCCTAATGGCCTAATATCTTACCCAGGGCCACACAGATAAAGAGAATAAATGGGAATAAAACATAGCTTTTCTACATCCAAATCTATTGCTTTTTGCACTATAAACCATGCTGCCTCTTCTAAGTTCTTAATATCAGTATTAAACTAAATACAGAACACCAAAAACAATAGACATATTTACCAGGAGATGAGAAAGGAGAGCTAGTCCTGACATAAGACACTGAGGTATTCTGGTCATTTTTAGGCTGCAACTTCATTTGTTTCTGTTTTCCTTTTGGACTACAATTAAAAATACAGAACAATTAACACTTTTTTTTCTATTAGCAATAAAGATAGACAGTATGATACAAAATGCTTAAGCTGACCAAAGAAATGCCTATAATTAAAGTGAAATGCTTCAAATTAATAATATGACAAAGTTAAATTTCAATCATTAAAATAAAAAAATCAGTTTTTGGCATAATAAAACCAACTCCAACTTTACACATGTGAAAGAGTTTGTAAAAAAATCGTTTGGGTCTTTGGATCTTCTCAATCTATTCGATAAACTTTAAGAGATGAGGTAATACATACAAATGCCTTGAAAACATAAAATGCTACAATAGTGTAATATACCTAGGAGCTCTGCTACTAGACAACGAACTGCTGCTGCTTCTTGGACGTTTTCTGTACCGTGGCCTCCTCCTCTTCTGACTCTGGATTCCTGACTTATATTCAGAGATGATATTTTTAATATGACTTTCAAATAAGGCAGATAATCGCAGTGTCATGCTATAGATCTGAAAGGTAGAAACCAACTACTTTAATGATAAAAAAAAAAAAAAAGTATAAACATGCCTGGGCCAATATCAGCATTATCCTTTCAGACAAAATCTATGTGCTATTTCATATACTTGAAAAACTCTTCCTAAAGAATTAAAATACCATTTTCATCTAAAAATTAACAAGATTTTTAAAAGATCAATCCAATGTTAAGGGTAGAAAAAAGATTCTCATACACTGCCAGTGAGTATTTTAATTGGAACATTTTAAAACAGCAATTTGCATTATGTACTCAAAATCTTAAAAATATACCTATCCTTTCACTAATAATTTTGCTTCTGGGAATTTATCCTAAGTATATACCAGCGAATGGCACGCACAAAATAACTATGTTCAAGGATGTTAAAAATGAAAGCCACAGCATTATTCATATAAAGTTAAAAAGTAGAAACCACCTAAATCTCTAGCACCATGACATTGGTTAAATAACATAAAACAACCATATAGTAGAAAAGTACAGGAGACATTAAAATGCCTGTTTTCAAAGAGTCATAATGACATGGGAAAATGTTCATAATACATAAGCTGAAAAAAGCCTTCAAAATATAAAACTTACAGTTTTAAAGAGTATACAAACATATGTAAGTATAAAGAGTTTATAAACATCTGTGAGTATATATGTAGGAAATAAACCAAATGTGAAAAAATTATGCCTACAGAAATTACTGAAAATTCATTTTATATGAGGTGAAAGTGGGTAAATATATATCTAGTGCAAAACTGATTTAAAATTTAATCCGATCCCAGTGATTAAAAAAAAAATTATTACTACTTTTTTGTTCTTAATATATTTAAGTTCTGACAAAACATAGGGAAGGTATTAAATGTGAGTATGAATAAACAGTTATCACTTCCCAACATGGTTCATTATTTGTTATAATAAAGGAAACATAAATACCCAGAGCTAATCCAAATATTTCATATAAATGTTGTCAACCACTTTTATTTATCAAATTATTATTGGACATATTAAAGGGTACTTAAATTACTATCTCTCTTTTCTTTGACCTCTCTCTGAAAGACATAAGTATTACTAAAGAGTAACGAAGAGGCAGGTAGGAGAAAAGAAGTGCTTAATGTCAAAAGGACTATGCTAAGTGTATCTTTATTTAGCACACCTAATAAACTTGTTTCAGAGAGGATACAGAGAATCAAACTTCATTAACTATGTCAGAATTATAATATATACTTCTTCAGCAATTTTAAAACTAGTGAAAGAAAACTACCTGATACATATATAATTTAGTAAATGCTTAGATAATTCATCCATCTAATATTGTTTTTCATACCCTTGACTTTTTATTAGAGGTATAAGCTTTGGAGTTGCTGAATATTTGGCGAACGTCCTTATAAAATTCCAGAGGACTACCATAATTTCCTGCTTCCAAAGTTTCTTTCACAGTGCTGAAGTCCATAGGAGTGTCTATAACATCTGAATTATCCTACAAAGAAGAATGTGTTATTAAATACACAGTATGGGTAACAATACTACATAATACAATGGTACTGAGATTTGCATCACCAATCAACCATGAAATAAACACACTACTTTTCAATCTGTCAACTATCTACCCCAACCAAAACCATTCATTTAAACAGTTTTTTTGATACAACCAAAACCAATCATTTAAACAGAGTTTTTTTGATAGCTCAGGAAAGCAGCAGGGGTGTTTGGGAGGGTCTCAGCCTTCACCCTTACACTGATAACCATATGATTCTCTCAAGAGACAGAAGAGAAAATGCACAGCCTCTGGCTTTACCCCTATGGAGTACATAATATGTAATTCCATTTCTTGATTAAAGGCTGAAGCAATCTTCAATTCCCTGGCAAAGTGCTCAATGAAGGTAGAAGATGGGATTATTCACATATAATTAAATAGTTCCATGTCACAAATTAGCTACATATTTCCAAGATATTCCCAGCTATGAGGGCAATCTACCTAAAATGTCATTAGTTGAAGGTCAAAGTAAAACTGGCCATGTCTGTGCCTACCTCCTATCTTTCTGCTTTTTAATGAATGTGACAGTTGTGCTTTATTGAAGGTCTGCAGTCTCATAAATTCAGAATTAGTTTGATTTTGATTAGGGGAGGGAGAAGACTCTATTTTAAATCTGTCCAGCCTAGTTAAGATACGCCGAGGGTTATCATATGGAATGACATCTAAAACTTGGGGCGCCTGGGTGGCTCAGTCGGTTAAGCATCCGACTTCAGCTCAGGTCATGATCTCATGGTTTGTGGGTTCGAGCCCCACGTCGGGCTCTGTGCAGATGGCTCGGCGCCTGGAGCCTGCTTCGGATTCTGTGTCTCCCTCTCTCTGCCCCTTCCCCAGGTGGCTCTCTCTCTCTCTCTCTCAGTAATAAATAAACATTAAAAAAAGTCTTTAAAAAAAATAAAATAAAACTTATGTATAACACAACCATCAATAAAAAACGTATTGGAATGAAAACCATAGTCAGTATTAGATCCCTTATCCTATTTAGAATTATTAAGTAAAACCACATTTCTTTCAAAGAAGAAGCCAAAGAATCAGAAGAATGGGCAGAGGAAAAGTATTATAAAAAAAGAGAAAATATTTTTCCAAGTGTAAGAAACCATGATTGCTCTTTATCTTAATTTTTTTTGCTTAAATTCTAACAACTAGAAGTATATTCCAACATAGCACAGCTTATGAAACAAATATCTTCATAGAGGAAAAATGTTAGAACTTGTTAATGTCACCAAAACTCAAAAGACTAAGTTTGATGAATGAAGTCTCAATGGGTACAATCAGCTGCAATACAGATATAATTATATTGTGTAAGTGATGTTTTCTACTCTGCTACAGTAACTCTAGATCTATAAAAACAAATAAACATGTATGCAGATGCCACAAAGAACGCACCTAACAACACATGTTGATTTTAAAAACAAAATATAAGCAACCAAAAAAAATCAAAGATAAAAGACAGTGAGAACTGGAAAACAGCTTTACACATTATAAAAGTTTCATTTACAGTATGGAAATTTTAAAAAGTAAAACAGTGCAAAAACAACTACTATATGTCTTTTGAGAGACAACTAGGTCTACCTCAGAAAGAGATGGCTCTTGTTGTCTTTCTGGAACAACTGATTCTGAGGATTCTCCGTCTTGCTCCTGATGGCCCTATTAGGGTATAAAGAGGATATATTGTATTTCCAGACTACCACAACAAAATACTTGCACAACCAATACTTGCAATGCAATTATAATTTAAATCTCAAAGATCCATAGGAATTCGTTTTTTCTTGACTGTACTTCAAGATGAAGGAATTCTACATTCATCCTTTCCTCTACTATGAGAAACACAAGATTAATTTATTCTACCCAAACTTCCTACAAACAAACAAGCTTTGTTGAATATAATTTTGTTTATTATTTGAATATTTTTCTCAACTAAAACATGTCTATGCAGAAAATATTTGTTTAACTTCAAATACCTTTTCTCTGAATACATTAAAATAGATTTCCTATCTATGGTAAAAGGTTATTCAAAACATAAACAGATACACTCCTTTAAAAAAAGGAATCCTATAATTTCTTATGTTTTTATCTTTGATGAAAAGTAACATGGTATATATTGCTTATTCTAAGTGATAATATTGGATAACAAATTTGCTATAATTGAAACAGGGCTGACATATGTTGCCAAGGGTCTCCAATGAATAGAAATGTAGTAGAAGTTAGTGAAATTTATTAAACAAATATCCAAACAATAAGAATCGCAAAGATATTTACATTCAAATTTGGTTTAAACGCAAATTTACACACAAAGTACATGACAGGAATTTTAAAGTCATGATTAATCCCACTACCCACTTTCACAATTTAAAGATATACAAAAAGGAAGAAAGAGGAAGGAAGGGGAAAGGGGGTGGAGGTAGGGAGGAAGAAGAGAAGAAAGAAAGGAAAAAAGGGGAAAAGTGGCTTGTAACTAGATTTTAGCATGTATATTTATGGGAAATTACATATTGGCAATTATTTAAACAAGTGTATGTTTACTGGGTAAGAAAGATGATCAGCTGGCTGTCGAAATGGCTCTGAGTCTTCACGTTCATAAATGAGGCTCAACAGTTCTTTGCATTGTTTTCTCCAAGCATCAGGATTACACTTCAAAGACTGTCTTCTGCCTCGGCATTTGACCTGTAGATTTATATAGAATTATATCTAAAAGCTCTTTTCTTAATTCTTCATTGATTTTCTCCTGTTTTCCTAATGTTAATATATCTATATAACATAGAGCAGCTGCTATTTAAGTTTCTTAGTTTAGATTAGACATCATTCTCCCTGACAAAAATATAAACAATAAAAACTAGACAGTATATTCACAGAATGGCAAGAATTCTAGTATTCTGAATTTTCATGTTAAGAAAATTTGAACTACAAATAAAACCAAGTGGAACATTTTTTTCCTTTACCAGGTTAATAATCTTAATGCCTTAATATTTGTTGGTAATTAAGTATACTTGACAATGGCATCATAATTTTCTTAAAATTGAAACATATATATAATACATTTTATGTATATATTTATATATTAGGTATTTATTAGTTATATGTATATATAGCTATTTATCTAATATCTATCTATCTATCTATCTATCTATCTATCTATATCCTTTGTTGTCATGATACATTCTAGCCCTTACTATTTGATGCTTTTCATAAGATTTCCTTCAGTATCTCAAAGTAAATTTTCCTTATATCAAAGAAGTATTTGTCTAACTGCCATGGAGGGGAAGTGTACAGAACAGAGTTAACAGATATGAAGCTGCTATCTTTACCAGGGCTTGCTTATAAGGTTGGACTTCTGTTGGCATTCTGGGTACTTGGTACTTGAACCATTTCCTGTTTGTACAAACATTGTGATTTGTAATGAACACCTGCTTCCCTGTACTTTTCCTGTGTTTTCCTGCTTTCTGGGAGTCTGGAATCTTGGCATGTGCTAGTCAGTGTCTACATAACCAGTTCCCAATAAATTCCTTGGAGTCTGAGTCTCTAATCACATATATTTTGCTACATTTTCACTGCAGGGGGGAAGAGTGTGTTCTGTATGGCTCCTCAAAGAAGGGAGAGAGCATTAAAAAACCCTGCACACGGATTCCTCCAGACCCTGCCTATGTATATTTCACTGTGATCCAGCTGCATGTCCTTATTGTGCCACTGCAATTAGCAATGAATCACAAGTATATATACTGAGTTTTGTGAGTTTTTATAGCAATTCTCCAAATAGGTGGAGTTGGGTCTTAGGGATCCCTGACACAGGAAGCCTGAAAATTTTTCTTCTCAGCAGTTTACTTATTCACTCACCATTCT
Organism: Leopardus geoffroyi; assembly: GCF_018350155.1. Taxonomy (NCBI): domain Eukaryota; kingdom Metazoa; phylum Chordata; class Mammalia; order Carnivora; family Felidae; genus Leopardus; species Leopardus geoffroyi. The sequence continues at coordinate 66,583,575 of NC_059343.1, forward strand.
TCCAGATGAAGTACCAGGACCATCTGAATCTAAATCAACCATTTCTGCATCCTAAAATTAAAAGGAAAGAGTGGGAAAAGATATTAAGTTATATTCAAGGTCTTAAAAATGTGATAAACATTTACAAAGAAATGGCAAATACAATCACAATTAACGTCCTCACTGGAGCAGGCAACAAGCAGAGCAAAGTTTGAAGTGACAATTACTCCAAACTTTGCCTACATGCTAGATACAAGCTGGAAAATATATTCAGAGAGTAAATAAGGTTTCTCTTTAAATCAGAATAGGAAATGAAAAAAAAAGTACAATGACTGGTATCTAAAGTTGTACCTAATGTTAGTACTAAAAAAAAAGTTATTCTATATGACAAGCTATTTAATACATTATAATCATGAATTACTCATGATTAATCTATTACTATTTCAAAAATACATCTATTTTCTATAGCAAAAATATGAATGTGTAGTAAAACCTAAAGATTCAGTCAAGTATCCCTCTGAGGGACAGTTATTTAATACAAGGAGGTAAGGTCCACACACCATTATTCACCTGGTGGTGGTGAAGCACATAGGTAATCCCTAGGAGAAAATAAAAGCAGCTCATGAGCTATTGGAACTCCTTTCCAATAAAATAAAGTTGCATTGCATTTTACTGTAATTTTCTATTTTAACCCAAGGAATGCTACATTGAGCAGGACACCACCAATTCGTAATAAAAAACTCTCAAGGAAATAGGTGTAGAGGGAACATACCTCAACATAATAACTCCCACAACTAACATCATGATCAATAGTGAAAAACTAAAAGCTTTTTTTTCTCAGATCAGGAACAAGATAAGAATACCCACTCTAGCCACTACTATTTGATATAGTATTAGAAGTCCTTGCCACAGCGATTAGGTAAGAAAAACAAAATACATCCAAATCATAAAAAGAAGTAAAACTGTGTCTATTAGCAGATGATATATTACATACATAAAACCTTAAAGAGTCCACTGAAAAACTGTTAGAACTAATAAATGAATTCATTATAGTTGCAAGATACTAAATCAATATACAAATATAAGTTGCATTTCTATAAACTAACAAAGGATTATCAGAAAGCCAAATTAAGAAAACAATCTCATTTATAATTGCATCAAAAGGAATAAAATACCAAGGTATAAATTTAACCAAGGAGATAAATTATCTGTACACTAAAACAATAAGACATAGGTGAAAGAAACTGAAGACACAAATAAATACAGATACTCTGTGGTAATGAATTGGAAGAATGAATATTAAAATGTCCATAAGACTCAAAGCAATGTACAGATTACATGCAATCCCTATCAAAATTCCAACAGCATTTTTCACAGAAATAGGAAAAACAATCCTAAAATTTGTATGAAACCACAAAAAAGGCTCCTAATAGACCAACACAATCTTGAGAAAGAAAGACAAAGCTGGAGGCCTCAAACTTTTGGATTTCAAGATATATTACAAAGCTCTGGAAACACAAACAGTATGGTATTGGTATAAAAATATATGTATAAGAGAGCAGATAAAACAGAATGGAGAGCCTAGAAATAAACCGCTATGTATGGTCAATTAATTTTAAAAAAAGGAGCCAAGAATATACAATTGGGAAAGGACAGTCTTTTCAATAAATGGTGCTGGGAAAACTGGATATTCACATGCAAAATAATGAAACTTGATCCATATCTTATGTCATATATAAAATTAAACTCAAGATCAGGAATTAAGATGGTGGAGTACTAGTGGGACACTATGTTTGCCTTGTCTTTTGAACACAGCTAGATAAACATCAAATCATTCTGAACAACCAAGAAATCAAAGTGAGGACTGAGAGAACAAACTGCACATCTAGGGGGGGAAAAATGGCCACACTGTGGAAGGTAGGAGCTGCAGAGAGTTGATTTGGGGAGAAAAGGATTGCAGGTGCTGTGGAAGGAAGGGAGCCCTGATCAACGTTTATTTATTTTTTTTTGGGGGTGACAGAGAGAGACAGAGCATGAATGGGGGAGGGGCAGAGAGAGAGGGAGACACAGAATTGGAAACAGGCTCCAGGCTCTGAGCCATCAGCCCAGAGCCTGACGCGGGGCTTGAACTCACGGACCGCAAGATTGTGACCTGGCTGAAGTCGGACGCTTAACCAACTGCGCCACCCAGGCGCCCCTAGGGAGCCCTGATCATAGAAAGAAGACAGAGAGAGAGAGAGAGAGAGAGAGAGAGAGAATGAGAGGGAGAGAGAGAGAAAGCAACATGCAGGGGATTGTACAAGAAAAACTCTTCACCAAAATCACTGACTGGGAAAACGGGAGGGACTGATTATCACAAGTAAGCAGCAGGGTTCAAAGTCTGAAGTTTAAGAAGTTGAAACCATCACTGGGGTCATGCCTGGGGGGCTTAGGGGTGTCCTATGATGAAGGAGGCTAGAGGCAGAAGGGCGGACAGTGTGATCTGAGGATATACTGGGTTGCATCAGGAGAAATTGCTCCCCTTCTTGGAGGTGGCACTGACTCTCTGGACAAGAGACAGCAGAATGCATTGAGCAACCCTGTTAATTAACATAGCAGCAGAGGCACCTGCTAAAGCTGCTAACCTATCAGCTGCACTTCACCTTAAATTCAGAGCCCTTGCACGGTCATGCAACTGCTTTTCTGGGATAAACTGGCACCAGACACAATACGGCAAGATCCTCACCCAGCGGATCAGCGCAGGTCCATGCTGTGCTGGGTCCCTAAAATTTGTGGAGTTTTGAAACACAGTATGCCTGAGATAAAAACTGCTGCTGGGTGGGCAGATGGCTCGGACACAGATAGGGTGAAGGCAGGATTCTGATGGAAGCCTGGGACACAAGAGGGATTGTTTGCTCTTCTGTGAAGGCTTCCTGAACAGCAGTGGGCATGAACTCCCCTCTCTGGGGACTACTGAGCTGGCTGACGCCAATTTTCCCCTGTTCATCAGCATGGACAGACTTCAGTGAGCATCACAGCACTCCTCAGGGGCGGATGGAACTGCTTACACCAAGTTCTACCCCACTGTGCCCTGCAGGTGCATCATTACCAGAGCAAGGTGGCCTGAGAACCAGTGCCACTAGGCCCCTCTCCCAGAAGATGAGCACAAACTCACTGCATTTACCAAGTCTACTGATCAGAGAGTGCTGCAAACCTTCAGCTTTAGTGGAAATAGGATCAGGCTTATTTAAACAAGAAGACCAAGGCAGACCTAGTTAAAAATGCTACATAGTTGACGAGGTCCAAACACTCCACACTGCAGGAAAGGAGAAACTCTGCAGAGAACTGACCTGAAGGAAAGAGCAGCCAAAGCACAACAGCAGAGTGCACACTCTGAAAAACTTCCTGAAGCACCAGGCCCTGGAGAGTATATGTACTCTTCTTAATAAAGCCATTACTCTCAGGATCAGGAAATATAACAGGCTTTCCTAACACACATAAAAAAAAAAAAAAAAAAACAGCGACCCACAAAATAACAAGACAGAGGAATTCACACCAAAAGAAAGAACAAGAAGAGGTCATGGCCAGGGATTTAGTCAAAACAGATAAAAGTTAATATGCCTGAACAAGAATTTAAAATAATAACCATAAAGATACTAGCTGAACTTAACGGAAGCATAGAATACAGCAGATAATCCATTACTGCAGAAATAAGAGAACTAAAAGCTAGTCACGCTGAAATAAAAAAGGTATAACTGACTGTAGATGCAAAATCAACGAATGTAATGATAATGAGGATGGACAAAACAGAGGAACAAATCAGTGATATAGAAGATAAAATTATGGAAAATAATGAAGCTGTAAAGAAGAGGGAAAGAAAAGTATGAGATCATCTATGTAGACTTAGGGAGTTTAGTGATTCCATAAAGCATGATAACATTTGTATCATAGGAGTCCCAGAAGAAGAGAGGGGAAAGGGGGCAGAAGGTTTATCTGAGAAATTATATCTGAAAACCTTCATAATCTGGGGAAGGAAACAGACATCCAAATCCGGGAGGCACAGAGAAATCCCATCAAACTCAACAAAAGCCAACCAACACCAAGATGTATCAGAGTAAAATATTTAAAATATAGAGATTAGATAAGGAGGGGTGTCTGGGTGGCTCAGTTGGTTAAGCCTCCAACTACTGATTTCAGGCTCAGGGCACAATCTCATTGTTCGTGGGATCAAGCCCTCTGTGCTGACAGCACAGAGCCTGCTTGGGATATTCTCTCTCTCTCTCTCTCTCTCTCTCTCTCTCTCTCTCTCTTTCTCTCTCTGCCCTTCCCCTGCTCACACACACACACTCTCTTTCTCTCAAAATAAATAAGACATTAAAAAATAGAGATAAGGAAAAAATCCTGAAAGCAAGGGAAAAGAAAACCCTAATCTATAAGTGAAGACAAATCAGGTTCACAGCAAATAAGAGAAACTTGGCAGGCCAGAGGGGAGTGGCATGGTATATTCAACATATTGAAAGGGAAAACATGAAGCCAAGAATACTTTATCCAGTAAGGCTGTCATTCGGAATAGATGTAGAGTTAAAGTGTTTCCCCAAACAAAAACTAAAGAAGTCTGTGACCACTAAGCCAGCCCTGCAAGAAATATTAAAGGGGACACTTTGAGTGGGAAAGAAAGAACCAAAGCGACAAAGACTAGAAAGGAACAGAAAAAATCTCCAGAATCAGTGAGTTTACAGGTAATACATTGGCACTAAATTCTTATCTACCAATAATTACTCTGAATGTAAATGGACTAAATGTTTCAATCAAAAGATGTAGGGCACCAGAATGGATAAAAAAATTAGATCCATCAATATACTGCTTACAAGAGACTCGTTTTAGATGTAAAGACATCCCCAGATTGAAAGTGAGGGGATGAAGAACCATCTACCACACTAATGGACATAAAAAGAAAGCCAGATACCCACACTTACATCATACAAACTAGATTTTAAACTGAAGACAAAAAATAAAGAAGGGCACTATATTATAATACAGGGGTCTATCCTACAAGAAGAACTAACAATTGTAAATATTTATGCCCCCAACTTGGATGACTCAAATATATGAACTGATTAATAACAAACACAAAGAAACTCACTTATAATAACACGGTAATAGTAAGGGGCTATAACATACTATTCACAGCAGTGGACAGATCATCTAAGTAGAAAATCAACAAGGAAACAATGGCTTTGAAAAATACACTGGACCAGATGGACTTAACAGATAAATTCAGAACATTTTATCCTAAAGCAGCAGAATACACATTCTTTTCGTTTTAAATTTTTTTAATGTTTATATTTTTGAGAGAGAGACAGAGTGCGAATGGGGGAGTGGCAAAGAGAGTGGGGGAGACACAGAACCCAAAGCAGGCTCCGGGCTCTGAGCTGTCAGCACAGAGCCTAATATAGGGCTCGAACCAATGAACTGCCAGATCATGACATAAGCTGAAGTCGGATGCTTAACTGACTGAGCCACCCAGGCACCCTGAATACACATTCTGTGCAAATGCACATGAAACATTCTACAGAATAGATCACACACTGGGTCACAAATGAGGCCTCAATAAGTACAAAAAGATTGAGATCATACTATGCATATTTTCAGACCACAAGCTATGAAACTTTAAGTCAACTAAAAGAAAAAAATTTGGAAAGCCCAAACCCACAATACATGAAGGTTAAACAACATCTTACTAAAGAATGAATGCATAACAAGGAAATTAAAGGAAAATTTAAAAAATACATGGAAGCAACAGAAAATGAGAATATGACAGTCCAAAACCTTTGGGATGTAGTAAAGCTGGTCTTAAGAGGGTGTATAGAGCAATATATTCTTACCTCAAGAAGCAGGAAAAGTCTCAAATATACAGTCTGACCTTACACCTAAAGGAGCTAGAAAAGGAACAGCAAAGGAGCACCTGGGTGGCTCAGTTGGTTGAGCATCTGACATTGGATCAGGTCATGACCTTGCAGTTTGCGAGTTGGAGCCCCACGTCAGGCTCACTGCAGTCAGTGCAGAGCTTGCTTCAGATCCTCTGTATCCCTCTCCCTCTGCCCCTCCCCCACTTGCACTCTCTCAAAAATAAACATTAAAAAAAAGGAACAGCAAATAAAGCCAAAAACAAGCAGAAGGGAAATAAATTACATGGAAACAAACAAACAAAAAAACAGAACAGATCAACGGAACTAAGATCTGTTTCTTTGAAACAATTAATAAAATTGATGAACTCCTAGCCAGACATATCAAAAAGAAAAGGGAATGGACCCAAGGAAATAAAATCACAAATGAAAGAGGAGAGGTCACAACCAAAACCACATAAATACAATTATAAGAGAATACTATGAAAACTTATATGCCAACAAACTGGGAAATGTGGAAGAAATGGATAAATTCCTAGCATAATACAAACTACCTATAACTGAAACAGAAAGAAATAGAAAATTTGAACAGACCCATAACTATCACAGAAATTGAATCAGTAATCAAAAACCTCCCAACAACTAAAGTCCAGGGCCAGATGGCTTGCCAGGGGAATTCTACCATACATTTAAAGAAGAGTTAATACCTATTTTTCACAAAATGTTCCAAAAAATAGAAATGAAAGAAAGCTTCCAAACTCCTTCTACAAGGCTAGCATTACCTTGATTCCAAAAAGCAACAAAGGCCCCATTAAAAAGGAGAATTACAGGCCAATATCTCTGATGAACATGGATGCAATAATTCTCAATAAGATATTAGCAAATAAAATCCAAGAGTACATTGAAAAATTATTCACCATGATCAAGTGGGATTTATTCCTGGGTTATGGCGTGGTTCAATATTTGCAAATCAATCAACGTGACACACCACATTAATAAAAGAAATAAGAACCATATGATCCTGTCAATAGATACAGAAAGAGCATTTAAAAAAAATACAGTATCCATTCTTGATTAAAACCATCAACAAAGTAGGGACAGAGGGAACACAACTCAGCATCATAAAGGCCATATTCAAAAGACCCGTGACTAGTATCATCCTCAATGAGATTTCCCCCTAAGGTCAGGAACACAACAGGGATGTCCACTGTCACCATTGTTATTTAACATAGTACTAAATTTCCTAACCTCAGGAATCAGACAAATCAGACAAATAAAAGGCATCCAAATTGAAAAGCTTTCACTATTTGCAATGACATGATACTCTGTGTAGAAAACCTAAAAGACTCCACCAAAAAATTACTGGAACTAATACACAAATTCAGTAAAGTCATAGGGTATAAAATTAACATACAGAAATCTGTTGCATTTAGATACACCAATAATGAACCAGCACAAAGAGAAGCCAAGGAATTGATCCCACTTACAATTGTACCAAAACCCATAAGATACCTAAGAGTAAACATAACCAAAGAGGTAAAAAGAAATATACCCTGAAAAGTATAAAACAGTTATGAAAGTAATTGAGGAGGATACCAAAAATTCATTCTCTTGAATTGAAAGAAAAAATATTGTTAAAATGTCCATACTACCCAAAGCAATCTATACATTTAATTCAGTCCCTATCAAAATACCACCAGCATTTTTCACAAAACCTGAACAAACCTAAAATTTGCATGGTACCACAAAGACCCCAAAATAGGCAAAGCAATCCTAAAAAAGGAAAGCAAAGCTGGAGGCATCACGACTCTGGACTTTAAGCTATATTACAAAGCTATATATATAGTCCTCCAGACAGTATGATACTGGCACAAAAACAGATTAATGGAACAGAATAGATTAATGTAACAGAATAAAAAACCCAGAAATGGACCTACAAGTCTATGGTCAACTAATCTCTAACAAAACAGGAAAGAATATTCAGCGGAAAATAGTCTCTTCAACAAATGGTGTTAGGAACACTGGACAGCAACATACAGAAAAATGAAACCACTTTCTTATACCACACACAAAAATAAATTCAAAAGGGATGAAAGACCTAAATGTGAGACAGGAAATCATCAAAATTCTAGAGGAGAACACATGCAGCAACCTCTTTGACCTTGGCCAGAATAACTTCTTACTAGACACATCTCCAAAGGCAAGGGAAACAAAAGCAAAAATGAACTATTGGGACTTCATCAAGATAAAAAAGCTTATGTACAGTGAAGAAGACACTAACAAAACTAAAAGACAACCTATGGAATGGGAAAAGAGATTTACAAATAACATACTTGTAAAGGGTCAGTATCCAAAATCTATAAAGAACTTATCTAACTCAACACACAAAAAACAAATAATCCAGTTAAGAAATGGGCAGAAGACATGAACAGACATTTTACCAAAGAAGACATACAAATGGTTAGCAGACACACGAAAACATGCTCCATATCACTCATCATCAGGGAAATACACATTGAAACCATGTTGAGATACTAGCTCACAATTGTCAGAATGGCCTAAATTAATAATAGAGGGAACAAAGGATGTTGGTGAGGATGCAGAGATAGGGGAACCCTCTTACACTGTTGGTGGGAATTCCAGGTGGTGAAGTCACTCCAGAAAAAGTTAAAAATAGAACTACCCTATGACCCAGGAATTGCATTACTAGGTACTTACCCAAAGGATACAAAAAAAACAAAAAAGCAAAAACAGATTCAAAGCGGCACATGCACCCCCATGTTTATAGCAGCATTGCCAACAATAGTCAGATTATGGAAAGAGCCCAAATGTCCATCAACTGATGAATGGATAAAGAAGATGTGGAATACATATACACAATGGAATATTACTCAGCTATCAAAAAGAATGAAATTTTACCATTTGCAACAATATGGATGGAGCTAGAGTATATTATGCTAAGTGAAAAAGACAGAGAAAGACAAATATTGTATTATTTCACTCATATTTAGAATATAAGAAAGAAAACAGATGAACACAGGGGAAGGGAAAAGAGAGAGAGAGAGAGAAGCTAGAGAACAAACTGAGGGCTAATGGAGGGAGGTGGGCAGGGGATGGCTATTTGGTGAGGGGTGTCAAGGAGGGCACTTGTTGTGATGAGCACTGGGTATTATATGTAAGAGAGGAATCACTAAATTCTACACCTGAAACCAATTTTACCATATATGTTAACTAACTAGAATTTAAATACAAAAATTGAAATAAAAAATAAATTCTATTATCTAAAACTAAAATACATACATATATGTATAAATGAATAAAACTAAAAATAGATTAAAGACTTGTAATAAGACATGAAATCATAAAACTCCTAGAAAAAAAACACAAGGGGTAAGCTCATTGACATTGGTCTTGGCAATGAATTTCTTTTGGATTTGATAAAACCCAAAGGCAACAAAAAATAGCAAAAGAAAAGGAAACAACTGGGACTGTATCAAACTAAAAAGCTTCTGCACATCAAAGAAAACCATCAGCAAAATGAAAAGGCAACCTACTGAGTGGGAGAAAGTATTTGCAAATCTTGTATCCAATAAGGGTCAATATCGAAAATATACAAAAATCCCATACAACTACATAATAAAATGAAAATCCCATTAAAAAATGGGCATTGGAAGTAAATAGACATTTTTATAAAGAAGAAATCCAAATGACCAACACATAGTGAAAAGTGCTCAATATCACTAATCATAAAGGAAATGCACACCAAAACCACAATGAGACATCACCTCTCAGGTATCAGAATGACTCTCATCAAGAAGACAAGAGATAACAAGTGTTGGTAAAGATATGGAGAAAAAGAAACCATTGAGCACTGTTGGTGGGAATGTAAACTGCTATAGACACTGTGGAAAACAGTATGGAAGTTCCTCAAAAAGGTAAAGATAGATCTATCATATGATCCAGCAATGCTACTTCTGGATAAATATCCAAAGGAAATGAAAACAGGATTATCAAAGAGATAAAGTTGCATCACATGTTCACTGCAGCATTATTCACAACAGCCAAGATAGGGAAACAACATAAGTGTTGTCAACAGATGGATGAATAAAGAAGATGTGATATATACAATGTTATATTATTGAGTCTTGAGAAAAAAGGTAAACCTGCCATTTGTGACAATATGGGTGGACATTGAGGGCATTATGCTAAGTGAAATGAGCCAGAGAAAAACAAATACTGGATGGTATCAGTTATACATGGAACGTTTCAAAACAGTGAAACTCACAGAAACAGAGAATAGGAAAGTGGTTGCCAGGGTCTGGGTGGTAAGAGAAATGAGGAGGGATTGGTAAAAGTGTAAAGATTTTCAAGAATATGAATAAGGTCTGAGTATCTAAGGATCTAATGTAAAACATGGTGACCATAACTGACAAAACTATATTGTATAATTGAAATTTGATAAGAGAGTAGAACTTAAATGTTTTCACCAAAAGAAAAATACAAAGTTGTTCACTTAAATTTTACTTTAATTTTCTATTCTAAAACAAATATGTCACTCTGAGGAGTAATTCTTGCTACATCAGATACTGAGTCAAAATACATTTTTGTGAAATGTCAGATAAATTATCAGAAATAAAAATAATTTTTTCATTAGTTTCAGGAGAATATCTAACTGGCATATTTCCATTTTCTTTATTATGTGAATAATAACATTTAACAGTGATAATACAATGTTCTATACCAATTACAGTTTCATGAAAAACTAAAAAAACAACACTGGAACAGAGAACAAACTGATGGTTGTCAGAGGGAAAAGAGATGAAGCTGATGAGCACAATGGGTGAAGGGGAATGGGAGATACAGGCTTCCAGTTATGGAATGAATAAGTCACATGAATAAAAGGCACAGCAGAGGAAATGAAGTCAGTGATATTCTAACAGTGTTGTATGGTTACACATGGTAGCTCCACTTGTGGTGAGCATAGCATAACATGTAGAGAAGTTGAATCACTATGGTGTATGTCTGAAACTAATGTAACATTGTGTGTCAACTATACTCAAAAAATTTTAAAAAACAAATAAATAAAAACAAAATGGGCAAAGAAACTAAATAGACATTTTCCAAAGAAAATATAGATGACTGGTACATGAAAAGTTGCTCAACATCAATAACCATCAGGGAAATGCAAATCAAAACCACAATATCATCAAACACTTGTTAGAATGGCTTTTATCAAAACAACACAAAACAAAACAAAAACAAAAACAAGAAATAACAAATGTTGGTTAGGATTTGGAGAAAAGGGAACACTTGTGCAGTGTTGGGGAAAATTGGTGCAACCTATGTAAAACACTATGGAGGTAGGTTCCTCAAAAAATTAAAAGAAAAGAGCTACATTATGATCTAGGAATTCCACTTCTGTGTTTTTATCCAAAGAAAATGAAAACATTAAATCTAAAAGATTTAATAAATATATACAAATTTATATATAAATTTATTAATATATATAAATATATATAAAATATATAAATATATTAATTAAATGCACACCAACCAATGTTTAATAACATTTATTAAATAAATATATTTAATAAAATATATTTATTGCAGGATTATTTACAATAGCCAACATATAGAAACAATGTTAAGTATCCATTAAGGGGTAAAATGATAAAGAAAATATGGTATATATACCTAATGGAATATTATTCAGCCATAAAAAGGAAACTTTCCATTTGGGACAAAAATAGATGGACCTTGAAGGCATTTTCGTAAGTGAATAGAAGTCAGAGAAAAGCATCTATAATCTCATATGTAGAATAAAAAAAATCATTTATAGGAGGAGCCAAGATGGCAAAACAGCATGGAAGTTTTTTGTGTGTCTCGCATCCATAAAATACAGCCAGACCAACACTAAACCATCCTACACACCTAGAAAACTGATTGAAAGATTAACACAACAATCTGCAGAACCTGAACCACAGAATTCAGCAGGTATGTGGCAAAGAGAGGTGAACTTGGGGAGAGAGAGGCCAGTGGAGGGCAGGGAGCCGCCTTGGCAGGGGGAGAGAGGAAGGAGATTCAGGCGGGGGAGAATACAGGAAAAGAACTCCTCCCCAAAAGCAGCTGGAGAGAACGTGAAAACTTGGAAATAGCCGCAGGGACTAAACTAAAAAGGGAAAAAAGAGAAAGGAGACGGTTTAAATTCCATTAAGACTGTAAACAAAGGGAGTGCAAAGGCTGCAACTCTGCAGCTCGATATCTGGCAGTGATCTGGTGGGAAGGGCGAATCCCCACAAGGGGAAAAGTGGTTCCACTGCTGGAAGGACATTTGGTAGAGACTGTTGAAGCCACCTGATCCCAGCAGACCCCAGAAAATGGCCACATTCGCTGGTGCTGGAACAAAGTTGTTAAGTGTGAAGCCTGGTGCCAGATGTGTGTAGTGATTTTCCATAATCCCTGAAAAGATGCTGCTATACTATCTTGCAAACTATTTCTGGGGCAGGCTGGCAACTGGCCGCAGTCTCGGGGCACCGGCAGCAGCAGGGTCCAGTAGGGATTCCTGGGTACAGCAGGCATACAGCCACTGCTCAGTGAGACCCTCCAGCAGAGGGACAAAATGAATCACCTTGCAGTTCTTCAGAACTTAAGGGGCCGGGGAAAACAGCTGCAACTGAGAAAAAACCTGGGAGAGAGGTATTGCCTGGGGCTTTGTCACAGACAATGAAGAAGCCAGGAGTGGACGAAAGCTGAAGACAGAGGACAGGTGCGCGACTGCTGATCAGAGAGAACAGAGTTCCCATACTAGAGACTGGGTAAGCTGGGTGACGCCATTTTCACCACTCCTGCACATGCACATAGGCACCAACTAGCACTGCAACAATCCACCCCAGTAGGCTAGCAGTGCCATCTAGTGGAGAACGGAGCCATTACACTGAGCCCCGCCCAACTGGGCCAACCTCGCTCTTCAATAACACAAGTCTCACCGCCTACTTAGTTTATGGACTATAAAGCGCTACATAGTCTGACTTCTAGGGGAAGACAAAGTAATTTTAGTCCAATTTCAATCTGTTAGCAGACTCATCTATTCAATTTTTTTCTTTATATTCTTTCTCTTTTACACTATTCTTTTTCTTGAATACAGAAAAAAAATATTTTTATTTTCAATTTTCATTAAGAATATTTTTCCTTATTCTTTTCTATATTTTTTACTTTTGTGTAAATTTTTTCAAATTCTATCTTACTTCCATCATTCTATTTTAGTCTTCTGCAGTGTATTCACCTTTTCAAATTTTCAAAATATTTCCTTGTTTTCTTTTTTCCTTTTTCTCTTTATCGTTTCCTTTCTTTTTCTTGAATGCAGAAATTGAAAAACTTCATTTTCATTTTCAATTTCTATTAAAAACATTTTTATTTAATTTTTTACAATATTTTTTGCTTTTATGTAGTCTTTTTCAAATTCTATTTTACTTCCATCATTCTATTTTAGTCTACTACAGTGTATTAACTTTTTCAAATTTTCAAGAGTTCTTTTTTTCTCTTTTTACACTTTTTAATTGTTTTCTTCAATACAGAAAGAGAAAAAAATTCATTTTTATTTTTAATTTTTATTAAAAGTATGGCTTTCCTACTATATTCTTTACTTTTGTGTAAATTTTTTCAAATTCTATTTTACTCCCATCATCTCATTTTAGTGTACTTCAGTGTATTCATTTTTCAAATTCTTAAACGATTTCCTCTTTTTTTCCTTTTTTTTCTCTAATCTGTCAAACTACTTTCAAAACACAGACCAAAACAGACCTAGGATATAGCATCATTTAACAGATATGCGTGTGTGTGTTCTAATTTTAATATTTATTTAATTTTAATTTTTTTAATTTTATTTTTTCTACCTCATTAATTCCTTTTCTCCCTTCAAAATGACAAAATGAAGGAATTCACCCCAAAAGAAAGAGCATGAAGAAACAAGAGCCAGGTTATTTAACCAACACAGATATAAGCAAGAGGTCTGAACAAGAATTTAGAATTGCAATAATAAGAATACTAGCCGGAGTCGAAAATAGATTACAATCCCCTCCTGTAGAGATAAAAGAAGTGAAACACAGAATGAAATTAAAAATGATATAACTGAGCTGCAAACACGGATGGATGCAGTGGCAGCAAGGATGGAGCAGACAGAACAATTAGCAATATAGAGGACAATCTTATAGAGAATAATGAAGCAGAAAAAAAGAGTGACATAAGGCAAAAGAGCATGATTTAAGAATTACATAAATCAGTGACTCATTAAAAAGGAACAACATCAGAAACATAGGGGTCCCAGAAAAGGAAGACAGAGAAATAGGGGTAAAAGGGTTACATGAGAAAATCATAGCAGAAAACGTTCCTAACCTGGGGAAAGACACAGACATCAATCTAGAAAGCACAGAGGACCCCCATTAGATTCAAGAATAACCAACCATCAACAAGGCATATATCATAGTCAAATTCACAAAATGCTCAGGCAAGGAGAGAATCATGAAAGCAGCAAGGGAAAAAAAAGTCCCTAACCCACAAGGGAAGACAGACTAGGTTTGCAGCAGACCTATCCACAGAAACATGGCAGGCCACAGAGGACTGAGAGGATATATTCAGTGTGCTGAGTCAGAAAAAAATGCAGCCAATAATTCTTTACCCAGCAAGGCTGTCATTCAAAATAGGAGAGATAAAAAGTTTCCCAGACAAACAAAAGTTAAAGGACTTTGTGACTACTAAACCAACCCAGCAAAAAATTTTTTTTTTTTTTTTTTTTTTTTTTTTTTTATATATATATGAAATTTATTGTCAAATTGGTTTCCATACAACACCCAGTGCTCATCCCAAAAGGTGCCCTCCTCAATACCCATTACCCACCCTCTCCTCCCTCCCACCCCCCATCAACCCTCAGTTTGTTCTCAGATTTTAACAGTCTCTTATGCTTTGGCTCTCTCCCACTCTAACCTCTTTTTTTTTTTTTTTTTTTCTTTTTTCCTCCCCCTCCCCCATGGGTTCCTTTTAAGTTTCTCAGGCTCCACATAAGAGTGAAACCATTTGGTATCTGTCTTTCTCTGTATGGCTTATTTCACTTAGCATCACACTCTCCAGTTCCATCCACGTTGCTACAAAAGGCCATATTTCATTTTTTCTCATTGCCACGTAGTATTCTATTGTGTATATAAACCACAATTTCTTTATCCATTCATCAGTTGATGGACATTTAGGCTCTTTCCATAATTTGGCTATTGTTGAGAGTGCTGCTATGAACATTGGGGTACAAGTGCCCCTATGCATCAGTACTCCTGTATCCCTTGGATAAATTCCTAGCAGTGCTATTGCTAACCCAGCAAAAAATTTTAAGGGGGATTCTCTGAGGGAAGAAAAGATGAAAAAATATATATAAAAATAAATGAAGACCAAAAGCAACATAGAAAGGACCAGAGAACATCACCAGAAACTCCAACTCTACAAGCATCATAATGGCAATAAATTCATATTTTTCAGGACTCACTCTAAACTTCAATGGATTCAATGATCCAATCAAAAGATATAGGGTAACATAATGTATAAGAAAACAAGATCCATCTACTGACTGTTTACAAGAGACCCACTTTAGACCTAAAGACAACTTCAGATTGAAAGTAAGGGGATGGAGAACCATCTATCATGCTAATGGTCAACAAAAGAAAACTTGAGTAGCCATACTTATATTGCACAATCTAGATTTTAAAATAAAGGCTGTATCAAGAGATGCAGAAGGGCATTATATCATAATCAAGGGGTCTATCTACCAAAAAGACCTAATAATTGTAAACATTTATGTGCCAAATGTGGCAGCACCAAAATATACATCTCAATTAATCACAAACATAAACTCATTGAAAGTAATACCATAATAGTAGGAGACTTCAACACCCCACTCACAGCAAAGGACAGATCATCTAATCAAAAAGTCAACAAGGAAACAATGGCTTTGAATGACACACGGGACCAGATGGACTTACCAGATACATTGAGAACATTTCATCCTAAAGCAGAAGAATATACATTCTTCTCCAGTGCACATAGAAAATTCTACAGAATAGACCATATACTGGGACAGAAATCAGCCCTAAGTAAGTACAAAAAGATTGAGATCATACTGTGCATATTTTCAGAGCATAATGCTATGAAACTCGAAAGCAACCACAAGAAAAAATTTGGAAAGGTAACGAATACTTGGAGACTGAAGAACATCCTACTAAAGAATGAATGGGCAAACAAGATGTTAAAGAGGAAATTAAAAAGTATATGGAAGTCAATGAAAATGATAACACCACAACCCTAAACCTCTGGGATGCAAAAAAGGCTGTCATAAGAGGAAAGTATACAGCAATCCAGGCCTTCCTAAAAAAGGAAGAAAGATCTTAGATACACAACCTAACCTTACGCCTTAAGGAGCTAGAAAAAACAGCAAATAAAACCCCAAACCAGCAGAAGCCAGGAAATAATAAAGATCAGAGCAGAAATTAATGCTATCGAAACCAAAAAAAAAAAAAAAAAAAAAACAAAAACAGTAGAACACATCAATGAAACCGGAAGTGGGTTCTTTAAAAGAATTAACAAAATTGATAAACCACTGGCCAGTCTGATCAAAAGAAAAAGGAAAGGACCCAAATAAATAAAATCAAGAATGAAAGAAGAGAGATCACAATCAACAGAGCAGAAATAAAACAATGAGAATATTGTGAGAAATTATATGCCAATAAAATGGGCAAAATGAAAGAAATGGGTAAATTCCTAGAAACATACACACTACCAAAACTGAAACAAGAAGAAATAGAAAATTTGAACAGACCCATAACTAGTAAGGAAATCGAATTCGTAAATCAAGAATCTGCCAAAAAACAAGAGTCCAGGGCCAGATGGCTTTCCAGGGGAATTCTACCAAACATTTAAGGAAGAGTTAACACCTATTCTCTTGAAACTCTTCCAAAAAATAGAAATGGAAGGAAAGGTTCCAAACTCTATGAAGCCAGCATTACCTTGATTCCAAAACCAGACAGAGACCCCACTAAAAAGGAGAACTATAGACCAATTTCCCTGATGAACAAGGATGCAAAAATCCTCAACAAGATATTAGCCAACCGGATCCAACAATACATTAAAAAAATTAACCACGACCAAGTGGGATTTCTACCTGGGATGCAGGGCTGGTTCAATATCCACAAAACAATTAACGTGATTCATCACATCAATCAAAGAAAGGACAAGAACCATATGATCCTTTCAATAGATGCAGAGGAAGCATTTGACAAAATACAGCATCCTGTCTTGATAAAAACCCTCAAGAAAATAGGGATAGAAGGATCATACCTCAAGATCATAAAAGCCATATATGAACAACCCAATGCTAATATCATCCTCAATGGGGAAAACTGAGAGCTTCCCCCCTAAGGTCAGGAACAAGACAGGGATGTCCACTCTCGCCACTCTTATTCAACATAGTATTGGAAGTCTTAACCTCTGCAATCAGACAACACAAAGAAACAAAAGGCATCCGAATCGGCCAGGAGGAAGTCAAACTCTCACTCTTTGCAGATGACATGATACTCTATAGGGAAAACCCAAAAGATTCCACCAAAAAAGTGCTAGAACTGATTCATGAATTTAGCAAAGTTTCAGGATATAAAATCAATGCACAGAAATCGGTTGCATTCCTATACACCAACAATGAAGCGACAGAAGAAGAAATCAAGGAATCGTTCCCATTTATAGTTGTACCAAAAACCATAAAATACCTAGGAATAAATCTAACCAAAGAGGTGAAATATCTATACACTGAAAACTATAGAAAGCTTATGAAAGAAATTGAAGACGACACACAAAAAAGGAAAAAGATTCCATGCTCCTGGATAGGACGAACAAATATTGTTAAAATGTTGATACTACCCAAAGCAATCTACATACTCAATGCAATCCCTATCAAAATAAGACCAGCATTCTTCACGGAGCTAAAACAAATAATCCTAAAATCTGTATGGAACCAGAAAAACCCTGAATAGCCAAAGCAAACTTGAAAAAGGAAACCAAAGCAGGAGGCATCACAATCCCAGACTTCAAGCTGTAATCATCAAGACAGTATGGTACTGGCACAAGAACAGACACTCTGATCAATGGAACAGAATTGAGAACCCAGAAATGGACCCACAAAGTATGGCCAACTAATCTTTGACAAAGCAGGACAGAATATCCAATGGAATCAAGACAGTCTCTTCAGCAAGTGGTGCTGGGAAAACTGGACAGCGACATGCAGAAGAATGAACATGGACCACTTTCTTACACCATACACAAAAATAAACTGAAAATGGATGAAAGACCTCAATGTAAAACAGGAAGCCATCAAAATCCTCGAGGAGAAAGCAGGCAAAAACCTCTTTGATCTTGGCCATAGCAACTTCTTACTCAACACGTATCCGGAGACAAGGGAAATAAAAGCAAAAATGAACTCCTGGGACCTCATCAAAATAAAAATCTTCTGCACAGTGAAGGAAATAATCAGCAAAAGTAAAAGGCAATCGACAGAATGGGAGAAGATATTTGCAAATGACATACCAGATAAAGGGTTATTCTCAAAAATCTATAAAGAACTTATCAAACTCAACACCCAAAAAACAATTAATCCAGTTAAGAAATGGGAAAAACACATGAATAGACACTTCTGCAAAGAAGACATCCAGATGGCCAACCAACACATGAAAAAATGCTCAATATCACTCATCATCAGGGAAATACAAAACAAAACCACAATGAGATACCACCTCACACGTGTCAGAAAGGCTAACATTAACAACTCAGGTAACAACAGATGTTGGCGAGAATGCGGAGAAAGAGGATCTCTTTTTTATTGTTTTCGGAATGCAAGCTGGTGCAGCCACGCTGGAAAACAGTATGGAGTCCTTAAAAAAACTAAAACTAGAACTACCCTACGACCCAGGAATTGCACTACTAGGTATTTATCCAAGGGATACAGGTGTGCTGTTATGAAGGAACACAAGAACCCCAATGTTTATAGCAGCACTATCAACAATGGCCCAAGTATGGAAAGAGCCCAAATGTCCATCGATGGATGAATGGGTAAAGAAGTGGTATATATATACAATGGAGTATTACTTGGCAATAAAAAAGAATGAAATCCTGCCACTTGCAACTACGTGGATGGAACCAGAGGATATAATGCTACGTGAAATTAGAGAAAGACAAAAATCATATGAATTCACTCATAGGAGGACTTGAAGACACAAAACATGAACATAAGGGAATGGAAAGAAAAATAATAAAAAACAGGGTGACAAAACAGAAGAGACTAATAAATATGAAGAACAAACTGATAGTTATGGGGGGGGGGTTGTGGAAGGGGGAATGGGCTAAATGGTAAGGGGCACTAAAGAATCTGCTCCTGATATCATTTTTGTACTATATGCTAACTAATTTGGACATAAAATTTAAAAAATAGAAAAATAAAACAACTTAATAAAAAAACAAAAAACATTAAAAAAATCATTTATAGATTCACAAAATAGATTGGTAGTTGCCAGAGATGGGGCAGAGTGGAGTGGGGGGCCAAAACAGGTGTAGTGGGTCAAAACATAGAAGCTTCAGTTACAAAATAAATGAATCTTGGGGATATAATATAAAATTGTTAAGAAAATGAATTTTAAAAGTTATTATATGAGAAAGTTAAAACTATGTACGGGTGACTAGTCTTAATTTGGTGATTCTTTCACAATATATACACATTTAGAATCATTTGTACATCTGAAACTAATATAATGTTTTATGCCCATTATGCCTCAATAAAAAATAAAAACAGAAAATAAAAACAGTGAAGATTTATTATTCTAGACATTAACAGTACAGATAATATAAATATGTAAAATATATCTATACAATATCCATTTCAATAGTATCTTGCATGTTTGAATTACTCATCTTTGGGGCAAACTGTTTTCCACTAAAGACTTTTGAAATATCACATTCCATTATTGATTTCAGCCCCTTCTTGGTTTTTGCTTCTTTTTATCACAGCTTGCAATAAAAAATGGCTTTATGTGGGGGCACCTGGGTGGTTGAGTCAGTTGAGTGTCTGCTCCGGCTCAGGTCATGATCTCCTTGTCTGTGGCTTAGAGCCCTGCATCAGGCTCTGTGCTGACAGCTCAGAGCCTGGAGTTGCTTGGGATTCTTTGTCTCCCTCTCTCTCAGCCCCTCCCCCACTCTTTCACTCTCTCTCTATCTCTCAAAAATAAAAATTAAAAAAAATTAAAAGTTGGCTTTATGTAAATTGGGAATATGGCTGGGTGGGAAAATTAGTTATATGAAGGTCTGGTGTTAATACTAATTTGATTTCATTAGGAAAAACTGGCTTATGTTTATAAATTTCCATAATGTATATCAAATAGAAATTCCATGAAACTATTAAAATTGTTGGCTTTCATACCTGAAATTTAAAAATACTTTAATATTTTACATATATGGTGTAGAAAATATAACTCTATTAAAATTTCCAAAAACTAACTGTTCTTTAAAATATTTAGTGCCTTGACTTGTTTTCTTTCTTTTTAAGATGAAATTTATTGTCAAATAGGTTTCCATACAACACCCAATGTTCCTCCCAAAGGTGCCCTCCTCAATGCCCATCACCCACCCTCCCCTACCTCCCAATCCCCATCAACCCTCAGTTTATTATCAATTTTTAAAGTCTCTTCTGTGTTGGCTCTCTTCCTGTCTAACATTTTTTTTCCTTCCCCTCCCCCATGATCTTTTGTTAAGGTTCTCAGGATCCACATAACAGTGAAAATATTTGGTATCTGTCTTTCTCTGTAAGACTTATTTCACTTAGCATAACACTCTCCAGTTCCATCCACATTGCTAAAAAAGGCCCTATTTCATTCTTTCTCATTGCCATGTAGTATTCCATTGTGTATATAAACCACAATTTCTTTATCCATTCATAAGTTGATGGATAATTAGGTTCTTTCCATAATTTGGCTATTGTTGAAAGTGCTGCTGTAAACATTGGGGTACAAGTGCCCCTATGCATCAGCACTCCTGTATCCCTTGGGTAAAATCCTAGCAGTGCTATTGCTGGGTCATAGGGTAGATCTATTTTTGATTTTTTGAGGAAACTCCACTTTGTTTTCCAGAGCAGCTGCATCAGTTTGCGTTCCCACCAACAGTGCAAGAGGGTTCTCCTGTTTCTCCACATCTCTCCAGCATCTACTCTCCTGATGTGTAAATTTTAGCCACTCTGACTGGCTTGAGGTGGCATCTCAGTGTGGTTTTGATTTGTATTTCCCTGAAGAGGAGTGACGTTGAGCATCTTTTCATATACCTGTTGGCCATCTGTATGTCTTCTTTAGAGAAGTGGCTATTCATGTCTTCTGCCCATTTCTTCACTGGATTATTTGTTTTTCGGGTTTGGAGTTTGGTGAGTTCTTTATAGATGTTGGATACTAGCCCTTTGTCTGATATGTCATTTGCAAATACATTTTCCCATTTCGTTGGTTGCACTTTAGTTTTGTTGATTGTTTCCTTTGCAGTGCATAAGCTTTTTCTCTTCATGAGGTCCCAATAGTTCATTTTTGCTTTTAATTTTCTTGCCTTTAGATGTGTCAAGTAAGGAATTGCTGTGGCTGAGGTCAAAGATTTTTCTTCCTGCTTTCTCCTCTAGGGTTTTGATGGTTTCCTGTCTGACATTCAGGTCCTTTATCCATTTTGAGTTTACTTTTGTTAATGGTGTAAGAAAGTGATTTAGTTTCATTCTTCTGCATATTGCTGTCCAGTTCTTCCAGCACCAGAGACTTTTTTCCATTGGATATTCTTTCCTGCTTTGTCAAAGATTAGTTGGCCATACTTTTGTGGGTCCAATTCTGGAGTTTCTATTCTATTCCATTGGTCTATGTGTCTGTTTTTTGCCAATACCATGCTGTCTTGATGATTACAGCTTTGTAGTAGAGGCTAAAGTCTGGGATTGCGATGTCTCCTGCTTTGGTCTTCTTTTTCAATATTACCTTGGCTATTCAGGGTCTTTTGTGGTTCCATACAAATTTTAGGATCGCTTATTCTAGCTTCGAGAAGAATGCTGGTGCAATTTTGATTGGGATTGGGATTGCATTGAATGTGTAGATAGCTTTGGGTAGCATTGACATTTTAACAATATTTATTCTTCCAATCGGAATGTTTTTCCATTTCTTTATATCTTCTTCAATTTCCTTCATAAGCTTTCTATAGTTTTCAGCATACAGATCTTTTACATCTTTGGTTAGGTTGATTCCTAGGTATTTTATGCTTCTTGGTGCAATTGTGAATGGGATCAGTGTCTTTATTTGTCTTTCTGTTGCTTCATTATTAGTGTGTAAGAATGCAATTGATTTTTGTACGTTGATTTTGTATCCTGCGACTTTGCTGGATTCATGTATCAGTTCTAGCAGACTTTTGGTGGAGTCTGTCGGGTTTTCCATGTATAATATCATGTCATCTGCAAAAAGTGAAAGCTTGACATCATCATTGCCAATTTTGATGCCTTTGATTTCCTTTTGTTGTCTGACTGCTGATGCTAGAACTTCCAACACTACGTTAAACAACAGCAGTGAGAGTGGACATCCCTGTCGTGTTCCTGATCTCAGGGGGAAAACTCTCAATTTTCCCATTGAGGATGATATTAGCTGTGAGCTTTTCATAAATGGCTTTGATGATGTTTAAGTATGTTCCTTCTATCCCGACTTTCTCAAGCGTTTTTATTAAGAAGCGATTCTGAATTTTGTCAAATACTTTTTCTACACCAATTGACAGGATCATATGGTTCTTTTCTTTTCTTTTATCAATGTGATGTATCACATTGATTTGAGAATGTTGAACCAGCCCTGCAGCCCAAGAATGAATCCCACTTGATCATGGTAAGTAATTCTTTTTATATGCTGTTGAATTGGATTTGGTAGTATCCTGTTGAGAATTTTTGCATCCATATTCATCAGGGATATTGGTCTCTGGTTCTTTTCTTTTTTTTCTTTTTTTTTTTTTTTTGCTGGGTTTCTGTCTGGTTTAGGAATCAAAGTAATGCTGGCTTCATAGAATGAGTCTGGAAATTTTCCTTCCCTTTCTATTTTTTGGAACAGCTTGACAAGGATAGGTATTATCTCTGCTTTAAATGTCTGGTAGAATTCCACAGGGAAGCCATCTGGTCCTGGACTCTTATTTGTTGGGAGATTTTTGATAACAGATTCAATTTCTTCACTGATTATGGGTCTGTTCAAGTTTTCTATTTCTTCCTGTTTGAGTTTTGGAAGTGTGTGGGTGGTTAGGAATTTGTACATTTATTCCAGGTTGTCCAGTTTGTTGGCATATAAATTTTCATAGTATTCCCTGATGATTGCTTATATTTCTGAGGGACTGGTTGTAAGAAATCCATTTGCATTTGTGATTTTATCTATTTGGGTAAACTCCCCTTTCTTTTTGAGAAGCCTGGCTAGAGGTTTATCAATTTTGTTTAGTTTTTCAAAAAACTAACTCATCTTTATATTGATCTGCTCTACAGTTTTTTTTAGATTCTATATTGTTTATTTCTGCTCTGACCTTTATTATTTCTCTTCTTCTGCTGGGTTTGGGGTGTTTTTGCTTCTTTGCTTCTATTTCCTTTAGGTGTGCTGTTAAGATTTTGCATCTGGGATTTTTCTTGTTTCTTGAGATAGGCCTGGATTGCAATGTATTTTCCTCTCGGGACTGCCTTCACTGCATCCCAAAGCATTTGGATTGTTGTATTTTCATTTGTTTCCATATATTTTTTAATTACTTCTCTAATTGACTGGTTGACCCATTCATTCTTTAGTAGGGTGTTCTTTAACCTCCATGCTTTTAGAGGTTTTCCAGACTTTTTCCTGTGGTTGATTTCAAGTTTCATAGTGCTGTGGTCTGAAAGTGTGCATGGTATGATCTCAATATTTTTATACTTATTAAAGGGCTGTTTTGTGACCCAGTATGTGATCTATCTTGGAGAATGTTCCATGTGCACTCAAGAAGAAAGTATATTTTGTTGCTTTGTGATGCAGAGTTCTAAATATATGTCTCAAGTCCATCAGATCCAATGTATCATTCAGGGCCCTTGCTTGTTTATTGAACCTCTGTCTGGATGATCGATCTATAGTTGTAGGTAGAGTATTAAAGTCTCTTGCAATTTCCACATTCTTATCAATAAGGTTGCTTATGTTTGTGATTAATTGTTTTATATATTTGGAGGCTCCTGTATTTAGCGCATAGACATTTATAATTGTTACCTCTTCCCGATGGAAAGACCCTGTAACTATTATTAACGGCCTTCTTAATCTCTTGTTACAGCCTTTAATTTAAAGTCTAGTTTGTCTGATATAAGTAAGGGTACTCCAGCTTTCTTCTGACTTCCAATAGCATGATAGATAGGTCTTCATCCCCTCACTTTCAACCTGAAGGTGTCCTCAGTTCTAAAATGAGTCTCTTTTAGACAGCAAATAGATGGGTGTTATTTTTTTATTCATTCTGGTACCCTATGTCTTTTGGTTGGAGAATTTCGTCGATTTACATTCAGTGTTATTATTTAAAATATATGGGTTTACAGTCATTGTGATGTCTGTAGGTTTCATGCTTGTAGTGATGTCTCTGGTACTTTGTGGTCCTTGCAACATTTCACTCAGAGAGTTCCCCTTAGGATCTCTTGTAGGGCTGGTTTAGTGGTGATAAATTCCTTCAGTTTTTGTTTGTTTGGGAAAACCTTTCTCTCTTCTTCTATTCTGAATGACAGAGTTGCTCAATAAAGGATTCTCGGCTGCATACTTTTTCTGTTCATCATATTGAAGATGTCCTGCCATTCCTTTCTGGCCTGCCAAGTTCCCATAGACAGGTCTGCCGCTACTGTTATGTGTGTACCTTTTTAAGTTAGAGCCTGTTTATCCCCAGCTGCTTTATTTTCTCTTTATCCTTGTATTTTGCCAGTTTCCGTATGATATGTTGAGCAGAAGATGGATTCAAGTTACGTCAGAAGGGATTTATCTGTTTCTCTAGGATTTCAATGCCTTTTTCCTTCCCCAGCTCAGGGAAATTCTCAGCTATGATTTCTTCAAGAACACCTTCAGCCCCTTTCCCTCTTCTTCTTCTGGAATTCCTATGATACAGGTATTGTTCCATTTGATTGCCTCACTTAGTTCTCTAATTCTCCCCTCATACTCCTGGATTTGTTTATCTCTCTTTTTCTCAGTTTCCTGTTTTTCCATAATTTTATCTTGTAATTCACCTATTCTCTCCTCTGCCTCTTCAAATCAAGCTGTGGTCACCTCCACTTTACTTTGCACCTCATTTATGGCATTTTTTAGCTCCTCATGACTATTTATTAGTCCCTTGATCTCTGTAGCAACAGATTCTCTGCTGTCCTCTGTGCTTTTTTCAAGCCCAGGAATTAATTTTATGGCTATTACTCTAAATTCTTATTCCTATTTATATTGCTGAAATCGTTTTGATCAATTTGTTAGTTGTTGCTACTTCCTGGAGTTTCTTTTGAGGAGAATTCTTCCGGTTTGTCATTTTGGGTAGTCCCTGGGGTGGCTCCAAACTGCAGGGGACTTCCCCTGTGCTGTCAGGAGAAACTTGTGTTGGTGGGCAGGGCTGCATCCGACCTGATGTCTGTCCCCAGCCCACCGCTGGGGCCACAGACTGTTGTGTACCTTATCTTCCCTCTCCCAGGGGCAGGACTCACTGTGGAGTGCTGTGGCCCCAGTCTGGACTACTTGCACACTGCCAGGCTTGTGGTGCTGGTTTGATGGGATCTGGCGTATTAGCCAGGGTGGATCAGCAAGGTGCATGGGGGGGTGGGAAGGGCAGGTTTAACTTGGTTTGGTGTCAGTGGTCCCCTGTGGGAGGGGCACTGCAGCACCAGGAGGGAGGCAGGTCTGTCGGAGGGATGGATCTACAGAAGTACAGCATTGGGGAAGCAAGTTCGGTGATGGGAACTGGTTCCCTTTGAAATTTCAGCTGGGGTATGGGAGAGGGAGATTGTGCTTGCCAGTGCCTTTGTTCCCCTACCGAGCTGAGCTCTGTCTTCCAGGGCTCAACAACTCTCCCTCCCAGTGTTGTCTTTCCCTCCCTCTGGTGGAGCAGAGCTGTTGACTTTTAACATTCCAGCTGTTATGTCCTTATGGCTGTCAGGACTCATGGAGTCCGGCCCCTCTGTGTTTGCAAGCCAGACTTGGGGGCTCTGCCTTGCTGGACGGGCTGCCCTTCTGCTGCCCCGGCTCCCTCCTGCCAGTCCGCCAGTCCGTGAAGCTCGCACCACCTCTCCGCCCTTCCTACCCTCTTCTGTGGGCCTCTTGTGTACACTTGGCTCCAGAGAGTCCATTCTGCTAGTCTTCTGGTAGTCTCCTGGGTTATTTAGGCAGATGTGGGTGGAATCTAAGCAATCAGCAGTAAGAGGTGAGCCCAGTGTCCCCCTATGCCGCCATCTTCCCCTGTCTCTTCCAGGATCCAATAGATCTGATACAATCTAATAAAATGTATGAATTTGGTTCAGGGGTAGTCCAGTCCAGGCTGTCTACTTTAGATAAGAAACCACTGTTCGTTCCTCTAGTCCATGGCAGGTGCTCCATATCTGTTAGACTCATTTACCTGAAATCTGCCTTGTCTTGTTTTTAAGGCTGGAAAATCAAGTGGTGATTTCTCATCACTGAAACCCGCTGAGTCCATAAGAACGACTGGCCACGTGTCTCAAAAAATTTTAGCACCAGCACATTTCTGGTATATACCATCTAAATACAGGCTAAAGAGTTGAATATAAAAAGATGAAGGTGATTAGCCAATTTTCAGAAATCAGTTTCAACGCTTATAGCCAGTTATAACACACACAATACTTACTGTATTTTGAAAAACAAAAGAAATTCATGCCTATTAATCATGCTGTGATTCTCACCTCTTCTGCATCAGTGCTGTTTAGTTCTTCTGATTTAATTTTATTGTAAGTATCCAATATATCAGTACAGCTCTGATCCCTAAGAAACAAGTCAAAAGATACTTCAATATATTATTTTTAAAATCAGAAGTCAGCTCCTCTGGAAGATAAAACTGCTTCTTACCCAATAAATCGAAGTAAGACATCAGTTACAATTTTGGCTGCTTTAACTATAGGACTATCTGGCTCATTGAAAGTCCTGGCATTATGCTCAATGTAGCGAACCTCCCACATTAATGCTGATATTCTCCTATGAAAGAAAAAATAATCCTGTTACTTTTTTGATATATATAAAGTCTGTTCTAAGAATTTACAACATAGAACAACTAGGCACTCAATCACGGCATGTCAAAGGTGTTCTAATACATGTATGTAACTTAATATATGTGTATAACTGATATGCACTAATATAAAGGTATATAGTTACAGTATTTGAAGTGTAGGAAGCATTAAGAACCAGTGGACTGCATATTGGAAAGAACTGACCCAGGACATCATGGGTAAACAGGGATTTTAACGAAATAAGTATAAACACAGTGTTTTGATAAAGTCAAGGAAATGTTTAGTTTTCAGTGGAAGAAATGAGAAGATCAAGAAAAAAAAAGAAACCAGGTTTCAGAAAAATAATTTTATGTAGTTACTTTTATGATATGTATTATCAAATTAAATTGTAGGTAATGTTATAAAATATACCCAATTGGCTATATTTATAGCCAGCTCATGTTGGAATAACTGTGATTAGGACACAGTGGACTCTGGGGTTAGAGATGTACCAAAGGGTGCCCTCTACTACTCTCTCATAATTGACTCCCAACTGAAATGAAGAAAAAATTTACTTGGCCCTTTATCTAAACACATTTTAGGGCTGGTAATTAAATCTAACTGCTGCCTAATTCCTCAACAAGGGATTTAAACATGCTCCAACTTTCTAGAGCACCTTAATCATGATGAATCCACAAACCACTTACTTAATCTGCCTTTAATAAACTAAAGTTAACAATAGTTTTTGTTTCACATGTGATTTGTGCTACTCATAATTTCTTCTCTGTCCTTTATTCCATACTCCTTACCCTGGAAGACTGAGAATCTATCAAAAAAGGTAAATTAGTGTTCCAAATCTTTAAAAGAAATTTTGGAGTATACTGAATGATTATTTTATAGTAAGAAAACACAGATCTCACTGTATCATTATACAAAAAGGAACACAAAAGATGTAAAGCTATAAACTTTATAAATAATAAAACTAAACAGACCTGTAAAAGCGATTTTCAAGTCTCCGCCTGATGGTGTTGAGGTCAGTTGGATAAGCAACTACTGTACAATACAAGGGATAGGCACTGAGATCCACTGGAACAGCAAAAGGGCTGGCAAAATCTATAACATTACCAAAATCAAAAAAGGTAGTTATAAAAGATAGTAATGTTTCATGTTAACAAACAAAAACTTTATAAATCAGAAGGGAGGACAATATACTACATTACTAAAATTAAATGATCCAATTATGCAAATATTAGACAAGTATCATTAAAATGTTATTCTTTTTATTTGGACATAATATCTATGAATCATGTATGATACATTGGTTCAAATCAGGTGCAATGAGAT
This sequence comes from Leopardus geoffroyi, assembly GCF_018350155.1. Lineage (NCBI taxonomy): Eukaryota > Metazoa > Chordata > Mammalia > Carnivora > Felidae > Leopardus > Leopardus geoffroyi. The sequence goes on from NC_059343.1 coordinate 66,612,060, forward strand.
GAATAAAAGGAGAACTTCAAATCTGTCTTTTCTGGATAAATGCCAAACAGCTCAAGTGATATGTTTTAGATAATATAGCTTAGACATGTAAGTAAAAAGTATTACTCATCCACTGTGTATCAAAAAACTCAACCAAAGTCAAGCACAGAGAATAGCTAGAGAGCCAAAATGACTCAAGAAAGTAAAAGACCACTATATACCACGTCTTCACTATTATATAAGCTCCCAGAGAATAGAAAAAAAATTTATCAATCATTACACTGGCCAAACATATAAAATATCAATATTAAAACTAGAATCACTTGATTAAAAGTGCCTCTTGAGTTAAAAGTATACAGTGAAAAATATATTTCCTTTTATAGAACTTAAAATTCTGCTGGTTTTCCTTGTTCCTTCCTAATATTCTTTCATATTCACCATACCCAGGGACAGAAGGTGGTTGATGCCCTGAATAACCCGTTCACATTCCTCATCTCTGGAGTGAGCCCCCCACTCTCCTTCCTGGGGTTTGTATAGCAAAGCAGTCAGTTCCTCCTGGGACACAGGAACACCAGCACCAACTTCATCTGGAAAGGCAGCTATGTATAAGATTAAAAATCAGAAATGATTAGTTTCCAATACTGTGCTACTGATACTGAATTATAATTCATTTTTAAAAGCATATTTACTTCCTTCTGGAATTGGCTCCATATCCCAGGGGCTCATCTTTTCTCTCTCATTATTGTCCCAGCTATTAAAAAATAACAAGATACAAATCAAATTCACAGGACACTTACTTTTATATATCACCATAATTTGCATGACTTCCTGGGGGTAAAATTTGGAAAAGGGCAATACAGTTTTCCTTAAAGTACAATTTCACTTACATAAAGATGATTAACCTTTAATTATAGTTCACCAATATGAAATAGAGAGATCAGTAAACTTACACTTAGTTTTACTTGGCTTTTTGTTTGAATTCCAATCAAGCATGTATTCAATATTAGACCAGGGTACATAATGAAAATTCCTTTCAGGTTAAGAAAGTCAATTTTAATAGATCAATTCTTTCTGTGAGATAATCTACTTTATCCTAATAGTTTAAGAATAACAGCATCTCCAAAATTTTATTATTCCCTTGTGATCCACAATATGCAAAATTAAAGTCAGTCCTCACAGAATAAACATTAATCATTCTTGAGAAGAAAATTTCATTCATTAAGAATCTTACAATGCTGGTATTTAATGAAAAACTAAAGTAAATGTTGTAGACAAATAGTACATCCAAACATAATACAGTCACCTGTGCCTAGAATTCATACCATTAAATAAAAGACTGGGTACTAATATTTATTGCTATGTTCCAAACAATTACTTTAAACAATGAATTAATTTCAGGATTCTTCATGAAATAATAGTTACAATTCTTGTCTAAAACAGAAATACTTAAAAGAAAATACAGGCATAAGGGAGGTACAAATAAGTCTTCAGTTCCTGCTTTGTTTTAGCACGCATATTGGACCAAGAGGTTTATCATCAAATTCCTTCCTTACAGGTACCAGGATTACTTCCTTAATGGTACAGGTTAGATAAAGATAAGTCAAAGTAACAACGTAGTATTCCTGGTAGGGTCAGAAAGTCCATATAGTACCACAGTATTATATCAGGCATAAAATACCGTAACTGTACTTACTGAACACTGTAGCACTGGAAAGAACTATCAGGATACTCTGGTTGAAAAGGTTGCTGACTCTCCACAGTCCCAAACCACCAGGCATCATCAATTATACTGCGGAATCTATCACCTATAATATTTTTGGAAATTCTTAAAAGAATGTTTTTGAGAGAAACAGCTTTGTTCACACTTTAAATTGCTACTTTTTGTTGGACAAAGTAGCCTTGTATCTAGCATTATTAGAGGTTTCAATCTGAGTTTCCCAGATAAGTAAATTTTATATTTTACTCTAAGGTTTTGACTTCCAAGTACTAGTAATCTTTCTGAGATAAATCAAATATGTCCATGTCTTCTTAAATAAATGTTACCACATATAATCTAATTTTTATCAATTACTTAGGATCATTATTAGGCATACTTTTTCTTGTACTGTACATATGTTACTACAGTTCTTTTCCTTTTTGCTTTCAGCTTTTTGCCTTTAATAATTTCTTCATACTATTCTGCCTCTAAAGGGCTAAGGATTATAAAACCAAACCATTGCAGACAAAAATGTTTCTCCCATATAAGAAAGGAGAATTCAAAAGTACTAATAGCAACCATTTACACAGTATAAATTTTAAATATTTAGGTTACATCTTAAGTGCTATCATTTATTGCTCACATCACCTTGTAGGTGTGTTCTGATGTGATTGTTATCATAAAGATAATGGAAGTGAGACACAGAGAGATTAAAAACTTGCCCAAGATCAAATAGCTAGTGAAGGGTTAAAGGAAGGGATAGGAGAGGAGGAAAAGGGAGAGGAAGAGAAAAGGTGCAGAAACAGGTAGAGGTACAGAGAGAAACAGAGTGAGAGAGAGAGAGAAAGAGTGACAAAGAGAGAAAGAAAGAAAGAAAATCACAATCAGTAATGGCCTGCTTAAGAGCCCAAGTGTTAAGTACTCTGTATTAGGCAGTACTCTATATTAGGGCAAGTGACATTTGATGGTTTTTTTTAAAAATCAGATTTGTATTCTAATGGATTAGATATTTGCAGAAAGATTAGAGGTTATATGCTAAACACAATGTGCATAAAATCACCTAAACATAACTGAGAAGGAAAATTTAATTTGATTTTTCTAATTTGGTTAACAGCTTTTACCAACTAGATGTTATACTAGCTTATTTCTATTAAATTATAATTAAAATGTTACTCTATTTCAAACTTAATTGTTGTTAAGTGAGAATTTTATACTCACCAATCTGCCAGTTCCTTTCTTTGGCTTCATTATAAAACTGATGTAGCACAAGGAAGTCAATGACATCTGGCATGTCATGATACCTGTATAAAAAATAAAGCACATATGAATCAATATACAAATATAACAGCATATGATACTAAATATCCAGAGATCTATGTTTAAAGTGGAGTCATTTAAAAAATGTTGTAAGCCTCAAGGTTCCTGCAAATGTCTTTACTTAAACTCCATCTGCTTTTGTTAGTCCCCTGCCTATTACTCTATCACTTTAATAACATAAAGACACCAATGAAGGTCCTTAAAGCTTAGTATAAGGTATTTTATATTAAGGGCTCTTAATATAAAAGAGTCTATAATTAGAAAAGTATGAATTGATGTTCTTTCATCTCCTCAGATTTCAAACTCTAAGAAATGTGCCGCTGACTAATCATTTCTTTTATTATTAACAGAAGTAAAAGCAACTACCATGTTTCAACCACACCATTAGGCATTTATAAAGGTTTTTCTTTTAATTCATCACAACAATCTTGAGGCAGTTACTAACATTTACATTTGCAGATGAAGGCATAAATTCAGAGAGTTTAAGTAACTTGCTCACAGATATATATCTAGTTGATCCTTAAACAATACAGGTTTGAACCCCTGCAGGTCAACTTATATGCAGACTTTTTTCAATAAATATGCATATATATATACTGTAAATATATTTTCTCTCTCTTTATGATTTTCTTAATTACATTTTATTTTCTCTTGCTTACTTTATTGTAAGAATACTATATATAATACATAAAACATACAAAATACATATTAGTCAAAAGTTTATTTTATCAATAAGGCTTCTGTTTAACAGCAGGCTATTAGTAGTTAAGTTTTTGGGGAGTCAAAAGTTACATACAGATTTTCAACTGTCGGGGGTCAGTACCCATAAGTCCCCACATTGTTCAAGGGTTAACTGTATACACACAAAAACATACTACAGTACATATATGTTTGCTACACACACACATGCATGCACACACATGGAAGTTTATAAATATGTATATATATAGCTATTACGTGTAAAAAAAAGAATTAAACATTAAACCCTGGTCTTTAAAACTCTAAAGCCCATAGTACTATAGTATTTTCTCTCCCATCAAGCCTTGTACTCTGCAGAATAAATGATTGGGATTAAAACACACACACACACACACACACACACACACACACACACACACAACCAGAGACAGCTACTCACTTAATGGAAAAAGATTCTCCAGTCATTTTGCCTGAAATGGGGTCCAGAAATGCAAGCTTCAAGCAACACAGTGTAGGTGGTCCAACCTCATATTTGATTCCTACAATCTTAACAAACTCTTGTTCCTATTCATGAGAATACCAATAAATTATTACTTTCAATATAAATGCCTGACAGTTGCATATTATTTCATTATTTTTGAACAATTAAAAAACTATCTGAATACCCACCAAATACTAAGCATTCCACTATGTGTTAAAGACAGTAAGACATAGTCCTTGACAATATCAAGTCATAGTATACTTCAGGGCTCTAAACCAAGGATAAGCAACCAAATCCCCTTGAGAACATTTTTAAAATTCATATTCTCAAAACCTACTCCTATAGAATTGAATTCAATAGGTCTGGGGTACAAGTTTAGTCATACATATTTTGAAAGAATTCCTCAAGGGATTATGATGTTTTTGCCTGGTTAAGACATATATTATGTAAGTATGCAGGGAGACATGTATGTGTATATTTGGGGAAAGGGCTTACATATTTTAATGCCTACAATATTATTTTATAAACCACTCTCATAACTGATTATTAGTCATACTTAGCAGTTGGCAAAACTGAGCCTTATGGGCATAGTGACTTGTTTTACTCTACTTTCACCTGATTTAGAATAGTGATAGCATCCCTATCTCCCAGGAGATGATTGTGTAAAGCTCACTTGATAAGATATTTTCATACCTCACAACCTTAATACAATATTTTACAAGTATCTAAATCTTTGTTTCAATAAATCTACATTCTTTCATGTATGCTTCCTGCTAAGTATCATCACACAACAATCCTTCATTTACCTGAAAAACCACTGTAACACTGCTCTTAAGTCTCTTGTTCTTCAAGTTGGAAAAACAAAAGAAGAAAACATGCATAAACCTAACTAGAAATGATGATGTATGTATCTATGTATTTATGAAGGAATGAATATGTATTTACAGTCAGAAAAACCTCCAAAATATTAAACATACCTATTTTACTCAATACCATGTAGCTATATAGGTACTGTATCAAAAATGATAATCCATAAAGTACCACAAAGTTCTGAGTTTCTTGGGATTTATGATATTTATGATTTTTACTTAAAGCCATTGGAACCTCAAGGGTGTCTGTAATCCACACACAAAGTCAGTTTATAGAGCCTCCGAATATACAAAGCTGCTCAGGAAAATAACCACACCAGGGAACTACTGCTTTGCTCCAAATATAGAATGGTATACACTAGACGACTTGAAGCTTGAAGAAAATTAGGTCAAATAATCAAGACAACAAATAGCATACAAATTTCAGCCAACATAAAATGGGACCCATAACACATGTACAAGAGTATGGTACATCTCCTTATCTTAGACACACAATCAATAATGAAATATGTACGAAACTGAGAAAAAGCTATATATACGCAAGTAACTTAATTCCAAAGCTACTTCAGTTAGTTTATGAAGTATCAAAACTACTTCATAGTTTATGAATTTGGCCAACTTACCCTGAGATCCATTTTATTCCATGGCTGTTTTTGTAAATTAAGGCTGTATATTTTTGACTTCCTTACAGCCCGCACATAAGCTTCATGTCCTTGCCTGAAATAGATAAGCTAAAACAAAAAATATAAGGTATTAACAAGCAGTATCCTATTTAATTAACAACTCTATGTATCCCAGTATATACTGTTACAAATGTCTTCTTCTGTTTACAACAAAATTATAATTTTGAAAAAAATGTATAATTATTTGTCACTATCAAATAATGTTCATTCAGTATTCATGTCTATGTTGCCTGCATAAAAACACTGCATATAAGTATTGCATATAAACACTGTATACACAATCCTTTTCCTTCTAGCTGCTTCATAAATTTCTGAAGAAAGAGGAACCAATGACAAATGTACACAGAACTGATCATATTTTAAAGTACTATTTTTCAAACTATAAGAGTAAAAATATCAATAATAACCACGTTATTCAGATATAATTCATTACATATATATTACCGTATACAACAAATATTGATTGAACATATGTGTACAAGGCACTGGGTGCAGTGGTAACATACCAAAATAAAATCCTTTCCCTCGAGGATATGGGCAGACAGGTAAACATATGAGTATAATATAAGGGTGAATATACTAAATATCATAAGAGAGAAATAACTTAGGTGAAAGCTCAGGAGGAAAGAGCAGCAGGTAAATGGAAAGTAGGAATAACATCCAGGAGAAGTTGGCATTTAAGTTAAACTTGTAAACATGAGTATTTTCAAAGGCAATGATCTGTGGCTATGGCCATTCCAGGCAAAATACTGAAGGCTTAACATTTAAAGTAAAAAGTAATGGTGCCATTAAGAGATTGGTTTTATAAAAAGTATCAATTTTATGAATTCTTTAAAAACATTTAATTTATGTATTTCACTGTCTGATTCACTTATATATCTCCTCCATTAGAAGAAGTATGAGTTTTACGAGTTCTTTAAAAACATTCTTTCATTTATGTATTTCACTGACGGACTCACTTATATACCTCCTCCATTACCTGCACAATTATCATTACCTAACACACACTACTCCTGAGGCATAAAAGCATATTCTAAATTTAACAAAGCAGAGGGAAAGTGATTCCACCAAGGTAAATATGGTCTTATATAAGAGAGGTGTCTCGTCAGACATATAATATACAGATTCTTGTTCTCTTTTGTAAAGACTTCTAAGATTAATTAAAGATAACTCTCCCTAGAGGAAGACGGCAGCAGAGCAGGAAGATCCCAGGCTCCTTTCATTCCAAGAAACACAACTAGATAAATTTCAAATCATCCTAAATACCACAGGAATGGACCTGAAGACTGGCAGAACAAACTCCAAAACTGAAGGGAGAGAAGAGGCCTCACTGAAGAAGGTAAGAAGTGGAGACATGGGTTAGGGGAGAAACAGATTGTGGGTAATGCAAAGGGGAGGGAGCCATGATCATGAAGTGGGAGAGAGGAGCTCATAGGGGTACACACAAGGAGAACATTTCCCCAAAGCCATTGGCTTGGAAAAAGACAGGGGATGAATTTTGTGAGGTCTTGCAATAAGCCGGGCTTTGTTAAAGTCTAGAGTTTTAAAGAACAGTGTGTTTGGCTGGTATAGAGCCAGGAGGGCACTGCCCTACTGCTAGAGAGAAGGCAGGCAAACAACTCGGGTGCAGACAGTAGGGATACAGTTATCTGAAGCGTGCATGGGGCACACACTAGGGAGATTTTTTGCTCTTCTTGGAATATGTCCCTGAGAGGAAGCATTCACAGAGACATCTCTCTGGGAACAAAGGAGGTGGATGGTGCCATTTCCCTCCCCTGCCTCTAACTATAAACACACAGCCACCACAGGAAGCAGCAAAACACTAACATTGGCTGCCTAGCTTCCCCACACCCCTGTGCTCTGGTGGAACTGCCCTTCTCAGTCAGGCTTGCCTTAGTCCCAGTGGAACAGGCCTCTCTCCCAGAAGACCAGAAGAAACCCCTGCCCACACCAAGTCTTCCTACCAGAGAGTACTACAGGGCCCCAGTTCTGATGGAGGTGGTGACAGGTCTCATTACACAAGATCAGAGCCCACTTAGTTAAAACACATCACATTCAGGCCTGGGGACCAAAGTCAGCCCACAGCAGGCAAGAAGAGCCTCTGCAGATGAACAGCCTGAAGAATAGAGCAGCCAAAACACAACAGCAGAGTGCAAGCAGCACACATCTGAGACACTCCCTGAAGTGCCAGGCCCTGAGCCCTACATAATCTCTTCTTAATAAGGCCATTACTTTTAGGAGACGGATGCATAACTTTTCTTTTTTTTTTTTTTATAAAAAAGAAGAGAAGACGGCAAAGACTTAGACAAAATAACAAGATGGAAGAATTCATCCCAAATGAAAGAACAAGATAAAGTCACAGGCCAGAGATCTAAGTGAAACAGATATAAATAACATGCCTGATGGAAAATTTAAACCAATAATCATAAGGATACTGATACTGAAAAAAGAAGACATCAGGGGCACCTGGGTGGCTCAGTCAGTTAAGTGTCGGACTTCGGTTCAGGTCATGCTCTCACGGTTCATGGGTTCGTGAATTCAAGTCACCCATCAGGCTCTGTGCTGATAGCTCAGAGCCTGGAGCCTACTTAGGTTTCTGTGTCTCCCTCTCTCTCTGCCCCTCCCCCGCTCTCACTCTGTCTCCCTCTCTCTCTCCTAAAAATGAATATTTTTTTTAAAAAAAGAAGACATCAGTGACACCCTTAAGACAGAGATAAAAGAGTTAAAAAAAAAATCAGATATGAAGAGTGAAATAGAAGAGATTAGAAACATGCTTGAGGCAATGAACTGCAGGCTGGAAGAAGCAAAGGAATGAATTAGTGACCTAGAATACAAAGTAATGTAAAGTAATGAAGCTAAACAAATGAGAGAAAGAATTATGCAACAGAATAGATTTAGAGAATTCAGTGACTTAATCAAATGTAACAGCATACACATTACAGGAGTCAAAGAGGAAGAAGAGAGAAAAGGGCATAGAAAATTTACTTGAAGAAACAATAGCTGAGACCCTCTCTAATATGGGGAAGAAAACAGACATCTGGATCCAGGAGGCACAGAGAACTTGCATCAAAATAAACAAAAGCAGGCCAAACAAAGACATACTATAATTAAATGTGTAAAATATAGTGATAAAGTCAAGTCTGAAAGTCAGCAAGAGAAAAGAAGTCCTTAACTACAAGAGAAAAGACATAGGAAGCTGCAGATTTCCTAAAAGGAACTTGGCCAGCCAGAGAGGAGTGCATGATATATGCAAAGTTCTGAATGGGAAAAATCTGCAGTCAAGAATGCCCTATCCAGCAAAGATATCATTCAGAATAGGAGAGATAAAGAGTTTCCCAAACAAAAACTGAAGGGAGTGTGTGACCACTAAATCAGCCCTTCCAAGAAATATTAAAGGGGACTCTGAGGGGAAAGCAGAGACAAAAAAATGACAAAGACTAGAAAGGATTAGAGAAAATCTCAGAAACAATGATAAATCAAGTAATAAAATGGTACTAAATTCAAATCTGAATTACTCTGAAGGTAAATGGACAAAATACTCTAATCAAAAGACCTAGGATATAAGAATAGATAAAGTAGATAAAAACACAAGACCCATCTATACACTGTCTATAAGAAACTCATTTCAGACCTAAAGACGCCTACAGATTGAAATCAAGGGGATGGAGAAGGATTTATCATTCAAATGCATGTCAAAAGAAACCTACAGTAGCAATAATTATATCAGACAAACCAGACTTTAAAACAAAGACTGTAACAAGAGATAAAAAGGGCAAGATAGCATAATAAAGGGGACAATCACAAAGATATAACAATTGTAAATATGTATGCACCCAACAATGGAACAATCAAATATATGAAACAGTTAATAACAAACATAGAGAAACTAATTGGTAGTTATACAATAGTAGGGGATTTTACATTTTTTTAAGTTTATTTATTTAAAAAAAAATTTTAACGTTTATTATTTGAGAGAAAGAGAGAGAGAGACAGAGAGCAAGCAGGGGAGGGGAAGAGAGAGAGCGAGACACAGTATCTGAAGCAGGCTCCAGGCTCTGAGCTGCCAGCAAACAGCCCAGCACAGGGCTCGAACCCACAGACCACGAGATCATGACCTGAGCTGAAGTCAGCTGCTTAACCAACTGAGCCACCCATGCACCCCTATTTATTTATTTTGAGAGAGAGAGCATGCATGCATATAAGCAGGATAGGGGCAGAGACAGAGGGAGAGAGAGAGAACACCAAGCAGGCTCTGCACTATTGATGCAGAGAATAGTAGGGGACTTTAACATTCCACTGACATCAACAGGTAGATCAACTAAACAGAAAATAAGCAAGGAAACAATGCCTTTGAATGTCACACTGGAGCAGATGGATTTAGCACATATATACAGAACAGTCCATCATACAACAGCAGAATATACACATTCCTTTCAACTGCAAATGGAAAATTTCCCAGAATAGATCATGTGTTAGGTCACAAAACAGGCCTCAACAAATACAAAGAGACTGAAGTCATGCCATACAACTTTTCTGACCACAACACTATGAAAACAGAAGTCAACCACAAAAAAAAAGATCTAGAAAAACTACAAAAACATGGAGGTGAATAACATGCTACTAAACAATGAATGGGTCAACCAGGAAATAAAAAAAAATAAATAAAAAATACATGGAGACAAATATAAATGAAAACACAATGGTCCAAAACATTGGGGATGCAGCAAAAGTAGTCCTCACAACAAAGTATATTAACAATATAGGCCAACTCAAGAAGTAAGAAAAATCTCTAAGAAACAACCTAACTTCCAACCTAAAGGAGTGAGGAAAAAAAGAAATAAAGCTTAAATCCAGGAGAAGGAAGGAAATAATAAAGATTAGAGAAGAAATAAATGATATGGAAACTAAAAAAAAATACACTAGATAAATAAAACCAGGAGTTGTTGCTTTTTTTGAAACATTTTTAATTTTTTTTTTTATTGTAAAGAAAGAGAGCATATGAGTTGGGGAGAGGGGCCGATTATGACCTGAGGGGATTATGACCTGAGCCGGAATCAAGAGTTGGACACTCAACCAACTGAATCACCCAGGCGCCCTGAGGAGCTGTTTCTTTAAAAAAAAAATCAACTAAATTGGGGCACCTGGATGGCTCAGTGGATTAAGCATCTGACTTTCACTCAGGTCATGATCTCACAGTTTGTGGGTTTGAGCCCCACATCAGGTTCTATGCTGACAGCTCAGAGCCTGGAGTCTGCTTTGGATTCTGTGTGTCCCTCTTGCTCTGCCCCTCCCCAGCTCACACTCTGTCTCTCTCTCAAAAATAAATAAACATTAAACAATTTTTAAAAAATCAACAAAATTGATAAACCTGTAGCCAGACTTAACAAAAAGAAAAAAGATCTAAATAAATAAAAGCACACATGAGAGAAGAGAAATAAAAACCAATACCACAGATATACAAACAATTATAAGAGAGTATCATGAAAAACTATATGCCAACAAATTGGACAAACTGGAAGAAATGGATAAATTCCTAGAAACATATAACTTATGCAAAATGAAACAGTAATAAATAGAAACCTTCAACAGAACAATAACCAGCAAAGAAACTGAATCAGTAAGAAAAGATTACCCAGGAGTCAAGTTTAGGACCAGAGGGCTTCATAGGCAAATTCTACCAAACATTTAAGGAAGAGTTAATACCTATACCGCTCAAACTGTTCCAAAAAAAAAAAAAAAAAAGGAAAGAAAACATCCAAATACATTCTATGAGGCCTGCATTACCCTGATACCAAAACCAGATAGAGACACCACTATAAAAGAGAACTACAGGCCAATATATCTGATAAACATGGACACAAAAATTCTCAATAAAATACTAGCAAACTGGATCCAAAAATACATTAAAAAAACAACAACAACAGGGGTACCTGGGTAGCTCAGTCAGTTAAACGTCTGACTCTTCATTTCTGCTCAGGTCATGATCAGGATCAAGGCTCGCATTGGGTTCTGCACAGACAGCGTGGAGCCTGCTTGGGATTCTCTCTCCCTGTCTCTCTGCCCCTCCCCCGTGTGCTCGAGTGTGCGCGTGCTTGCTCTCTCTATCTCTCAAACAATAAACTTTAAAAACAAATTCACCATGATCAAGTGTGAATTACTCCTGGGTTGCAAAAGTGGTTTAATATTCACAAATCAATCAACAGGATACGTTACATTAATGAGAAAAAGGATAAAAACCATATGGTCATTTTAAGAGATGCAGAAAAAGCACTTAACAAAGCACAACATCCATTTATGATTAAAAAAAAAAACCTAAACAAATTAGGTTTGTAGGAAACATACCTCAATACAATAAAGGCCATATACAAAACACCCACAGCTAATATCATCCCCAAAGGGGAAAAACTGAGTGCTTTCCCTTTGTGGTTAGGAACAAGGTAGGGATGGATACTCTCACAACTCTCATTTAACATACTACAGGAAGTACTACCCTTGGCAATCGACAACAAAAAGAAATAAATGGCATCCAAATCAGCAAGGAAGAAGTTAAACTTTTCACTATTTGCAGATGACATTATACACTATATAGACAACCTGAAAGATTGGACTAAAAACCTACTAGAATTGATGCACAAATTCAGTAAAATTACAGGCTACAAAATCAATTTAAAGAAATCTGTTACATTTCTATACATCAATAAGGAATAAGCAGAAAGAGAAATTAAGGAATCAATAGTGTTTACAATTGCACCAAAACTAACAGGATACCTAGGAATGAACCTAACCAAAAAGATAAAAGACCTAGACTCTGAAAACTATAAAACACTGATGAAAGAAATGAAAAACAACACAAAGAAATGGAAAGACATTCCATGCTCATGGACTGGAAGAACAAATATTGTTAAAATGTCTATACTACCCAAAGCAACCTACACATTTTATGCAATCCCTATCAAAATAACATCAGTATTTTTCACAGAACTAGAACAAACAATCCTAAAATCTGTATGGAACCACAAAAGATTCTGAAGAGCCAAAGCTATGTTGAAAAAGAAAAGCAAAGACGTAGGCATCACAATTCCTGACTTCACGTTATATTACAAAGTTGTAGTGATCAAAACAGTATGGTACTGGCACAAATGTAGACACATAGATTAATAGAACAGAATAGAAAACCCAGAAATAAACGCACAGTTACATGGTCAATTCATCTTCAACAAAGCAGGAAAGAATATCCCATGGGAAAAAGTCTCTTCAACACACAGTGTTGGGAAAACTTGACAATGTCATGCAGAAGAATGAAACCGGACCACTTTTTTACATGCTACAGAAACACAAATTCAAAATGGTTTAAAGACCCAAATGTGATACCTGAAACAATAAAAGTCCTAGAAGTGAACACAGACACTAACTTCTCTGACACTGGCTGTGGCAACTTCTTTCTACATATGTCTTCTGAGGCAAGAGAAAGAGAAGCAAAGATAATCTATTGGGACTACATCAAAATAAAAAGCTTCTGTAGAGTGAAGGAAATAATTAACAAAACTAAAAGGCAACCTACGGAATGGGAGAAGATATTTGTAAACGACACTTCTAATAAAAGGATTAGTATCCAAAATATATGTGCAAGTTATAAAACTCAATACTCAAAACATTCATGATCCAATTTAAAAAAAATGAATGATCCAATTAAAAAATGGAGAGAGGACATGAATAGATATTTTTCCAAAAAAGACATCCAGATGTCCAACACACACATGAAAAGATGCTCAACATCACTCATCATCAGGGAAATGCAAATCAAAACTACAATGAGATACCACTTCACACATGTAGGAATGGCTACAATGAACAATGCAAGAAACAACAGTTTTTGATGATGATGTGGAAAAAGGGGAGCCCTCCTGCAATATTGGTGGGAATGCAAACTACCAGTGCAGCCACTGTGTAAAACAGTATGTAGGTCCCTCAAAAAGTTAAAAAATAGAACTACTCTAAAATCTAGCAATTGCACTACTAGGTATTTACCCAAATAATAAAAAAATACTAATTCAAATCTATACACACACCCCAATGTTTATTACAGTATTACGTACAATATCCAAATTATGGAAATAGCCCAAGTGTACATCCACTGATGTATGGATAAAGAAGATGGCATATATATACACATATATATACATATATATAGGTATATATTGAATATATATATTCATATGTGATATACATATGAATATGAATATATACCTATATATAGGTATATATGTATATATATGTGTATATATGTACATACATACATGTACATATAAGTATATATGTACATATATGTGTACATATATGTGTATATGTATATACATATGTATGTATGTATATGTATATATGTGTATATATGTACATACACACACATATATATGTATGTGTATATATATATACACACACACATATATACACATACAATGGAATATTACTCAGCCATCAAAAAGAATGAAATATTGCCATTCTCAAGGACATGGGTTTAGCTAGAAAGTATCATGTTAAATGAAATAAGTCAGAGAAAGACAAATACCATATGAATTCACATATATGTGGAATTTAAGAAACAAAACAAATGAACAAAGGAAAAAAAGAGAGAGCAAGGGAAATGGAGAAACAGACTTAACTATAGAGAATAAACTCATGGTTACCAGAGGAAAAGTGGGTAAGGGTTATGGGTTAAATAGGTGCTAGAGATTAAGTAGTGCACTTGTGATAAGCGCTGGGTGTTGTATGGAAGTGTGGCATCAGTATATTGCATACCTGAAAGTAATAAAATTCTACGTTAAGTAATTGGAATTTGAATAAAAACTTAAAAAAATTCCTCCCCTAAAGCTTCCATAAAAACAGGCAATAAATACAAGAAATCATGATTTTGTATATGCCCCCGAAAAATCTCTTTAGGTTTTATTAATACAGCATTCATCACAGCATGTTCTACTAAAATAACCAAACAAACAAGCATTGCTCAAAAGTCCAATACTTACTGGAAGACACACTACAAAAAGAAACATTTTAATAATATGAATGATTATTCAATATATCAGAGAATGTACAAGCCAAGTAGAGTTAAAATATTATAATTTAACATAATTTTCATAAAAAAATAAAAAATTTTCTCACCAGATAGAATTTAAATCAATTTTTGACTGAGTAATCATAAATAGAGTTATATTATTCAATCACAGGCTTAGTAGGAAGGACTGTCTCATGAAATGACGTTCCTCTAATCACTGAAAGAGGTAGTTATCCTCTAGCATATTATCTATCAGGTTGGGCATGGGCTTTTTTAAAAAAAAGAATATTAGGACTTGAAGTAGGACTCCAAATACCACCCAATTCTGCTAAGTAGAAACTAAGTTAAAAATAGACAATTATTTTCATGACTTCACCAGCCAAATAATGTATTTCAATATACTGGAGACACTGTGCCAAGTATTAGAAGTGAAACTGCTTAAAAAAGCATAAAGTTGAACAAAAATCAAAATGGCTACACAAATGTTTTAGTGAAGCTGGATTTTATTTATTTTTTTTATTATTTTTTTTTAACATTTATTTATTTTTGAGAGACAGAGAGAGACAGAATATGAAGGGGAGGGGCAGAGAGAGAGGGAGACACAGAATTCGAAGCACGCTACAGGCTCTGAGCTGTCAGCACAGAGCCCGACGCGGGGCCTCAACTCACAAACTGCAAGATCATGACCTGAGCCGAAGCCGGGCGCTCAACCAACTGAGCCACCCAGGCGCCCCAAAGCTGGATTTTATTTTATTTTCTTAATGTTTATTCATTTTTGAGATACAGAGCATGAACGGGTAAGGGGCAGAGAGAGGGAGACACAGAATCTGAAGCAAGGTCCAGGCTCCAAGCTGTCAGCACAGAGCCCAACAGGGGGCTTGAACTCACGAACAGCGAGATTATGACCTGAGCTGAAGTTGGACGCTCAGCCAACTGAGCCACCCAGGCGCCCCAATGAAGCTGGATTTTAAAGTAACCTTTTACGTCTCTTCTGCAAACCTCCCCTCCTCCCTTTAGGCTTTTGTTTCAGCAACCTGGTACCATCTCAAAGAAATAACAAAGGAGGCTGGTAGCAAGTACGCAATTCCTGTCAAAATCAGTTGGATTCTGTATTTCCCTAAAACACTCTCTAGCCCCTCCCTTCAGTGGGCTTGCAGTCGTTGAAGGCCATAGCCTGCTGCAGCCTCCTTTGCCTGGGAAAGCAATAAAGCTATTGTGCCTCTTTATACCAAACTCTGTCTTCACATTATGTTTTGGCTCTGAAGCACAGAGGTAGGTTTTTGATAACACAAAAGATATAAAAATTAATAAGATTCAATCACTGTCCACAAGAAATTTATAATGGAGGAGAGCTGCTAAGACAGTGTACATATAGCTATAATAGAGAATATAAATGCCCTAAGACTGATTCAAGTGAGTACTCCTGAGGTTCCAAAAGAAAAAGATTATAACTGGTAACAATTACCTCATCTCCCATCTGTGGGACAAATGGGGAACGTCGTGGTATGGTATCCAAAATCCACTGAGGGGCAAACCATTCTTCATTGGGTTCACCTGCCATAGAAAGCAGTCCTCCTTTCTAAAATATAGTTCACAAATATATAAACCATAAATATATATGAACAGTAGTATGAAAAGTAACAGAATATCTTAAAAAATCAGATTATAATAAAACCTAAAAATACAAATTTTAAGCATTTTTATTTATCAAGTAATTATGTACATCTGTACCAATAAAATAATCAAGTGAATTCTTTAATATATTGCTCAATTTTGGCTGACAGATAATAATATGACATTATATACTATCTAAAAACCACAAATTTTTACGTTCCTAGAATACCATGTGAATTCAAGTATAAGTAACAAAATAATTTTTTGCCAATAAAATGGTGACAGTCAAGAAGACAATTCTGTCTACTAAAGCAAGAGGATGCAGAATATGTACATAATAAACTTTTTAAGTACTATTCACAAAACTATGTGGATTAAGAATTTATAAAGTCCAAATGAAATCATAGTGAAGAAGAGAAACCATCACTGGGATGAAATAAAAACAAAGAAATGGAAGAAGTTCTACATGATTTATTCTACCCTTTCATTTTACAAGTCAAAAATGGAAAGAAATTTATGACTGGAAACATGACAAGAATAACACTTTTATTCTCTAGTGGCTTATCATTTAAAACTACTATATTTAAAAAAGTGATTATCAATATGTTTACATAACAACGAAGATATTCTAGTCTCTACTTTTGGTAACAAAAAATTTAAAAGTTTTTCTTTTAAAGTCATTTTAAACAATTTAGTTTCTCAGATGGAATGTTATTTTTAGACAAAACTCAAGTGTTACTGATGTGGAGAAAGGTAGCAAAATTTCAAAAAAATTAAACTTCCTTACAATTTATAGCCCATTAACAAGTGCCTGAGATAGGAAGAATGACCTTCCTCAAGGAACTTACCTGCCTCAATGTTAAAACTTTGTTAGAGGCAAAAGGCAACCTTAGCCTCACATTAGCCCGACCTCCAAGATCCTGTAAAAATCCCATTGGAAACTTCCTTTATCTCTACCCTCTCAAGATAGATGTTAGCAATCATCCCCTAAGCATAGGGACTAAGTTTTTCTAGACAGTAGTAAATTACCTTTTCCTAACAGGTAGCCCTCAAGGTCCTGGAAACCTTCCTTCCAAATTCCTTAAAAGTTGGGCTATCCCTAACTCCCTCCCAACTTGAAAGTATATAATCAGCCACTCCTCCCAACCCCAGTGCAGTTCTTTCTTCCCAGGAGTCCTGTCCCTGTGCTTAATAAAATCACCTTTTTGCACCAAAGATGTCTCAAGAATTCTTTCTTGACCGTTTGTTCCTGAACCCCAACATTTCAAATATTACTATTAAATATTCAAATGTCAGATGCAAAAACAAAAACAGAAACAACTTGTAAATTTACAAACCTTCTTTCTAGTTTGTTTAGGTTTCTTTTGCCTGTCTTCTAGTGACTTCAAATTCTCCTCCTCAGAGCTGCTGCATATTTTACGTGTTGCCTGTCTCGTTTGTCTTTTTGGAGGTTGCAAATTTATTCCAGCATCTGCTGTCCAATCAGAATATTCACTTGATGAATCACTGTAAATATATCAAAATTATGAATATATAGGTTTAGGAAAAGGATTAGTTTGCCTTTTAATTGAAAGATGATCATTTTGTAATAAAATAGCATTATAAATGACATGGTTTTTGTTCTAACTGAACAGAAAAAATACCAATATAAATTTTTGATCATTAAGGGATTTCAGTGAAATGATTCTTGGATAAAGTATAATTGTTAGTTTCCCATAACAGAATTTCAAATTCAAAATTCCTAAAATAAATAGATACATAAAATAAAATAGAATTCAAAATTCCTGTCGAAGTCACAAAATCTTTAAATAAAGATGCCTCTTATCCATGGAAATGGTTACATGTAGCTGTTTTAAAACTCAAATAAATAAACACAGTCTGCTAAGATGCAGAATCTTGGATTTACAAAGCATCTTATTTTACAAATGAGGAAACTAAAGCCCACAGTGACACACCCAAAAAGATACTGGCAGGACCAGGATGAAGCAAGTCTCTGGACTCCCAACCCAGTACTCTTTCTGCTATAAAACACTATTTTAACTCTGGTTTTAAAATGGACAAATAATTTTGACCAAATCTAAACCATTAAAACTACCTGGAAGAGCTTTCACTTTGCCATTCAATTACAGGATCCTCTACAGACGCATCACTTGTGCCAATGGTTTCATCTTCCTGCAACAAGGAGCCAGCAATTGAGATATATGGTTATTAACTAGCATATTATTAATTAGCACACACTACCTGTTTTATAACACTTTCTATATTTCCTGCAACAAAACAACATTCCAGGTAAAATGTACATAATCATCTTTCTACATATATCTGTAACTCACAACTAAGCCTAGCAGGTATTTAAAGCTTTCTAACATCTACTATCTTATTGATATGGGACATCTTTTATTATTTCAAAGACTAAACAAACTCCTTAAGGCTCCCAAATAGAACCCTCTTAAATGTTAAGACCATTGTTTAAAAAGTATCTATAGGGGCGCCTGGGTGGCTCAGTCGGTTAAGCGTCCGACTTCGGCTCAGGTCATGATCTCACGGTCCGTGAGTTCGAGCCCCGCGTTGGGCTCTGTCCTGACAGCTCAGAGCCTGGAGCCTGCTTCAGATTCTGTGTCTCCCTCTCTCTCTGACCCTCCCCTGTTCATGCTCTGTCTCTCTCTGTCTCAAAAATAAATAAACATTAAAAAAAAATTTAAAAAGTTTCTATGTGCCTCTGCCAAGCGACTATAATTATTCTCTATAAGAAAATTAATAATATTTTTATGATGTTAAATTTCAAACATACCAAAGTAGAGGGAATAAATTACCTTTGTGTATACAGTTTCCAGTTTAAACAATAACTCACTGCCTATCTTGTTTTATTTGTACCATCACCAACTGCCTCATACACGAGGGATTATTTTGAAGTAAATCCTTATAAAAATAGCATTTTAACTATAAACATTTAGTAAGATTATGATTCTTTTCAAAACACAACCATAACACCATTATGACATTCGAAGGGTAATGTCAATTCCTGAATATCTAACCATTCTTTTCAGTTGAATATTTTCATAGGTAGGAGAGAGAAGGAAGGACATCATTGATAAGAATTAAACAACGTGTCAGGAGGCGCCTCGGTGTCTCAGTCAGTTAAACGTCTGACTTTGGCTCAAGTCATGATCTCGCGGTTTGTGAGTTCAAGCCCTGTGTCGGGCTCTGTGCTGACAGCTCAGAGCCTGAAGCCTGCTTCACATTCTGTGTCTTCCCCTCTCTCTGACCCTCCCATGCTCATGCTCTGTCTCTCAATAATAAATAAATGTTAAAAAATTTTTTTAAAAATTAAAGAACTGTCAGGGAGTCTGAGTAGCTCATCCGGTTAAGTGTCTGACTTCGGCTCAGGTCATGATGTCACGTTTCATGAATTTCAGCTTGGGATTGTAGCTCTCTCCACTCTCTCTGCCCCTACCCTGTTCACACTGTACTTTCTTTCTCTCTCTCTCTCTCTCTCTCGATAAATAAATAAATAAATAAATAAGGATTAAAGAACTGTCCACGGTGGAAGAAAAATGGGAGTGCCATATATTGTCAATGGATAATTAAACCCTAATTATCTATTTAAAAACTAAAGTTGTTAAGAGAACAAAAGGACTGGAGAAGAGAAGAAGAAAAGAATTGGTATAATCTATTCCATTACCATGAATAATTATATCCGAAAAACCATCACTTAGTAATCTCCATAGCTGATGAAGTCAACAATAATGAAAAATGTGCATATTCTGCTGATTACACAGTCAACCAGTTCTAGGACTGTAAACTAGTTATCATTGTTTATGTTCCACTTTTTATTTCTGGGCAGATTTCCTCTCACTCTCTTTTCTCACTGTCCCAAAGCCAAACTTTTGCTGGCATGTCTGATATTCTCAAACAAAATATCTTAGGTACAAATCAGAGAAGATATCTAAATAAATTCAATTATATTGCTCAAATTTGCCTATTAAATGCCTTACTAATGAATAATTTTCTTAAAAGAAAAACACTAAAATAAGTTGCTATTAAAATGACTTTTAAAAGTAAACCCAAGGTGATAATACTAACTGGGAAACAAACAATTACACTGAGTAAATAATAGTAGATATCTAACCTCTGAGGAGCTGTCTGAGTCTTCCTGTACACCTGAAGTTTGACAAGATGCTTGTGAATTATGTTCTATATTGGACCGTGTTTGGTAAGTATGCTGACGCTTGCGCTGTGTCCTTCGTAAAGACCGCCCATAGCTAGGCTGATAATCATTCTGTAATAAAAAAAAAATAGATTTAAAAAAATGAAAGGCTCAGTGAACATACACAAATGAATATATATAAAGCAAATCAATTGGGCAGGGGTAGGGTGTGGGTGGTGGTAATAATCAGGAATAAATTCCCAAAAAGAAAACACAAAATATAGCTACATATATATATATGTATGTATGCATACATACATATATATGCACATATATATACATATATATGCATATATATATATATATATATACATATATATGTGTATATATATACGTATAGGTATATATACATGTAAGTATACATACACACACACACACACACACATATTTAAACCACCTTCCATTAATATTGATTACTTTCCTACTTTGAAAATTTTGTGATCAAATTAAAGACAGTCCTGAAAGTTTGGGCTGCAAGAATGTGCCCGCTCAAAATTTACATATACCATTTTATTCACAATTTATTACAAGATGAAGCAAGATACCTATATCATACCTATGTATACATAATTCTTTTTTTAATCTATTTATTTTGAGAGAGAGAGAGAGAGATTGAGTGCACGCACACGAATGTGGGGGGGTGGGGTAGGCAGAAAGAGAGGGAGAGAGAGAGAATCCCAAGCAGGCTCTGTGCTGTCAGCCCAGAGCCCAACGTAGGGCTCCATCTCACAGACTGTGAGATCATGATCTGAGCCCAAGATCAAGAATCAGACTCTTAACTGACTGAGCCACCCAGGCACTCCTATATAATTCTTAATATAATATGTACTTTAGTTCTTTAAAAAATGACATTCAGCAAACTGATTAAAAATAAAGACTTAATTTTAACAACTACAGTGTAAAGTGAAAACTATTTTATTCTAACCTTTACAAGTCTAAAATAGTATTAATGATATACCATTATGTAAAAGTTACAACCCTCGCATGTTATCAGGAGTAAATAGGGGCACCTGGGTAGCTCAGTCAGTTAAGCATCCAACACTTAGTTTCAGCTCAGGGCATGATCTCAAGGTTCATGGGTTTGAACCCCACATTGGGCTCTCTACTGACAGCGCAGAGCCCGCTTGCGATTCTGTCTCTCTCCCTCTCTCTGCCCCTTGAGCTCTCTCTCTCTCTCTCAAAGTAAATAAACTTAAAAAAACCTCATAAATAAATCAGTATCAACACCAGTTTCTTATCGTATACATAAATATTTCTCAGTTTTGATATAAATAAAATGTTTATAGACTCAACTACTTTGTTTATTAATCTCAGACAAATCTGATAGTTGAGAAATCAGCTTAGCAGGAAAAAATAATATAAATCATGGATCTGAGCCATTGAAAATCTCTACGAAAATAATCTTATCAGAGAACATCAAATAAGCTAAGAAAACCTCAACAGAAATTAAGACAGTAGGCATCAAAATGATCTAAGGATACTTGGAGATATTCATATGATACTTACCTAAAATTGTGTTTATCAATACTGAAAAAAAACATTTAAAATTCAGTATCCATTGCCTAGATATCTTTCATAATGTTAAAATCATCCTAGACTCTCCAAGTTACTGTACTTTTCAGGAGTTATGGTTAAATCTGGGAACAAGAACATATATTCTCACGCCACTAGTTTGTTCAATCTCAGAATACTAGCAAGGGGCTTACTATGTACCTAATCAAGTATAGGAATCTTACTCTCTGCTTAGCAGTTTCTACTGGGAATATGAATCTTTCCAGTGTATAGATAAGATTTTGCTCCTATATGATCAGGTAGGCCAAGAGTGGGCCTTTTCTGTAAAAGGCCAGAGTATAAATATTTTTGACTTTGAGGTCATATGATCTCTGCTGGACTCATTCAACTCTATAGTGTGAAAGTAGCCATAGGCAATATAATTAATAAGTGTGGCTGTGTTCCAATAAAGCTATTAACAGGAATGGGCAGTAGTCTGCCAACCTCTGACCTAGGGTATCTAAACATTTATTTTACAGTGATTAGTATCAGCCAACAATTTTAAGCTTTTACTCTAACCATATGAAAATGGCATTTTAGGGGCGCCTGGGTGGCGCAGTCGGTTAAGCGTCCGACTTCAGCCAGGTCACGATCTCGCGGTCTGTGAGTTCGAGCCCCGCGTCAGGCTCTGGGCTGATGGCTCAGAGCCTGGAGCCTGTTTCCGATTCTGTGTCTCCCTCTCTCTCTGCCCCTCCCCCGTTCATGCTCTGTCTCTCTCTGTCCCAAAAATAAATAAACGTTGAAAAAAAAAATTTAAAAGAAAATGGCATTTTAATACAAATGTCCTATATCTACAATGACAACATGTCCTAAATTTGGGGGCACAGTCCTAACTTTGTATAATTTCAATTTTATTAATAAGAACTATATATTTCAATTTCAGGTTAAAAAATAGGTTACCTATATGTAGTCAACTAGCAAAATAGCCCCCTAATACATAACTCTTACCTTTGAAAAATCCAGTATCTGCAAATATTTGAAAATAGTGTACCCCAAAGTACTGTAAAACTAAACTTACCCTTTGGGTAGTATAAGATGGTTTTTTCTTCTTTTCAACTGTATAAAGACTGATTTCTATGTCACCTTTTGCAGTTCGACATTCTTCCTGAACCCTAATAACAAAGGTCAAAGTGACAGAAAATCACCAAAAATCAAACCAAAAGTGTAAAAGACTAACAAAGGTTGCTGGAGGGGAGGTGGGGGGGGTGATGAGTGATGGGTATTAAGGAGGGCACTTGTGATGAGCACTGGCTGTTATACGTAAGCAATGAATCAAAAGTTCTACTGAAACTAATATTACACTATATGTTAGCTAACTGGAATTTAATTAAAAACTTAAAAAAAGAAATGCATTTGAAATATAACATTGTATTAGTTTAAGGTATATAACAAGATGTTTTGATATACTTATATATTTCAAAATGGTTACCAAAGTAAGTTTAATAACACCCATCAAAAAAATAAAGTGTTGCTGTAACAGAGAAAAAAAGTCAGATAACAAAAGTACCCTTTAAATATAAAATTTGCGACTTTAATCATTTTTAGGTATACAATTCAATGGTGTTAATGACATTTACAATGTTGTGTAACAATCATCACCCTATTTCCAAAACTTTTTCACCACTCAAAACTTTGTAACCATTAAGCAGTAACTCTATTTGTCCTTGTACTAGCCCTTGTTAACTTCTAATCAACTTTACATCTGTATGAATTTGTCTAACCTAGATAATTCATAAGTGGAATCATATGGTATTTGTCCTTTTGTGTCTGGTATTTCACTTAGCATATTTTCAATATTTATCCATGTTGTCACAGGTATCAGAACTTCATTCCTTTTTATGACTGAGCAATATTCCACTGTATGTATGTATGTATATATATATATATATATATATATATATATATATATATCACATCACATTTTGTTGCTCTATTCATCTGAGTACAGACACTTGAATTATTTCTACTGTTCCCTATTATGAATAATGTAGCAATGAACATGGCATACAAGTATCTATTTGAGCTCCTGACTTTCAATTCCACTTTAATGTTTTGAGAAAAGAATTATTTCAAATTGTTCTACTGCCAAGGGTTCATAAATTACCTATGTCTCCCTTTTTCTTATTACTGCTGTAGAAAGAAAAGGTGAAACTAAATTACGTTTGCTACTTGTTGGCTTAGCTGGCAAATGGCCTGGTAAAAGAGATAGCATGATTAAGAAATTTTGTATATTCTCTGTCAAATGTCCTTTTTTCTTTTCTAAATCTATTCCCAGTCTATGTGGATTACCTGGAGTTGATATTAAAACAAATGTTAGGATTTACAAATAAGGATAGGTATTCTAAATTTGAAATTCATCCTAATGAAATCCTTTCATGCAAGGAAGTCTACTTAAATGGCATTTCTAAATATACCGTAAGCACTGGGGTCTACAACATACTTATATGGCACTCCCAAACTATTACAATATTAAATTGATGGCCCTTTCCTCAGAACTACGGTTGAATTTGGGGCCTATATATCACAGACATACTTAATCACATATGGTCTCATGTTCTTACTTAATAGTATTTGTATTCTTATCTTCTAAACGAGACTATGAACTCATAGAAGACAAACTATGTTTTTCATTTTTCAGTATTTCCCAAACCATTTAGCACAAAGCCAAACAAACTGAAGATGATCATTAAATAGTTGTTATGGAATGAAGTAACTGGAACAATGTAGAAAAAACTAATATAAAACTCAGTTTGATTAAAAACTACCTTAGTTATTAAAATTTATTAACTAAACTATAAAGCTCTCAATTTTCTTATGAATGTTACCTTATTGACTCACCTACTAACTCCAGTATTTAGTTCATTGACCACCACTCTTCTGCTCCATGCCATGAGATCTCGTTCAGTGGCCATCTGACTCCGAGGAGCATTGTTATGCATTTGTCGGACACCTTCAATTTGACCACTACGTCGAAGCCCAATATTTGGGGAAGAAGATACGTCCATATTTGGACTTCTCAGAGCTAAAACAAAAAGAAAGGTACCACTTTCTGAACAAAGGCACCAAATTTTTTGACATTGGTACTCTAAAATAGAAAAGTCTAAGAGAGTACTTTTCAACAATGCTGCTATCTATTTGCTCTAAATTTTCTATGCCACCTTTATGGTTTTTTTATAGTGTGATGAATAAAGCAAAGACTCAATAAATGTTTAAAGTTTCTATCACTCTTAAATGTTTTCAAAGTACATTCACATCTGTTGTCTACCAAATGCTCAAGAAATACTAAAAGTATATTTAACATGATTTGGTAGATTCACAAATGTTTATTATTACTAGTTCAGAAAGCAACTTGTAACCTAAATCCTACATTTAGCCTATTAAAAGGTTTATGTATAAAGCTTCAATAGGCTTTCAAAAATAATAAGAGAAAAAGTATATTTTTTTAATTTATTTATTTTGAGCGGGGGTGGACAGAGAGAGAGGGGGAGAGAGAATCCCAAGCAGCCTCCTCTTCAGTGTCAACACAGAACCTGATGTGGGGTTTGATGCGACAAACCATTGGATCATGACATGAGCTGAAATCAAGAAATGGATGTTCAACCAACCGAACCACCCAAGCGCCCCCCGCAAAGTATTTTTTAACTATCAAAATTTCATTTTCAAAATTGATAATGCAGTTAAAGAAAGGAAAAATAAGGTAATGAAACTTTTCAAGCCCCTATATATATCCCTGTTTTTTTATTTTTGTTGTATTTGCAAATGAAATAAAAATGGAAATTGAATCATTCATTCAACTGTTAAAAGAATCACCAGGAAAGATAAAAAAAATTGAAATAAACATTGGAAATAGAAGTCAGTGGGTCCACTTTGACTAATGGCATTTCAAATCTATCCACAGAAATCTATTGAGGGTAGACTGAACACTGATTTCATTAAGGAATCTCTATATCAGGGTTCTAAGAAAGTTTTATGTCTTAGAAAGAAAGGGCCTAGATATATAGGATTATCAGTCCACATCTTATCTTGTTCCAGGTCAAGAAAAGCTCATCTGAGTTAGGTGCTCCTTAGGTAAACAAAGAATGGTTTTATTTTAATTTTATGGGATACTTAAGACTCAGGAAATGAGTAAAATATACTGTGAATCATTCAACTTTAAATCACTTTATTCATTTCTTGGACTCCAAAAGCCATACCTGAAAGAACCACAATTACATAAACATAAAAAGAAATACATTTGCCAAAATCCCATAAAAAGACTGCATTTTAAAGTACAACTAATAGTTCTTGATAAAACTAAAATTGACACTGCTCACTTTGGCAGCACAGGACACTAAATCTGGAATGATACAGAGAAGATTAGTATGGCCCCTGAACAAGGATGACATGCAAATTCACGAAGAATTCCATAGTTAAAAAAAAAAGTACAACTGACAGAAGCTAAGATTTATATAAAATTCAGATTCATAAAGTGAAGGAAAAGATACAATAAATTAGAATACTGCTAGTAATTTATATCAAACTTGTGAAATTCAATTCAGAAGTTTCACCTGGGGGCGCCTGGGTGCCTCAATCAGTTGAGTGTCTGACTCTTGATTTTGGCTCAGGTCATGATCTCAGAGTTGTGAGATCAGCCCCACACGGGGCTCTGCGGTGGGCACGGAGCCTGCTGGAGATTCTCTCTCCCTCGTCCTTTGTCCCTCACCTACTTGAATGTGCACACACACTGTCTCTCCCTCTCTCTCTCTCTCTCTCTCTCAAAAAAAAAAAAAAAGTATCTGTATTCCCTAAGAATAGGGCTTATCTTCCAGTGTTTTTCTGTAAATTCAAGAGAGGAAGGGGATAATGTTGCTTTCTTTTCAACAAAGGAGGGTAAATTTTTTGTTAGTAACTTTTAAATTCACAGTGGTTTTAATTTTGAAAACTGTAAGTTGGTTCCCCTTTTACAAAAAGGTGTACACTTATTGCAGAACCTTACTTCCCTTAATGGAACAAAAGTAAAGACTGAAAATACATTAATGAGTTAAGAGAATACAGTATATTAAAATATACTACCTGTATCTTGTAAGAGATGCTAAGACATTTAGCAACAAATGGCAATGATATTATGGAACTTTGATGTATTTATATATCACAACTGTAAGTTAATAAAAATGTTTTTATTTAAAAATCTCAAATGTTCCTTACACAGACTTAGTACAAGTAAAATAAAGTACCTTCATTATATAAATATATACATACTTACCACCATTAGCAGAATATGATCTATTAATTGGAATATGTGGAATATCTCCTTCATTAATTAGTCTCAGATCTTGTTCTCTCTGTAGCTCCCTGATTATTCCATCAAGAATGCTCTCATCTTGGTCATTGGTTTGTTGCCCAATTACTTGTTCTACCACTTCACCATCACCTTATTGAGACCAAAGATATGAAGCCAAAAGATTACTTACATTTTAATATACCCTAAATACGGTGAAACAAACCTTAATCTATAAAATTTCCAGGCAAATAATTAAAAAACAATATTAAAATGAAAATAAAACATACCAAATAGTATTTTTAAGGAACTTTTAAATTGTTTGATACATCAGCTTGTGTGTATGATTTAACAAATGCCCCCAAATTAGCCATTACTATGAGGGTCTTATCATCTTAAAGAATAATCATTAAATTATGAATTTTCAAATGTACATTCTTGATTGAATATTCCAAGCAAAAAGTCCAGAGTAGAGATCTGAGTAAGGTTTAAATTAAGTTCAACCATAAATACATGAAATGTTTTGCATCTTTCATGAGAATTTCCTTTCTGAAATAAATCAAAATAATGGTCTTTCAAATATTGTCTGTTTTGAAAACACCTCAGTATATTGATAAGTACAGAAATTCTTTCTACTGACACACTGAAATCCATTGATTACATGTGAATAAAACTTTATTTACTACTATATTCTTTTTCTTAAATACATCTTACACATGTTTTTCATCTTGTCCTCTAGTATCCAATAAAAGGTATCCAAAAGAGTAGCTAAGTTATCAGGTCCTATAGGAAATGAAGTGTGATGAACTATAGATTTTTTTATTCAAATGTTTTGAGTGTTTTCTCCCATTTAGTATTCATGCTTCTCACCCTTAACACATATGACATTATAAAAGTAAATATTAGCAAATGTGTAACATCATTTCATTACTCTACAAATCTTTATGAGAGTACATAAAAATATATGCAACATTTCACTCTATTAAGGACAATTCAAGTCTTAAATCCCTAGTAAGGAAATAAAATTCCATTTATAAATCAATACCTACACCTCACACCTGGAAGAAAACCTACAAATAACAAACTAAGGCATTATGGTATGTGAGATGAGGTGTAGAGAGCAGAATATGCAAGAGAAATATATAAATGAGATATGTTATTGAAGGGAAGATGGCTGGAGTAGGAGGACACTAGGCTTGCCTCCTCCCATGAATAAAACTAGATAACAACCAATTCATCCTAAATACCCTAGAAATCAATCTGAAAACTAGCAGAACAAACTCCACAACTAACTAAAGGCAGAGTATAGGCCACATCAGAGAAGGTAGGAAGATGTGGTTTGGGAGAAAATCAGATATAGCAGCCATGGTGAGGAGGGAGCTCAGGTTGCAGAGAAGGGCAACCTGTTGTCCTGTCTGGGCCTCAGTTTCTCCACTAGGCCCTGTGGGGAGACACAGGGGGCAGTCTGAGAGTGCCAGAGAAATCCAGGTCCTCACAAGACCTACAATATTTTGGGACTGTCACCTGGCCCTCTCCCAGGGGACCTACTTCCTTCCTGGCATCCCACTCCACAATCTCCCAGAAACCTCCCCTGCCAAAAAAAAAAAAAAAAAAAAAAAAAAAAAAAAAGTCTTTCTTTAATTAAAACTGTCTGAAACTTCTGTGGGTACAGAAACCACAAACTGGTTGGCAGAGAAAGGAGAAGACAGGGAGAGGCAACCAGAAATCATTTGGGGCCAGTCTCCTCTCTGCCCGGGTTTCATCCCCCAAGCCCCCTCAACAGCTCAGCCCAAAGCCTGTTGGGAGGTTTGCTGCCACGATGTGCCCTTGAAGGCACTCCTATACCACACACATCTGCATATGCCTTCACCTCCCTTCCCCACAGACCCTTAGCTGGCAGCACTCAGACAATAGAAAAAAAAAGACAACAGAGAAAACACATATCCAGTCAGGGTGATGTGGAGAGACACCCTGCACAGGTGCCTCAGTATTCTACCTCCTCCGTGGTAGGTGGTGTATTCTGGGACCTCCCCTAGGCCTGGGCAGTCACCTGCAGCCACTGAAGCTCCATCTGTCACTGGACCTTGTGGGCAGTACTTGGGGTCATATATCTGCCAGCCAAAGCCAAAGATCAGGCCACTCTGGTTGGTGCCTTGTGTTTAGTCCATCTGCAAGGACATGGATATCCCAACTTGGTATTGTACATGTGCCAATGGGTCCCAGGAGCTGTTATACCCATCTGGGTGGCATACTTGTTCGTGCCTATCAGGAGGCTGATGGTCGAGTGGTCCACAGGTAGCAGGATATGGTTCTTGGGGTCATACAGATGACTTCTTGTGCCATAAGCTATCATGCCTGACTGGCTGGCATATTTGTTGGTGTCCATCAAGGAGCCCAATGATGCACTGGCCCGCCTTCATGGTGGTGTCATTGAAATTGCACTCCTGCTTCTCTGAGTATTTAACATGAATGTCCATGCCACTCTGCAGCCCCTGGCCTTCCCAACCAGGATGAGAAGAGACACCTGCACCCATGTCATGCTCCCACTCTCAAACAGGTTGTTTGTCTCAAACAGGTCCCATGGGGTTCATGCTGTAGTTGACCATGGCCTTGAGGAAGGTGGAGAGGTTTTCTAGTCGGTGCCAGTTTTGCATGGAGTTGCTGATCTTAGGGACTAAGCCTGGCTGCAGCTTATTCACTAATATACACACAATAATTTCTGTCTTTCAGACCCTTCTGAAAGTTGGGCCCAACAGAGAGGCCTGTGAGTCCCTGGATCCAGCTGCAGAGCTCCACACCCTTCTGAAGGTCATATTGGGACAGGAACCGGTTCTTGACCCCAGTTGAAAGCTTGTACAAGGGCCCTTGTTGAAATGTGTGGAGCTCATGGCTGTGGCACAGCAGGACCAAGAATGGGTTGAATCTTATATGACCATCAACTTAATATAGACAGCTA
Source organism: Leopardus geoffroyi (assembly GCF_018350155.1). NCBI lineage: Eukaryota > Metazoa > Chordata > Mammalia > Carnivora > Felidae > Leopardus > Leopardus geoffroyi. Next base: position 66,642,418 of record NC_059343.1, read on the forward strand.
CAAGATGGTGGTGCAGTAGGAGGACCCTAGGCTCACCTTGTCCCTTGAACTCAACTAGATAACTATCAAATCATTTTGAATACCCAAGAAATAAACTTGAGGACTGAGAGAACAAACTCCAGAACTAGAGGGAGAGAAGAGGCACATCGAGGAAGACAGGAAGTGTAGAGACATGGTTTGGGGGAGAAACAGAACACGGGTGCTGTGGAGGTGAGGTAGCCCTGGTGACAGAGAATGGCAAGAGAGAGATGGCCACACAGGAACACATAAGGAGAACACTTCCCCAAAGCCATTGGCTGGGAAAACAAGAGGGACTGATTTTTATTAGTTTTTGCAACCAGTGGGACTTGAAGACTGGAGTTTAAAAGGTTGGTGGGCTTGGATGGAATAGAGCTCTGAGGGCACTGCCCTACTCCGAAGAGATGGCAGGCAAACAACCCTGAGGCAGAGAGAGTGAAAAGGGCAACTGAAAAACACCAGGGAAACAGTGGGGGAGATTATTCACTCTTCTCAGAGTGTTTCCCTGAGAACAGCAAGCAGAGACCCCTCTCCTGGGACAAAAGAGATGGGTGGTGCCATTTCCCTCTCCCACCCCTCACATAAACACAGAGCTACCTTCAGTAAAAAGCACAGCACTAACACTGGCTGCCTGACCTGTTTACACCAGGTCCCATACCCCTTCACTCTGCCAGTACTGCCCTTCTAGATAAAGTTGGCCACAGTTCCAGCAGGGCAGGCCCCTTCCCCAGAAGATCAGCAGAAATCCCCACGCACACCATGACTCCCAACCATGGAGTTCTGCAGGGCTTCAGATCTGGTGTTAAGTTGCATCAGGTCTCATTTAACAAGAACAAGGCACACATAGTTAAAACTCGATACATTCTGGCCAAGGTCCAAACACTGTCCACTGCAGGCAAGGAGAACCTCTGAAGATTGATTGGCCTTAAGGATACAGCGGCCAAAACACAACAGCTGAGTGTACCCAGCACACACCAGAGACACTCCTGGCCTGAAATGCCAGGCCCTGGACACTATTTGCTCTCAGAAGCAGGAAACATAACAGGCTTTTGTAGCACACAGAAGAAGACAGAGACTTAGGCAAAATGCCAAGATGGAGAAATTCATCACAAATGAAACAAGATAAGGTCATGGCCAGAGATCTAAACAAAACAGATGTAAGTAATATGCCTCATGGAGAATTTAAAGCAATAATCATGAGGATACTCGCTGGGCTTGCGAAAAGAATGGAAGACTTCAGGGAGGCCTTTACCACAGAGACAAAAAAGTTAAAAACTAATCAGTCAGAAATGAAAAATATGGGGCATTCACTTTCAAATGTCCCCTCTCTATAAAGAGAGCTTTCCTACTATTCTTACTTTCTAATCCTATACTCTAATTTCCTGCTGCTCATTTTGAGTCCACCTCTTCATTCTTCGAAGTGGTGAAACAACAAATCCTGGGTATTGTGGTAAAAAGTCCTGCAACATTTCTTTGGGTGCTCATCCTGGGATATCAACATCTTCTATCCATAAGTAAAGAGCAGACAGCACCCCCTCTTTTCTTTCTATTCTAAAGAAAACTCGAAAACCAAATAATGGGCACCCATCAGCCAGTTAAGAGTGAATAGCATGGCTGCCATTTTTCAAGTCTCGGGTGAAAGGCTCCTTGGGTCTCCTCTCAGCTGATCCCCCAATGTAGTTGGGAACATCAGTGTGGTGGAGCCCCAATTTCCTTTTGAGAAGAACTTCCCAGATGCATGGGACTCAGGGGAGGCCAAACAGCAATTGAAGTGTCCTGACCAAGGCTACTCTTTGGTGGATGCCTAAAGGCTGTTGGCAGAACCTGATCCCTGAATGCCCGATTAGGCATCCAGTGAAATTCTCCTCTTTCTGTTTTGGCCAGCCTCTCTCTTTGGGAAAGTTGTAGAAAGGCCCAGGACTGATTCCTCAGATATCCTCCTAGGAGTGATCTGGGTGACTTCCAAGGGGTCCTACTGACAGGTTTCCCAACTACAGTGGAAGGTGGCTGGCTCTCTACTTGCTTCCATTTCTGACACTCTGGCATGGTTCACCTCCCAGGTCCCATTTTTGGACCTTTCATTTTCAAATCTCTCTTGGGGAGTGGAAGCATGACTTACTTGAATGCCTTCTGGGCTCACCACCCCGCTCCTGCCCCTGATGTCCATGGGGGAATGGGAGAGAAGACATTTGGCAGGCTCCCACAAGATCCAGATGATAATTAGAACCAACTGTCTCTGGTTAGTCTACCTCAGAACAGGGACTTTGAGGAATGAATATTCCCTAGCAGCTGCTGAAGCTCCTTTTGTTTTGGGGAACTTCCCTACCTTCTCTGGCCCAACACGGACTGCCTATTTCCACTTGCTGATGAAAAAAAAAAATCTGCATCTGCTCATCTGTCCAAGCTGACAGACTTTAAGACCAGCAGACCTCCTTCTCTGCCCTCTGGGCTTTTCTCTACCTCTAGGCTTCTTGTCTGAACCTCACCTCTTCAGCCTTCCCCTCCCTCCTCCTGTTTCTGCATCACCTTGGCTACTGCTTACAAACTGGTTCCTATACCACCCTCAGTACCTCAGGCACCACTGGCTCCTCCTCCCACCCTCATGTTAAAGAGCGAAGAGCAACCCACTTGGACCACCGACTTCAGATTTCCCCACTGGTGCCCCGGTTAAAAATTGACAACGGGGAACAAATTAACTTTTAAATGGATACAGATAGAACACACTTGGTATTTTGTTGGTTTAAGATAGACATGTCTTTAGGGTTATCACACAAGTTTGTTGGTTTAAGATAGACATGTCTTTATGGTTATCAACATTAAATATATAAAACTTTTTCTACCTAGGTTTACTGAAGGTCAAATAAGCTCATGTTATCTCTGATGCAATTTGTCAGCAAAAAGATGACTTAAAATAGTAGTTAAGTCTGTCTTAAGGTTTTATGGGTAATTGTTCATATAGCTTTCAGGGTCTTTGATAACCTGAAAGTTTAAATTTATAGTTTTGCTTGGATCATAAACTAGATTAAATGTGTTGGACATTTAGGCCTTTTCCAAATCAGATGGAATGCTAAAGCATTGCTTACTAAACATAGGTTTGTTCTTTTGACTTATTGTAGAGAAACCAAGGATATTTGGGTCTCTTGGAAAACATGCTTTGTGATTAATTAATTCATAAATTTGCCATGTAAAGAATTCTGGTGTAACAGTTCACAATTGGTTGCGACTTAGTTTTCACTGGAGACTAAGGATTCTAAGAGTTTAAATTCTGTTAAATGTAGTTAAAACTGATGGAAATAAGAAAAGGAACCATATGTAGAAAAGTAGATGTGAAGGAAGGTATAAGAAGTGGAAATACATTTTTGTTGAAGGTGAAAAAAAAAAAGTATTTTTGTCCTAAATGAGACTGGTTATTTGGAGAGAAATGGCTTGGGACAAAATCTAAATGCAAAGGAAAGTTGTAGAAGGTTCATGAAGGGAAATCTTTGGAAAGGAATTTTATGTGCGGTCAGGATGGATAAGGTTAAAATGAATGGATTTTAAAAGTACACTCCTATAAGATTAAAACTACCCTTCTTTGATCCAAAGGCTAGGAAAATGGTGGTGATGTCCTCACTGCTGGCCTCCAAATGCTCCACACTTGTGTTGTTCCTGTTTAGTAGAGGAATGGATGCCTATGCCATATGAGGGATGGATGGATGACATATGAAGCGCTTTTACTGGGAGCCATTTTGCTAAACTTAGCCCAGTGTATGTCGAAAATGGATATACACATGGCTGGGACATATTTATGTGGGTACTGCTAAACAAGGCAGGGGAACAGACCTTGACTTTGGCCCTTTTAACCTCCCCTCAATGGCCGAGTATCGATATGTAAATGACTGATAGGCTAAAATAAAATTAGTGCATACTTCTACAATCAGGGGAGTCTTGCTTGATCACAGTCCATAACCCCAAGTTCCTGCAGGAGGGAAATGGAGGGGTAGGAGAAATCAGAGAAGATGGGTCAACTCTCAGAGGTAGGGTCAAGCCTGGGTAAGAGTTACTACTCCCAGCACCTTGTGAGACTGACAGGGCTTTTGGCTGCCAGTCGCATACTCAGCCAAACTGCGGGGCAAGGAGATGAGGCTTCTCCTGGCCAACAATCAGGGTCAGGAGATAAAGTTTCTCTGACCAGCTATAGGAAATTGAGATAAGGGATGCCTTTTCTTCCTTTTCCCTGTAGACAGTTAATTCCCCAACCAAGGCCAGTACTCTGTTAGGATGCATTCTGAAAAACTGGGATGATTTTGATACACAAATCCTAAAGAAAAAGTGACTCATTTTCTTTTATGCCAAGGCTTAGCCCCAATACAAACTGGAGGAGGAAACTAGGCAGCCAGAGAGAAATATCAATTATAATACTATCCTACAATCAGATTTGTTTTTGTAAGGGAAATGGGGAGAAGTCCCCTATGGTTCAATGTTTTTGGGCTTTAAGAGAAAATTGGGACATGTGTATGCAATACAAGGTTAACCCTGGCTTACTGACAGCCCTTTCCAAGGTCCAGAAATCAGGAGGAGAAACAATCAAGGGGCCCTTGCCTGTACCCAAAGCAAACCTAGAGAAGGAGGAAGGGAAGTCTTACCTCAACCTCCTCCTCCTCGGGTCCTCTATCTATAGATCCAGACTTAAGAAAGAACGTGAACTTCTGCTCCCTGCTGCCCACCTTATCCAGGCCCTCCCCATAATGTAACAGGCACGTTTCCCCTACAAGAAGCTAGAGTGCCAGAAGGAGAAATGCAGGGAGACACCACTATGACTTGGTGTTCTGGCAGCAGTTGAGAGACCTGGAGATGAGCAGCTCATTAATTAACATGGGACTGGAGGTCCTACAGGGACTTCCAATTCCCTACTGGAGCCCAGGCAATTCCATCCCAAGATATTAATTGGGACTATGACCATCCCATTGGAGAATGGTGTCACTGCCACTTCCAAGCTTATGTTTTGGAGAAACTAAGGTCTAAGGTTAAAACTTTTAAATTATAGTAAATTAGCCACTATCTTACAGACACAGGATGAAAACCTGGTGGCCTTTCTAGAGAGGTTAAGAGAGCCTCTCCTTAAATATATGGCTATCTCCCTTAACACCCCTGAGGCTGAGATGATTCTGAAGGAAAATCTGTCACTCAATCAGCCCCAGATTTGGAGAAAACTGCAAAAATTGGTTGTTAGCCCAGAAGGGACCCTGGAGGAGCTTTTAGGAGCTGCCAATTGGGTATATTACAAATGAGATCAAGAGGAGAATAAGGAACAGGAAAGGAGGCTTAAGAAAAATCTGAGGCCTTAGTTGCGGCTTTATGTACTATGTCAGACCAGACTTTCTGAGGTCCTGGCACCAAGTGCCATTTATGTGGCCATTTAGGGCACTGGAAACGAGAATATCCTCAGAGGGTACAACTGATATTGAAACCCCATAAGCCATTTCCTTTGTGTGGAGACAGTCACTGGAGATCTGAATGCCCTCAGGGACCTCAATCTGCGAGGGCTCAGATAACCAATGTCCCTGATGGGGCCCAGGGCTCTTTGTGGTGGCTCCCCCAAACCAACTGTCCATTGGAAACCCAGAGCCTTCGGTAACTCTGGATACAGAAGGAAAGCCGGTTGATTTCCTTCTTGACACTGGAGCCACTTTTTCTGTCCTCCTTTCCACTCCCAGCCAACTATCCAAACGCAATATAATAATTAGAGGCATCTCCGGAAAACTTGCGACTAAATATTTCTCTCAGCCATCAGGGTACATATGGGGAGACTTAATATTTTTCACATTCTTTTTTGATAATGCCAGAGAGCCACACTCCCTTGCTAGGAAGGGACATTATGACTGAAATAAGGACTATAGTGCTACTAACACCAGGACAGATAAACAACAGCTTAAACTTATAGAACTCTGGATATCAAAGATCAATCTTTCCTTAAGGCAAAATTAAATATGCTTCATGGAGTTGGTCCTATGGAAACTGGATGGCCAAAGAAGCCTTAAGGATTGAGAACCAAAAACTAGTTCAGGTGCTTAATTATTCTAATCAACAGTATCACAAGATCCAAATAAGTATAGAAGAGGAAGAAAAATAACTATAGTTAAATTTATATACATATATATATATACATATATATGTATATGTACATGTACATATATGTGTATGTGTGTATATATATATATGTACACACATATATATACATATATGTGTATGTGTGTGTGTGTATACATATATATATATAGCCAGACATGTCAGGGACATTTTGGATGGCTACAATGAGTCTTTCCTCTTCCTAATGGTGTGGCCTCCTCCCTAGCAGGCACTGCATTTGGAATATTAATGCTTGTTGGTCTAATACTGTTGGTATGTCATTTGTAGAAACTGTCTCATCTGCCAGAATAAGAAGACATCCAAGAAAATTCTGCTAGCCTAGATGTTCCAAACACCCTCCCATTAAATTGGACCTTTGGATGACCTCTGAACCTGCCCTCAGTGCCATTCCCCTGTAATTGCTCCCCTTTAGTAGGAAGCAGTTAAGATCAGTCGTCGCCCCAATTCCTAATGGCAGTTAGGAGCCACGTGTTCAGAGGGGGATATATGATAGAAAAAGATAGTATAAAATAGGTAGAGAGGGAAAAGAGGATCTGAGGTCCCTGGGTTGGGATAAACACATATTTTGGAACAATGCTGGGAGTGTCTGACCACAGCAAACTCCCTCAGGTTTAAGGTTCCTCAGAATGTAACAGACCCCATCTACTTCCCCTAAGGTTTCCCTCAGGAATTTGACAACAGACCTAAGTATGGCCATCAGCCACCTGTCCTACAATGGAAATGAGCCAATCAGGAATGCATAACCCAGCACCTAGAGCTATCAAGCCAGTAAGGGTAGAACCTGAGAAGGAACAAGGGGGAAGGGAAGGGGGGGGGATTGACAAGAACTTTATAAAACAAGGACTCTTGTCTATAGTCTTCTGGCATTCACTTTCAAATGTCCCTTCCCTATTAAGAGAGTTTTCCTACTATTCTTACTTTCTAATATTACACTTTAATAAACTTTTGCCTGCTACTTAAAAATAAATAAATAAAAGAAAATTGTAATAACTGAGATTTGAAACAAACTGGATGCAGTGAACTTAAGAGAGACAGCTATATGCACAAGAGATTTTATATAAACCTAATGGGAACCACAAATAAAAAAAATAATAGACAAAGAGTAAAGAAAAAGTAATCCAAATATATCACTAAAGCAAATCAGTAAACTTGAAAGATAAGAAAGGATCTTCAGAAACAGTCACAATTCAAGTAATAAAACAGCAATAAATACATGTCTACCAATAATTACTTTTATGTAATTATTATAAATGAACTAAATGTTCCAATCAAAAGACATAGAGTGACAGAATGCACATAGCCACACACACACACACACACACACACACACACACACACACACAAAAGGACCCATCTATATACTGCCTACAGGGAACTCATTTTAGACCTAAAGACACAGGCAGGTTGAAAGTAAGGGGAATAAAAAACATTTATCATGCAAATGAATGTGAAAAAAAGCTGGAGCATCAATACTTATATCAGAAAATATAGATTTTATTTTATTCTTAAAAAGTGTTTATTTAATTTTGAGAGAGAAAGAGAGAAAACAAGCAAGGGGCAGACAGAAAGGAGGAGAGAGAGAATCCCGAGCAGGCTCCATGCTATCAGTGCAGAGACTGACATGGGACTCGAAGCCACGAACCATGAGATCGTGACCTGAGCTGAAATCAAGAGCTGGACACTTAACCAAATGAGCCACCCAGGTGCCCCCAAAAATATACATTTTATTTATTTATTTTTTCAATATATGAAGTTTATTGTCAAATTGGTTTCCACACAACACCCAGTGCTCATCCCAAAAAGTGCCCTCCTCAATACCCATCACCCACCCTCTCCTCCCTCCCACCCCCCATCAACCCTCAGTTTGTTCTCAGTTTTTAAGAGTCTCTTATGCTTTGGCTCTCTTCCACTCTAACCTCTTTTTGTTTTTTTCCTTCCCCTCCCCCATGGGTTTCTGTTAAGTTTCTCAGGATCCAAACTCCACACCCAAAAAGCAAATAACCCAGTGAAGAAATGGGCAGAAAACATGAATAGACACTTCTCTAAAGAAGACATCCGGATGGCCAACAGGCACATGAAAAGATGCTCAACGTCGCTCCTCATCAGGGAAATACAAATCAAAACCACACTCAGATATCACCTCACACCAGTCAGAGTGGCTAAAATGAACAAATCAGGAGACTATAGATGTTGGAGAGGATGTGGAGAAACGGGAACCCTATTGCACTGTTGGTGGGAATGCAAATTGGTGCAGCCACTCTGGAAAACAGTGTGGAGGTTCCTCAAAAAATTAAAAATAGACCTACCCTATGACCCAGCAATAGCACTGCTAGGAATTTACCCAAGGGATACAGGAGTACTGATGCATAGGGGCACTTGTACCCCAATGTTTATAGCAGCACTCTCAACAATAGCCAAATTATGGAAAAATATACATTTTAAAACAAAAACTGTAACAAGAGACAAAGAAGGACTCTATAGTAACAAAGGGGACAATCCAACAAGATATAACAACTGTACCCAACATGGAAGCACTAAATACATAAAACAGTTAATAACAAACATAAAGGACTAATGAGTTATAATACAATAATAGTAAAGGACATTAATATACCACTTACATCTGAATAGAAAATTAACAAACAAACAATGGCTGTGAATGACACAGTACACCAGGTAGACTTAATAGATATATTAAAACACTCCATCTTAAAACAGCAGAATACATATTCTTTTCAGGTGCACATGGAACATTCTCCAGAACAGATTACATGTTAGGCCAGAAAAAGAGCCTCAACAAATACTCAAGGAGATCAAAGTCATACCATGCATATCTTCTGATGACAATGATATGAAACGAGAAGTCAACCACAAGAAAAAATATGGAAAGACCACAAATACATGATGGTAAAATAACTCGCGATTAAACAATGAATGGGTTAACCAAGAAATGAAAGAGGAAGTCTAAAAGTACATGGAAACAATGAAAATGAAAACATAATGCTCCAAAAGCTTTGAGACGCAGCAAAAGTGGTTTTAAGTGAGGAGTTTATACCAATACAGAATCAACTCAAGAAGCAAGAAAAACCTCAAACAACCTAACCTTACACCTAAAGGACTGAGAAAAGGGACACCAAACAATACCTAAAGCCAACAGAAGTAAGGAACTAACAAAGATTAGAGCAGAAATAAATGATATAGAGACTAAACAGAACAGATCAATGAAATCAGGAGTTGGTTCTTTGAAAAAATAAATTCACAAACCTCGAGCCAGATTCATCAAAGAGCAAAAAAAGAAAACGCAAATAAATAAAATTACAAAAGAAAGAGGAGAAATAATAACCACACCACAGAAATACAAACAATTATAAGAGAATATTATGAAGAACTATATGCCAACACAATGGACAACCTAGAAGAAATAGATAACTTTCTAGAAACATATCACCTACCAAAATGAAAGTTGGAAGAAACAGAAAATGTGCCTAGACCAATTACCAACAAGGAGATTGAATCAGTAATCAAAAACTCCAAACGAACCAAAGTCCAGGACCAGAAAGCTTCACAGGTGAATTCTACCAAATATTTAAAGAGTTAATACCTATTCTTCTCAAACTATTCCATAAAATAAAGGAGGAAGGAGAACTTCCAAATTCATTCTATGAGCCCAGCATTACCCAGATACCAAAGCCAGGTAGATACCACTAAAAAAGAAAACTACAGGCCAGTATGATGTTTGATGAATGTAGATGTAAAAATCCTCAGAATACTAGCAAACAATCCAACAATACATTAAAAAAATCGCTCACCATGATTAAGTAGGATTTATTCCCAGTATACAAGGTTGGTTCAATATTCGCAAACCAAACAATGTGATATATCACATCAATAAGAGAAAGAATAAAAACCATATGATCATTTCAGTAGATGCAGAAAAAGTACTTGACAAAGTACAACATCTATTCATGATAAAGCCCTCAACCAAGCAAGTTTAGAGGGAACTTACTTCAACATAATAAAGACAATATATGAAAAACACAGTGAACATCAGAGTCAATGAATGGAGAAAAACTGAGAGCTTTCCTCTTAGGGTTAGGAACTAGACAAGGATGTCCATTCTCACCACTGTTACTTAAGACGGTACTGAAATCCTAGCCACAGAAATTAAATAAAAATAGTAAAGGGCATGCAAATTGGTAAGAAAGAAGTTAAATGTTCATTATTTGCAGATGACATGATATTCTATATACAAGATCCTAAAAACTCCACCAATAAACTACTAGAACTGATAAAATGAATTCAATAAAGTCACAGGACACAGAATCAATGTGCGAAAATCTGTTGCATTTGTATGTATTAATAATGATGTAGCAGAAAGAGAATTTAAGATAACAATGACATTTAAAATTATACCAAAAATGTTACCTAGGAATAAACCTAATAACAAAAGGTGAAAGATCTATACTCTAAAAAATATAAAACACTGATGACAGAAATTGAAGATGACACAAACAGATGGAAAGACACCCATGGTTATGGATTAGAAGAACAAATATTTTGTGGTGCCTGGGTGGCTCAGTCGGTTGGGCGTCCGACTTCGGTTCAGGTCATGATCTCGTGGTTCGTGGGCTTGAGTCCCGCATCGGGCTCTGTGCTGACAGCTCAGAGTCTGGAGCCTGTTTTAGATTCTCTCTCTGCCCCTCCCCTGCTCATCCTCTCTCTCTCTCTCCCTCTCTCTCTCTCTCTCTTTCTCTCTCAAAACTAAATAAACATTAAAAAAATTGTTAAAAAAAGAACAAATATTTTTAAATGTGTATACTATCCAAAGCAATCTATACATTTAATGCAGTCCCTATCAAAATGTCAATAGCATTTTACACACAACTAGAACAAAAAGTCCTAAAATTTATATGGAACCACAAAAGACCACAAATTATCAAAGCAATTTTGAAAAAGAAAATGAAAGAAGTATCACATTCCAGACTTAAAACTGTATTACAAAGCTGTAGTAGTCAAAACAGTATGATGCTGGCACAAAAACAGATACAGAGATCAATGGAATTGAATACAAAATCCAGAAATGAACCCACAATTATATAGCATTTAATCTTTGAAAAGGCAGGAAAGATTATCCAATGGGAAAAGACTGTCTCCTCACCAAATTGTTTTGGGAAAACTGGACAGCAACATGCAAAAGAATGAAACTGGACCACTTTCTTACACCAAAAAAAAAAAAAAATTTCAAATGGATTAAAGACCTAAATATGAGACAGGAAACTATTAAAATCCTAGAAGAGAGCACAGGCAATAATTTTCCTGACATGAGCCGTAGCAACATTTTTGTAGATATGTCTCCTAAGGCAAGGGAAATAAAACAAAAAGGAAACTATTGGGACTGCATCAAAATAAAAACTTCTGCATAGCAAAGGAAATAATCAACAAAACTAAAAGGTATCCTACTGCATGGGAGAAGATATGTGCCAAGGATGCATCAAAATAAAGAGTCAGTATCTAAAATATATAAAGAACTTACACAAGTTAACACCAAAAAAATCAAATAATCCAATTAATATATGCACTGAAGAAATAAACAGATTTTTCTCCAAGAAGATACCCAGATAGCCAAGAGACACATGAAAAGATGTTCAACATCACTCATGATCAGGGAAATGCAAATCCAAACTACAATGAGATATCACTTCGCACCTATCAGAATGGCTAAAATCAAAAACACAAGAAACATGGAGAGGATGTGGAGAAAAACGAACCCTCTTGCGCTGTTGGTGGGAATACAAAATGGTGCAGCCACTGTGAAAAACAGTATGGAGGTTCCTCAAAAAGTTAAAAATAGAGCAGCCCTAAGATCCAATACCCGTGCTACTGGGTATTTACCCAAAAAACACAAAAACACCAATTCAAAGGGATACATGCACTCCTATGTTTGTAGCAGCATTATCCACAATAGCCAAATTATGGAAGCAGCACAGTGTCAATCGATAGATGAATGGATCAAGAAGTTATGGTGTGTGCACACATACACACACAGACACACAGACACACACAATATGGAATATTATTCAGTCATAAAAAAGTGAAATCCTGGGGCACCTGTGTGGCTCAGTCAGTTAAGCATCTGACTCTTGATTTTGAGTCAGGTCATGATCTCATAGTACGTGAGTCTGAGCCCCACACTGGGCTCTGTGCTGACAGTGTGGAACCTGCTTCCCTCTCTCTCTGCCCTTCCCCCACCTCAAAATAAATAAATAAACTTGAAAAAAAAACACAAAATTCCAGCCATAAATATGCTCTAGAAAAATTGAAGTCCTTCCATTTGCAATGACATGGATGGAGCTAGAGAGTATAGCATTAATTAAAATAAGTCAATCAGAGAAAGATAAATGCCGTATTATTTCATTCATATGTGGAATTTAAGAAAAAACAAACAGCAAAGGAAAAGGAGGGAGGAAAGCAGGGAGGGAAAGAGAAAGAGAGAGAGAGAGAGAGAGAGAGAGAGAGAGAGACAAGCCAGGAGACAAACTCTTTATAGAGAATAGACTGATGGTTATCAGAGGGGAGGTAGGTGGAGGAATGGGTGAAATATGTGATAGAGATTAAGGTGTGCACTTGTGATGAGCACTGTGTGATATATGAAATTGTTGTATCACTGTTTTGTATGCCTGAAACGAACATAACACTGTATGTTAAATATACTGGAATTAAAATAAAAAAGAAGAGTTGCTTTGACAGGGAATAGCATTATTTCACTGTCTTATTCTATCTTTACATCATGCATTATTATGCTTATCACTGCTTCCTCAACATCCTCCAAGACTGTTATTTAAACACTAAATAGTTTCACCAATGAGAAAAGCTTGACAGGTTAAAGTTAGTACATTTAATCATAACTAGAAGTCAAAACTATAAGCAACAGGATCATATATATGTTTAGGGTTCTAAGGAAACAGGTCAATACATTCTCTGCTTGAGTATATGGCTGTTGTCCTAATCCATTTATCTGTGTTCAACTGACATAAAAATGTAAAAGTACTCTGGTAAGGTCAAAAGTAGTATGCAAATGGAACATCTGGGTGGCTCAGTAGGTTAAATGTCAGACTCTTGGTTTCAGCTCAGGTCATGATCTCATAGTTTGTGGGTTCGAGCCCCACATCAGGCTTTGTGCTGACAATGCAGAGATTGCTTGGTATTCTCTCTCTCTCCCTCTCTCTGCCCCTCCCACATCTCTCCCTCAAAATAAATAAAAAATAAAAGTTAAAAAAAGTAATATGCAAATGAAAATTAATAGAAGTATTAGATACATACATTCTAACCTACTACAGAGTTTAGCAGGAAGTAAATACCATAGAACAGTAGGAAGTATAACATTTTGCAAAATATTTTAAATTTAATTTTGGAGATAACATACCATTAGCCACATATCCCAGCTGTGGTATAAGTTGTTCATCTTTACAATTTTCCCGTCCTGGTACTAGTCTTTGGAATTTTGTAGGATGCGGATTGCCATCAACATCCACCAAGAATGGGGGAGGCATGAGGTGAGGAGCTTGTTGGGTCTGTTCATCCAGTACATAGTTGTTGGCATCACGGATAAGAGGTCGATAATCCGTGTGGAAGAACATCTGATCTGGAATCTTTATCACAGGTTTTAAGTATTTAACATGCACAGGGAATTAATTTTCATTCCTAAAGAACATGCACTTTTCAAACCAGATACTTTTTGCATTCCCTTATAGCCCTCTATTGCTATATGTTTCCTCTAGGTAGAAGTGAATCACCTGAATTGTAATCCTATCTTTTCTCCACAAAATCCTATAATCTGTATTAATTTCTGGCCCTATATCATATTTCTCCAACTAGCATATGAAGAATGAGAGCAATAACATAGTAGATAAAATTACATATTTTTATTTAAGTTGCAAATATCATACAAACCTTTATAACTATTTTTTTTTTTTTTCAAATATGAACTGATTAAGTATAATATAAATGGCAAAGCAGGTAAATACCAAATGCATCAAAGACACTCAAAGGTGATACAAGTATTGAGCTAAACTCAATGATTCTGAGTTCTCTTCCAACTCCAAGAATCTATAATCTATTCCAAATTCATAGCTAGTAAAATATAAAGAACCAATTAAGTTAGTTTCCAAAGTATTTTAGCAAGATGGATAATAGGTAAAGTGGCCAAGGAAGAAAATGAACATTTGGTCACCAGCTATTTGTTTCCAATTTATGATAAGTAGAGAATGCAATCTGGTAAACTTGTTTTCCCATTACACCTAAAGGCCAGTACAGAGAATATGTTCTAAGTAAAAGGATTTCCTAATGAATTTTTATTTTTATTTTTTTTTTAATTTTTTTAAAGTTTTTATTTATTTTTGACAGAGAGTGAGAGAGAGAGCACGAGCGTGAGCTGGAAAGGGGCAGAGAGAGAGAGACACAGAATCTGAAGCAGGCTCCAGGCTCTGAACTGTCAGCACAGAGCCTGATGCGGGGCTCGGACTCACAAATCGTGAGATCATAACCTGGGCCGAACTCAGATGCTACACCAACTGAGCCACCCAGGAGCCCTTATTTTTTTTATTTTTTTAATGTTTATTTTTGAGAGAGAGAGAGAGAGAGCGAGCATGAGCGGGGGAGGGGCAGAGAGAGAGAGAGAGAGAGAGAGAGAGAGACAGAATCTGAAGCAGGCTCCAGGCTCTGAGCTGTCAGCACAGAGCCCAATGCGGAGCTCGAACTCACGAACCATGAGATCATGACCTGAGCCGAAGTTGGACGCTCAACTGACTGAGCCACCCAGGCGCCCCCGCTAATGAATTTTTATATCTACATCACCCTATATCTTAATAGTGATTCAAACTGTGAAGCTTATGTTCTGGCAGTGATGAAAAATTTTACCAAGAAAAGTGACTTGGTTATTTCATATCTGTTGACATACAATGGCCCTTATTAACTAGAAGACTTCAAATAAAATTTATGAATGATATAATCCAAAATTATAGTGTATAACAAAAATTAAAGAGACTAACCTTTTCATAGTATTTACTGCATCCAAAACCAAAAAGCAGCAAATGCCCATGAGAATCTGTGCAGGCAAAATGGTTTCCATCTGGTGAAAATTTACAATCAAACACTGCACCATGGCCTTGGCCTTCAATCTGAAAATTAGAGGAGTCACTTTAAGTCATTTTAAGAGGTGATTTTTCAAATAATAAGTAGGCAATAGATTCTTCTTCTTAATATCTTGGATTCTATAATGTACCAACATTCTAATGTACTCTCTGGCTTCTGCAGCCAGAATCCTACTGAAACAGTAAAGCTCTGTAAGATGTTAGGAAGAATCAAAATGCATTAGATGGCACCAAACATTACCAGCAATGTCATATCTTAGAAGTACTAAATGAGTGACTGAGACACAACCAAAATGACAAAAACACTACCTCAGCAAATCTTAAATTGTAATGCAAGTAAGCCTTAAAATAACCTTCCTAAAATTAAAGCACACAAATCAATTTTACTAACAAAAGACAGAGGGTATTAACAGTCTAGAACTATACAAAGCCTCAAAAGTTGACAATGTAGAAATGTTTACTGAGAACTATTCTTCAGAGAGGAACAATAAATATGGAGGATATGAGTATTCCCATTACCATAGAAGGGTATTCTACTGGGAAAAGAGATAGCTCATCAGATTTTTCCAGGGTTTGTATGAAATATATCTTAACAGTAACTATACCTCCAATTCCACATTTGCCAGACAACTTCCTGATTACTAACTAAACCATAAGGGGTTTACCAGAGGCAGATACAATACAGTCACTGTTATGATAATATACATTAGGATTATTGTTTAAATATTAACCTTTTTGTGATTTTGGCTAGTGTTAGCTCCAAAAGAGTTTCTAGAGTTTAGAGCTGGGCACAAGAATTTGGAAAACGCTAATGCCATGATAACAGAGTCATTCTGAAAGGTGTAATTCTCGACTGGCCTTACTCTCAGGTCTTGAGACATTCTCTAAGTTACTGTATGGATTTAAACACAGATGATAAGAGGTTCCTTGGCACTTAGTACACTTTAATTACCAAGCTGGCATATAAGAGATGTCCATTATAATATGAACTAAGCACAGATTTTCCTTACCATGTTAAAATAATTCCGAATTTTGGTCCCCCGGTCAAGATCCCAAATAAAAATGTTCCCATCATGACCAGCTGAAAGTATAATCCTTTGATCAAATGGATGTGCTTCCAAAACAAATACTTCATCATCATGTCCCTGTGATAAAAGCAATATTAAACATGAAAAGCAACACCGAGTATCTGGTTTATTCAGCCAAAAGGTCTCTGGAGTGTGCTATCAACCTGGTTCACGTGAATTTATGCACACCACAGCACTTACTACAATGGGCACTACAAGAAATGGTTCTATTAGTGTTCCTTATATGTTTACATGCTGATTTCAAAAAGTATTCAATAGAAGATGCAGAAAGGTGTTTAAAATGTAGTCCAAAAACAGTTACAGGTCATTACCAGGCCCCCGAAATAGAATTCATATTTCTATGACTCTTCTATTTAAAATACCAACAGAAAATGGGACAAACAGAATTTTTCACTAACACCCAATTCTGCAACAGAGATAACAGACAAACCTTCACTGTTCTTCATCCAGCATTCTATCCCTATTATTCAAATTGCATTTTGGAAGGCCCCGTGGTACATCAAACAAAAAAGCATAGTGATTCTGCCCTTTATCTACTTTATACTTGAAGGTTTCATTAATATGCTATCTGAAAAATGGGTTTACTGTTTTATAAAAAGGTTTGAAAACCAATGCTCTCTGTATGTTTCCCTTACTAATGAATATCGGCATATTCAGATCAAGAGTCTGCAACTGTAGCCTGCCAGCCAAATCTAACCCCTAGCCATTTTTGTACAAATCTAACCTCTCGATATATCAGATAAAGAGTCTGCAACTGTAGCCTGCCGGCCAAATCTAACCCCTAGCCATTTTTGTACACACAGCCTGTGAGATTAGAATGGTTTTTACATGTTTAAAAGGCTGTAAAACATCAAAGAATATGCAACAAAGACCATATGTGGCCTGCAAAGTCTAAAATACTTACTACTTGGCCTCTTAAAAAAATAGTTTGCCAACACCTAATTCAGATCATTGTTAAGAAGAATACATGATTAACAATAGGCTCCAAGTTTAGAAAAGCATGCATGACATCCTGAAGTTGCATTTCACTTAGAAAAACATCAGCGTATTACACATCAAGAGCTTTTAGAAATCATCATATCTTATGACCCTAAAATGTGCATTTTATCCCAAATCATTGTACAAAAAATGGAATAATAGAGCATCCTACCATATTGCCATTATGGACAAAAAATATAACTTGCTGCAAAATAAATGCATACTGGCTCAAAATGTATAGGTAAAATCACATTACAATAAATACTGTCACAACTTAAAGTTTACCAAAACTCTTTTCCCAGTGACTACTAAAAAGTTACTTCTTTGTTATATGCTAAATGATCAACTTGATATAACAAAAACTTTCTAAGGTCCCTAAAAAGTAAACAATAAAATTACTTTGTTAAACTCAAATGATAATGTTACAGTGATTTCCGTGTACACTGGGAAAGAGAAGCTTTTAAATAGGGGATTTTATTTGTTGGTCACATGCCTTAGGATAGGACATAGTCACTGGATCATAGGGAACAAAACCTAATCAAATTCAGTAATGTCTTAAGATATATCATCTGCCTTAAGGCACACTTCTATCTCCACCACTGCCACACAAATCCAAATCATCATCATGGCCAAGGCCCATCCTAAAGTCTACTCAGAGTCACTCTTATCTCCATTACAATCTATTTTCTATTCTGTTACCAGAATTATAAAGGTATTTTTCAAAAGCAAAATTCACAAGTCATTCCTTAGCTTTTAAACCTTTAAATGGTTTCCTATTGGTCTAGGAGAGATCCCATAAGACCTTAAGTAGTCTGCCCCTGTCTATTTCTCCAGTCCTATCTGGTGACACTCTTTCTGCTCTCCATGCTCTAGCCAAAAATTGGCTTTCTTTCAACCCCCTTGTACCTCAAGACCTTTGAGTTCTTTACCCTCTGCCTGTAAGGACCTCCCAACTTCCTCACATACGTAATTTATCAAATATTTATTGATACTGTACCATATTGAGACAGAAAATAAACAAAATATAATAAGTAAATATCAGGTAGTGATAAATGCCATGATGAAAATAAAGGTGACTGAATAAGACAAAGACTGGAAGGCTACTCTAGATTGTTTGATCAGGGAAGGCCTTGTGAAGGAGGTGACATTTAGGCTGAGACCTGGGTAATTTCTACATATCTTTCAAATCTTAACCCAAATTTTACTTCCTCAAGAAGCTTTCCTCCTAAACCAGGTTTGGTCACCCTATTAGAAACTTGCACTGTATTTTGTACTTTTCTTTCTTAACATTTAATTAAAAATTTTTTGTTTGTTTTTGTTGTCGTTTTTTTTCTTAATAGGCTGTAAATTCTAGGATGACAGGGACTCTTTAATTTACTATTGATTCGTAACATCTAATTCAGCTGCTGGCACATAGTAGATGCTCAGTAAGTATTTGCAGAATGGAAGAACTTTACCCCACACATTAAGACCCTGATAAATTAAAGAAAAAATTTTAATATTTATTTATTTTTGAGAGAGAGAGAAAGAGAGACAGCTCAAGTGGGGGAAAGGCAGACAAAGAGGGAGACACAGAATCTGAAGCAGGCTCCAGGCTCTGAGCTGTCAGCACAGAGCCCGATGCAGGGCTCGAACTCACGAACAGTGAGCTGAAGTCGAATGCTTAACCCACTGAGCTGAAGTCGAATGCTTAACCCACTGAGCCACCTAGGCGCCCCAACCCTGATAAATTAAAAAAAATTTTTTTTAATGTTTATTTATTTTTGACAGAGAGACAGAACATGAGCGGCGGAGGGGCAGAGAGAGGGAGACAGAATCCAAAGCAGGCTCCAGGCTCTGGGCTGTCAGCACAGAGCCCGACGTGGGTTTCAAACTCACAGACTGCAAGATCACGACCTGAGCCGAAGTCGGAC
The DNA here is from genome assembly GCF_018350155.1 of Leopardus geoffroyi. Classification (NCBI taxonomy): domain Eukaryota; kingdom Metazoa; phylum Chordata; class Mammalia; order Carnivora; family Felidae; genus Leopardus; species Leopardus geoffroyi. The sequence continues at coordinate 66,661,693 of NC_059343.1, forward strand.
GCTCAACCGACTGAGCCACCTAGGCGCCCCACAGACCCTGATAAATTTTTAACATAGAAAATATAAATATCAAAACTAAACAGATTTGACTGTAATAAGGAATAAAAATAGTCCATTCTAAAATTTTTTTCACTAAAATTCACTGAAGACAGATGACCCATGAGCCCATGGGAATAGTACCATTAAACAGAACTCTAAATTAAGGTACTTATTAAGACAGGATTTTACACAGATTTGAAAACCAGTAGCTATAACCTGAACTTTGAAATTGGGAATTTTAGACATATGGACTTGTGCTGTCTAATACTATAGCCACTAGCCACATGTAGCTATTAAGCATCTGAAATATGGCTAGTCCAAATTGAGATGTTGTTTAAGTATACAATAAAACACTAGATTTCAAAGATTTAGTATTTTTTAATGTTTATTTATTTTGAGAGAGGCAGAGAGGGAGAGAGAGAGAATCCCAAGCAGGCTCCATGCTCAATGCAGACCCTGACATGGGGTTGATCTCATGACCATGAGATCATGACCTGAGCCAAAATCAAGAGTTGGAGGCCTAACTGATGGAGCCACCCAGAAGCCCCCAAATATTTAGTATTTTTAAATGTAAAATATTTAATTAATAATTTTTATATTAATTACATGTTGAAATGCTACTATTTTGGATCTACTAGGTTAAATAAAATATGTTATTAAAATTAATTTCACCTGTTGTGCTTTACTTTTTCTGTTTCAGCTACTAGAAAAATTAATATTACATATGTGGCTCACATTATATTTCTATTGGATCATGCTGCATAGACAAACAGTTCTTAATAAGAAAACAGTATACATTTTTCTACACATATTAACAGAAACTTGTATCAGGGAATAGGGAAAAGCAAAAGGGGTAAAGAATTGGTTAAACATTAAAAAAAAAAAAAGAATCTAAAACTCCACTAACACAGTTTTAGGGTTTTATTTAGAAAAGAGAATTTGGAGTTATATGGAAATCCTCCCTAAATTAAACACATTCTTTAGAAACCTCAGATATATATAATATTATAGATAATATTATTATATTATTACCTTACTATAGATAAGATTATCTCAAATAGGAGTCAAATAAAGATGATAACCATGGCATACTACAAAGCAAAGTGAGTCACAAGAATTAGATTCTAGCCCCTATCATTTACTACTTTGTACATCATATGGGAATCACTTGGCCTTTGTCCTTCAAGTATTTATGAACTGATAATTGAAGCAGATAGGAAAAAAGCTTTTAAGTGGCATTTAACCTGAAGTGTACATGATAAACCAACAAGCCTGCCCATGTGATTTCTGCTATTAATCCCATCAACTTTTCATGTCACAAATATTGCAGCCTTTTACAACAACAAATACATTTTTTAAAAGAGGCAAAGCCACCTTTTCCCTCCTACTTCTTCCTCTTACCTCTACTTCTTGCATAAACTAAACCCTGAAGGCAAAATATAAAGGATACCCTTGTCAAAATAAAGTAGGCTCTACCCCTAAAATAGTAACAACAAAAATCCCAACTCATACTAAAAGCAAAATAACTCACATATCTTTGACTGCATTTAACAAAATAAATAATTATAAGACCTCAAAAGGATCTTGAAAAGTTTTTGTATCTGCTTTTAGCAGCTATACCATGTGCCATCCTTATTTTGCAGAGGTGGCTGAAATAATTGCTTCCCTGATAGTAAGTCACAGAAAGTAAACTAAAACTTAAATTTCCTGTCTTCTAGAATAACGCCCTTTTGATCATTGTAATTATTCCAAGAATACTTACAGATAAAGTATGAAGAAGTTGCCCTGTGACAGAATTCCATACTTTCAAAAGGAAATTGTTCACTGCAGTAATAACTGTGGTGTCATAGCGATCCCAGGCCACCATAGTCACTTTAAGTTTAGTGACCTTGTCTTCTCCAGATGGCAAATTATTCCTAAGTAAAATAATTTTCAATATTCATACATTGTAAATTATTAACAAAGGTACATCTAAAATAGCAAATTATGAAAAAAAAATCTTCTCCAGGAGCTTGCAAATTTTTAGTTTAAAAATCCTAAACTAAAAATACATTTAAGTACTCACAAAATAAAATAATAAAAGTATTTAAATAGGGCAATACCCATAGCTTATTTTAGGGAAAAAAAAGACACAAAATGACAAAAAAAAATCGTCGTTAGTTACACAAGGACAAAACAAAAGTGAAACTAGAAAAAAACATCTACAAATTCCTTGAAAAATGAAATACAAAGTCATGTTGCCTACCAGAAAATATGAAGAAAAATATAATGGACATTTTATTACCTTAAATAATAAATGTTTGAAACTAATAGGCCTTATTAAAAAGCAGCAAAAAAATTCATTAACTTTTGATTTAACTGAATATGACATGAATAGCTGGCTATGACTACAATGTAAGTTCTATATTGTTATTAATGGAAGACAGTTAATTTCAGAGTTATACCATATAGAAACTGTAATGTTCTAAAGAGGTAATTGTGTATCTTCCAATCAACAGGGAAGATGATTAAAAAGAATGCTGATTAAGTGTATTTATATTGTCCAGTGGGAATGCTAACAATATCAAACATTATAAAGGTATCCTCAGTAAGACAGTTAAATTTATGATTTAATTAATAATTTTTATATTAATTACATAAATAAATGTTGACATTTAATAGGGACAACCCTCAAAGTAGAAAGTAGTATAGATAGATATGAAAAATTACCTATAGAAAATTAAGGCAGAAAATAACTCTGGGCATTAGTAGAGCAGAGATCTTTGGGTCACAAGGGACCAGAATTTTGAATGACTCAGCAATGTTCCTACCATCCAGTCTGTCAATCAATAGCAAAAGGTAATTTACTTAGAGACTAAATACAGATGCAAACTTCAGGTCCATCAGTTAACTCCTAACTATTTACTAATCTAAAAAGATATTTTAATTATTAAATATAATTCAGTAATGTAACAGATACTATAACCATATGAGAACTACTGAAATATCTAACATCCAATCTTACCCAGTCATTTTAGTAGCCATATCTAGCACTATACTCTTCCATTCTTGTTGCTGATATTGCCAAATTCTTGCTGTTCCATCTCTACTTCCACTAACAAATCTTAAACTGCAAAGAAACAGTTAAAATACCTTTATTATATTCTTCCAAAATAGAAATCCCTTTTTTCTAATTATGAAAGTAATACATTCATCCCCATACACTCCTAGGAGGAATGAAAATGATACACTTTGGAAAACACTTTGGCAGTTTCTCAAAATGATAAACACAGTCACCATGTAACTCAACAATTCTACTCCCAGGTAAAAATCCAAGAGAAATGACACATAAGTCCACATAAAAACTTGTACATGAGTATCCATGGCATTATTCATCATAAGCCAAAAAGTGGAAACAACCCAAATGTCCATCAACTAATAAAGAGATAAACAAACTGTGGTATCCATACAATCAAATAGTATTCAGCAATAAAAATAAATGAAATAATGATACATGTTGCAACATGGTTGAATCTTGAAAACATTACACTAAGTCAAGGAAGTCAGTCACCAAAGACTACATATTGTATAATTCAACTTATATAAAATTTCCAGAATAGACAAACCTATAAAGATAAAAAGTGGATTAATGGTTGCCCAGAGTTAAGGGTGGGGGTGTAAAGAGGTTGGGGAATGATAACTAAAGGGTATGGGAATTTTGGGGGTGCTAAAAATGTTCTAAAATTGATGGTGGTGAAGGTTATACAACCCTGTGAATACACTAAAAACCACTGAAATGTTATATGCATTAAATCTCAATAAAACTTACAAAAATACATTCATTCATACACCCATAATTCTATCATTGTTCATACTTTCATTTCTATTCTTCTAGACTCTATTACAGGCATACATAAACACATATATTTCCCCCTATAGGAAACAGAATTGTACTATATATTTTATGTTTTTCCCCAACTTAAGTGTTATTTCATAGACACATTTCTAGGTTTACAAATATAAAACTACCATCACTTTTAATAAGAGTTCAACTATATGGATGTATCAATTTAATTTAATCAGTCCCTAATGGTAAATATTTATACTACTTCCATTCGTCACCATAATAAATAAGCTTGTAATGAATATCTCTATACATATTTTATACAATCTTATACATATCTTTGCTGAATCAAATGGTAGAAACATTTTTAAAGTTTTTGACAAATTATTTCCCTAAAAAATTTTTTTAACAATTTACAATCTCATCAAAAGTTGTGGGAGACTGAGTGCCCATTTTCCTTAAACCCTTGGCAATACTGGGTGCTAACATTCTTCATTATCCTGTCATTGTGAAAGAAAAAAATGTTACTTTTATTCTAAACTGTATCTTTAATTATTTTTAAAATAAAATTGGACATCTTTTGTTTATTGTCCACATAACTAATAAAGATAAAATAATGTTTGTCCTTTAAGGAAAAGGCAAAGAATTAAAAACTTCAGTTTCCTCTAGCATGAAAGAATCATAGCTATACAAACCTTCAAATGTATAACTCAGTATAGTGCAATAAGCCAACCCCAAAAAATTATTTGAAGGTTTTTTCATTCCTAATATAAACTTCACTCTATGTGGACCATCATTATTTTACTCTCACATTTAATAAAGATGAACAAATTCATCACAGTAATCACGCACTGTCTGAAAAATATTTACAAATAAAACGTGGTCAAAAAAATTAAAAAATAAAAATAAAATAAAAATAAAACATGGTCACCCACATACAGTCCTTGTAGAAATATATGGATACAAATTTATGTTAAGTAGTTACATTTTTAAATCTATTCTAGGTCAATTTTTAGACTAGGGCAAAAGATAATCATATTTTTGGTATCAAATATTTGAGAGCATGTACAAATACCTGTATATAATTTCTGAGTTTCAGACACAGAAAATATGCATCATATGAGTAGTAGAGATAATAAGTAATACAGATTTTCAGAGGAAGACCATATGGCTAAAATCTGGAGCAGTCAGAAAAGGCTTCAGGTAGAGCATGAACCTTAAAAGGAAGATAGGACTTAGGCAAGAAGAGAAAGGGACTGGAGGGAGAAGAAAAATAGAGTGAAGGATAGGGAAAGGGAGAGGGAGTCTGTAGGAGATGAAGAGAAAGAGTGAGGGGGAGTAGGGGATGATATTTCTGGGTAAGAATGGTGTGCAGTAAAGCATAAGCAAAGAAATGAATGAGAGAATAGACAGAGAAGACAGACAGAAATACACAAGTATAGATGTGGAATGTAACAGAAGCAATGGTTAAGTCAATTAGGCTAGATGTAAATATTTATATGGGAATAGTAAATGAGTAAAGAATGTAAGGTCTAAGTCAAGTTATAGAAAGTTCGGAATTCGAGGCTATGACATTTGAATTCTATTCTATAGAAAAAGAGAAAACACTAAAGATTTCTGAACAGAGCAATGTGGATCTGGCAGAAATGGACAGGATATATTTAGAAAGGAGAAGAAAACTGAAAGTAATGGGTCAAATAATAGAATCCTTGACTGAAGTGAGTGATAACAGAAATGGAAAAATAAAATAAACAAAAAAGAAGCCAGTCATAAAGGAAGAACTGATTAAGTATGGCTACTACTTGGACAGCTGTTTAAAAGAGATGGGGTAACAATGTCATCAAAAATAGACAAGGGTTTTCATCTTATGAAACTGAACAGAAATAAAGTATTATAGCAGATGGTGCTACTTCTGAAGGAATAGAGGTAAAATATATAAAAACTCTGTTTACACAGATATGCACTACATAGTTACCTGTCTCCATTGTTACAGAACTGAACAGCAACAACTTTGTCCTAAGACATAAAACAACAGATTTTTGGTTAGAGTTAATTTATTTGTAAAATGAATAAAGTACTCTCCCCTTCAAATTCACATACAAAAGCATCATGAAGTCGAATTTTCAATGCTATGATTTTCTTGGGAAAAAAACCCAATTTTCTTTTAAAAAATTAATGAAGGCTAAACCAATGCATTAACTGAGGAGGAATACTTACTAGCAGTAATTTGAGACAAACCAGACATAAGCAAAAGCTGTTTCTAAATCATAATCTCGAGACAGTTTTGAATAGATATTAGTTTATTATGTCTCCCATAATAAGACAGCCCACTAACCTAAAATGCCACCTTAAAATAGCTGATTTAATAGTTAACTAAATCTCCCTCTTAAATTTTTTTTTAATTTCAGAAAATAAATCAGCCATTTCCTGTTTCTCACATGGTTCATTCAATTATTTTACAAAGGATTCATCCGCCTGTAGGTACTATATATACTTCTGCTTGAGTCTTCTTTTATAATGACTAAGTTATACTTTTATGATATAATGTGTATTGTAGTGATGAGAAGATTAAAGTGTAAGCCAGAATGTGCATCTTCCTTCTCTTTATTCCTTGATAATAAAGCTAAAATGTACCCTCAAATGTTGAGCACATTTTCACAAACCACTCCGTGGCTTAGCTGCATTTGAATTTTTAATAAAAAGCTCAGATATTAAATGTCTTTATATTTAATTACTTTTCATTTTAAAAAATTATTAAACTGTCTTCATATGTTCAGAGGTAGCCATGATTCATACTGCTCTATGATTTCACTGTAGTATTTATCTGACAGATTCTGGATTCTCACTGCCCTTTGCAATAACTGGTATTAGATGTTCTGAAAGGACATCTTATTTTTAATGACCAACAACAGCCACTGGCTTAAAAAAAAAATGACTAACAACAGCCACTGACTTCAACAGGGAGAATTTAGATTTCCTGACTTTCTCTTAGCTGGACCGCTATAAAAAAAACTCCACAAAACTCTACTAATCAATTTTTCTTCATCTCATCCCCACTGAATTCTTGCCCATTGTTTTCACTACCTCCTTCTCACTCAGCTCCCAATAACCTGACTAAGTAGGTTAGATGGTAATTATAAAGATGCCTCCTTTGTATACTCTAGTACAAATGTATTTCTCCCACTGGATAGTCTCAGATTGTGATCTTTATGGATTTCTTAAGTTTTTCTCTTTCATAATTTGAGTAATATTCTAGGACTTTAGCATCTAGGAATAAGTTACAGCAAGGTAAGAGCTCACCTTGGCTCAGTAACTGTTCATAAGTAACTGTTCAATTATGTTTATGGGATGGGACAAAATCAGGAAGTTGTTTCTAAAAGCTGAAGGAGAAGGTTTCTAGTGTCTCTTTTACTGCAAATTTCAGGAACATGATTGATTTTGTAACTCACAAAGTATCTTTTCCTAAAAGTCATCATTCAGGGAAATTGTGTGTGTTTTATTGATGTGCACTAACACTATTGCAAATGAAAGGTCAACAGTACTAAGAATAGTAACCTTAAGAATTGCAAAGCTGAGTGCTTTCAATTGCTGACTATATCGCTTTGACAATGAGGTACATGAGATACACAGTAAGCTGAAAAACAAGTACTCCCATATACCACAGGAAATAATTATCTAGAGAAAAAGGTAATGAAAGAAAGAGGGGTTAGAGATGAAAGGTACATAGGTATATGAAAAAACTGGTTCCAAGCTTCCTGAAAAGGAAAGTGGAAATAGCTTGAGTGGACAAGTTCCAGTCATCAATGGCTGTCACCCACGGATAAAGCTGTTCCCTGCTGTTATTGATAACTGAGTAGGATTAGATTTCAGGAGTCTTTGAGAGCAATCTGCAACAATCATACTAAAATCGACAGGCTAAATTAGTAAATTAATTTTTCCTAAGATATACTTAATATGTCTTTTGCTTATTTTTTTGGTGTAAATTGGCATATAGCATCATATAAGTTTCAGCTGTACAATATTATAACTTGATATTTATATATACTACAAAGTGATCACCACCATAAATCTAGTTACCATCCATCAACATACATTTGAGCACTGTCACCCATCCCCCAACACCCTTTTCCCTCTGGTAACCACCAAACGCTGTATCTATGAGTTTATTTTTGTTTAGTTTTGTTTGTTCCTTTGTTTTGTTACTTTAGAATTCACATATACTGAAATCATGTTATTTGCCTTACTCCGTCAGATTTTTCATTTAGCATAATATCCTCAAGGTCCATCCATATTGTCACAAATGGCAAGATTTCCTTATATGTGGCTGAGTGGTATTCTAGTGTGTGTGTGTATGTGGTGTGTGTGTGCGTGCACGTGCAACACATCTTTATCCATTCATCCATGGATAGACACTTAGGTTGTTTGCACTTTCTGGCTACTATAAATAATGTTGCGATGAACATAGGGGTGCATATATCTTCTTGAATTAGTGTTTTTATATTCATCAATAAATACTCAGAACTGGGGCGTCTGGGTGGCTTAGTCGGTTAAGCGTCCAACTTCGGCTCAAGTCATGATCTTGCGGTTCGTGGGTTCGAGCCCCACATGGGGCTTTGCACTTACAGCTCAGAGCCTGGAGTCTGTTTCAGATTCTGTGTCTCCCTCTCTTTCTGCTCCTCCCCTGTTCGCACTCTGTCTCTGTCTCTCTCAAAATTAAATAAACATTAAAAAATTTTAAATAAATACTCAGAAGTGGACTATTTAGATCATATGGTAGTTCTATTTTTAATTTTTTGACAAATATCCATATTGCTTTCCATAGTGGCTACACCAATTTACATTCCCACCAATAGTGTATGAGAGTACCCTTTCCTACACATCTTCTCCAACACTTATTATTGTTTGTCTTTCTGATAACACCCATTCTACTAGGTTTGAGGTGATATCTCATCGCAGTTTTCATTTGCATTTACCTGATAATTAGTGATGTTGAACATGTTTTCATGTGATTGTTGGCCATATATATGTCTTCTTTAGAAAAAATGTTTATTTAGTTCCTCTGCCCAGTTTTTATTTGGGTTGATTTTTTATTGTTGAGTTATATGACTTTATATATTTTGGATATTAACCCCTTAGTGGATATATGATTTATAAATATCTTTTCCCATTTAGTGGGTTGCCTTTTTGTTTTACTAATGTTTTCCTTCACTGTGCAGTAGCTTTTTAAGATGTAGTCCTATTTGCTTATTTTTGCTTTTGTCTCCCTTCCCTATAGACCCAGATTTACAAAAAAATTCACTAAGACAAATGCCAAGGACCTTACCAATGTTGGGAAAGTCATCAAAAAGATGTGAATGCCAGTTGACCTGTGAGCTGGACCCCAGGCGATTGGAGGGTCCTCACCTTCTTCCACATCCTTGGAATATGGGTTCCCACTCCCAGAGGCTATTCCAAGGACAAAGCCTTGAGATTATGATGTGGTATTGAGAACATCTGCACAGTATACTTGAGTGAACACAGTTAAGGCTTCTTTATAAACTTTTAAGATTTGGCGGGCAGGCACAAAGATCCATTTGTCTTGCTGCCACCCAAGACAAGCCTCATGTGTAAATTTTGTTTGCTTATTAAAATTGCCACCTACCAACCTAGAGTGGCCTACCTCTTTCTTTGGTCTTTCTCTGCCCTCTGGGTTATATGGGCCAGTTTCAGATTAAATCCAAGAAGTTCCCAAGAAGGTTATAAACTGGCAATTGGCAAGCCAGACAGGAGACCAAAGAAATGGGCCTTGGGAATGAGGCATCTGCAGTAAATATACCAAATCAGCCATCAACTTCTGTGGGAGGAAGGTGCCTATATGTTAGATACTTTTGGACTACTGCATGAGTATGGGGATACCCAGAAAATGCCACCCAGTGTAATGTACTTGTTGGAGGAAATGCACATACCACATTGAGGCAGAGAAGGGAAACACGTGGTTGCCACAGTGGGTCTCTACTGTGAGTAGTTCAGCTAGCTACCAATGCCCAACTAAAGGCTGAAGCTCAAGTTAGAAAGTTAGTACAGCTGAGGTTAGAAATGGACATACGAGTGTCCACTACTCTGCTAGCTCTGGGGCTGGCAGCCAAGATGGAAGAGCAGAATAATAAATTAAATACTTTAGTGTGCTTTTTGCAAAGCAAGGAGGGTGCAAGCTGCCATGTGTTAAGATATGAGAACTTACAACAGAGCCTGATTAGGATGCTAAGAGGTGGAAACTTGGAGAAAATTATGCAAATGAAGAGGAGGATGTTGTGGTAATTGGTGAGGAAACAGATAAAATGCCCCATACCATCTCACCCCTAATCTTAAATAGCAATTGCCCCAAAACTCCTAGGAAAAAACTTAACATCTTTCTTTGTCCCTTGAAGTTTATAAATCTTATCATGTCTTTGAAATATCAACACCCCTGGAGATAACGAAAACACTGCCAGAAAAAAATAATACAGACTGCTATAGTTCTCTCATCAACTGCATTATGATGAACTCTCATCAAATCAAATGGCCATTTTTAAGTCTTCTGTCATTTGCAGTTGCTGTTTTGCTCTGATGCTTTGCAAAAAATGTCCCTACAAAAGTGCTTCATCTTCAAGAAAACTCATGGAAAAGACTTTGACAGGTTTCTGATAACTAAGATTAAACCTTCATTTTGGATATATTAATGAACCTTTCAAGTGTTCCCCCAAGGTTACATGCATAGCCATAAAGTATGTCATAGGATGGAGGCAGTTGGGGACCTATTGCTGTTTTCCTTCTCCCATCAGCAAAATGGGTCCATTACATTGATAATATCATGTTAACATGTAAAGATTTACCTCTGCTGCAGGACACCTGCAGGCTTTGCTCAGGAACATCTGTGAGGAAGAAGATGGGCAATGAACCCGAAGAAAATTTAAGGCCCAGACACTGCCATAAAGTTTTGGGTGTCATCTGGTCAGCTAAGACCCATAAATCTGTAACTGAAAAGGTGCAAGCCTAACCAACCCCTAAGAATGTAAAAGAGGTGTAATCCTTTATAGGGATTTTGGGGGTTTGGAAGACATTTAATCTGCACCTGGCATAGTACTCCCCATTCCTTACACTGCCTAGTAAAGAATGGACACATATGGGATTGGGGACCACAGCAGCAAGCTGCCTCTTGAGAAGTCAAAAATACTAATAAAACAGATTAAAACCCTGGGCATCTCCTACGCAGCACTACCATTTGAGTTAGATATGTCTATGACTCCAAACGATGGCAGAGATAACAAAAGGGGAGGATGGCCCTGGGATTTGGGTTCCAGCTCCAGAAGTGGGTAAAGCCCCAATATACCTCATAGAATAATAGCTCCTAGCAATGTACATAGTGCTCCTCCAGGTAAAGCCTCTCACATAGCAGTCAGGACAGCAGCCAGTGCACTTAGCTCAGAGTGGTCTTGGCTGCTGATCACTCATGAGCCCTGGCCATTAGCCCTTTGTACTGTTAATTAGGCTATTCTACAGGGATTAAATTTAAGGCCTGAACAATGGGAAGCTGAGGGGCAGATGACCATTAAAAAGTCCTTGTGGGGTCAAGATATATATAAAATGACATTTGGGGCCATCTACAAGAGGCTGAAGTGATTCTCACTGTTTTTCCTGCCCTAGCTCTTAAGACACAGACACCCCTTGGCAATCAAGAAGCTGATGTCCCAGCTCGGGAATAAGCCTTAGCTACTGACCTTTTCAGTAGTGATAGCAGATTGGGTACATAAAAAGAGTGGCTCCCACAATGCCCAAGTATGACAGCATACTGTCAAGGATGCCAGAGACTATCCTCAGAGTCCAGTGACTTGGTTAAAGAAATAAGAGCATGTTGTGTGTTCCAAACAAACCCAAGGTAACTGCCAAAAGACTTGGGCCATCCAATGGAGTTCGCAACCTGTGAGAAACTGGAAAATTGACTATATTGCCCTCCTTTGAGTGAGGGTTGTAAATATGCCTTGGTTTATGTAGACACTGCATCTGGCCTAACCCAAGCTTTTCCCTGCCACCATGTAAACCAGGCTGCCATGATTAGGAGATTATAAAAAAAAAAATTGAGTACCATGTATGAATACCTTCACCAAACACATAACAATCAGAAGTCACATTTCAAAGGCCATGTTGTGCAAGACTGAACAATAAAATATGACATTAAACAAAGGTTCCATCTTCCCTATAACCAACAAACAGCAGGGTTGGTAGAAAGGAAAATGGAATATTAAAACAGCAAATTAGATACTTAACAGGCAAGACCACCCTGACCAACCAATCTAAAATACTGTCCTAGGCTTTAACATATTTAAGTGACCAACCAGTAGGGCCCCACATGTCAGACTAGAGATCCCTGCCTAGGCACCTGATATGTAAAGATACAGAAGTTTCGGGAAACAGCCATTGCCCCAAATCTCACAGTGGATCAACACACTATGCTGTGGAAAACACCAAGCCCCATCATTCCTGAAAAATAAATTATCTACCAGAATTTACAATGCAATGTCCTATGAGATAGGTGACTTACTTCACACCCTGTGGTGAAGAATTACTCAACTTCCACTAACATCCTCTTGTCCTGCTACATGCCAGAGCTGTTAAAATACACTATAACTGAAATGAAACATGCACCACTAAAAGAAGGGAGTAAATGAGGGTCCTGATAATGGCATATCCTGACCCCAGTTCAGTTCTTTACACCTGACAGAACTGCTTCCCCTGTCCAACATTTATGGTATGTGAGGAATAAGCTTAGGAATTCCCTGAGTCTGCACTGATGGATTAACAAGGCATAAAGAATTAAAAAGCCATAGGATGAACACACCTAAGTTTGGGTAAACAAGACTAGGTAAATAAGATTTGACAAACAGGGCAAAGGCCCCCAGTATAGGACAAAGGTATAGGACAACAGCAGAAAGCTGCTTTCACAGGAAGTAAGGACCAAATTAGGTAAACAGGTAAATAGAGCCACAGTGGGGCTAAGTTGCTCAGAGCAGAGCTAATTAGCAAAAAAGGGTGCCTTGTTGACACTGAGATAGCATGCTCTATCTTTCTTGTTCCCTAGGCCAGTTTAGGTCCAGCCTCATGTTTGCTGTAAACAATCTTCCACCCAGCACCAGAATCTTGTTTTGTATTGACCCAAACCCCTAACACCACATATCTCTAAAACCCCCTTCTCCCCACAGCCATGAGTTAATGTTCACGGTTTCATTGTCTCTCTGTGCACACCCATCATGCCAGTAAGTCTTCTGATCCTAATAAAAATCAGGGCTCTTGTCTCCTCCCGGATGTCAGCCTCTCTCACATCTTTTTTTAATTTTTTTTAACGTTTATTTATTTTTGAGACAGAGAGAGAGACAGAGCATGAGCGGGGGAGGAGCAAAGAGAGAGGGAGACACAGAATCGGAAGCAGGCTCCAGGCTCTGAGCCATCAGCCCAGAGCCCAACGCGGGGCTCGAACTCACGGACCGCGAGATCGCGAGATCGTGACCTGAGCTGAAGTCGGATGCTTAACCCACTGAGCCACCCAGGCGCCCCCTCTCTCACATTTTTAACCCTGCATCCCGCTCTCCTGCTGGACAAGAGAGAACGCCAGACCCAGAGTCTAGGACAATGGTATATACAACCAAGTCAAGTTTCTAAAGGTGCTAACCTCCCTCTCCTCAAAGTCAGAAGAAATATTCAGTTCTTCCACTGATCTAACCATTTTGCAACTGTCTTTGTTCCCTCCAGTGGCTTAGAAGGCATTACAGCAAATGTGAAGCCCTTAATAAATTCACTCAGCAAGCATTCAATCATAACAATAAAACCTATCCTTACTATTTTACTGTCCAAAAAAAAAAATGGCAATAGACATTATTATGCCTCAAAAAGAGGTATCTGTGCCATTATCCAAACATAATGTTGTATGTTCACACCTAATGAATCTGTTAATGTATCATCTTTATTAAATCACATGAAACACAAGTGAATGCCCCTAATAATCCAATTCCCAGCTTAGGATACCTAATAAATCAGTCAGTGGCTTAGATCATGGGCTCTTATAAAAAAACAGTTGTCACTGATTTTGAAATCATTGTATTAATCTATGTTTCCTTTATATGTCCCTGTACTGTAACTGTTGCATTAGGCTACAAAGCAGCCAGCCAGCCACCAAAGGAGCCGCTGCAATGCTAATAAAACCCACTACTGACCACTTAAGGCCCATGCACAAGAGGGCACGTGAGATTGTGAACGCTGGTCATGAGAGATGGAATATTGGGGAAGGCCATTGAAAAGATGTGACCATTGGATATTCTTTCCTGCTTTGTCAAAGATTAGTTGTCTATACTTTTGTGGGTCCAATTCTGGAGTCTCTATTCTACTCCTTCGGTCTATGTGTCTGTTTTTGTGCCAATACCATGCTGTCTTGATGATTACAGCTTTGTAGTAGAGGCTAAAGGCTGGGATTGTGATGCCTCCTGCTTTGGTCTTCTTCTTCAATATTACTTTGGCTATTCGGGGCCTTTTGTGGTTCCATATGAATTTTAGGATTGCTTGTTCTAGCTTCGAGAAGAATGTTGGTGCAAATTTGATTGGGATTGCATTGAATGTGTAGATAGCTTTGGGTAGTATTGACATTTTGACAATATTTATTCTTCCAATCCATGAGCATGGAATGTTTTTCCATTTCTTGGCATCTCCTTCAATTTCCTTCATAATCTTTCTATAGTTTTCAGCATACAGATCTTTTACACCTTTGGTTAGGTTTATTCCTAGGTATGATGCTTGGTGCAATTGTGAATGGGATCAGTTTCTTTATTTGTTTTTCTGTTGCTTAATTATTAGTGTATAAGAATGCAACTGATTTCTGTACATTAATTTTGTATCCTGTGACTTTGCTGAATTCATGTATCATTCTAGTAGACTTTTGGTGGAGTCTATCGGGTTTTCCATGTATAGTATCATGTCACCTGCAAAAAGTGAAAGCTTAACTTCATCTGCCAATTTTGATGTCTTTGATCTCCTTTTGGAGTCTGACTGCTGATGCTAGGACTTCCAACACTATGTTAAACAACAGTGGTGAGAGTGGACATCCCTGTCGTTTTCCTGATCTCAGAGGGAAAGCTCTCAGTTTTCCCTATTGAGGATGATATTACCTGTGGGCTTTTCATAAATGGATTTTATTATGTTTAAGTATGTTCCTTTTATCCTGACTTTCTCTAGGGTTTTTATTAAGAACAGATGCTGAATTTTGTCAAATGCTTTAAAGAATATTCAACGGAAAAAAGACAATCTCTTGAAAAAATGGTGCTGGGAGAACTGGACAGCAACATTCAGAAGAATGAAACTAGACCACTTTCTTACATCATTCACAAAAATAAAGTCAAAATGGATGAAGGACCTGAATGTGAGACAGGAAACCATCAAAATCCTAGAGGAGACAGCAGGAAAAAAAAAAACCTCTCTGACCGCAGCCGCAGCAATTTCTTACTTGACACATCTCCAAAGGCAAGGGAATTAAAACCAAAAATGAACTATTGGGACCTCATAAAGAGAAAAAGCTTCTGCACTGCAAAGGAAACAATCCACAAACTAAAAGGCAACTGACAGATTGAGAAAAGATATTTGCAAATGACATATAGGACAAAGGGCTAGTATCCAAAATCTATAAAGAACTCACCAAACTCCACACCTGAAAAACAAATAATCCTGTGAAGGAATGGGCAGAAGACATGAATAGACACTTCTCCAAAGAAGACATCCAGATGGCCAACAGGCACATGAAAAGATGTTCAACGTCACTCCTCCTCAGGGAAATACAAATCAAAACCACACTGAGATATCAAGTCACTCCAGAGTGGCCAAAATGAACAAATCAGGAGACTACAGATGCTGGCGAGGATGTGGAGAAATGGGAACCCTCTTGCACTGTTGGTGGGAATGCAAACTGGTGCAGCCGCTCTGGAAAACAGTGTGGAGGTTCCTCAAAAAATTAAAAATAGATCTACCCTATGACCCATCAGGAGCACTGCTAGGAATTTACCCAAGGGCTGGCTACAGGAGTGCTGATGCATAGGGGCACTTGTACCCCAATGTTTATAGCAGCACTCTCAACAATAGCCAAATTATGGAAAGAGCCTAAATGTCCATCAACTGATGAATGGATAAAGAAACTGTGGTTTATATATACAATGTAATACTACGTGGCAATGAGAAAGAATGAAATATGGCTTTTTATACCAATGTGGATGGGACTGGAGAGTATTATGCTAAGTGAAATAAGTCATACAGAGAAAGATACCATATGTTTTCACTCTTATGTGGATCCTGAAACACTTAACAGAAGACCATGGGAGAGGGGAAGGGGGAAAAAAAAGTTACAGAGAGGGAAGGAGGCAAACCATAAGAGACTCTTAAAAACAGAATAAACTGAGGGTTGATGAGGGGTGGGAGGGAGGGGAAAGTGGGTGATGGGCATTGAGGAGGGCACCTGTTGGGATGACCACTGGGTGTTGTAAGGAAACCAATTTGACAATAAATTTCATACACACACACACATACACACACATATATATTTATATATACATATATGTATATGTGTGTGTGTGTGTATTAAAGAAAAGAAGAAAAGAGAAGAAAAAAGAGAAGAGAAGAGAAGAGAAGAGAAGAGAAGAGAAGAGAAGAGAAGAGAAGAGAAGAGAAGAGAAGAAGAGATGCGACCACCAGCTAACCTCTGAGCTGGACCCCAGGGCAATCAAAGGCTCCTAAACTCTGCCCTTGAAATGCAGGTTCTTCTTGCCTTTCCACTACCAGAAGCTGCTCCAAGGGCAAAGCCTTGAGATAATGATGTGGTGTCGGGAACACCTGCACAGATTACTTGGCTGAACCGACGTAATGTCTCTTTATGAACTTTTAAGATTTCGTGGGCGGACATGGAGATCCATTTGTCTTGCTGCCACCCAAGACAAGCCTTAAGTGAAAGTTCCTTTTACTTATTAAAACTGACACCTACCAACCTGGAGTGGCCTGGCTCTTTCTCTCCTGCTCCTCTGAGTACAGAGGCCAGTTTCAGATTACACTCAATAGGCTCCTTAGAGGGTTACAAACTGACAACTGCCTATGTTTTCTTCTAGGAATTCTTATTTCAGGTCCTACACTCAGCTCTTCCTTTATGAGTTAATTTTTGTGTATAGTATAAAATAGTGGTCCGGAGTTTTATTCTTTTGAATGTGGCTGTCCAGTTTTCCCAACATCATTTATTGAAGAGACTACTTTTTCCCCACTTTACATTCTTGGCTCCTTTGTTGTAAATTAACTGATCATATATTTGCGGGTTTATTTCTGGGCTCCTTATTCTGTTCCATTGATCTACTTGTCTGTTTTTCGGCCAATACCATGCTGTTTTGATTACTAGAACTTTATGGTATAGTTTGAAATCAAAAAGTGTGAGGCCTCCAGCTTTGTTCTTTCTCAAGTTTGCTTTGGCTATTTGTGGTCTTTTGTGGTTCCTACAAATTTTAGAATTATCTGATCCAGTTCTGTGAAAAATGCTGCTGGGATTTGATAGAGATTGCACGTAATCTCTAGATTGCTTTGGGGAGCACTAAAATAATATTAATTCTTTCCATCTATAAGCATGGAATATCTTTCCATTTATTTCTCTTCTACAATTTCTTTCATCAGTTCTGGATTTCAGTGTGCAGGTTTTCCTTTCTTTACATAAATTTATTCCTAGGTATTTCATCTTTTGATGCGATTGCAAATGGGGATGTTTTCTCAGTATATTTTCTGATAGTTTCTCGGTGTATACAAACACAATAGATTTCTGTATACTGGTTTTCTATCCTGCAACATTACTGAATGCATTTATGAATTCTAACAGTTTTTTAGTAGAATCTTTAGAGTTTTCTATATATAGTATTATGTTATCTGCAAATAATTACTTTTTGCTTCTTCCTTTCCAATCTGGATGCCTTTTAGTTCTTTTACATGGCTAATTGCTGTGGCTAGGACTTCCAATACTATGTTGAATAAGGTGGCAAGAATGGGTACCCTTATCTTGTTCCTGATCTTAGAGAAAAGCTTTCACCTTTGTCACCACTAAGTATGATGTTAGCTGTGGGTTAGTCACGTATCACCTTTATTATATTCAGATACATTCTCTCTATCCCACTTTGAGGTTTTATCATAAATGAATGTGGAATGTTTTCAAATATTTTTTCTGCATCTATTGAGAGGATAATATAACTTTTATCCTTCATTTTGCTAATGTGGCATATCATGTTGATTGATTTGCAGATATTGAATCATTCCTGCATCCCTTGCATACACCTGATCATGGTGTATGATCCTTTGAATGCATTGTTGAATTCATGTTGCTAATATTTTGTTAAAGATTTTTGTATCTCTATACATCAGGGATACTGTCCTGTAATTTCCTCATTTTTGGCATCCTTGTCTGGTTTTGCTATCAGAGACTGACCTTGTAAAATTAGTTTGGAAGCATTCCTGCTTTAATTTTATGTGGAGTCTGAGGATGGTGATTAAATCTTTGAATGTTTTACAGTATTCACCAGTGAAGCCATCTGGTCCTTGAATTCCATCTACACTGATCTTTTTTATTTCTCTATCATTCAATCTTGGAAAACTGTACATCTTAGGAATTTATCCATTTCTTCTAGGTTATCCAATTTGTAGGCATATAATTATAGTAGTCTTTTATGATCCTTTGTGTTTCTGTGGTTATCAGTTGGAACTTACCTTTGTTTCTGATTTTATCAATTTGAGTCCATTCTCATTTTTTATTGATGAGTCTAGCTAAATGTTTGTCAGCTTAATTATTTCAAAGAACTACCTCTTACTTTTATTGATCTTTCCTACTGTCAGTCTCTATTTCATTTATTTCTGCTCTGGTCTTCCTTCCTTCTATTAAATTGGGCTTTTTCTTTTTTTAGTTCCTTTGTCTGTAGAGTAAGATTGATTCTTTCAGATTTCTCTTATTTCTCAATATAACCTGTATCACCATAAACTTAACTTTTTTTCCCTTACTCCTTCATTTTCTTTTTTTTTTTAATATGAAATTTATTGTCAAATTGGTTTCCATACAACACCCAGTGCTCCTGCCAACAGGTGCCGTCCTCAATGCCCATCACCAACCCTCCCTGCCCTCCCACTCCCCATCAACCCTCAGTTTATTCTCAGTTAAACTTAACTTTTTTATTTTAAATGTTTTTATTTATTTTTGAAGGAGAGAGAGAGAGAGAGAGAGAGAGAGAGACAGAGCATGAGCGGGGGAGGAGCAGAGAGAGAGGAAGACACAGAATTCGAAGCAGGCTCCAGGCTCTAAGCTGTCAGCACAGAGCCGGATGCGGGGCTTGAACTCACAAGCTGTGAGATCATGACCCGAGCCAAAGTTGGAAGCTCAACAGACTGAGCTACCCAGGCGCCCTAAACTTAACTCTTAAAACTGCGTTGTTGCATCCTATATGTTTTGGACTGTTATATTTCCATTTCCATATGTCTCCAGGTATTTTTTTTTCACTTCGTTGATATCCTAATCAATCCAATGAGTGTTCAGTAGCATCTTCTTTAAATACCCACGTATCTGTGATTTCTCGTCTTCCTTCTGTAATTGATTTCTACTTTTATACTATTGTGATAAAAAGAAATGGTTGATAGGATTTCAATCTTTTTGAATTACTAAGACTTGTTTTGTGACCTAAATATGATCTATACTAGACAATGTTCCATGTGTACTCTGGGGCTTATAGATGGAACATTCATTATATATCTATTAAGTCCATCTGGTCTAATGTGTCATTAAGGACAATCTTTCCTTATCCTTCCTTTACCATTCGGTAATGCCTTTCTATACCTTTTATTACCATCTTTGTTTGAAAGTTTATTTTGTCTAATATGTGTACAGTTTCACCAGTGGTGTGTTTCTCCTTAAAAAATTTCATTTTTAATGTTTTGTTATTTAATCCCAGCTAGTTAACTTTCAGTGTTATATTGGTTTCAGGTGTTAAATATACTCATTCAACACATCCATACAACACCCCGTGCTTATCAAAAGGGAAGTCCATAATCCCCATCAACAACATAAGCCATCCTACACCCACCTCCCCTGTTAACCATGAGTTTGTTGCTTATTGTTAAGAGTGTTTCTTCAGTTATGTCTCTTTCTTTTTCCCTTGGCTGATTTGTTTTGCTTCTTAAATCCAGCATATGAGTGAAGTCATATGCTATTTATCTTTTTCTGACTTTTCTCACTTAGCATAGTATTCTCCAGCTCCAACCACATTGTTACAAATGGCAAGGTTTCATCCTTTTTTATGGCTAAGTAATATTCCATTACACACACACACACACACACACACACACACACACACACACAAAACACACCATATATACCACATCTTCTGTCCATTCATTAGTCAATGGACACTTGGGCTGTTTCCATAGTTTGGCTATTGTACATTATTCTGCAACAAACATCAAAACACATGTATCCATTTTAATTAGTATTTTTGTATTTTTTCAGTAAATACCAAGCAATACAACAGCTAGATCATAGGGTAGTTCAATTTTTGACTTTTTGAGGAATCCCTATACTGCTTTCCAGAGCAGCTGCACCAGTTTACATTCCCACCAACAGGGCAAGAGGGTTTCCCTTTCTCCACATTCTGGCCAACACCTGTTATTTCTTATATTGTTGATTTTAGCCATTCCAACAAGTGTGAGGTGATATCTCATTGTAGTTTTGATTTTGTGATGATGAGTAATTTTGAGCATCTTTTCATGTATCCATAGGCCATTTGCATGTCTTCTTTGAAAAAAACATATATTCATGTCTTCTGTCCATTTTTTAATTGGATAATTCATTTATTGTGAATAGAGGTTTTTTTTTTTTTCTTTCAATTTAATTTAATTTTTTAAATTTACATCCAAGTTAGTTAGCATATAGTGCAACAATGATTTCAGGAGTAGATTCCTTAATGTCCCTTACCCATTTAGCCCATTCCCCCTCCCACAACCCCTCCAGTAACCCTCTGTTTGTTCTCCATATTTAAGAGTCTCTTATGTTTCATCCTCCTACCTGTTTTTATATTATTTTTGCTTCCCTTTGTGTTCATCTGTTCTGTGTCTTAAAGTCCTCATATGAGTGAAGTCATATGATATTTGTCTTTCTCTGACTGAATGATTTCGCTTACCATAATACCCTCTAGTTCCATCCATGTAGTTGCAAATAGCAAGATTTCATTCTTTTTGACTGCCGAGTAATACTCCATTGCATATACATATGTACCACATCTTCTTTATCCATTCATCCATCGATGGACATTTGGGCTCTTTCCACACTTTGGATATTGTGGATAGTGCTGTTATAAATATTGGGGTGCGTGTGCCCCTTCAAAACAGTACACCTGTATTCCTTGGATAAATACCTAGTACTGCAACTGCTGGGTCATAGGGTACTTTTATTTTTAATTTTTCGAGGAAACTCCATACTGTTTTCCAGAGTGGCTGCACCAGTTTGCACTCCTACCAGCAGTGCAAAAGAGATCCTCTTTCTCTGCATCCTCACCAACACCTGTTGTTGCCTGAGTTACTAATGTTAGCCATTCTGACAGGTGTGAGGTGGTATTTCATTGTGGTTTTGATTTGTATTTCCCTGATGATGAGTGATGTTGAGCAGTTTTTCATGTGTTGGTTGACCATCTGGATGTCTTCTTTGGAGAAGTGTCTATTCATGTCTTTTTGAGCATTGAGTTTTATAACTTCTTTATATATTTACAATACCAAACCTTTTTCAGATATGTCATTTGCAAATATATTCTCCCATTCCGTAGGCTGCCTTTTAGTTTTGTTGATGGTTTCCTTCACTGAGCAGAATTTTATTTTGATGAAGTCCCCCAAATTTATTTTACTTTGGTTTCCTTTGCCTCAGGGGACATATCTTGTAAGAAACTGCTATGGCTGAAGACAAAGATGTTAATGGCTGTATAATCCTCTAGGATTTTTATGATTTCAGGTCTCACATTTAAGTCTTGAATCCATTTTGAATTTATTTTTGTTTTTGATTTAAGAAAATAGTCCAGTTATATCAACACCATTTATTGAAGAAACTGTCTTCTTCCCATTGGATGTTCTTTCTTGCTTTGTTGAAGATTAGTTGACTATATATCTGTGGGTTCATTCCTGGGTTTTCTATTTTGTTCCATTGACCCATGTGTCTATTTTTGTGCCAGTACCATACTGTTTTTTATCACTATAGCTTTGTAATATAATGTGAAGTCCAGAATTGTGATGCCTCCAGGTTTTCATTTCTTTTTCAAGATTGCTTAGGCTATCGAAGGTTTTTTTTGTGGTTTCATACCAATTTTAGGATTGTTTGTTCTAGTTCTGTGTAAAGGGAAGTTGGTATTTTCATGGCATTGTATGAAATGTGTACACTGCTGTTGGTTGCATACACATTTTAACAGTATTTGTTATTCTAACCCATGAGCATGGAATGCCTTCCAATTTCTCTGTGTCTTCTTCAGTTTCATCAGTGTTTTTTACTTTACAGAATAACCATCTTTCATGTCTTTGGTTAGGATTATTCCTAGGTATCTTATTATATCTGGTGCAAATGAAAATGAGATTGATTTCTTAAGTTCTCTTTCTGCTGCTTCATTACTGGTGTATAGAAATGCAACATATTTCTGTATGTTGATTTTGGATTCTGCAACATTACTGAATTTATTTATCAGTTCTAGCAGTTTTTTGGTAGAGTCTTTTAGGTTTTCTATATAGACTATCATGTCATCTGCAAATAGTGAAAATTTTACTTCTTTGCTGCTGATTTGAATGCCATTCATTTCTTTCTATTATCTGATTGCTGTGGCTAGGACTTGCAATACTATGTTAAATAACAGTGATGAGAGTGAACATCCTTATCTTGTTCCTGAACATAGAGAAAAAGCTCTCAACTTTTCGACACTAACAATGATATCAGTTGCGGGTCTTTTATACATGGCCTTTATTATGCTTAGGTATGTTCCCTCTAAACCTACTTTGTTGAGGGTTTTTTAACATCAATGAGTGCTGTATGTATTTTATCAAGTGCTTTTTCTGTATCAATTGAAAGGATGATATGTTTCCTAACCTTTCCTTTATTAATGTGGTGTATCACATTGATTGATTTGTGAATAGTGAATCATGCTTGCAACCCAGATATAAATCCCATTTCAATGTGGTGAATGGTTCTTTCAATGTATTGTTGAATTTGGTTTCCTAGTATTTTATCAAGAATTTTTGCATTCATCTTGATCAGGGATATTGGCCTATAGTTCTCTTTTTTAGTGAAGTCTTTATCTGGATTTGGTATCAGGGTAATGCTGGCCTTACAGAATCAAATTTGGAAATTTCCCTTCCTTTTCTATTTTTTCGAATAGTTAAGAATAGGTATTAACTCGATAGCTCTCGAAGAAGATGGCAGCGTAAGAGGACGCTGGGCTCACCGCACGTCCTGCTGATCACTTAGATTCCACCTACACCTGCCTAACTAACCCAGAAAACCACCAGAAGACTAGCAGAACGGATACTCTGGAGCCAAGCGCAGACAAGAGGCCCACAAAAGAGGGTAGGAAGGGCGGCGAGGCGGTGAGATCTCCACGGACTGGCGGGAGGGAGCCGGGGTGGAGGGGCAGCCTGCCGGCCAAGCAGAGCCCCCTAGTCTGGCTTGCAAAAGCAGAGGGGCCGGACAGACGGAGTGTGTTCTGACGGCAAACGCGACTTAAGCATCTGGGAGGTCATAAGCTAACAGCTCTGCTCGGAAAGCGGGAAGGCTGGAGGACAAAGGGAGGGAGAGTTGCTGAGCCCCTGGACAACAGAGTTATTTGGCGGGGAACAAAGGCGCTCGCCAGAGCCATCTCCCCCGCCCATCCCCCAGCCAAAATCCGAAAGGGAACCAGTTCCTGCCAGGGAACTTGCTTCCTCCTCGCAAATACCCAATGATGTGCTTCTGTGGAGCCACCCCTCCGGCAGTGGATCTGACTCCCTCCCGCTGCCACAGGGCCCCTCCTGAAGTGGATCACCAAAGGAGAAGCGAGATAAGCCTGCCCCTCCTGCCCCCGTGCACCTTGCCTACCCAACACAGCTAATACGCCAGATCCCCAGCACCACAAGCCTGGCAGTGTGCAAGTAGCCCAGACGGGCCACGCCAGCCCACAGTGAATCCCCCCCTAGGAGAGGGGCAGAGAAGGCACACACCAGTCTGACTGTGGCCCCAGCGGTGGGCTGGGGGCAGACATCAGGGCTGACTGCGGCTCCGCCCACCAACTCCAGTTATACACCACAGCACAGGGGAAGTGCCCTGCAGGTCCTCACCATTCCAGGGACTATCCAAAATGACCAAACGGAGGAATTCCCCTCAAAAGAATCTCCAGGAAATAACAACAGCTAATAAACTGATCAAAAAGGATTTAAATAATATAACAGAAAGTGAATTTAGAACAATAGTCATAAAATTAATCGCTGGGCTTGAAAACAGTATAGAGGACAGCAGAGAATCTCTTGCTGCAGAGATCAAGGGACTAAGGAACAGTCAGGAGGAGCTGAAAAATGCTTTAAACGATATGCAAAACAAAATGGAAACGACGACGGCTAGGATTGAAGAGGCAGAGGAGAGAATAGGTGAACCAGAAGATAAAGTTATGAAAAAAGAGGAAGCTGAGAAAAAGAGAGATAAAAAAAATCCAGGAGTATGAGGGGAAAATTAGAGAACTAAGTGATACACTAAAAAGAAATAATATACGCATAATTGGTATCCCAGAGGAGGAAGAGAGAGGGAAAGGTGCTGAAGGGGTACTTGAAGAAATAACAGCTCAGAACTTCCCTGAACTGGGGAAGGAAAAAGGCATTGAACCCAAGAGGCACAGAGAACTCCCTTCAGACGTAACTTGAACCGATCTTCTGCGCAACATATCATAGTGAAACTGGCAAAATACAAGGATAAAGAGAAAATTCTGAAAGCAGCAAGGGGTAAACGTGCCCTCACATATAAAGGGAGACGTATAAGACTCATGACTGATCTCTCTTTTGAAACTTGGCAGGCCAGAAAGGATTGGCACCAGATCTTTAATGTGCTGAACAGGAAAAATATGCAGTCGAGAATCCTTTATCCAGCAAGTCTGTCATTCAAAATAGAAGGAGAGATAAAGGTCTTCCCAAATAAACAAAAACTGAAGGAATTTGTCACCACTAAACCAGCCCTACAAGAGATCCCAAGGGGGATCCTGTGAGACAAAGTACCAGAGACATCACTACAAGCATAAAAAATACAGACATCACAATGACTCTAAACCCATATCTTTCCATAGTAACACTGAATGTAAATGGATTAAATGCGCCAACCAAAAGACATAGGGTATCAGAATGGATAAAAAAACAAGACCCATCTACTTGCTGTCTACAAGAGACTCATTTCAGATCTGAGGACACCTTTAGATTGAGAGTGAGGGGATGGAGAACTATTTATCATGCTACTGGAAGCCAAAAGAAAGCTGGAGTAGCCATACTTATATCAGACAAACTAGACTTTAAATTAAAGGCTGTAACAAGAGATGCAGAAGGACATTATATAATAGTTACAGGGTCTATTCATCAGGAACAGCTAACAATTATAAATGTCTATGCGACAAATACCGGAGCCCCCAAATATATAAAACAGTTACTCATAAACATAAGCAACTTTACTGATAAGAATGTGGTAATTGCAGGGGACTTTAACACTCCACTTACAGAAATGGATAGATCATCTAGACACATGGTCAATAAAGAAACAAGGGCCCTGAATGACACATTGGATCAGATGGACTTGACAGATCTATTTAGAACTCTGCATCCCAAAGCAACAGAATATACTTTCTTCTCGAGTGCACATGGAACATTCTCCAAGATAGATCATATACCGGGTCACAAAACAGCCCTTCATAAGTTTACAAGAACTGAAATTATACCATGCATACTTTCAGACCACAATGCTATGAAGCTTGAAATCAACCACAGGAAAAAGTCTGGAAAACCTCCAAAAGCATGGAGGTTAAAGAACACCCTACTAACGAATGAGTGGGTCAACCAGGCAATTAGAGAAGAAATTAAAAAATATATGGAAACAAACAAAAATGAAAATACAACAATCCAAACACTTTGGGATGCAGCGAAGGCTGTCCTGAGAGGAAACTACATTGCAATCCAGGCCTATCTCAAGACACAAGAAAAATCCCAAATACAAAATCCTACAGCACACCTAAAGGAAATAGAAGCAGAACAGAAAAGTCAGACTAAACCCAGCAGAAGAAGAGAAATAATAAAGATCAGAGCAGAAATAAACAATATAGAATCTAAAAAAACTATAGAGCAGATCAACGACACCAAGAGTTGGTTTTTTGAAAAAATTAACAAAATTGACAAACCTCTAGCCAGGCTTCTCAAAAAGAAAAGGGAGATGACCCAAATAGATAACCAATCCCTCAGAGATACAAACAATTATCACGGAATTCTATGAAAAATTATATGCCAACAAATTGGACAACCTGGAAGAAATGGACAAATTCCTAAACACCCACACACTTCCAAAACTCAATCAGGAGGAAATAGAAAGCTTGAACAGACCCATAACCAGCGAAGAAATTGAATCGGTTATAAAAAATCTCCCAACAAATAAGAGTCCAGGACCAGATGGCTTCCCAGGGGAGTTCTACCAGACGTTTAAAGCAGAGATAATACCTATCCTTCTCAAGCTATTCCAAGAAATAGAAAGGGAAGGAAAACTTCCAGACTCATTCTATGAAGCCAGTATGACTTTGATTCCTAAACCAGACAGAGACCCAGTAAAAAAAGAGAACTACCGGCCAATATCCCTGATGAATATGGATGCAAAAATTCTCAATAAGATATTAGCAAATCGAATTCAACAGCATATAAAAAGAATGATTCACCATGATCAAGTGGGATTCATTCCTAGGATGCAGGGCTGGTTCAACATTCGCAAATCAATCAACGTGATACATCACAGTAATAAAACAAAAGATAAGAACCATATGATCCTGTCAATCGATGCAGAAAAGGCCTTTGACAAAATCCAGCACCCTTTCTTAATAAAAACCCTTGAGAAAGTCGGGATAGAAGGAACATACTTACACATCATCAAAGCCATTTATGAAAAGCCCACAGCTAACATCATCCTCAATGGGGAAAAACTGAGAGCTTTTTCCCTGAGATCAGGAACACGACAGGGATGCCCACTCTCACTGCTGTTGTTTAACATAGTGTTGGAAGTTCGAGCATCAGGAATCAGACAACAAAAGGAAATCAAAGGCATCAAAATTGGCAAAGGTGAAGTCAAGCTTTCACTATTTGCAGATGACATGATATTATACATGGAAAATCCGATAGACTCCACCAAAAGTCTGCTAGAACTGATGCATGAATTCAGCAAAGTTGCAGGATACAAAAGCAATGTACAGAAATCAGTTGCATTCTTATACACTAACAATGAAGCAACAGAAAGACAAATAAAGAAACTGATCCCATTCACAATTGCACCAAGAAGCATAAAATACCTAGGGATAAATCTAACCAAAGATGTAAAAGATCTGTATGCTGAAAACTATAGAAAGCTTATGAAGGTAATTGAAGAAGATATAAAGAAATGGAAAGACATTCCCTGCTCATGGATTGGAAGAATAAATATTGTCAAAATGTCAATACTACCCAAAGCTATCTACACATTCAATGCAATCCCAATCAAAATTGCACCAGCATGCTTCTCGAAACTAAAACAAGCAATCCTAAAATTCATATGGAACCACAGAAGGCTCCGAATAGCCAAAGTAATTTTGAAGAAGAAGACTAAAGCAGGGGGAATCACAATCCCAAACTTTAGCCTCTACTACAAAGCTGTAATCATCAAGACAGCATGGTATTGGCACAAAAACAGACACATAGACCAATGGAATAGAATAGAAGCCCCAGAACTAGACCCACAAACGTATGGCCAACTCATCTTTGACAAAGCAGGAAAGAACATCCAATGGAAAAAAGACAGCCTCTTTAACAAATGGTGCTGGGAGAACTGGACAGCAACATGCAGAAGGTTGAAACTAGACCACTTTCTCATACCATTCAGAAAAACAAACTCAAAATGGATAAAGGACCTGAATATGAGACAGGAAACCATCCAAACCCTAGAGGAGAAAGCAGGAACAAACCTCTCTGACCTCAGCCATAGCAATATCTTACTCAACACATCCCCAAAGGCAAGGGAATTAAAAGCAAAAATGAACTACTGGGACCTTATGAAGATAAAAAGCTTCTGCACAGCAAAGGAAACAACCAACAAAACTAAAAGGCAACCAACGGAATGGGAAAAGATATTTGCAAATGACATATCGGACAAAGGGCTAGTATCCAAAATCTATAAAGAGCTCACCAAACTCCACACCCGAAAAACAAAGAACCCAGTCAACCAATGGGCAGAAAACATGAATAGACATTTCTCTAAAGAAGACATCAGGATGGCCAACAGGCACATGAAAAGATGCTCAATGTTGCTCCTCATCAGGGAAATACAAATCAAAACCACACTCAGATATTACCTCATGCCAGTCAGAGTGGCCAAAATGAATAAATCAGGAGACTATAGATGCTGGCGAGGATGTGGAGAAACGGGAACCCTCTTGCACTGTTGGTGGGAATGCAAACTGGTGCAGCCGCTCTGGAAAGCAGTGTGGAGGTTCCTCAGAAAATTAAAAATAGACCTACCCTATGACCCAGCAATAGCACTGCTAGGAATTTACCCAAGGGCTACAGGAGTGATGATGCATAGGGGCACTTGTACCCCAAAGTTTATAGCAGCACTCTCAACAATAGCCAAATTATGGAAAGAGCCTAAATGTCCATCAACTGATGAATGGAT
Organism: Leopardus geoffroyi; assembly: GCF_018350155.1. NCBI lineage: Eukaryota > Metazoa > Chordata > Mammalia > Carnivora > Felidae > Leopardus > Leopardus geoffroyi. Next base: position 66,690,531 of record NC_059343.1, read on the forward strand.
AAAGAAATTGTGGTTTATATACACAATGGAGTACTACATGGCAATGAGAAAGAACGAAATATGGCCCTTTGTAGCAACATGGATGGAACTGGAGAGTGTGATGCTAAGTGAAATAAGGCATACAGAGAAAGACAGATACCATATGGTTTCACTCTTATGTGGATCTGGAGAAACTTAACAGAAACCCATGGAGGAGGGGAAGGAAAAAAAAAAAAAAAGAGGTTAGAGTGGGAGAGAGCCAAAGCATAAGAGACTCTTAAAAACTGAGAACAAACTGAGGGTTGATGGGGGGTGTGAGGGAGTGGAGGGTGGGAGATGGGTATTGAGGAGGGCACCTTTTGTGATGAGCACTGGGTGTTGTATGGAAACCAATTTGACAATAAATTTCATATATTGAGAAAAATAAATAAATAAATATTATGTATATACATAAATATATGTATATATATTACTTATATGTTGCATTTTCGTTATTCATTCACTTGTTAATCAAAACATGGCTTTTCTCCATATCTTGATTATTGTGAATAATACTGCAATAAACATAGGAGTGCAGATAAAAAAAAAAAAAAAGAATAGGTATTAACTCTTCTTTACATGTGTGGTAGAATTTGCCGGAGAAGCCATCTGGCTCTAGACTTTGGTTTTCAGGAGTTTTTTGGCATGTAGTAAAAAAAGTAGTCCTAAAATGGAAAGGCCTACCTGAAGAATCAAGAAAAATCTCACATAAACAACCTAACCTTACACCTAATTGATTTAGAAAAAGAATAAGTGGAAGCCTAAAATCAGCAAAAGGAAGGAAATAATAGACATTAGAGCAGAAATAACTGATATAGAACCTAAAAAGAAATAAAACAGAACAGATCAATGAAACCAGGAGATAACTCTTTGAAAAAGTTAATGTAATTACCAGGAGATACTTCTTTGAAAAAAATTAATATCATTAATAAACTTCTAGCCAGACTTATCAAAAATAAATGAAAGAACCTAAATTAATAAAATCACAAATGAGAGAGGGGAAATAGCAACTAGTACCACAGAAATACATGTAATTTTAAGAAACTATTATGAAAAACTATATACCAACAAATTGGACAAGCTGGAAGAAATGTATAAATTACTTGAAATGTATAAACTATCAAAAACTGAAACAGAAGAAACAGAAAACATAAACACATTAATAACCAGGAAAGAGATTGAATCAGTAATCAAAAACCTCCCAACATACAAAAGACAGGTATTCGTTTCTTTTCCATTTGCATGGAATACCTTTTTCTACACTTTCACTTTCAGTTTCTTCATGTTCTTAGATCTGCAGTACCTTTTTCTATACTTCCATTTTCAGTTTCTTCATGTTTTTAGATCTGCAGTGATTGCACAGGCAACATATTAATGAACCTTGCTTTTTTTAAAAAAATCAACTTATCTAGTCTATATCTTTGGACAATTTAGTCCATTTACATTTATAGTAATTATACATAGTAATGTATCTATTGCTATATTCTTGAACATTTTCTTTTTACTTCCTCTCTGTTCCTTTCTTTTTTTCTTGGATTTTTCCTTTGTGGTTTGGTGATTTCCTTAGCATTATTCCTTTCTCATTATATTTTGTTTTACTATAGATTTCTGCTTTGTATTACATGAGGTTAACATTTAATATCCTATACATACATCAATCTATTTTAAGTTAATACTATCTGGGGGCGCCTGGGTGGCGCAGTCGGTTAAGCGTCCGACCTCAGCCAGGTCACGATCTCGCAGTCTGTGAGTTCGAGCCCCGCGTCAGGCTCTGGGCTGATGGCTCAGAGCCTGGAGCCTGTTTCCGATTCTGTGTCTCCCTCTCTCTCTGCCCCTCCCCCGTTCATGCTCTCTCTCTCTCTGTCCCAAAAATAAATAAACGTTGAAAAAAAAAAATTTAAGTTAATACTATCTGATATTTAAATGTATTCTAAACCTATAAATCTTTATTACCCCTCACATGTTATTTTTAATGTTGATTTTAAATCTGTTCATTTTGGATGTCTACCAGGAAAGGGGGTAGAGTAGAAGAACCATAAGCTCATTTACTAGATTTACTAGATTTACGCATTTACTAGAAATGTGACTCAGACAGAACTGTAGAGCACAAGCAACACACACAGGTTACTCTGCTGAAGGCCAGGTTCAGGAAAATGGGACACTGCACTTCAGGGCACTCTAAGAGCTCTTCTTCATAAAGGCACTACTTCCAAGAGCAGAAGACATAGCTGAATTTTTTAACATATAAAAGCAGATGGAGAGAGACAGACAAAATGAGAGAAATCTATACCAAATGAAAGAACAGACAAGGCCATAGACAGGTATCTAAGTGAAACAGATATAAGTAACATGCCTAATACAGAATTTAAAGCAATGATCATAAGGACATTCACTGCAATTAAGAAAGGAGTGTAAGACATGAGTGAGACCCTTAACACAGAGATAAAGAATAACATAGCAGAGATAAAGGGGTCAATAAACAAAATGAGAAACATTCTTGATGGAAAGAAGAAAATAATGGAAGAACCAGAGAAACAAGTTAATGATCTAGAAGACAGAGTTATGGAAAGTACTCACACTGAACAGGAGAAAAAAAAGACATACAACATTAAACATACATAACAACATACACATTAAATGCAGGGAGTAGAGAAAAAAGGAATGGGTCCAAACATAAAAGACCATATAGACTCCTATATAAAAAAGAGGTTATACACAAAATTTCTGGTAACAATATACCAAAAACCACTAAAATATATACCAAAAATAAAAACAAAGAAATCCAGAATATATCATTTTTGAAAATCAGGAAGACATGAAAAGAGAAAAACAAGAAAGGATCAGAAAAATTTTTCAGAAACATCTACAAAACAAATAATAAAATAACAATAAACACATATCTATCAATAATTACTTTGAATACAAATGGCCTAAAAAGTTTAATCAAAAGATATAAGGTAACAAATTGGGTAAAAAAACAAGACCCATTTATGTGCTGCCTATGGGAGACTGATTTTATAGCAAACAACATCCGCAAAATAAAAGTGAGGGGATGGAAAAATATCATGCAATTTATATACATTATGGTAAAGCAGCAAAAAGAGACATTAAGAAATCAATACAACTTACAATTGTACCAGAAATAAGAAGATACCTAAGAATAAACCTAACCAAAGAGGTGAAAGACCTGGACTCTGAAAACTATAAAACACTAATGAAAGAAATTGAAGAAGACACAAAGAAATGGAAGACATTCCATGCTCAGGTACTGGAAGAACAAATATTGCTAAAAGGTCTATACTATACAAAGTAAGCTACACATTTCAGACATTCTCTATCAAAGTACCATAAGCGTTTATCACAGAATTAGAACAATCCTAAAATTTTTATGGAACAACAAAAAACCTCATTTAACCAAAGCAATTTTGAAAAAGAAACACAAAGCTGGAGGCATCACATTTCTGCATGCCATGTAACATTACAAAGTTACAGTGATCAATAAAATAGGGGACAACATGGCAGAGAAGTAGGGGGATACATACTTCGAGCGTCTCTCAAACAGAAGTGCAGAAGCCAAAGGACTTTGAACAACAGAACCTGGGAGGAAAAGAGACTGAATCTATTAGGAAGAAAATAGGAAAGCTGGAAAAAAGATAGGGCTACTCCAAGAAACAAATCAAAGTACGCCTGGTGGAGGGTCCAAAATATCACTACGAGTAGGGGAATAAAATAACCAAAGTCACACACAAAAAAAAGAGCAAGTAACAATCTCTGAAAAAACACCTCGTGAAGGGCCAGACCCTGGACAGTGTTTGACCCTCCTTTAATATAGCAGTGCTCGCAGGTGCAGAGTACATAATAAGCTTTTAAAATTCATAAGAGAAAGAAACTAGCCAAAATGATGAAATGGAAGAATTCTCCTCAAAAGAAACTCCAGGAACTAGCAACAGCTAACAAACTGATCAAAAACAATTTAAGCAACGTAACAGAAAATGAATTGAAAATAATAGTCATAAAATTAATCGCTGGGCTTGAAAAAAGCATAGAGGAAAGCAGAGAATCTATTTCTACAGAGATCAAAGGACTGAAAAAACAATCCTGAGGAATTAAAAAATGCAATAAATGAGGTTCAAAATAAAATGGAGGCAGCCACAGCATGGACTGAAGAGGCAGAGAGGAGAACAGGTGACTTAGAAGATAAAATTATGGAAAAAGAGGAAGCTGAGAAAAAGAGAGATAAAAAAATCCAGGAGTGCAAGGGGAGAATTGGAGAACTAAGTGATGCAATTAAAAGGAACAATATCCGTATCACGGAATTACACAAGAAGAGAAAGAGAAAGAGGCTGAAGGTGTGTACTTGAATAAATCGTAGGTGAGAACTTCCCTGACCTGGGGAAGGAAAAAGGCATTGAAATCCAAGAGGCACAGAGAACTCCATTCTTACGTAACTTGAATCAATCTTCTGCACGATATATCTAGTGAAAATGGCAAAACACAAATAAAAAGAGAGAATTCGGAAAGCAGCTAGGGATAAATGGGCCTTAACATACAAAAGTAGACACATAAAGATGGTAGCAGACCTATCTACTGAAACGTGGCAAGCCAGAAAGGAATGGCAGGAAATCTTCAATGTGATGAACAGAAAAAATATGCAGCCAAGAATCCTTTATCCAGCAAATCTATCATTTAATAGAAGGAGAGATAAAGGTCTTCCCAAAAACAAAAACTGAAGGAATTCATCACCACTAAACCAGCCCTACAAGAGATCCTAAGGGGGATCCTGTGAGACAAAGTACCAGAGATATCGCTACAACCATAAAACCTACAGACATCACGACTCTAAACCCATATCTTTCTATAATAACACTAAACGTAAATGGACTAAATGTGCCAACCAAAAGACATAGGGTATCAGAATGGATAAAAAAAACAAGACCATCTATTTGCTGTCTACAAGAGACTCATTTTAGACCTGAGGACACCTTCAGATTGAAAGTGAGGGGATGGAGAACTATCTATCATGCTACTGGAAGTCAAAAGAAAGCTGGAGTAGCCATACTTATATCAGACAAACTAGACTTTAAATTAAAGGCTGTAACAGATGAAGAAGGGCATTATACAATAATTACAGGGTCTATCCATCAGAAAGAGCTAACAATTATAAATCTCTATGCGCCAAATACATGAGCCCCAAAATACATAAAACACTTAACCACAATCATAAGGAACCTTATTGATAAGAATGTGTTAATTGAAGGTGACTTTAATACTCCACTTACAACAATGGATAGAACATCTACACAGGGAACCAATAAAGAAACAAGGGTCCTGAATGATATACTGAATCAGATGGGCTTGAGAGATATACTTAGAACACTGCATCCCAAAGCAACAGAATATACTTTCTTCTCGAGTGCACATGGAAAATTCTCCAAGATAGATCACATGCTGGGTCACAAAACGGCCCTTCATAAGTATAAAAGAATTGAGTTCATACCATGCACACTTTCAGACCACAGTGCTATGAAACTTGAAATCAACTACAGGAAAAAGTCTGGAAAACGTCCAAAAGCATGGAGGTTAAAGAACACCCTAGTAAAGAACGAATAGGTCAACCAGGCAATTAGAGAACTAATTAAAATATATATGGAAACACATGAAAATGAAAAAACAATCCAAATGCTATGGGATGCAGCGAAGGCAGTTCTGAGAGGAAAATACATTGCAATCCAGGCCTATTTCAAGAAACATGAAAAATCCCAAATACAAAATCTAACACACCTAAAGGAACTAGAAGCAGAACAGTAAAAACACCCCAAACCCAGCAGAAGAGAAATAATAAACATCAGAGCAGAAATAAACAATATATACTCTCAAAAAACTGCAGAGCAGATTAATGAAAGTAAGAGTTGGTTTTTTGAAAAAATAAACAAAATTGATAAACCTCTAGCCAGGCTTCTCAAAAAGAAAGGGGAGATTACCCAAAGAGATGAAATCACAAGTGAAAATAGATTTATTACAACCAATCCCTCAGAAATACAAGCAATTATCAGGGAATACTATGAAAATTTATATGCCAACAAACTGGACAACCTAGAAGAAATGGACAAATTCCAAAACACCAACAAACTTCCAAAACTCAAACAGGAAGAAATAGAAAACTTGAACAGAGCCATAACCAATAAAGAAATTGATTCAGTTATCAAAAATCTCCCAACAAATAAGAATCCAGGACCAGATAGTTTCCCTAGGGAATTCTACCAGACATTTAAAGCAGAAATAACACCTATCCTTCTCAAGCTGTTCCAAAAAATAGAAAGGTAAGTAAAACTTCCAGATTCATTCTATGAAGCCAGCATTACTTTGATTCCTAAACCAGACAGAGACCCAGCAATATAAGAGAACCACAGGCCAATATCCCTGATGAATATGGATGCACAAATTCTCAACAAGGTACTAGCAAATCAAATTCAACAGCATATAAAAAGAATTATTCACCATGAACAAGTGGGATTCATTCCTGGGCTGCAGGGCTGGCTCAATATTCGCAAATCAATCAATGTGATACATCACATTAATAAAAGAAAAGTACCATATGATCCTGTCAATCGATGCAGAAAAAGCATTTGACAAAATTCAGCATCCTTTCTTAATAAAAACCCTCAAGAAATTTGGGATAGAAGGCACATACTTGAACATCATAAAAGCCATTTATGAAAAGCCCACAGCTAATATCATCCTCACTGGGGAAAAACTAAGAGATTCCCCCTGAGATCAGGAACATGACAGGGATGTCCTCTCTCACCACTGTTGTTTAACATAGTGTTGGAAGTGCTAGCATCAGCAAGCAGACAACAAAAGAAAATCAAAGGCATCAAAATTGGCAAAGACGAAGTTAAGCTTTCACTTTTTGCAGATGACATGATATTATACATGGAAAATCCGATAGATTCCACCAAAAGTCTGCTAGCACTGATCCATGAATTCAGCAAAGTCGCAGGATACAAAATTAATGTACAGAAATCAGTTGCATTCTTATACACTAATAATGAAGCAACAGAAAGACAAATAAAGAAACTGATCCCATTCACAATTGCACCAAGAAGCATAAAATACCTAGGAATCAACCTAACCAAAGATGTAAAAGGTCTGTATGCTGAAAACTATAGAAAGCTTTTGAAGGAAATTGAAGACACAAAGAAATGGAAAAACATTCCATGCTCATGGATTGGAAGAATATATATTGTTAAAATGTCAACATTATCCAAAGCAATCTACACATTCAATGCAATCCCAGTCAAAATTGCACCAGCATTCTCCCCGAAGCTAGAACAAGCAATCCTAAAATTTGTATGGAACCACAAAATGCCCTGAATAGCCAAAGTAATATTGAAGAAGAAGACCAAAGTGGGAGGCATCACAAATCCAGCCTTTAGCCTCTACTACAAAGCTGTAATCAATAAGGCAGTATGGCAATTGCACAAGAACAGACACATACACCAATGGAATAGAATAGAGACTCCAGAATTGGAACCACGAAAGTATGGTCAACTAGTCTTTGACAAAGCAGGAAGGAATATCCAATGGAAAAAAGACAGTCTCTTTAACAAATGGTACTGGGAGAACTGGACAACAACATTCAGAAGAATGAATCCAGACCACTTTCTTACATCATTCACAAAAATAAAGTCAAAATGGATGAAGGACCTGAATGTGAGACAGGAAACCATCAAAACCCTAGAAGAGAAAGCAGGAACAAACCTCTCTGACCACAGCCGCAGCAATTTCTTACTTGACACATCTCCAAAGGCAAGGGAATTAAAACCAAAAATGAACTATTGGGATCTCATCAAGATAAAAACCTTCTGCACTGCAAAGGAAACATTCAACAAAACTAAAACGCAACTGACGAAATGGGAAAATGTATTTGCAAATGACACATCAGACAAAGGGCTAGTATCCAAAATCTATAAAGAACTCACCAAACTCCACACCCGAAAAACAAGTAATTCTGTGAAGAAATGGGCAGAAGACATGAATAGACACTTCTCTAAAGAAGACATCCAGATGGCCAACAGGCACATGAAAAGATGCTCAACATCGCTCCTCATCAGGGAAATACAAATCAAAACCACACTCAGATATCACCTCACGTCAGTCAGAGTGGCCAAAATGAACAAATCAGGAGACTATAGATGCTGGCGAGGATGTGGAGAAACGGGAACCCTCTTGCACTGTTGGTGGGAATGCAAACTGGTGCAGCCGCTCTGGAAAACAGTGTGGAGGTTCCTCAAAAAATTAAAAATAGATCTACCCTATGACCCAGCAATAGCACTGCTAGGAATTTACCCAAGGGCTACAGGAGTGCTGATGCACAGGGGCACTTGTACCCCAATGTTTATAGCAGCACTTTCAACAATAGCCAAATTATGGAAAGAGCCTAAATGTCCACCAACTGATGAATGGATAAAGAAGTTGTGGTTTATATGTACAATGGAATACTACTTGGCAATGTGAAAGAATGAAATATGGCCTTTTATACCAATGTGGATGGAACTGGAGAGTATTATGCTAAGTGAAATAAGTCATACAGAGAAAGACAGATACCATACATTTTCACTCATAGTTGGATCCTGAGAAACTTAACCGAAGAGCAGCGGGGAGGGTAAGGGGGGGGGAAGTTACACAGAGGGAAGGAGACAAACCATAAGAGACTCTTAAATACTGAGTGCTACTGAGGGTTGATGGGGGGTGGGGGAGAGGAAAGTGGTGATGGGCATTGAGGAGGGCACCTGTTGGGATGAGCACTGGGTGGTGTATGGAAACCGATTTGACAATAAATTTTATATAAAATTAAAAAAACAACAAAATAATAAAAAAACACTACAGTGATCAAAACAGTATGGTACTGACACAAAAATGGACATATAGAACAATGAACAGAATGTAAAATCCAGAAATAAACCCACAAGTATATGGTGAATTAATCTTTTAAAAGCAGGAAAGTATCCAACAGGAAAAAGACAGCCTGTAAAACAAATGGAGTTGGTAAAACTGGATGGCAATATGCAAAACAAGAAACTGTAAAAGGAAGAAACTATACCAATTTCTTACATCATACACAAAAATAAATTCAAAATGGATTAAAGACCTAAATGTGAGACCTAAAACCTTAAAAATCCTAGAGGATTACACAGCCATTAACCTCTTTGTGACATTGGCCATGGCAACCACTTTCTTGTATGTCTCCTGAGGCAAGGGAAACAAAAGTAAAACAAACTATTGGTACTCCATAAAATAAAAAGCTTCTGCACAGTGAAGGAAACCATCAACAAAACTAAAAGGGAACCTATGAAATGGGAGAAGATATTTGCAAATGACATCTCTGATAAAAGTTTAGTATCCAAAATACATAAGGAACTTATAAAACTCAACATCCAAAAAAAAAAACAAATATTCCAGTTAATAAACGAGCACAAGGCATCAACAGACATTTTTGCCAAAGAAGACATTTTCCAAAGAAGACATACAGATTGCCCACAGACACATGAAAACATGTTCATCATCATTTACCATTAGGCAAATGCATATTAAAACTACAACGAGATATCATCTCACACCTGTTCTAATGGCTAAAACCAACAACACAAGAAACGTCAAGAATTGGCAAGGATGTGGAGAAAAAAGAACACTCTTACACTGTTGGTGGGGATGCAAACTGGTGCAGCTACTGTGGGGAACAATATGGAGATTCCTCATAACCTTAACAATAGGGGCACTTGGGAGGCTCAGCCAGTTTCAGTTCAGGTCAGCTCTCAAGGTTTGTGAGTTTGAATCCCATGTCTGGTTCCATGCTGACAGCTCAGAGCCTGTTTGGGATCCTCTCTCTCCCCCTCTCCTGCTCTCTTTCTCAAAATAAATAAACTTTACAAAACTTTAAAAATAGAACTCTCCTATGATCCAATTGCACTACTGGGTAATTACCCAAAGAATACAAAAACACTCATTCAAAGGGTTACATGAACTCATGTTCATGGCAGCAGTTTTGACAATAGCCAAGATATGGAAGCAGCCCACATGTCCATAAATTAATGAATGGATAAATAAGAAGGGGCATATATATATACAATGGAATATTATTCAGTTATAAAAAAATGAAATCTTGCTATTTGCAATGACATGAATGAAGCTAGAGAGTATAATGCTGCAACAATATGAATGGAGCTATAAAGTATAATGCTAAGTGAAATAAGTCAGTCAGAGAAAGACAAATACCATATGATTTCACTCATCTTTGAAATTTAGTAAGCAAAAAAAAAAAAAAGCAAAGGGAAAAAAGAGAGAGAGACAAATCAAGAAACAGACTCTTACACAGAACAAACAGATGGTTACCAGATGGGTTTTGGGGGGATGGATTAAATAGGTAATGGGGATTAAGGAGTGTACTTGTGATGATCACTGGGTGATGTATGGAATTGTTGAATCACTATATTGTACAGCTGAAGTAATGTAACACTTTGTTAAGTAACTGAAATTTAAACCTTAAAAAAAAACTTAATTAAAAAATAAATAAATCTTGGGGTGCTTGGGTAGCTCAGTTGGTTAAACATCTGACTGTTGATTTCAGCTCAGGTCATGATCTCGTGGTTTGTGAGATATGAGCCCCACATCGGGCTCTGTGCTGACAGCATGAAGCTTAACTGGGATTCTCTCTCTCCCACTGTCTCTGCCCCTCCCCTACTTGTGGCCATGTGCTCTCTTTTTCTCTCAAAATAAATGGATAAACTTTTTTTTTAAAAAAAAGATAAGCATTTAATAAATAACTTGTTTTGTGCATCCCTATACTAATTATTATATAATTAATTTTACTAATTTTTTCTTTTAATCTTCCTATTAGCTTTATATGTAGTTAATCCCCTACCTTTAATATATATATGCCTTTATCAGCATCATATTTTACTTTCATGTGATTTCTCATTACTAGTTAATTCCTTTTCTTTTCAGCTGAAATTCTCTTTCATATTTCTTATGAGGCTGGTTTATTGGTTTAGTTTTTGCTTGTCTGGAAAACTCTTTATCTCCCCTTTAATTCTTAATAACATTACCAGGTAGAGAATTATTGGTTAGATGTTTTTTTCCCCTTTCAGTATCTTGAATATACCACCCCACTCACTTCTGCCCTACAATGTTTTTGTTGAAAAATCCGCTGATGGTCTTATGGGTTTCCCTTATATGCAACAAGTTGTTTTCCTCTTGCTTCTTTTAAGATTCTCTTTAACTTTTAACATTTTAATTTGAATGCTTTTTCTTACTTGGAACTCTGTGGGCTTCCTGGAACTGATTGTCTGTTTCCCTCCCTAGATTAGGAAAATTTTCAGCCATTATTTCTTAAAATAAGTTTTCTACCCTTTTATCTCTGTCTGACCTTTTAGGACCCCCTATAATGCAGATTTTATTCTCATAGTCTCCTATGTCCCTTAAACTATCTTAATTTTTTGAATTTTCTTTTCCTTTCACTGTTCTCGGTTATTTCTGGTACCCTGTCTTGCAGGTCACTCATCCATTCTATTTTGTCTAGTCTGTTGTTGAACCTCTTAGCATATTTACCACTTCAGCTATTGTATTCTTCAGCTTTGTGACTTTTCTTTGTTACTTTCTTTATGGTTTAATATCTCTTTGTTGAAATTTTCACTGTGTTCATCCATTCTTCTCCTGAGTTTGTTGAGCATATTTATGACCATTACTTTGAATTCTTCATCAGGTAGATTACTTATATCCATTTCATTAAGGGCTTTTTCTAATGTCTTCTCTTGTTCTTGCATCTGAACATATACGTTGTCTCCTCAATTTGCCTGACTCCATGTTTGTTTCTATGTATTACATAAGATAGCTACCTCTCCTCCTTTAAAAATTTTTTATTATAGTTGACACACTATTGTATATTAATTTCAGGTGTACAACATAGTGATTTGACAGGTTTATGCATTATACTATGTTCACCACAAGTGTTGCTACCATCTGTCACCGTACAATACTATTACAATATGATTGACTATATTCCCTATGCTGTACTTTTTACCCCCATGACTTATTCATTCCATAAGTAGAAACCTGTATCTCCCACTCCCCTTCACCCATTTTGCCAATTATCTCACTTCCCTCCCCTCTGGCAATCACACATTTTTTTCTATCTATGGGTCTCTTTCTGCTTTTTAATTTTTTAGGTTCCACATATAAATGAAATTGTATAGTATGACCTTGCATTGGAAATAAACCTTACCAATTCAACCATACCCTGGCTTTTGGTTATCTATAAGTAGCACAACTTGTTCTTCAAAGGTCCCAGTTGTTGAGGGTATGCCAAGACCTGTCATTGTTCCAAAGGGAGGGATCTCAGACAGTGCCTAGTTTCAGGCTAATTGTAAGCCAGATTTTCAGGCAGTATCTTTTAAGATACGCAAATAATAGTCTTTGAGTCCACAATCGTAAACACTGCTGACTTCCAGACCAGTTCCAGAGGTGTCCCCTAGGTAAAGTTGCAAAAACCATAGCTTTAGACGTGCGTATAATCTCCTTTCTGTGAGGTATCAGCGAGCTATGATGGGGCCAAGTGAGGGCACTAATATGGTAAATTTCTACTCATGTTCCCTGAGAGCTCTTCTGCAGCCTCTGGTTGTATGACATGCCCCAGGACAAGAAAATAGGCCTTTTTCACATCAAGACCGTGGGTGAGTTTCAGTCTTCTGTTTGTACAGTGCCCTGGGAATGCTAACTCCCAAACACTGTCTCTAATTGCTTCAAACCCATGGAGTACAGGGGTGCCTGGGTAGCTCACTTAAGCCTCTGACTTTTTGATCTTTAGCTCAGGTCGTAATCTCACAGTTTGTGAGATTAAGCCCTGCATCAGGCTCTGTGCTGACAACATGGAGCCTGCTTGGGATTCTCTCTTTCCCTCTCTCTCTGCCCTTCCCCGACTTGTGCTTGTTCTCTTTCTCAAAATAAATAAATACACTTTAGAAAACGAAAAAAACATGAGGTCCAAAAATGCAATACCCCCCGGGGCCACAAGAGCCAGGTGCTCAAGGGGGTATCTCCTGTGTGGGCTGCACATCCCTGCCCAGGCAGGTTTTGAAGGTGGTATGGGGTGGGGTACTCAGCCTACCTGGCTGTGGTGGGATAGGCCACAGCTGCAGTGTGCATGGGCAAGGTGCTCCCATTGAAGCTAGTAGACTTAAAGACATAAAGGAGGGGTTCAACAATGGCATCCATCTGCACCAGGACCAACAAGGCAGGAGAATTCAAAAATGGTACCCACCTCTATCCCAGGAGAGATTCCCAACAGGTTCTTGCCTCTCCAGCATATGCTTTAAGATTAGCAAATGAGTCTCCTTCACATAGGGTCTAGGTGCCTTGCAAACTGTTGCTTTTGAGCTGGGTCCCAGGGCTAGTGAATCTGTATAAGAGCCTTTAGGGGTAGATTTTTCATTCCCTACGGTTCTCCTAGAAGTAAGCCCCACTGGTTTTCAAGGCTAGATGCTTTGGGGGCTCATTTCTCCAGTGCAGGTCCCAAGGGTTGGATTGCCTGATGTGGGACACAGACACCTTGCTCCTCAAGAATAAGCTCCATATTATGAGATCAGTCCTCTCAAGAATAAGCTCCATATTATGAGATCAGTCCCAACTGTGGATTTCTGCCCTGGGGTGGGGCTTTTTGCAAGAACACGTCTCTACCCCTCCTACCCATATTGATGTGGGCCTTTTATCTTTTGTTGTAGAGGCACTGTTTAGCTAGATTTCAGGTCCTTTTCAGAGGGAACTGTCCCATTACAGCTGTAGTTTTGTTGTGTTCATTGGAGGAGGTGATTTCAGGATCCTTCTATGCCACCATCTTTCAATATGTCTTTTAATAAGTATGTAGATTTTAAAGTAACAAATAGCTTATACAATTAACTAAATACAGCAGGATAAAAGAAGATTTTCATAAACTATTACTATAATATGTTTTTCTTTTCCTATATAGTCAAACAGAACTCATTTTAAATACTGGGGCCATACTAAATCCAGAATTTCACACTTATCTTCATTATTACAGAGATGTCTTACCATACAGATTTTGGCACCTGTATATTAAATTAAGGTACAAATTAGAAAAGAATAAAATCAATTTTCCACAGGTGTTACATAAGAAAGCAACATATTTAAGTTTTTCATTTTGTTCTTACCGTATGTGATTCTAATTCAGCAATTTTCTCAGGGATCTCAGAACCCAAATAATATATTCTAATCACATGGTCAGTGCTACCTGTTGTAATGAACATACCACCTGGAGGATTAAAAAACAAACAAGCAAACATTGTACCAAGGAACTTTAAAAACCTTCCAATTGCCTTCTCAATTATATGCTCCTGATATTAGTAAGAGGGCTTCAAGAAATACGTTATCTTCTCACCATTAACGATATCTCAGAGAAAAATAAGTATAATTCAAGAGAAATAAGGGAAGTATTTAAAGGACAACTATACATACCACTCACCCAACAAAAGTCCACCAACTGTACACTAAATACAGGCCCTTGAATAATAAACATTAAATATCAGGGCCTTGAGGAACTCATTTCTTTATATTTTATGTGAAAACATAATGCTCCAAAATTGTTTATAAAATGACCTATAGCTATAATTGTCTTTACAGGGCTATAGAGGTGGAATGTAAAAACTCAACCACTTTTGGGATGATGAATAAATTCTAGAGACGGATGGCGGTAGTGTATCCAAAACAAAGTGAATATACTCAATGCCACAAAACCGTACACTTAAAAATGGTTATTAAAATAGTAAAGTTTATGTTATATTTTACCACAGTAAAAGAAAAGGTGAACTAGCATAGTAATAGAAAAGCACTGTTTATATACTGCCGAAGTGTCTTCTATATGGAGCCACAGTACATTTTTTCTGAAATGTCAGGGCAGGATTTTAGTGTTGAACTGTGTGTGTAGCAGGGGTATACTTTTTACCAACTAAATTCTGAATTATATAAAAACATATAAGCAAATAGTAAAAACACTCCAAAGCTATTACATGTGTTAATTCAAAGTCCACAAACATCCCTCTATAGTATCATATGGTTCACATTTTTTATTATGTTTCCATTAACAAACATACATTTTTTTCTCCACAAAATTGAAAAATATTATCTTTTACAACTGGATTATTTAATATTTTGGGTACTCAAAACTTTGAATTTTTACACATACCAGAACTGAAAGATGAACAAGATATCTGAACTCCAGGTCTAGATCTCTCAGTAAATTTCACTGGGCGATCTCTAAGAGAAAAGGAAGATATTTTTATTTTCCATCATGTTCATTTAACATGCAAGAATCTTTGCACACTGGTGGATATCTACAGATTTAACATCAATATTATAAAACACACATTTGAAGTAGTCAATAAGTTCTATTCCCATCATTCAGGTTAAAAATGCATTTAAACTTCAAATATACTTTAAGATACCAGAATTATTATCATAGCTTTGCAAAGAAATTGCCAAGTAACTTACTACCACAAAGAGAAGTTCAAAGTCTTCTTATCAGAGTAATAAATGAAACACTCTGCAAAAATTTTGTGTATAAGTTAAATAGTCTCTCCAACATTGGTTTCATAAAAATTCTATTCTAGAATCTCTAACATCTAATTGAAGTAGGTATAGATGTGTATATATACACACATGCACACATAGACTTACATACTTAAATAAATCAACTATTAAGAACGTCTCAAGATAACAAAGAAAATGAGACATGCTTGATTTTGCACAAAACTCCTAACCCAATTCTAAACTTACCTAAACTTCATTGTTTTTACATGCCATTGCCAGAAACAGATTGTTCCATCAGCACCAGTAGAAGTGAGGTATCTGGTTGTGCCTTTAGTTGATGGACAAAACTAAAAAGAAAATTCTAATTCAAATAGAAAGCTTTCATGTTCAAACTTATTTTAAACACAGCATCTTCTAAAATTAAAATCACTTTAATAGATATACCTTAAATAAATTCAATTAAGAATTTCACATTCAAGATATCAGTTATTTAAATTTCCTAGATTAATGAATACCTTGCAAAAATTTACAATATCAAGAAATAGTAGAAAAAAGTCATCAAATTTAGGATAAAATATATTAGCTTAAAAACAATTATTTTTAGGGGTGCCTGGATGCTTCAGTCAGTAGAGCATGCAACTCTTGATCTCAGGGCGAGTTCAAGCTCCATATTGAATGTAGAGATTGCTTTAAAAAAAATAAAATTTTAAAAAATAAATAAATAATTATTTTAAAATTACTGAACATCACAGTTTAAGATTATTTCATTACTTTTAATGGAGAAAAATATTACAAGGTGATTACTAGTAAGCCATTATAAGTCTACTAAGTATATACTTATATAGCAAAAAAATATGGAATTTTTATAGCTCATATGAATACGGCATCAGAAATCAATCTAAAATCAATGATTAGGAAGTTGTATCTAAATATTTTGGTCTTATCATTTTATTTTAAACTCCAACTGCAAAAATGTATGATATAAATGTTGTCCTAAAAGGATGCCTGAGATACAGAAAAAAGTTGGAAATCAAACCAGAGTCTCTGCATGCCATGAGTTTTAAAAATCCCAAATACAGGGGCCCCTGGGTGGCTCAGTCGGTTAAGCGTCCGACTTCAGCTGAGGTCACGATCTCACGGTCCGTGAGTTCGAGCCCCGCGTTGGGCTCTGGGCTGATGATGGCTCAGAGCCTGGAGCCTGCTTCTGATTCTGTGTCTCCCTCTCTCTCTGACCCTCCTCCCCCGTTCATGCTCTGTCTCTCTCTGTCTCAAAAATAAATAAATGTTAAAAATTTTTTTAAAAAATCCCAAATACAGATAAATCAACACCACTAAGATGAATATTAAGGATCTGAATAAATTTTGACCTCAAATCTAAAGAAAATGATCATTATAGATATTAGAATTCATTTATCTAGTTTTCTTGACAGGAAACACAGAACTTCTACCAAGACTATGTTATCCATTAACAGTTGATATACAGTAAAGAACCAGTACTCAGGTATCATGCCTATATTTTCCTTTCTGAGATAAAGAAGCTTGCAATTGAAAACTTAATCCACAATTTACAGCAGGAGTCTGCAAATTACAACACACATGCCAAATCCAACTTGCTGCCTGTTACTGTAAATAAAGCTTTATTGGACAAAGTCACCTTACACTGGCTATAGCTGCTTTTGGCCTGCAGAGTTAAGTAGGTGTGACAGAGACCATACGGTCTGCAAAACCTAAAATATCTACTATCAGATCCATGAATTTGCTGATCTCTGATACACGCAAATAAGACAAGTAAATATAAAAGAGTATAATTTTATTAAGTTTGAAAAAAACACTAAAACTTTTATTATCACCATTATATTTAAATATATTCATCAATCACAAAGGTGGATCTGGCCTATTAATGTTCCCTAATTGGATTGTTTTTAAATAATAAATCATGTTAGAGATTATACAAATAAGATATGCACACTTCTGAATATAAATTAATACATCATTATTAAAGTAAATTTAGTAAATATAGAAAAACAATAAAAGCTACTTATAATCTCACCACCCAGGGGCACCTGGGTGGCTCAGTCGGTTAAGCGTCTGACTTCAGCTCAGGTCATGATCGCACAGTCTGAGTTTGAGCCCCGCACTGGGCTCTGTGCTGACAGCTCAGAGCCTGGAGCCTGCTTCGGATTCTGAGTCTCCCTTTCTCTGCCCCTCCCCCTGCTTGCATTCTGTCTTTCAAAATAAAATAAAGACATAAATTTTTTTAAAAATAATCCCACCACCCAGAGGCAACCTCTATTAATATCATATCATTTTATATCTGTTTTGTTTAAAAAAAATCTGAAAGGAAAATACACCATGATGTTAATGGAGACAGTCAATTAGCAAAGAGTAAGTATAGTATATAGAATTCACACTAAATGGTACTGATTACTATGGAAAAAAATAAAATTAAGGGGAGATAAAGAGTGCTGGTTCAGGGAACAATTTACAATTTTAGAGGGGTAAAGTGGTTAGAGAAAGTCCCTGAGAAAGAGAAATTTACACACAAAGTGAGAAGAAAGTGAAGGAATAAGCCATGTGACTATCTAAGGAAGAGCATTCCGTTCCAGAGACATGAAACAGAGCAAAGGCAGAATTGGAGGCAGAGTGGTCTAACAAAGCAGAGTGCATAGCAGCAGCTAAAGCAGAATGAGAACAGAAAACTAGTAGAAGATGAGGTCAAAGAGAGCAAGGGGCTGAGAATGTAGGCCTTACAATGTGGGTAATTGTAAAGACTTCAACTTTAACACTGAGTTTGGAACTACTGAGGGTTCTGAGTACCAGTGACGTGATTTAACTTCCATTTTAAAATCACACAGCCTGCTATGGCAGAGGTTAGACTGGGGCAAGAAAGAGGGAAGGGAAGAAGCAGGAAGATCAGTTGGAAATGTGCTTCAATAATCTGGGTCATAGATGATAACTATTTGAAACGTAATAGAAATGATAAAGATCATGATAATTTGTCAGATTCTGGATTTACTCTGAGGGTAGAGCCAAAATTATATGCTAACAAGTTAGATATGAGATATAAAAGAGACAAAAAAAAGTCAGGGATGACTACTCTGAGCAATTGGAAGGATAAAATAGCCATTTGTTTACTTGAAAAAAATTTTAGGAAAAGCAGATTTAAGAAAGGAAAATAGAAGTTCAATTTTGAGTATGCTGAGTTTGAGATTCATGAAATTCATGTGATGATACAAAATGGGTAGCTGAATATACAAGTATGGAACTAAGAGAAAGGTCCCAAGATGAAAATGTAAGTTTGAAAATCATCAGCCTACAGATGAAATCCAAAACTACGAGACTTAATGAGATCACTAAAGGAAAGAATGTGATAGAGATCCATCAATCTTTAGGGAGCTCCTACATGTAAACAAAGTAAGATAGAAATTAGAAAATCAACCTATGAGGAAGCCAAGGAGTATCATAAACATTTTTCAATATCAGTGGCCATTTTTTTTAGTTATATGAGAGTATTTCTGAATTCCCGAAATAATCTGGCAGATACGATGGTAGGAACACAAGTAACTAATAAACTCCTAAAACAGAAGACATAAAATAATTTCAACTGATTAAAAGTTTGATATACAATTTTTAAAATCCAATATACATTAAACCTAATTCTTGCTAGCTCCTCATAAACAGGTGATATTTTATTTAAATAACACACAAAAATTGACTGACATACTTTTTAGTGACTCAAGAACAAGGAAAAGTAAATGGGAGTAATTATCTCATCCACAAAATGGTCTCCTTGACCAAAGTGTAAAACACAGTTTCAGAGGGATTCCTCTATTTTGCTTTCAACACAAAGAAGAGGACAAATTCAGCTTAGTTTTCTTAAATAAAAGTCTTTTGGGGGCTATCCAGGACTTTCACTACCAACATTTAGTAAAAACGCTCTATGAATAAGAATTTAAAAGAAGTCAATGTATTTTATGTCAAATATCAAGTTGAAATAAGAAATCACTGTAACTAAGAATAAAATTTCTTTAACATCAAACCACACACACACACACACAAACACACACACACAATCTGACTGACAAACATCTTGCATTAAATATTAACACAAAGTATGCCAATATTCAAGTTAGAACCTGTTTATAACCTAACAGGTATTAAGTGTTGCTTCCTTATGGCATTTATAAGTCTTCTCCCTTCTTCACAAATACTAGTAAGATAAATAAGATGTTTTACACTGCATTTGAAAAATCTTTTCAATGAGGTTTTAATTATCTCTGAAGGGAATAAATTTATATAAAACAGGAACTTTAAAAAAATACCAGAGCAGAGTAGGGACAAAGCTCTTAGAGATCAATATTTTTCTGTTGCCATTCTTTATAAATATCCACACAATATAACAAAAACTGAGAGAATTCCCACCCTCATTATATATGCTAGAGATATCTTTTCATTTTTCTTACCTGTATGGAAGTAATAGAAGCTGAATGTCCCTGAAGGACTGCAACTGGTGCACAAGTTCGAAGACACCACACCCTTACAACCTTATCACAGCTGCCTGCAGCAATAAGAGTGTTTTCATAGTTAACAGCCATGTCAGAAATTTCAGCAGAGTGCCCTCGAAGTGTAGCAAGGAGACGTCCATCATCTGTTGCCCAAATTTTCACCAAACAGTCATCTGAACCCTATAGTAATACAAAAGGACAAAAGATTTACAATGTAGCAAAAATTTGCAATCCCCACTCCAGAAAAAAAAGCCAAATGACAAAGGCAGGATTTTTATTAAATTACTTCTGAGCCTTCACTTTCTAATCTCTTTGTCCATATAATATGGATCCAGTAAGAAATAGAACTGAGGTCCAAATGATGGCAATGACAAAGCACTGTCCAAACGGACAATGGCATTTGTGAAGAACTCCTCAAAACTACCAATCTTAACAACTCAAAATATTTTTAACTCACTTTTAAGTGATTTGGCATTAAATGTATCTGCATTATTTCTTTCCTTATACCTGATGGCCTTTTATCATAATTGAATATTTTTTTTCTATAGATACTTAAAAATTTAAGTCTACATGCATTTCTTTTTTTTTTAATTTATTTATTTTTGAGACAGAGAGAGACAGAGCATGAACGGGGGAGGGGCAGAGAGAGAGGGAGACACAGAATCTGAAGCAGGCTCCAGGCTCTGAGCCATCAGCCCAGAGCCCGACGCAGGGCTCAAACTCACAAACCGCAAGATCGTGACCTGAGTCAAAGTCAGACGCTTAACCGACTGAGCCACCCAGGCGCCCAGTCTACATGCATTTCTTAGTAAATATGAGTCTTTGTTAACAATCTCTGCTGAAAATATTATGTTGCACTTCCTATTGAGAATTTCAAAAGAGCTTTAAAAATACTAAAATCAATTCTAATCTAATGTGGTAAATAAGCTATTTAGTAATTATGTTTATAAAAAGATGGCAATTGTCATTCTCATCATGATCAACATCCAAATACTTAAACGATGCATTTGGAGTTATGAAATGTCAATGGAAGAGTCTTTAATGAACTCCAAGGAGTCATAATTTCTCAAATGCAAACTACTTCATTTACTGTATCATAGAAATTTAAAAATAAAATTATGCCACTAACTACACTTCTATGTTAACTTAGTACTAAAGCAATGACACTAAACCCTTTCTTAGAAATATTAGCATGCTACAATTTTGTACTCAAAAACACACAATATGATCTGGTTAATAAAATGCTAAGTGATAGAAGTCAGAGAAAGACAAATACCATATGATTTCACTCATACGTGGAATTTAAGAAACAGAACAAATGAGCAAAGGGTAAAAAAGAGAGAGGGAGGCAAAACAGGAAAAAGACTCAACTATGGAGAACAAACTGATGATTAATAGAGGGAAGGCCAGTTGGGGGAATAGGTAAAATAGGTAATGGGAATTAAGGAGAACAATTGTGGTGATGAACGCCATGTATTAAATGGAAGTGTCGAGCCCAAAACTAGTATTACACTGTATGTTAACTAACTGAAATTTAAATAAAAGCTTAAAAAAACAATTTAAAAAATAATTAGTACTAAAACAAAAGAAAGATATACATAATAACTAATCTTGGCTACTAACTGTGTAGTACAATTATTCAACTATATGAATGATGTAATCATTTTAATTAAGCAGAATGGACACCAACTACACTAAGTGACAAATGGAAAATGCATTTTAATAAATGTTTGCTAAAATGAAAGGAAATGAAACTGAGTAGATAAAATTGTTTCACATAAATTAACCATTTCTATGTATATAAGGCCTTAAGATTTCATTGTTTTTAATTACATTTCCCAAAACATAGAGGACATTATAGTTTACTCATTTTAAATAGAATGAGAAAAGACTTTCAATTTCTATTCATCTTTTCGTGCATTCATGTGTCTAAGAAGGATGAATTGCTTACAAGTATAATTCAGTGCCATGAAGCCTACCTTTAATTGTTGTAAATCTCTATTATGCTTTAGTATCATAAATTTTAAACTCACTGTAAAAATTCTTCTCCCACTTCGGTCAAATGCTACACAGTAGACAGATGACAAGTGCCCCAGAATTCTCTTATGCATCTTAATGTGCTGGTAAGCAGATGAAGGGAAAATATGGCTGAAGCGACTGCATCCAGTTAATTGCCTGGCAGAGGTGATATTCACTGAAAAACATAAAATAGGAGACTCCTTCTTAAAATCTAAAAGCGAAACCTACATCATGAAGTTAAATCATAAAAATTAAGATGAGGTACAACAGGGTATATACACCACAGCCATTTTACCCTGTGAGAAGTCTAAATTCCATTACACATTTCATGATTTTATGAACTCAAGTTTACTAACACAAAGCACTAAGAATACTCTTCTTTTAAATCCCACAAGTCTGATTTTCTGTTTGCCGTACTCTCATTTCCCAGGTACATTCTTGTTTTGCCTTCCTTGGTAAACTACAGTCAAAGACACTGTCACTCTAAGTATATGGGTAAATCTTACTATAACATGAAGGAATTTTATAGTAAAGACTATATTTGGTTAAGTAAAATACACCTTAAAAATTACATAGGAAGGGGCGCCTGGGTGGCTCAGTCGGTTAAGCATCTGACTTCAGCTCAGGTCATGATCTCACAGTCCATGAGTTCGAACCCCGCATCAGGCTCTGTGCTGACAGCTCAGAGCCTGGAGCCTGCTTCTGATTCTGTGTCTCCCTCTGTCTCTGCCTTTCCCCTGCTCATGTTCTGTCTCTCTCTGTCTCAAAAATAAATAAAAACATTAATTTCTTTTTTTAAATAACATAGAGAATTTTATGAACTCCTGTCCTACCTCCTCAAATCCATTCACTCCATATGAAGCTGTCTCTAATATTTCAAGAGTAATAGATTTATACAGTGAAAAAAGAAAGGAAGCTATGATAACACATTAAGTTTTCAGTAACAAACAATCTTTCCTAGGTTTCTCTATAGGTTCTCCACTTTTAGGCTCTCCCACTAGTTACCAATGAATTTTTGAAACTGCATCTCCTATAAGGTCAACTTACACCTGGCTTTTTGTTTGCCTTATTATTTATTTTATTAAAAAACAGACAGAAGAAAGCATAAATC
The DNA here is from genome assembly GCF_018350155.1 of Leopardus geoffroyi. Classification (NCBI taxonomy): domain Eukaryota; kingdom Metazoa; phylum Chordata; class Mammalia; order Carnivora; family Felidae; genus Leopardus; species Leopardus geoffroyi. The sequence continues at coordinate 66,713,781 of NC_059343.1, forward strand.
TGTCCAATTCTCCTCTAATGCCACCTAGATTCTTCTCACTTACCTAAAATGGAGACCTTAACCTCCATGTAAGGATTTACAAGCACCCACTTACTCTGTGAAATTCCTCCAGTATTCCCTTATACACTGAAAATATTTAACATCCCATACATTATATTTTAATCAAATCATAAGATCTTCATAAGTGGAAAGCCACATTGAGGCAAGGTGACATTTCACTCTAGTGCATAAATAATATAGTACAAATGATAATAGCTTAATTTTGAAGCCAAGGCAAAATTAAGGCAAGAATGGATTTGTAGCTAGATTAATACAGTTAGAACCATGCCACCCCCCCCACACACACACACACAAAATGAAACCTTTCCATATCCCAGTCTTAAAGAGCAATGGAGTCTTTTCTTAGGCAAAGGTAGATCTGCTGGCCATTTTAAACTGACAAAATGACAAAAAAACAAATGATGAATAGCAAAACCAATGAAACTTTGAATGTAAACCATAAGAACACAATAAAGATCTGAGTATTTATATAACACTGTGAGATGTTAAGTAAATGATGGTAGAAAACTTGTAAGCAACACTACCAGCTAAGAGGATTTCTTTTTGGCAGCTGCTCCCCATCCCAACCTCTAGAAATTTTCACAACTCTAAGGTGGAAAGAGAAGACACCATAACTTTGGGACTTAGTAATCTTCCTTCTCCAAACATTTCTTACTGCTCTTAGTTCCCTGAAACAATCAATCATCACTTCTGCTTTGCTTTTTTCTATCCATACTTTGCAAGTAGATAGAAGAAAAGTTGTGTTACTTAAGGCAGGGTTTCTCAGCCTTAGAAATAATGGCACTTTGGGCCTGATAACTCTTCAGTGTACGGGGCTGTTTATTAAAGAGTATTTAGCAGCATCCCTGGACTCTACCCACTAGATGTTCATAAAAACCACCATGAAGCCGTGACAAGGAAAAATATCTCCAGACATTGCCAAATGTCTCCTGGTGGTAATAAACAAAAACAAAACTAAAAAAAAAAAAACAAAAAACTGCCCCCAGTTAGAAACCACTGCTTAAAGGATAAAAACAAAAAACAACATCAATAGGAAGAAAAATAATCAGAAGAGCAACTCTGAGAAGAAAAGCAGAGACATAAAGAAAACAAATAATCAACGACAGAGAGAGGTAATAGCTACCAGAAATCCAGTCATTCATCTAACAAATATCTGACTTTTTCAAAGGCCAAAGGAACACAACTAAGCATATAAACAAAATATTTTTTTAAATATTTATTTATTTTTTGGGAGAGCACAAGTGGGGAAGGGGCAGAGAGAGGGGGACAGAGGATCGGAAGCAAACTCTGTGTTGACAGCAGGGAGCCCGATTTGGGACTCAAAACTCAGGAGATCATGACCTGAGCCAAAGTCAGAAGCTCAACCAACTCAGTCACCCAGGTGCCCAATATTCTTCACCCCAAAGAGACCCCATTAATATTCTCAGGCCAAAACTGTTAAATCAGGAACAATGACTAAAAACTTCATGCATTTTTATAGTGTATACAAATTAGCTTTTACTTTTTAAGACTCCTTTAGAAAAAAAACTAATAATTCATTAAAAAGAAAAATGGAAAATATTTGCAACATATATGACATAATCTTAATATTTTAAAACACATATTAATCTAACCATCTATAAGAACACCACTAAGATCTAATAGATTAGTAGATAAAGAAAATTAACAGATAAGTCACAATATAGGAAATACAAATAAAGGAAGTCACAAAAACATTTAACTATTTTGCCAACTATCAAAAGAAATTTAAATGAGAATGATGAAATACAATACTATACCTAATAAATTAGCATTTTAAAAATTCTAAAACTTAATGCCAGCAATCACTACCTGAAACTGGTGTACACCTACATTTCTAGATGCACCATAAAGTGACATGATCCATTTGGAAAATAATTTTGGCAATATACTTCAAGAGGCATGAGAATATACACACCCACTGCTCAACCCCTGAGAATCTATTCTAGTGACATAACTGTTTAGCAAAAATGGGTTACATGTACAAAATGCTTTCATAATACCAAAGAATGATAAATAACCTAAATCCAACAACAGGGGAATGGTAAATTAAGTTACAGAATATGTGATGGACTATTCTATAGGAATTAATTAAAATACAAATATTATAGCACTGTGGAAAAAGTAACTACAAAGCAAAAAACATAAAATACAACCTTGCAAGTATACTATGATTTAAATTATGGAAAAAATGCATACATATATAATAAAGACTAAGAAGAAACAAGAGAAATGGAACCAACTGCTTTGTGATCAAAGTATAGGCAATTTTTTTTTAAATTTCACTTAACAATACATTTTTATCTTAAATACAATTTTCCTATTAGGTTCTTCTTAGTTATCACTAATAGCTATTCAAAAAAATTCTAATATAAGGTACGTTGAATATCTGACAGAAGCAGCATCATATATTCCTTCTTTCCGATCTCAGGGATTTTTTGTTTTTTCACCTAGCACCTGAAATGGTAATATTCATGCCTTTTTTTCAGTCATTTGATATCAACAGGCCTTAGGCTCTATACATTAAGGAGTCCTGTCAACACTCTTTTGCATGCATTGTCCATTTAGCCACTATTTTTCAGTATTACTGCTTTTTGCTTTTCTTATCTATTTACAGAGTACTTTATCAGGAACATTTTTGTCAATTGTTAATAGCTGATACCTGACTATAAAGATACAATTGAGTTCACTTTTGACCAACCCTTGAGTATTCTACCAGGAAGAAGTAGATCTCACTCTTCTAGCATGAATGTTACATAGCTCTTTTAAGGGAGGGAAATATTCAAAGTCATTATTCTTTTTCTCAAAAGTGACAATAAAATAGACACACATACACAAACACAATTATCACTGTGATGTATCTGAATGTCTCTATCAAATGTACTACTTGAGTGAATTATTTTTCTATTTTAAGTATAATGCAAGTTGGAATATGAACAATTTAAATTTCTTTCACCTTAAAGTAAAATGAGGTATTCATGAGAAACCTACAAATAAGTAAAAAATTCCCACAATCCTATGCCAAAATATCCACTATAATGCCATTATTGCATTCTCACTATTAAGCCTTCTAAAATCTATAGTACTTCAAAGGCATGTAAATAAGTTTTAGTATCTACAACTAATTACCTTGATTAATTACTTACTTAAGTTTTCAAAAACACTATAAAGGTTAAGTTATGTTATTTCAGCCTCTATTTACTAAGGAATTTAGCTCCATATAGTCACAAAAGTGAAATGGCAAAAACAATAGCTGAAACTGGGCGAGCAATCAACATAATTTTAGTCAGAACAAAATTCCTGCTTTTCCATCAACAGTTGTTAAGGATTTGGCAACTTTAGAGAAATAATACCCTATGCTATAGTTGTGAATCCTTTCTATCTAGGGACCTGGCGTAGTTATGGTCAGGTCCAAACAATCAACTATAGAGCATTTTCTCTTAAGCAGTGATGTGAACATGCCAACTTTGTCTTGAAATATTTTTTTTTTTTTAATTTTTTTTTCAACGTTTATTTATTTTTGGGACAGAGAGAGACAGAGCATGAACGGGGGAGGGGCAGAGAGAGAAGGAGACACAGAATTGGAAACAGGCTCCAGGCTCTGAGCCATCAGCCCAGAGCCCGACGCGGGGCTCGAACTCACGGACCGCGAGATCGTGACCTGGCTGAAGTCGGATGCTTAACCGACTGCGCCACCCAGGCGCCCCTGTCTTGAAATATTTTAAGAAGCATCCTTTTCAGACAAAAATCCTTGATGCCACATTTCTTTGTATTGACAAACTCAACTAGTAGATAAATTAGTCAAATGTGTATATGTATAAAATGTATTTAAATATAAAATAATCTATTCAGAATCCATCATGTTTGCTTTTTTCTTTAAAATTTTGTAAGATAGACATCTAAATGTTCTCTACCAAGAGATAAGATATATGAACTAACTCAGTGACAGAGCAAAATGCTCTTGAAGATTCAAGTAAAAACAGGATAAAACTGTATTTTATAAATTTATTAAGTCATAGAGATCAGTGAACAGCTATTAATGGAATAATTGTTTTTTCATTAAAACCTATGTTTGTTGACCACCTACTATGAGCTAAGCACTATGACAGACACTGGAAATACACCTTATAAACAAATCAAACAAGATCCTCATCCTCATGGAATTTACATTCCACTAAACAAAGCTTTCATTATTCATTTGCCCAATTTCATGAGCGAATAAGATACTTTAATGAGGAAAATTATCTAAATTATTAAATTTATAAGGTATAATATATATTATATAACATATAATATAATATATATTAAAAATATATACAGCTTTAGAAATGTATTTTTCTAATAAGCTCTACAAGTGATGCTGATACTATGTCAAGTTTGGGAACTACTAATTCTAGTCCAATCTCCCTCCTCCCAAAATTATCTTTTCTATAACATTATCTGGCAAATGGCCATTTAGTCTCTGCCTAAACACTTCTGGTAAAGAGAAGATTATTATTTCTTAATATAATGGCCAATTCATATGTTAAGCTACTCTAATTTTGGGGAGACTGTACCTTTAATTGAACTCAATCTCTTTCCCTGTAACTTCTACAATCATACAGCCTCTGCCCTTGGGGACTACACTAGGGAAAAAAAAAAAAAAAGAAACAGTCAAATCCCTTTGTCACATGGTAACCCATGAAATATTTTTAAATAGCTGTTACCTGGGGTGCCTGGGTGGCTCAGTCAGTTAAGCATTTGATTCTTGGTTTCAGCTCAGGTCATGATCTCATGGTTCGTGGGTTTGAGCCCCACATCGGGCTCTGCACTGACAGTGTGCAGCCTGTTTGGGATTCTCTCTCTCTCTCTCTCTCTCTCTCTCTCTCTCTCTCTCTCTACCCATCCCCTGCTCATGCTGTCTCTCTCAAAATAAATAAAATTTTAAAAAAAAACTTTAAAAAAAAAGAAAGTAGCTATCACTTGTTCCTTAAATCTTCTCTCAATATATGAGGTTCCTTCTACATTACTCACAGCCATAGTTTACAAACACCTGTCTTTCCTATCATCCCCTATAGAAAAACACTCTTTCACCCTAAACACTACTGTGGTTGCTTTTTTCTATGATGTCTCTAGTTCATCAATTTCTCAGCCTCTTAAAATAATAAGAATTCTGCAGAATATTCCAGTGATTTAATCAGCACAGAGTGGATTACTTCCAACCACATTTCTATGAATGCAATTTAGGATTGCAAAGACTACCTCAGTTTTCTAAAACAGCTGCTTTATACATCTTTTGGTTAAAGAGGAAATAAAGCTAGTTTGACATTCTTTTTTAATAAGCATTAAGTTCTTAGTGATCACCTCTTTCTTTTCTAAGAGTACACAAACCACTTGTTCAATAACCTGTCTAAAATTTTGCCTAGGGTTAAATTCACCAATCTATAATTCCTAGAATGTATCATTTTTTCCCCTTTGATATATTTGTCCATTGTGTCATTTCCATTTCTCCTGTCCACTCTGATTTCAAGCAAATACCTGCCAGGGAAAATTATTTCAGTATACCAGGATTTAATTCATTTAGGCTTCTTAAAGCAGATAGGTACTCATATATCTTGGGTTTTCTTTTCTTTAACCATGCTCGATCTACCCTTTTTTACAGTTTAGAGATCACTCTCTTTGATAATGGAAAATATGGTTATCCCCAGCTCTTACATTTTACCTATCAATGCATACCATCTATTCCCTTTTGATAAATTTATAGATTCTTTCTGTAAATGCTAATTGGGACTTAAAGGTGTTTTGGAGTAATCCTATATAGGTTGAACTGAAAGAAATTGTTGATAATTGACTATTTTCTATATAAAAAATAGTGATTTTAAATTTAGGCTCAATATAATAGCTATAATGGAAGTGGTGGGATTGGCAGACATCAAGGATTAGTCTGATCTAGGTATCCTGCTTCTTTACTTCTCCAGTAGGAAAGCATCATCAATATTGTCAGGTCTATAGTATAATCCCTTATCCATTTATCACTACTTTCATCTGTACTCATTGTTTCTCACAGTATAGCCACATTTATACCATTTCAAGTTTGTATCTCTTGACGTAAAAGTTTCTAGTTCACTTTGTTGCATTGTAAGTAATATTTATAAACATTCTACCCAACCTAATGTTTTCTCTTGTGAATTACTGGTCACTTCCTCCTTTGTGGATCTTTTCCCTATGTTATAGCCACTGTATTTCATCATATATATTTTTTTAAACTGGGTATTTTTATGAGTGTCCCTAACAAAAATAAAAATTAACTTAATTCAGTTTAATTTCATTTACTTCCTCAACATCAATTAGAAGTGCCAGTGAACAGTAAAAGGGAGAGAATATGAGGTCACAGTCATCACATAAGCCTCAAATTTTATCAAGAACATATTAAAGAATTAATTAAAACCAAATAAAATTCATATAAAGGTTCTCCTGAAATTGGTTATTTTTTCTACTAATATTTTAAATGCTGTCTCTGTCTTTCTCAAAGCAAATAAAATTTTAAAAAGACTTTAAAAAATAAGAAAATAAAACTAAAATATAAAATGTAAAGAAAAAATAAAATAGCTTTCACTTGTGCCATAAATCTTGTGCCTTTAGGGGGGCGCCTGGGTGGCTCAGTCAGTTAAGCGTCTGACTTCGGCTCAGGTCATGATCTCGCAGTTCGTGAGTTCGAGCCCTGCATCGGGCTCTGTGCTGACAGCTCAGAGCCTGGAGCCTGCTTCGGATTCTGTGTCTCCCTCTCCTTCTGCCCCTCCCCTGTTCATGCTCTGTCTCCCTCTGTCTCTCAATAATAAATAAACATTAAAAAAAATTAAATCTTGTGCCTTTAGAAATTAAGAATACTGAATGTTCTTTGAAAAAAGCACAGTAAAATGTCATAATTTGAAGTATATGATATTCTAGTATATATTGGATATTAAAACATCATTTCACATATTCAAATTCTATTTCTTTTGCAATTATAATATGGAATACTATAACCCAAATTAATAGAGTTTGAACCAGAATGACTTTTTTCATGTATTCCTCAATAACAGCTTTGCCATCCTAATTCTGCGGCATCCTGAATTAATTATAAGGACATGCTTCTTATGTTAATCAATACTTCATTGTTCTCCCCATTCGACATCCATCCTGTAATTTTATAGGAAAAAAAAACTGCCAAAAACTTGTTAAAATCCTGAGTGTGTCCATTTTGGAACATTTGTTGCATGTGGCACAAAATATACTATTTATATTATCTTGACTTAAAAGCTTTGTACTAGATTCTCACATATTAAATGGTAATGAAAAACCCTAAAAAGCAATACAGGACACAATAACAAGAACATTTAATAACAATAAATGAAAATCAAGGATTTATTACAGGGTTGTTATACTAAGAAAACTTTGTGAGTACATGGGCTTTTTCCTACAATGGTCAAGAACACAAGATAACAAGAGAAAAGAGTCTCTTATCCTAAATTCAGTCAATCATATCAAAACACCTAGGTCAGTAAGCAAGAAGAAATAGAAGGATCACTGCAAATGCATACCTTCAGTGAAAAACACCTCAAACCACATTCTCTTCTATCAACTCCATATATGAAAAACAGAACATTAGACCAAAAAAGATCAGAAAGCCTATGCTGAAACATACTGAAAGAATTATATAACAAGTAGGACAAATTGTAAAGTAATAAATAATTTAAAATCTGAGAAAGTGGAAAAGTAGTAATAAAGTATAAAATATTTATTTTACACTAAATTTAAGGTTTTATATTTTATATACTTCATAAAGGAAATTTTACTTAGATTTCTAAATTATTTCAAACGATCTATTTTATCACATAATCTATTCAAAAATGATTCCATTTTAGAAATAAAATGAGTGTTTCTTATAGAATCTCATTTTACACGTGCTTTATTGCTAGGACACAACTATAAATAGCAAAATCCAAATTTAAAATGCATTAAGGGAGTAAGAGGAATTAAGATGGAAGAGAAGTCGGAGGACCCTGGGCTTTCCTCATCCCTCAAACATACTGAGGTCAGATCACTTGGAACACCCAGGAAATAGATCTGCAGTGTGGCAGAAGGATCTCCACAGTTGGAGGGAGACAGCTTGGCAGGTGCAATGTGCATGGGAGTGAACTGGGGGAGACAGACAGTGTAGCAGAGGGGAGACAACTCTTTCCGTGGAAAGACAGAAAGAAAGAGGGGTTGAGAAAGTTCAGCACTGAGTTAGCACAAGATGAAAGCCTTTCTAGACCATGCACTGGAGAGCGAGAATTACTGAGTGTCCCAGTTTTTTTTTTTTTCTTCCAAACAGCATTTGGAGCTTAAACTCTGAGGTTGTAGAAGTGCATGACAATCTCCAGAGTGGAGCTGTGGCATGTGCTTCTGGGGAGGAGGGAGCTGACCACAGAGTGCACAGGGTGGTGTAGAGATCTCCAATACACATTGGGAGAGAACATTCACTTCCTGGAGATTGTTTGGAAGAGGGTTTACTGCCTCCCCAAGGAAAAAGGACCCTGAAGGTGCCACCCAAAGGCCTTTCATCAGCAGGGTGGAGAGGCTCTATTCCAGAGGACAAGACCAATCTGAATGGTGCCAGATCCTTTAAGAATCCCAGCCAAGCACCAAAGAAAAAACACAGGAGAACTATGGCACAGGGTGAGCTATTCTTTGAGAGCTGCCTGAACAGTGTGGGCTGTGAGGTACCATGTCCGGGGACAAAAGATTTGGGTAGCTCCATTTTCTCCCAACACCAAGGTGGGACTTCAGAAAGCAACACAGAGGCCTCCAGGGGAGGCAGACACACTTACACCAAACCCCACCATCCCATGCCTGGCAACTGTCTGTTTACTGGCACAAGAATGACTCTGAGCCAACACAGTGGACTTCTCTCTCTCAAAAGACCAGCACACCCAGCACCCCCCATGTACCAAGAGCACTGAAAATCAAATGCTTCAAAACAACACCTGCAGTTCTTTTTACTCGTTTACTTTCTTCTTTTTTCATTTGTAATCAGGCTCATAGTTTCTTCTTGGTTTTTTCATTTCCTTTTCTCATTTTTTTTGAATCAGTCATTTTTATTCTTTTCTTTTTCCTTCTCTTTTTTCTTTTCTTCTTTTTTCTCTTATTTTTCTTTTCATTTTCATTGGAATCATCCTACAGTTTTTTGATTCTCTGGGGGGGATTTTGTTCCCTTTTCTTTTCTCTTTTTATTAGGATCAGGCTTTTCCCAACTCCTTTTTTTCCAGGATTACCTTAACAAACAAATCAAAGCACACTTAGTTAAAGGTCCAAACACACCACTGCAAGCAAGGATGAGCTCTGCAGAGGACTAACCAGTGAGAAAGAGCAGCCAAAATGCAACAGCAGAGTGCACAAAGCATAGATCAGAAACACTTCCTGAAAGGCCAGGACCTAGACAGTGTATGACCCCTTTTTGATATAGCAGTACACTCAGGTGATGGAAACACAAAAAGCTTTTAAAACATGCAAACGACAAAAACTTACTCAAAATGACAAGATGAAGGAATTCTTCCCAAAAGAAGGGTCAAGAAGAAATCACAGCCAGGGACTTGCTCAAAATAGATATAAGCAATATATCTGAACAATAATTTAAAACAACAATCATAAGACTACTAGGTGGGCTTGAAAAAAAAGCATAGAAGACACCAGAGAAATCCTGCTGCAGAGATGAAAGACCTCAGAACTAGTCAGAATGAATTTAAAAATACTATAACTGAGATGAAAAACAAACTGGAAACAGTGACAATGAGGACTGAAGAAGCAAAGGAGCGTATAGGTGATACAGAAGATAAAATTTGTAAAACAATGAAGGTGAAATAAATAGGGACAGAAAATGATTAGATCATAATGGGAGGCTTGGGGAACTAAGTGATTCCATGAAACAAAACAATATCTGTATCAAAGAAGGCCCAGAAGAAGAAAAGCTTGAAAAAGGGGAAGAAGGTTTATTTGAACAAATTATAGATGAGAACGTCCCTGATCTGGGGAAGCAAACAAGCATTCAAGTCTAAGGAGCACAGAAAACTACCCTCAAAATCAACAAAAACAGGTAAACACCATGATATATCACAGTAAAACTTGTAAAACATGAAGATAAAGAGAGAATTCTGAAAGTAGCTAGGGACAAAAGGGCCTTAACCTACAAGGGTAGACACATAAGGTTAGCAGCACACCTGTCCACTGAAACTTGGCAGGCCAAAAAGGAGTGGCAGGAAATATTCCATGTGCTGAATGGGAAACATATGCAGCCAAGAATTATTTATCCAGCAAGGTTGTCATTAAGAATAGAAGGAAAGATAAAGAGTTTCCCAAACAAAAACTAAAGGAGTTTGTCACCACATAACCATCCCTGCAAGAAATATTAAGGGGGATTATCTGAGTGAAGGAAAAAAAAGAAGATCAAAGCGATAAAGACAACAAAGCACCAGAGAACATAACCAGAAACACCAACACTACATATAATGTAATGGCACTAAATACATACCTTTCAATAACCACTCTGAAGGTAAATGGACTAAATGCTCCAATGAAAAGGCACAAGATATCAGAATGAATAAAAAAAAATAAAGATCCATCTACATGCTGCCTATAAGAGACTCATTAGACCTTAAAATATCTGCAGATTGAAAAGTGAGGGGATAGAGAACCATCTATCATGCTAATAGAAATCAAAAGAAAGTAGGAGAAGCTATACTTATAACAGACAAACTAGATTTTAAAACAAAAACCTTAACAAGAGATGAAAAAGGGCATTATATCATAATTAAGGGGTCCATCCATCAAGATCTAACAATTATAAATATTTAGGCCCCCAACTTGGAACACCCAAATATATACATCAAATAATAACAAAAAGAAAGATGGGACACCTGAGTGGCTCAGTTGGTTAAGCGTCCAACTTCAGCTCAGGTCATGATCTCACGGTTCACAAGTTCAAGCCCTGCATCGGGCTCTGTACTGACAGCTCAGAGCCTGGAGCCTGCTTCGGATTATGTGTCTCCCTCTCTCTCTGCCCCTCCCCTGCTTGTACTCTGTGTCTTTCTCTATCAAAGATAAATAAAATATTAGAAAGAAACTCACTGATAATAATACCATAAGAGTAGGAGACTTTAATATCCCACTGACAACAATGGACAGATCATCTAAGCAGAAACTCAATAAGAAACAATGGCTCTGAATGACATATAACACACTGGACTACATGGACTTAACAGACATATTCAGAACATTCATTCCAAAGCAGCAGAATACACATTCCTCTCCAGTGCACATGGAACACTATCCAAAATAGATCACATACTGGGTCACAAATCAGCCCTCAACAGGTACAAAAAGATCGAGATGATACCATGCATATTTTCAGATCACAATACTATAAATCTTGAAATCAACAACAAGAAAACATTTGGAAAGCTCTCAAATACATAGAAGTTAAAGAACATCCTACTAAAGAATGAATGGGCTAACCAGGAAATTAAAGAAGAAATAAAAAATGCATGTAAGCAAATGAAAATGAAAACATGACAGTCCAAACCCTTTGGGATGCAGCAAAGGCAATTCTGAGAGAAAAGTACATTGCAATTCAAGCCTATGTCAAGAAGAAAGAAAGGTGGCAAATACACAACTTAACCTTACACCTAAAAGAGCTAGAAAAAAGGAGCAAATAAAGCCTAACACTAGCAGAAGAAGGAATAAATAAATGATATAGAAACAAACAACAAAAAAAAAAAAAAACAATAAAAAACAGTAGAACAATGAAATTAAATGTTGGTTCTTTTAAAGAATAAACAAAATTGATAATCCCCTACCCAGACTTATCAAAAGAGAGAGGACCCAAATAGGTAAAATCACGAATGAAATAGGAGGAATACCAAACAACACAGAACTACAAACAATTTTAACACAATACTATGAAAAATTATATGCCAACAAACTGGGCAATCTGGAAGCAATGGACAAATTCCTAGACACTCACACACTGCCAAAACTGAAACAGGAAGAAATAGAAAATTTCAACAGGCCCATAACTAGCAAAGTAATTAAATAAAAAGCTATCAAAAACAGGACAACAAACAGGACTACAGGGCCAGATGACATCCCAGGGGAACTCTACCAGACATTTAAAGAAGAATTAATACTACTTTTCTCATACTGTTCCAAAAAATAGAAATGGAAGGAAAACTTCCAATCTCATTCTATGAATCCAAAATTACCTTGATTCAAAAACCAAAGACCCCAATAAAAAGTAGAAGTGAAGGCCAAAATCCCTGAAGAACCTGGATGTAAAAATCCTCAACAAGATACTACCTATCAAATTCAACAATACATTAAAATAATTATTTGATGATATAGTGGGATTTATTCCTGGGCTGCAGGGCTGGTTCAATAATCACAAATCAATCAGTGTGATAAACCACATTAATAAAATAAAGGATAAGAACCATATGATCCTCTCAATCAATGTAGAAAAAGTATTTGACAAAATACAGCATGCTTTCTTGATAAAACCTTTCAAGAAAGTAGGGAGAGAAGGAACATACCTCAACAACATAAAGCCCATATCTGAAAGGCCCACAGCTAACATCATCTTCAAATTGGAAAAAGTGAGAATTTTCCCCCTAAGGTCAGGAACACAGAAGGGATGTGGACTATCACCACTGTTGTTCAACACAGTCCCAGAAGTCCTAGTGTCAGCAAACAGAAAACAAAAAGAAATAAAAGGCATCCAAACTGGCAAAGGAGAACTCAAACTTTCACTCTTCGCAGATGACATGATAGTCTACATGGAAAACCCAAAAGACTCCACCAAGAAACTGCTAAAACTGATGCATGATTTCAGCAAAGTCACAGGATAAAAAATCAACCGGTGGAAATTGGCTGCATTTCCATACACCAATAACGGAGCAACAGAAAGAGAAATCAAGGAATGGATCCAATTTACAATTGCACCAAAACCCATAAGATACATAGGAATAAACCTAGCTAAAGAGGTAAAAGATCTGTACACTGAAAATGATAGAACTTATGAAAGAAATTGAAAAAGACACCCAGAAATGGAAAAACATCCCATATCATGGATTGAAAAAGAAAATATTGTTAAAATGTTGATACTACCCAAAGCAATCTACATATTCAATGCAATCCCAATCAAATTAACACTGGCATACTCCACAGAGCTAGAACAAACAATTCTAAAATTTGTATGGAACCAGAAAAGTCCCCAAATAGCCAAGGCAATGTTGAAAAAGAAAACCAAAGATGGAGGCATCACAATTCTAGACTTCGAACTGTATTACAAAGCTGTAATCATCAAGACAGTATGGTACTAGCACAAAAACAGATGCATAGATCAAAGGAACAGAACAGAAAACCCAGAAAGGGACCCACAAATGTATGGCCACCTAATCTTTGACAAAGCAAGAAAGAATATCCCCTGGAAAAAAAGACAGTCTCATCAACAAATGGTGTTGGAAAAACTGGACAGCAACATGCAGAAGAATGAAACTGGACTACTTTCTTAAATCATACACAAAATAAACTCAAAATGAATGAAAGACCTCAATGTGAGACAGGAAACCATCAAAATTCTAGAAGAGAAAACAGTCAGCAACCTCTTTAACCTCAGCCTCAGAAATTTCTTACTAGACATGTCTCCAGAGGCGAGGGAAACAAAAGCAAAACTGAACCACTGGATGTCATCAAGATAAAAAGCTTCTGCACAGTGAAGGAAACAATCAACAAAATTAAAAGGCAACTGATGGAATGGGAGAAGGTATCTGCAAATAACATATTGGATAAACGGTTGGTATCCAGAATCTATAAAGAACTTGTTAAAATCAACACCCAAAAAACAATCCAGTTAAGAAATGGGCAGAAGACATGAATAGACACTTTTCCAAAACAGACATCAGGATGTCTAACAGACACATGAAAAAGATGCTTAACATCACTGATCATCAGAGAAATACAAATCAAAACCACAATGAGATACCACCTCATACCTGTCAGAAGAGCTATAATTAACAACTCTGGAAACAACAGACATCGGCGAGGATGCAGAGAAAGGGGAACGCTTTTGAACTGCTGGTGGGAATGCAAACTGTTGCATCCACTCTGGAAAAAAGTATGGAGGTTCCTCAAAACAACAATAAAAGTACCCTATGACCCGCAATTATACTACTAGGTATTTATCCAAAGGATACAAAAATGCTGAGTGGAAGGGGCACATGTACCCCAATGTTTATAGCAGTGCTATCAACAATAGCCAAATTATGAAAAGAGCCCAAATGTTCATCAACCGATGAGTGGATAAAGATGTGGTATATATACACAATGAAATACTACTCAGCAATTAAAAAGAATGAAATCTTAACATCTGCAACAACATGGATCGAACTAGACACAGTGTATTAAGCTAAGTGAAATAAGTCAGTTAGAGAAAGACAAGTATCATATGGTCTTACTCATAGCTAGAATTTAAGAAACACAACAGGTGAACACAGGGGAAGGAAAGGAAAAATAAGATAAAATCAGAGAGGGAGGCACACCATAAAAGACTCTTAAATACAGAGAACAAATGAGGGTTGCTGCAGGGGAGGTGGGTAGTGGGATGGGTTAAATGGGTGATGGGAATCAAAGACAGCACTTGTTGGGATGAGCACTGGGTGTTATGTGTAAGTGATGAATACAACACTACACTGTATGTTAACTAACTTTAATTTAATTAATTAATTTAAAACACACACAGACACAAAAATAAAGTTCATTATTGGAGTGATGTCAGCATCATATCAGATTGTTACACTTTTCTCTCCATTTTTGTTAACTGACTAGACATTCATAGCAGAATAAACGTGTTTCTACATACCACACCAGAATATCAGGAAGTTTCTACCCACCTATGCATCCAAAAGTGGGTAGACAGGGCTTTGGTGGTAGCTGTAATCCAAGGGATTGGACTAGAATGTCCCACCCCAACTCATGGTGATCATAGGATAAAAGGAAACCTGGAGAGTGCAAAAGTGAGTGGATACCCACAAGCAATAGAGAATTTGTGGGGTCCAGCCTGCATAAAGGGAGAATCTGGCATGCTATCAGAATGGAATAGAGATTAATTTGAACAAAGGAGATGGACAAACTTGCCAAAGGAGCACTGCTTCCCTGGATGATATTGCAAGTTGCTGATATTTTGGCAGCTGCAGGAGCACCCTCAAGTAGAAGAGATGGAAAGCCACAACCACTCTCACAGATAGGTAGAAATCAAAAGTGATGGGGCGCCTGGGTGGCGCAGTCGGTTAAGTGTCCGACTTCAGCCAGGTCACGACCTCGCGGTCCGTGAGTTCGAGCCCCGCGTCAGGCTCTGGGCTGATGGCTCAGAGCCTGGAGGCTGTTTCCGATTCTGTGTCTCCCTCTCTCTCTGCCCCTCCCCCATTCATGCTCTGTCTCTTTCTGTCCCAAAAATAAATAAACGTTGAAAAAAATAAATAAATAAATAAGTGGTAAGTGACTTCCCAGCTGATGAAAATGTGCAGGTTGCAACTGAACCAGATTTTGAAGGACCGACATCCTTGACTGGGGGCGTGGGGGAGCGGAATAGGGGAAAAGCTAATAAGAATATCAAAGAGCATCAACAGCACAAATTTCATACTGTTGGCTTCAGAACATCAGCAGGTCTACCCACAGATCTCTGGGAGTGCTCCACTTAGAGGATCCTTCTCCTAGCCAACTGTTGGCACCCTTGAATTCCCAGATGCTAAGCCCATACCACACTCCACTCTCAGGTCCTTGTGCATCTTCCCAGCACACCTGAGAGAACCAATTCCAAAAGGAAAAACCATACTCTCGAGTTACTGTGCCATGCCACATTCTGGAATACAAAATAAAGGGTTCTAATAGCCAGGCTGTTGAATTCTAAGAATCAAAGAAGGGGGCATCTGAGTGGCTCAGTCGGTCAAGTGTCTGACTCTTGATTTTGGTTCAGGTCATGATTTCCCAGTTCATGAGATCGAGCCCCATATGGGGCTCTTCACTGACAGTGCAGAGTCTGCTTGGGATTCTCTCCCTCTCTCTCTGCCTTCCCCATTCATGCTGTCTCTCAAAATAAATAAATATTAAAAAAAGAAAAAGCATCAAAGAAGACAAAGCCTTAATAAAAGGATTATCTGACACCTCACCTGTGAAAGCATGAGGCCATACCATCAAACACCATGGAAAATCAAGGAAATATAGTATCAAGAAAAGAAAATGATAATGCAACAACTGAACTCAAAGGCACAGAATATTGCAATCTCACTGATAAAGAATTCAAAATAGCTGTATGAACAGAATCAACAAAAAAACAAGATAACTCAGAAACACAATTCAATAAACTCGGGAATAAAATCAGTAAAGAGAAGGAATTCTTTAACAAAAATTTGAAATTACAAAAAAGAACAAAACAGAAATTCTGAAGCTGCAGAACTCAATGAATGAGATAAAGAATGCAATAAAGGGCATTGGAAACAGGTCAGACCAAACAGAAGAAAGAGTAAGTGATTTAGAGGATAGGAATATAGAAATAATCCAATAAGAGAGAAAACTTAAGAATTTAAAAGTGAAGACACTCTACAAGAGCTATCAGATTTTATCAGAAAATCAAATACCAAAATAATTGGTGTACCAAAAGGAGAAGAGAGGGAAAAGGGAGCAGAGTTTACTTGAACAATAATAGCTGAGAACTTCCTAATTCTAGGAAAGGACATAAACATACAAGTTCAAGAAACTAATAGAACGCCCTATTATATGGTGCAAAAAGACTTTTTACAAGACACATTATAATGAAAATATCACAAATCAATGATAAAGAAAGAATCTATAGGTAACAAGGGGGAAAAAAGTAAGTAACCTACAAAGACACTCTATTAGGCAATTACCATATTTCTCAGCAGAAAATCTACAGGCCAGAAGAATACAAAATGTCATATTCAAAGTGTTGAAATATGAAAACTGCCAGCCAAGAATACTTCATCAAAGCAAAGTTATCAACGTTATACTCCAGATACAGAAGAGAATAAAAGCTTTCCCAGACAAACAAAAGCTAAAAGAGTTCAGCTAGACTTACCTTACAAGAAATGCTAAAAGAAGTTTTTCAAGCTAAAATGTTTTTTTTTAATTTAAATTCTAATTAATTAACATATAGTGTAATATTAGTTTCAGGTGTACAATTTAGTGATATAACATTTAAATACAACATTCGGTGCACATCATAACAAGTACACTCCTTAATCTCCATCACCATTTATGAGTGAAATTATATGGTATTTTTCGTTCTCTGACTGATTTCACTTAGCATAATACTTGCTAGCTCCATCCACATCACTGCAAATGAAAAGACACTAATACATAATGTGAAAATATATGAAAGTAAGTAACATTCTGGTAAAAGTGAAAAACTGACAGCATAAGAAAGCTGTAATTCTGTATTAGAACAGTGTGCTAAAGACTTAACTATAGTATAAAGGTTAAAGGAAAAAGATTAAAAATAACTCTAGCTGCTATAATTTGTTAATGAACACACAGCACAAAAAGGTAAATTATGACATCAAAAATAGAAAAGCAGAGGAGAAAAGGGTGGGAAACATTACAGGAGAACAAAGATTAAGTTGCTGTCAGGATAAAATAGACTGTTTTATCAAGAAATGTTCAAGCCTCATGGTAACCACAAAGCAAAAATCTAGAATAGATTCATGAAGCTAAAAATAGGAATCAGAGCATACCACCATGGAAAAACGATTTACAAAGGTAGGCAGAAACAGAGAAAAAGAAACAATGGAGGCATAAAACAACCACATAGCAAACAATAAGAGCACTAGTAAGGTCTTACATATCAATAATCACCCTAAATGTAAATGAGATTGAATTCATCAATCAAAGGCACAGAGTGGTTCGATGAATAAAACCACAAGACCCAACTACATGCTGCATACAGGAGGCTCATTTCAATTCTAAGGACACATTGGGTCAAAGTAAATGGATGAAAGGCAAGTGTAAACCAAACTGTAAACCAAATTAAGTGGGGATACCCATACTTACATCAGACAAAATAGACATCAAGCAAAAAATGGTAGCAAGAGACAAAGGAAGGTCATTATATAATGATGAAGGGGTCAATACGTAAAGAAGATATAATAATTGTAAATACACATGTTTCAAACATAGGAGCACCTAAATATATTAAACAAATACTAACATACCTGAAGATAGAAACAGACAACACAATAGACAGACAATACGGCGCGGAGTGGGGGGGAACTTCAACAACCCACTTTCAACAATGATACATCATCCAGAGAGAAAATCAAGGAAACCACACTGAAACATACTCAAGACCAAATAGATTTAACAAACATAGATAGAGCATTCTTACAACATCAGGAGAATACATTCTTCCCAAGTGCACACATAACACTCTACAGAGTAGATATTATAATAGGACACAAAACAAGTCACAGGAAATTTTAGAAGACTGAAATCATACCCCCTATCTTTTTCAGACCACGATGGTATTAAAGTAGAAGTCAACAACAAGAGGAAGCTGAAAAATCTATGAATGTGGAAACTAAATACTTCCGAACAATCAATGGGTCAAACCAAAAAAATAAAAAAGGAAATAAAAAATGTCTTGAAACAAATGAAAATGGGAACACAACATATCAAATCCTATGGGATGCTGCCAAACCAGTCCTGAGAGGAAGGCTTATGGTGAAAAATGCTTAAATTAGGAAATTATAATAATATCAAATAAATGTAATTTTACACCTCAAGGAAGTTCTAGAGTAAGAACAAATTAAGCATTAAGTTACCAGTAGGAAGGAAATAATAAAGATCGGAGAAGAAATAAACGAAATAGAGGCCAAAACAAAAAATAGAAAGATCAACAAAAAACTGAGAGCTGGATTTTCAAAAAGATAAAATTGCTGCACTAAGATAAAAAAGAGAGAAGACCTCAAATAACGTTACAAATTAAAGAGGACACATTACAACTGATACTACAGAAATACATAGGATCATAAGAGACCACAATCCATTATATGTCAACGAATTGGATAACCTAGAAAAAATGAATAAATTCCTAGAAACACATAACCTAACAAGACTGAATCAGGAAGAAATAGAAAATCTGAACAGATCAATAACTAATAAAGAGATTGAATCAGTAGTCAAAAACATTCCAATACAGAAAACCTCAGGACAGGCAGCATCACAAGGAAATTCTACCAAAACTTAAAGAATTAACACCACTCCTTCTCAAACTCTATCAATAAACTGAAGAGGAAGGAACATTTCCAAACTCGAGCAAGGAGGCCAGCATTACTCTGATACCAAAGTCAGATAAGGAGACTACAAGAAAATTAAACTATTATAGACCAATATCCCTGATAAACACAGACGTAAAAATTCTCAACAAAATATTAGCAAACCAAATTCAAGGACACATTAAAAGGATCATACGCTAGGACTTAAAGAGTTCTATTTAAAGCCCCCTCTCCAGCCAAGCATACAGACAAAACTCACAGGTGTCTGTACTTGGCCCTAACTCCCTGTTTTTCTAGGTCATGGTACCCCTCATTCTCAGAAAATAGACTACAACTACAAAGCATATTCTTCTCTAGCCTGACCACAACCCACATCCCAGACGATCCCCAGACAGAGCCCCTCAAGAAACCTGCCACCTCCTGCCCTATCTGGCCAAGAATCAAGCCCCTTCCCACCCACCCCCCAGGAGTGCAGCTACAACCCTCTCACATCTTTAAAAAAGAAAAACATGTAGGTAATGAATCACTAGATTCTACTCCTGAAATCATTATTGCACTTTATGCTAACTTGGATGTAAATTTTTTAAAAATAAATAAATATATTTTTAAAGGCCTAGCCCAACAGAAGCTTGGGGCCAATATCTCTCTTGATGTCTGGCCCCTCTCCTCCCTTGGAGAGTGAATAAACTATGTTCTGTGTGTTTCTCTACTCTTTGGCAATTCTTTGCCACCCACATCACTAGCTACCCTAACATTTTTGGTGGCCCATACAGGGATTGGCCATTGCCTGCTGACCAAAATCCATCTCAACCAGATCTCCTTTTTGACTAACCTCGAGTCAAATTTTCATTTTCAGAAGGTGTCTTTGAGATCTTGAGCACTGGGGACAATCACCAGTCTTAGTTGCTTCCCCACCACAAGGTTTAAGCCCCAGTACTGGGTTGGATAAACAATCAATGGACCAACCATTAGAAGGATGCCTCCTCTAGGTCTTTCTGCAGTCTTGGGAACCTCGATCCCTTTCCTCACACAAACCCTTGAGTTTAGGGGACATCGCTTTCTCTCAGGCTCTACACTGGTTGCTGTCCTAAAAATGACCAAGTGTGATTTAACTCTGGGATTCAAGGATGGGTCGACATACTCAAATCAATAAATGTAATACATCACATTAACAGGATGAAAAATAAAAATCACATGATAATTCAATAGATGTTGCAAAAGTATTTGCAAAATATGACATCCTTTCATGATAAAACCTTCAACAGGTTGGGTACAGAAGGAGCTTACTTCAACATTATAACGTCACAAACAACAAATGTATAGTTAACGTTATACTCAATTATGAAAAACTTGAAGACTTTTCCTCTATGATCAGGAATAAGACAAGGAGGCCCACTCTCATCACACTTTCCAATACAGTACTGGATGTCCTAGCTATGGCGATTAGGTAAGAAAGAAATAAAAGGCAACTGAATCAGAAAGAAAAAAAAAAAGAAATATAAGTGTTATTTGCACATGATCATTTTAGAAAATTCCAGATTCAAACATAAAACTGTTGGAAAAAATCAATGTACTCAGTAAAGTTGAAGGATATAAAATCAACACACAATTATAATTTACATTTCTTTTCTTGTTAAGTTTTTAAATTTCAGTTAGTTACTATACAGTGTACTATATACTAATATAATATTAGTTTCAAGTGTAAAATATATCAATTCAACATTTCAAAACACTTGGTGACCATAACAACAAGTGCAATCCGTAATTCCCATCACCTATTTTAGACATGCCCTCACCCACTTCCCTCCTCTGATAACCATCAATTTGTTCTCTATAGCTAAGGATCTGTTTCTTGGTTTGCCTCCCTCTCTCCTTTTTCTTCCCTTTCTTCATTTGTTTTGTTCCATAAATTCCACATATGAGTGAAAACATGGTATTGTCTTTCTCTGACTCATTTCACTTAACATAATATTCTCTAGCTCCATCCGTGTCCTTGCAAATGGCAAGATTTCATTATTTTTTATGACTAATATTCCATTGTATACATACACACCATATCTTCTTTATCCATGCATCAGTAGATGGACATTTGGGCTTCTCCCATAATTGTAGGTAATGCTGCTATAAACATCAGGGTACATGTATCCCTTGAATTAGTATTTTTGCATTCTTTGAGTAAATACTTCATAGTGCAATTGCTGGATCATAGGTTACTTCCATTTCTAAGGTTTTCAGGAAACTTCATACTGTTTTCCATAGTAACAGCACCAGTTTGCATTCCCACCAACAGTGCAGGAGGGTTCCCCTTTCTCCACATCCTCGCCAACACCTGTTGTTGCTTATGTTATAGATTTTAGCCATTCTGACTGGTGTTAGGTGATATCTCTTATTAAGTTTCAGAATTTCTTTAAATATTTTGTACATTAACCCTTTATCAGATATGTCATTTGCAAATATCTTCTCCCATTCTGTAGGTTGCTTTTAGTTTTGTTGATTATTTCCCTCACTGTGCAGAAGCTTTTGATTTTGATGAAGCCACAACAGTTTATATCTGCTTTTATTTCCCTTGTCTCAGGAGACATATCTAGAAGGAATGTTCTATGACCAATGTCAGAAAGGTTACTCCCTGTTCTCCAAGAGGATGTTATGGTTTCAGCTCCCACATTTAGGACTTTTATCCACTTTTAAATTATTTTCTTTAGTGTAAGAAAGTGGTCCAGTTTCATTCTTTCCTCACCATTACTCTTCTGGATGATGCTGTCCAGTTTTCCCAACACCATTTGTTGAAGAGACTGTTATTTTCCCATTGGATATCCTTTCCTGCTTTGTCAAAGATTAATTGGCCATATAGTTGTGGGTTCATTTCTGGGTTTTATATTCTATTCCATTCACCACTATTTTTGTGCTAGTTCCATACTGTTTTGATCACTACAACTTTTAAATATAGCTTGAAGTTCAGAATTGTGATGCCTCCAGCATTGCTTTTCGTTTTCAATGTAGCTTTGGCTATTTGAGGTCTTTAGTGGTTCCATACAAATTTTAGGATCGTTTGTTCTAGCTCTGTGAAAAATGCTGATGGTATTTTGATAGGGATTGCATTAAACATGTAGACTGCATTGGTAGTACAGACATTTTAACAATGTTCTTCCAACGCACAAGTATGGAATGTACTTCCATTTTTTTGTGTTGTCTTCAATTTCTTTCATTAGTGTTTTCTAATTTTCAGAGTCCAGGTCTTTCACCTCTTTGGTTAGGTTTATTCCTAGCTATCTTACTGTTTTTGATGCAACTGTAAATGTGATTGATTCCTTGATATCTTTCTTCTGCTTCATTGTTGGTGTATAGAAATACCACAGATTTCTTCCAATTTTGTATCCTATAACTTTACTGAATTAATTTACCAGTTTTAGCACCTTTTGCTGGTCATTTGGGTTTCCTACATTCAGTATCATGCCATCTGCACATAGTGAAAGTTTGACAACTTCCTTGCCAATTTGGATGTCTTTTATTTCTTTGTATTGTTGTGGAAATAAGTTTAAGAATTCTCTATGCTTACACCAATGGGTTAACAAGGCTTAGGGCAGAAAGCTACCACAGGGTGAAAGCTTCCAAGGCTATCATTAAGTAAAACAAAGAATAGGGTGGAAAGCCAAGGCAGGGCGAAAGGGCCCAAGGCTAGTCACTAAGTAGAACAAAGCACAGAGCAGAAAGCCACTTCCACAGGAGGAAAGCATCTGAGGAAGGCTAGAGGCAGAAAGCCGCCTTAACAGGACAAAAGCGCTTGAGAACAGCTAATGATATATATGTCTTAATGGAACCTTGAGTAACCTATCGTTCTCAGGATAGCATACTCCATTTTTCTCAGTCCTTAGAAAAGTTAGATTAACAGATATGGTGCCCAAGGAAAGGGCTGTCTGCTTGGCTCTGAGATGTTGATTTGTCTTGACTATAACCTCTAACACCGCATACCTTTGAAACCCTTTACCTCTTACACAGGAACTAATGATTACTGTTTTATTGTTTCTTTCTGCAGGTCGTCACATATGTAAGCCTTCAAGATCCTAATAAATACGGAGAAAGAACCCTTACTCAGGGCTCTTGTCTCAGCATAGACATTAGCCTCTCTCATTTTCATTTCTGCACCGGCTCTCTTGCTGAACAAGAGAGAACTCCAGACTCAAAGTCTGCGACATATTGTCTCATTGCTGTGGCTAGGATCACCAGGCCTAATGTTAAATAACTGGTGAAAGTTCATATCCCAATATTGATCTTGATGATAAAGAAAAAGCTCTCAGCTTTTCCCCACTGAGAATGATATTAGCTGTGGGTTTTTCATATATGGCCTTTATGATGTTGAGGTATGTCCCCTCTAAACCTACTTTACTGAGGGCTTTCATCATGAATGTACTTTGTTGAAGGCTTTTTCTACATCTATGGAATGGATCATATGGTTCATATCCTTTTATTTTACTAGTGTGGTGTATCACAATAATTGATTTGTGAATACTGAACCACCCTTGCAACCTAGGAATATATCCCACTGGATAGTGGTGAATGATTCTTTTAATGTATTGTTGTAGTCGATTTGCTAGTATTTTGAGAATTTTTGCATCCATGTTCATCATGGATATTGGCCAGTAGTTCTATCTCTCTCTTTTTTTTAGTGGTGTCTTTACCTAGTTTTGGTATCAGGGTAATGCTGGCCTCACAGAATGAATCTGGAGGCTTTCCTTCCTTATATATTCTTTTGGAAAATATTGAGAATAGGTATTAACTGTTCTCTAAATGTTTGGTAGCATTCCCAAAGCCATCTGGGAAGCCATCTGGTCCTGGGCTTTTCCTTGTTGCAAATTTTTTGATTCCTGATTCAATTTCTATGCTGGTTATCAGCCTGTTCAAGTTTTCTATTTCTTCCTATTTCAGTACTGGTAGTTTGTTTCTAGAATTTATCCATTTCTTCCAGGTTGTTCAATTTGCTAGCATATAGTTTTTCATAATATTCTCTTATACTTGTTTCTATTTCTGTGGTGGTGCTAGTTGTTACTTCTCCTCTCTCATTTTTTATTTTATTTTTGTACTTTCTCTTTTCTTTTTGGCAAGTCTGGCTAGGGGTTTCTCAATTTTATTAATTTTTTCAAAAAAACCAGCTCTTGTTTAAATTGATCTGTTCCATTGTTTCCTTAACCTCAAAATCATTTATTTCTGCTCTAATATTTATTTTTTCTTTCCTTCTGCTGGCTTTAGGCTCCATTTGTTGTTCTTTTTCTAGCTCCTTTAGGTGTAAGGTTAGGTTGTTTCTTTGAGACTTTTCTAGCTTCTTGAGGTAGACCTGTATTGCTATATACTTCACTCTTAGGACCTCTTTTGCTGCATCCCCAAGAGTTTCGACCATCCTGTTTTCAGGTTCATTTGTTTCCACGTATTTATTTCTTCTTTGATTCCTAGATGACTGATTCATTGTTTAGTACTATTTTGTTTAGTTTCCACGTATCTGTGGTCTTTCCAGACCTTTTGTGTATGTGTGGTTTACTTTTAGTTTCATAGCATTGTGGTCAGAAAAGGTGCATGGTACGATTTCCATCTTTTTATGTTTGTGAGGCCTGTTTTGAGGGCCAATAAGTTATTTATTCTGGGAAATGCCCAAGTGTACTTAAAAGAATGTGTTTTCTACTGCTTTAGGATGGGATATACTGAATATATCTGTTAAGTCCATCTGGTTCAGTGTGCCATTCAAAGCCATTGTTTCCTTGTTGATTTTCTACTTAGGTGATCTGTCCATTGTTGTAAGTGGGGTATTAAAGTCCCCTACTATTATTGTGTTATTATCAATTAGTTCCTTTTTGTTTGTTATTGTTTTATATATTGGGGTGCTTCTGAGTTGGGGGCATAAATATTTACAACTGTTGTAAGTTATTGAATTATCCCATTATGATCATATAATGCTCTTGTCTCTTTTTATAGACTTTGTTTTAATTTTTTTATTGTTTACTTCTTGAGAGAGAGAGAAAGAAAGGAAGAGAGCAACCCGGGAAGGGATAGGGAGAGAGAGAGAGAGAAACCCCAAGTGCTGTCAGCACAGAACCCGAGATAGGGCTCAAACTCACCAATAATGAGATCATGACCTGAGCCAAAACCAAGAGTTGCACACTTCATCTACTGAGCCACCCACGTGCCCCTTTATAGTCATTGTTTTAAAGTCTAGTTTAATCAATATAAGTATTGCTAATCAGGCTTTCTTTGGACATCCATTTGCATAATTGTTTCTGCATGAACTCACTTTCAATATGCAGGTATCTTTAGGTCTAAAATGTGTCTTTGGTAGGCAGCGTATAGATGGGTCTTGTATTTTTATCCATTCTAACATCCTATGTCTTTTGATTGGAGCATGTACCCCATTTGCATTCAAAGTAAGCACTGACAGGTATGTATTTATTGCTACATTATTTTAACTTTATGTTTTTATTAATTTTTGAGAGAGAGCACGAGCAGGGGAAAGGCAGAGAAAGAGGGAGACACAGGATCCGAAGAAGGCTCCAGGCTCTGAGCTGTGAGCACAGAGCCTGATGTAGGGCTCAAACTGACAAACCACGAGATCATGACCTGAGCCAAAGTCAGACATTTAACCGACTGAGCCACCCAGGTGCCCCCTATTGCTACATTATTACTTGTTGTGTCATTGTATCTGGAAAGTTTCTCTGATCTTTTCTTGTCTTTTTGGTCTCTCCTCTGGAGTCCCCTTTAATATTCTTACAGGACTGGTTTCGTGGGCAGGAACTCCACTTTTTATTTCTCTGGGAAACTCTAGCTCTCCTTCCATTCTTAATGATAGCCTTGCTGGATAAATTATTTCTAGATGCAGATTTCTCCCATTCAATCCTTTGACTAGATCATGCCATTCCATTCTGGCTTGCCAAGTTTCTGTTGAAAAATATCAAGCTAACCTTATGGGTTGTTCCTTGTAGGTTAGGGACTTCTTTTGTCTTGTCACTTTTAAGATATTTTCTTTATCACTATGTTTTGCAAATTTCATTATAATATGTCTTGGTGTTGGACTGGTTTTGTTGTTTTTGATGGGAGTTCTCTGTGCCTCCTATATTTGGATGTCTATTTCGTTCCCTAGATTAGGGACATTTTCAAGTATTGTTTATTCAAATAAATTTTCTGCTGCCTTTCCTCTCTTTTTCTGGGGCTCCTAGAATACGAATGTTATTATGTTTGATGGAGGCACTGAGTTCCCTAAGTGTATTCTCTTGCTGAATAATTCTGTCTCTTTTTTCAGCTTCATTATTTTCCATTATTTTGTCTTCTATATTAATAATTCATTCCTCTGTTTCTTACAGCTTGCTGTTCATTGCATCAAGCCTGTTTCAAATCTCGTTTATTGCATTCCACATCTCTAACACTTTTTCAACTCCTTTATCTCTGTGGTAAGGGTCTCATGGATGTCTTCTATTCTTTTCTCACACCCAGTGAGTATCCTTATGATTGTTGCTTTAAAATATCCATCATTCATGTTACTTATATCTGTTTTGCTCTCTGGCAGTGGCCTTACCTTGTTGGGATAAATTACTCTATCTTGGCATTTTTATGTAGCTCTCTGCCTTCTTCTCTGTGTTAGAAAAGCCAGTTATGTCTCCTGCTCCTGAAAATAATGGCCTTATGGATAAAAGGTCATGTAATGCCCAGGGCCTGTTGCTTTGGGGAGTGTCTCTGCTGTGTGCTGTGTGGGTTCTGCTGCTGTGTTTCAGCTAGTCTATCCTTCAGGCCAGGTGTCTGGAGAGGCTCTCCTTGCATGCTGTGGGAAGTGTTTGATCCCTGGATTAAATGCGGTGAGCTTTAACTAAGTGTGCTCTGGTCTGCTTGTAAAATGAGACCTGTCACTGACTCCACCAGAAATGAGGCAGTGCAGCACTCTGTTCTGGAGACATGTGGGTAAGGATTTGTGCTGGCCTTCTGAGGGAGGGGCCTGCCATGCTGGGACTTAAAGAACTTGACTGAGAGAAGCAGTCTTGCCAGAGAGCATGGGGTGGAACTTGTAAGTAATTTAGGGACCCATTATAGGCACTGCGCTTCTTCCTGCAGGTGGCTCTGTGTTTATGCTGAGGGGCGGGGGAGGGCAATGGTGCCAGCTAGCTCCTTTCTTCCTGGATAGGCATCTCCATGAACTCTGCTTCTCAGGGATGTGTTTCAAAAAGAGTCAATAATCTCCCTGCTGTGTGCTTGAGGCACTCTTCAGATCTCTGTTTCCATGCTGTCTGGCTCTGGTTGTTTGCCTGCCTTCTCTCCAGGAGCAGCACAGTGCCCTATGGTCTATTCCAGCCAAGCCCACTGTCCTTTGTAACTCTAGGGTTTAAGCCTTGCTCTTTGTAAGAACGCACGAATTCAGCCTCTTTCATTTCCAAGCCAATGGCTTTCGAGAAACATTCTGCTTCTGTGTTCCCATGTCCTCCTCTCCCTCTAGTCCTTTTATGTGACCACAGCTCTCTCCACTCTGCAGCTCCCATGACCCATTTCTCCCCTAAACCATGTTCCCACACTTCCTACTTTATTTGATGTGGCCTCTTTTCTCCCTTTAATCATCGATATTTTTCTATCAGTCTGCAGGTTGATTTCCAAGGTATTTAGGATAACTTGATAGTTACCTAGTTGCATTCATGGAACAAGATGAGTCTAGGGTCCTCCTACTCCACTGCCATCTTCTCCATCAGTTTCATTTTTATGTACTAATAATGAAACACTGGAAAACAAAACTATCCTATTAATAGTAGCATCAAAAACAGTAAAATACCTAGGAATAAATTTAACCAAGGAAGTAAAAGATCTGAACAACAAAAACTACAAGGCTCTGTTGAAAGGAATCAAAGAAGACATAAACAAAACAAATGACAAGACATCTCACATTCATGGGTAAGCATAATGAATACTGTTAAAATGTCCATATTACCCTAAGCCATCTATAGACTCTATGCAATCCCTATCAAAATTTTAATGGCACAATTCACAGAAACAGAAAAAAGAATACTCCTAAAATTTGTATGGAAATATGTAAGACCCCAAATAGTCAAAGAAATCTTGAGAAAGAACAAATTCAGAAGCATCATAACTCCTAATTTCAAACTATACTATAAAGCTATAGTAATAACAACAATATGACTGGCATAAAAATAGACACACAGACCAATGGAACATAATATAGACTCCAGAATGAATCCTCTCATACAGAGTCAACTAATATTCAATAAGGGAGCCAAGAACACACAATGAGAAAAAGTCTCTTCAGTAAATGGTACTGGGTAAACATATGCTGAACAATGAAACTGGATCCCTATCTTACACCATTCACAAAAATTAACTCAAGATGGACTTAAACATAAGACCTGATACTATAAAACTCAAAGAAAAAAACATAAGCTCTTCAACACTGGTCTTGGCAATAATTTTTTGAATGTGACACGAAAAACACAAATGATAGCCAGCATAAACAAGTGGGACTACATTAGATTTAAAACCTTATGTATAGTAAAAGAAACAGCAACATGAAAAGGCAACCTAATAATGGGAGAAAATGTTTACAAACAATATTTTGGACAAAGGGTTAATGTCCAAAATATATAAAGAACTTTACAACTCAATAACAACAAGAAAACAAATTATTTGATTAAAAATTGACAGAGGAACTGAATAGACATTTCCAAAAAGGACATCCAAAAGCCCCATAGGTACATGAAAAAAAAAATGCTCAACATCACTAATTATCCAGGAAATATAAATCAAAACCATAATATTATCACCTCGTACTTATTTCAACAGCTATCATCAAGAATACAAGAGACTAAGAAGTGTTAGGATGTGAAAGGGAACCCTTGGCTACAGCTGGTAGGAATGTAATGAATGTACACTGGTTCAGCCACTATGGAAAATGATATGAATCTTCCTCAGTAAAGTATATACCCAAAGGAAATGAAAACAGGATACTGAAAAGATATATGCACTTCCATATGCATTGCAGTATTTTTCACTAGCCGTATTATGGAAACAACCTATGTTCCCATCAATGGTTGAATGGATAAAAAAGATGTGGTATATACATACAATAGAATAGTGTTCAGCCATGACAAAGAAAGGCATCCTGCCATTTGTGACAACATGAATGGACCTTGATCACATTATGCTAAGTGAGAGAACTCAATCAGAGAAAGTACTGTATGAAATCACTTATATGTAGAACCTAAAAAAGTCAAACTTAAAAACCAACATTTTATGGTAGTTACCAGGGGCTGGTGGTTGGGGGATAGGACAGATGTTGTTTAAGGATACAAACTTGCACAAGTAATAAATAAGTCCTAGGGATCTAAAATCATGGTATGTGTATATAAACAAAAATATTGTATTATATAACAAAACTGCTAAGAGACTAGAACTTAATTATTACAATAAAAGGAAATAATAATTATGTAATGTGATAGGAATGCTAATTATTGCCACAACGGCAATCATATCACAATATATAAATGTATCAAATTAGTATGTTGTACAACTTAAATATATACAATGTTTTGTATAAAATATACTTCAATTTAAAAAGTACATTAAAGGGGCACCTAGGTGATTCAGCTGGTTAAGCATCTGACTCTCAGTCTCGGCTCAGGTCACAGTCTCATGGTTCCTGAGTTTGAGCACCACATTGGGCTCTACACAGACAGCAGGTAGACTGCCTGGGATTCTCTCTCTCTCTCTCTCTCTCTCTCTTTCTGCTCATCTCCCACTCATGCTTGCACTCTTCCTCAAAATAAATAAACATTTTTTAAGTACATTAAAAACACACTTTTTTGTAGAAAGCATAGGTTCAAATAAGCATTTGATTCAACCACATGAAGAGACATTTGTCCATAGATACAATTAGAAATTCAGTACTTCTACTCATTTTCTATTACTGTAGGAAATTTTCATTGTGATTTACATTTTAAATGTAACTGAGCTTTGTGCATTTTAATTCTAAACATAGAAAATATAGACGAAAATACCAACAAAACATAGAAATTTAACTTAATTTAATGTAATTAAAAATTACATTTAATTAAAGACATTTAATTCTAAAGATAGAAATACAGACAAAAACAACCCCAGCTGCCTTTGGCAATAAGTAAATGTAATCCTGCCATCTGTAACAACATGGATGAACTTGGTGGACACTATGCTAAGTGAAATATGCCAGACAAAGAAAAAAAATCACATTATCTCACTGATATGTAGAATCTTTAAAAAAAGTTTAATTCATAGTAACAATAATTGGAATGGTGGTTATCAGAGGCTGGGAGGGTATGGGAAAAGGGGAGACACTAATCAAAGGGTATATTCAGTTACCTCATATACAACATGGTGACTGTAGCTCATAATCTAGATATCTCATATAAAGCATGATGACTATAGCAAATAATAATGGAATGTATACTTGAAATTTGTTAAGAGAGTAGATCCCAAGTGATCTCATAAAAGAAATGATTACTACAGTAGCTGATGGACATGTTAATTTTTATTGCAATAATCATTTTACAATAGACCTATATAAAAACATGCTGCACATGCTCAATGTACACAATTTTTATGTCAAAATAAATAAGAAAACTTGCAAGCCATCATCAGGGAAATATAAATCAAAACTACAATGAGATATCACCTCACACCTGTCAGAATGGCTAAAATTAACAACACAGAAAACAACAAATGTTGGCAAGGATGCAGAGAAAGAGGAACCCTCTTACACTGTAGGTGGGAAGGCAAATTAGTATAGCCATTCTAGAAAACAGTATGGAGGTTCCTCAAAAAGTTAAAAATAGGGGCGCCTGGG
This sequence comes from Leopardus geoffroyi, assembly GCF_018350155.1. Lineage (NCBI taxonomy): Eukaryota > Metazoa > Chordata > Mammalia > Carnivora > Felidae > Leopardus > Leopardus geoffroyi. The sequence continues at coordinate 66,745,044 of NC_059343.1, forward strand.
TGGCTCAGTCGGTTAAGCATCCGACTTCAGCTCAGATCATCATCTCACCGTTCGTGAGTTCGAGCCCCACGTCGGGCTCTGGGCTGATGGCTCAGAGCCTGGAGCCTGCTTCCGATTCTGTGTCTCCCTCTCTCTCTGCCCCATCCCCTTTCATGCTCTGTCTCTCTCTGTCCCAAAAATAAATAAACGTTAAAAAAAAATTAAAAAAAAAAGTTAAAAATAGAACTACCCTATGATCCAGCAATCGTACTACTAGGTATTTACCCAATACATACAAAAAATAGTGATTCAAAGGGATACATGCATCCTGATGTTTATAGCAGCATTATCTACAATAGCCAAATTATGGAAAGAGTCCAAGTGACCATCAACTGATGAATAAAGATTGCGTGTGTGTATGTGTGTGCACGTGCACACACACGTGTGTGTATAATGGAATATTAGCCATAAAAAAGAATAGTATCTTGCCATTTGGAATAACATGGATAGAGCTAGAGAGTCTTATGCTAATTGAAATAAGTCAAAGAAAGACAAATACATGATTTCACTTATGTGGAATTTAAGAAACAAAACAGATGAACATAGGGAAAAAAAGAGAGGCAAACCATAAAACAGACTCTGAACTATAGATAAACCGAGGATTGTTGGAGGGGAGGTGGCCAGTGGGGGATGGGATAAATGGGTGATGGGTATTAAGGAAGGCACCTGTGATGAGCACTGGGTCCTGTATGTAAGTGATGAATCACTAAGTCCTTACACCTGAAACTAATACTACACTGTATGTTAACTTATTGGAATTTAAAGAAAAACTTGAAACTACAAAAGAAAATTTAATGCTAACTAATCACAAGACTATATTCTATCTTCATCTTTTTGTATTGTTTTAAGAAACTAAATTTAAGTTAATTTTCTTCATGAAGTAACAAGTATCCAAAATCAGAGCTCTTGAGTTCTCTTCCAGCTAGCTACAACTCAACAATCTTTCTCCAGTGTATATTTAATGCAAAGAAATAGAGAATAGTGTGGCAGAATTCCCCACGTATGTTAAGTGAGTAAAAATGTCAGGTTTGTAATGTTATCAGACAGAGGCCAGACTATGTCCACAGGAGATCTGTTTACAGTGACATAATCCATCATACCGCCATTGTTTGATAGTCACAGACAAAAAGAAATACATAGGAACTACAAATGTATTTTCTAATAATTTATAGCAATTTGCAGAACGTCATAATTGGCGTATTTTCTTCACATATGTCCCATATGTTACAATAAAAAAGGGAAGCTGTAGGGGCGCCTGGGTGGCTCAGTCGGTTAAGTGTCCGACTTCGGCTCAGGTCATGATCTCACAGTTCGTGGGTTCGAGCCCTGCATCGGGCTCTGTGCTGACAGCTCAGAGCCTGGAGCCTGCTTTGATTTTGTGTCTCCCTCTCTCTCTGCCCCTCGCCTGCTCACACTCTGTCTCCCTCTCTCTCAAAAATAAATAAACATAAAACAAATTTTTAAAAAGGGAAGCTGTTTAAAAAAAAGGAAAAGAAAAAATTCAAACCAACACTAATAAAGATTCTGAAGCTAATCACCATTTCTATAGGCCCAGGAAGTAGTCTATCAGCAAATGTTTCTTTCTTTTCTTTCTTTGAACTAGTGTCTGTTACAGAATTATGATACAGCTTAAAGGGACTTTAAAGACTAATTTTCAGTCCAACTACTCATTTTACATATAAAACAGTATGATCCAGGCTGGTGATGCAAGTTTTCCAATCATATAGGTGATAACTGACAGACAAAGAAGGTACTTGAACTTGGGTCCAGTGTTGTTTTTCTTATACCAGAGCTGCCTCTCAGTTAGTGCTTTATATTTAAATATATCAGCAATGTTTATCTCCCACCAAGTAAAAGATATTGATGGGTCTAGAGCAGTGAACTCACCTTATTTTTGTGGGTACTAAGCCTCTCTTCAATACAAAGAGGTAAGCCATGGGACATGAGTTTGCTAGAAGAAATGGGGGTAAAGGACATAATACATAGTGATCCTGTGGGAAAATCAAAGAGCCATGTGAATAGCTCAACAGTACTGGCAGATTTGGCTCTGGCTTTACCAATTCTCCCTATTTTGGTAGAATAATATAAAAAGGCAACATAGAACTGAAAAAAGAACAAGCAGCCTAGCATCTTCTTTACCTATAAAATTTATAAAATAGGCATAATACCACCTACCTTGAGAATTAAGTAAAGCAGATTTTATAGAATGTCTAGTACAATAGGCTTAGTTCCTACTCTCTGGGACCTCAGTGCTCACATTTCAAAATGGGCCGGGTGGAGGAAAGGGGAAAAAGGTGGTATTATATTGGTGACTCTAATGAACAGTGTTCTCTATGCTAAATAAAATAAAATATATACAAAAATATTATCCATACACTGATGACCAGAATTGACAAGACAATCCTTTGTTATATACAATAAAATTTAACATTTAACTCCTTTCATGTGCCAGGAACTATGCTAAACACTTTATATGTTTAAGTTATTTAACCCTATAAATTAATATTCCATTTATATTTTTTAAATGTTTATTTATTTGTGAGAGAAAGAGAATGGAGGGCAGGGCAGAGAGGAGAGAGAATCCCAAGCAATTTCCATGCTGGCAGCACAGAGCCTGATGTGGGGCTTGATCTCACAAACTGTGAGATCATGACCTGAGCTGAAATCAGGAGTCAGATGCCACCCAGGCGCCCTTACACCCTTTTAAAGACATGGAAACTGAGGCATAGAGGGGTTAAGTAATCTCTCTGAGATCCCAATCTGGTAAGTGGCAGAGCAAGGTTTTAAACACAGGCAATCTGGCTTCAGAAGTTGATCTCTTAACCAATATTCTATAATATCTTTTGTGAAAATGAGAAAAAAAATTTAAATTATTTGCCCCAAGAGCTATACCATGTTCCAATGACTGTAACAGGTTTTACCACAAACTTTAAATTCTAGCTCAAACCAACCCAAAACATAATTAAATCTTTCAAATCATCCAATCCCAAAACTATAACATAAAAATAGCAGGATGGAATATGTTTAAAAAGAGAAAACTTCTAGAAATAACAGGTAAGCAAGCTCAGCAAGGTAGGAGGAAATGAGGTCAACAAACACAAATTAATGGTATTTCTATACACTAACAATGAACATGCAGAAACAAAAATTATGAACACAATACCATTTACAATCATTCAAAAAAATTAAATAGTTGGATATACATTTAACAAAGCATGTACAATTTCGGTATGCTGTAACTGCAAAATGCTAATGAAAGAAATCAAAGACCTTAGTAAATGGAGAGACATACCGTGGTCATGGAATGGAAGGCTCCACATAGTGAACATATCAGGTCTCTTAAACTGATTTATAGACTTAATGCAAAAGGCTTAATTCAAAAGGCTTTTTCAGACACTGACAAGCTTATTTTAAAATATACATGGAAAGGCACTGTCCCTAGAATGTTGAAAACAATCTTGACAAAGAAAAATTAGGACAGACTAGTCTCTCCAACGTTAAGGCTTACTATGCAACTATAGTAATCAAAGCAAGGTTGTACTGGTAAGGAGATAAACACATAGAACAGTGGCATCAAACAGAGGACCAAGAAATAAATTCTTGATGGGTGTTTGAAACATTCTTGACTGATATTTGGAAAAAGTGCAAATCAAAATCAGTGGAGGAAGAATAGCCTTTTCAACAAATGGTGCTGGAGCAATTAGACATTCATAGGTAAAAAATAATGAACCTCCACCTAAACCATTTATACATTACACAATTTAACTCAAAATGAATCACAGAATTAAATGTAAAACTATCAAGCTGTTTGAAAAAAAATGACACAGGAGAAAATTTTCAGAATTCTGAGGCAAAGAATTCTTCAGCTTGTTAACAAAAGCATAACCCAAAAAGAGAAAATTTGGTATGTTGGATGTCATCAAAATTTAAAATTTTTGGTCTGTGAAAGCCTCTATAAAGAGGATGAAAAAAACAAGCTATATATAGGGAGAAAATATTTGCAAATGATACAAATTTGCAAATATGTATGCAATGATACAAAGGACTGGTATATAGACTATATAAAGAACTTGTAAAACTCAACAATAGAATAAAAATAATCCAATTAGAAAATAGGTCAGAGACTCGAACAAAGACATTTCATCAAAGGACATATATACAGTAAATAAGCACTAAGAAAAATGTTCAACATCAAGTAGCCATCAGGGAAGTGCAAATTAAAACCAAAATGATATAGCATACTACACAGACATGAGAAAAGCTAATATAAAATACTGTGACAATATCAAATGCTGGCAAAGATGTGGGAAAATTAGATCACTCATAGATTGCTGGTGGGAATGTAAAATGCTACAGCCACTCTGGAAAAGTTTGGCAGTTTCTTAAAAAACTAAGCACGCAATTACCATATGACCTACAATTGTACTCTTTGGATTTTGTCCCAGAGAAATGAACACTTACAGAAAAAAGAAAGTTTATGTTCTCTCTCTCTCTCACATACACACACACCCCAAACAAAACAAAACAAAACAAAACAAAACAAAACAAAACAAAACACCTATGCACAAATGTTCACAGCAGCTTTATTTGTAACTGCCCAAAGCTGCAATCAACCTAGATGTCCTTGAACTGGTGAACAAATAAACTGTGGTATACCCATACCATGGAATACCAATCAGCAATAAAAATGAATAAATATTAACACATTCAACAACCTGGATGAATGTCCAGATAATTATGCTGAGTGAAATAAATTTATGTACTATATGATTCCATTTATATAACATTCTTAAAATGACAGGGGCGCCTAGGTGGCTTAGTTGGTTCAGCATCCAACTTCGGCTCAGGTCATGATCTCACGGTTCGTGAGTTCGAGCCCCACATTAGGCTCTGTGCTGACAGCTCAGATCCTGGAGCCTGCCTCAGATTCCGTGTCTCCCTCTCTCTCTGCCCTCCCCTGCTTGTGCTCTGTCTCTCTCTCTCTCTCAAAAATAAACATAAAAAATAAAAATAAATTTGTTAACATTCTTATAATGACAAAACTGAACAAAAATGGAGTATGGATTAGTAGTTGACAAGACGGGGGCAGTGGGTAGAGACAGGCAGAAGATAGGTGGGTGTGGTTATAAAAGGGCAATATGAGGGACCTTTGTGGTGATGAAACTATCTGAAGTATCGAGGTGAATACACAAGTGATAAAACTATAGAAGCCATTATGCACATACACTCAAATGAGTATAAGCAAAACTGATAATATCTGATTAAGACCATAGGCAATCTCAAGGCTTACACTTAAACCAACTTCTCAGTTTACCACCCCGGCACATTTGCTTAGGCTATTCCTTTACCTTATGCTTATGTCTGATATTTTAGCCTATCAATATCCTCCTTAACTTTGCAGACATAACCTAAAACAACCGCCTTTCTTGAAGAAATCTTTCTCCATCACTTCAATCAAAAGAGAACTTTCCTAATTCAATTCTGGACCTTATCATGGTACTTGTATTAGTTACTTCTGCATATCTCTGATCTAATAAGACAGTAAACATTTTAAAGATAGAGATTAACGTTTAATGCATCATGAAGTGATCTAACTCAATCCCTTGGAAGCAAGACATTCAAGTATTTGTTAAATTAATCTGGTCCCACCTTTCTCAAAATATCCAACCATAATTCCTACTCCTCTAGAGCATAAATTCTCCACTTGAAATTAGTAAGCCTTCTTGTATGTCCTATACCGACATCCTCTTAAATGGAATGTTCCATCCCGCAGGTAATAATTAATCCTTCAAAGTTCACCTCAAAGTCCACTTATTCTTCAAAATTGTTCCTTGTTTCTCTTAATCAGTTTCATGTCTCCTTCCTGAATGCCTACTACACTTTGTATTTCCCTTAAATCACTTAGTTTATACGTCTGCTATAGACTGTTTGTGCCCCTACCCATGAATTCATGTTGAACACCTAATGTCCAATATAATGGTACCAGGATGTGGGGTCCTTTTGGGACGTGATTAGGTCATGAAGGCAGAGTCCTCATGAATGGAATTAGTACCCTTACAAAGAGGCCTAAGAAATCTCCCTTGCCCTTCTTCCGTGTGAAGTTACAGTGAGAAGGTACAATCTGTGAACCAGAACATGGGCCCTCAGCAGACACTGAATCTGCTGGTGCCTTGATCTTGACTACTCAGACTCCAGAACTGAGAAAATGCTTGTTGTTTATAAGCCACCAGTCTATGCCAGTTTGTTGTAGTGCCTGAAAAGGACTGAGACGATGCCCTACACTACAATCTTATTCTGGCATCTGTTCAAACCTCTCCAAAGAGTAAAATCCTTGATAGCAAGGTCTGCCATGAACAGGCGCTTTGTCTATATTTGGTATTCAAATATTTGCTAAGCTGAATTAAAAACTATTTTTAGAAAGTTAAGTAATTGTGATTACCCTTCAAACTTCCAAAACCATTCAGAATTTAAATTTCATAGTCAGTAAGTTTTATAGGGAATATTGATAAAGTTTGTAATCCTCTTCTTGTAACTTACAAGATCTCACTTATGATCCTCCCACTGCCTCTCTAAACCTTGTCCTTCTTAGATCCTTGTATTATTTTTTAACCCTGACTCACTCTTGGTGAAATACTGATAGTTGACTTAAGTTCTATCCAGGGTTCTCTTCTGTCTTCATGCTGCCCCTGCAATCACATACTAATTACTGCCAAATCTTTACCTCTAACCTTTGTCTTTCACCTTAGCTTCTGGCCCACACTTTCAACCACCTCATGAACATCCATCCCCTCTACTTGGATATAACATAGATGGAGATTTCCCAAATCAAGGTAATTATCCTTCCATCACAAGTTTCTTATATTCTCTCTCTCCTCAATTTTATCACTAACAGATAATTTTTTTACTCTTCCTCTTTTATTCCCTGTATCCAACCAACCTGTATTAATCCCGCTTCCAAAATTTTGCTTGAAATAAATCCAGTTATCTCTACTTCTATTGCCACTGATGCCATACTTATCACCTATCTATATTTACAGTAATAGCCTTCCATCTGATTTCCTTATCTCTTCCAATCTCTCTCCTCTCCAATTTATCCTACTCTGCCACCTGGGTTATCTTTCCAAAATGAAAATCTGATCGTGAAATTTTCCTATTCAAAAATATCCAATGGTATTTTAGTATCTACAAGATAAAATCTAAACTCATTTGTATAGTGTAGAACAGAGGTTGACAAATTATGGGCCATGGGCCAATTTCAGCCCACCACCTCATTTTGTAAGTACAGTTTTACTAGAAAACTACTATATTCTCATTCATTTACATATTATCTATCGCTGCTTTCACATTACCACAAAGCTGAGAAGTTGCAACAGAGACCAAAAACTTTTACTATCCAGGGGTGCCTGAGTGGCTCAGTTGGTTGAGTATCCAACTTTTGATTTCCGATCAAGTCATGATCTCACAGTTCATGTGATGGAGCCCCCGCATTGGGCTCTGTGCTTACAGAATGGAGCCTGCTTGGAATTCTCTTTCCCTCTCTTTCTGTCCCTCCTCCGCTCATTTTCCCCCACCCCTTTCAAAATAAATAAATAAACACTTAAAAACTTTTACTATCCAGCCCTTTATCCAAAAATTCTGTAGACTCCAAGCATGGACAGTTCAGAATAATTGGGCCAAAACCTCCCTTTCCAGTCACATAACTCACTGCAAACCACAGGCTCTTATTTTATCAAACAGGCAATTCTCTTCTGAATAATACCACTACTCATTTACAAGGGGCTATAACATGATGTAGGTTGACCACAAAGTATATTGAATAAAATGGTGCTTACCAATTCCCACCATATTCTCTCATGTTTTATTTAAAATACACATAACAGGGGCGCCTGGGTGGCTCAGTCGGTTGAGTGTCTGACTTCAGCTCAGGTCATGATCTCACAGCTCTGTGAGTTCGAGCCCCGCATTGGGCTCTGTGCTGACAGCTCGGAGCCTGGAGCCTGCTTTGGATTCTGTGTCTCCCTCTCTCTCTGCCCCTAACCTACTTGCATTCTGTCTCTGTCTCTCTCAAAAATAAATAAATATTAAAAATTTTTAAATACACATAACAATGTGAAAACTATGATTCTAAACATAAATCAGAGGTTGGAAACTATTTGGGAAACTGAGAGCAAATATGAGGATTATAAATATCTCAGAGCACTTATAATGGTTGACAAGAGGTGCTACTATGGTAAACAGGAAATATATATAATTTGCTGAGAATTCTGTTGCAAGAGCACTACATTTATAGTCAAAGGGCAGGTATGACACAACTTTAGATATTAAAGTAGTACCTTAATATAGTTTCATGTGCACTAGACAATATTTACACAAAGATAACTCAAATATCACATCTTTAATCTGAGTTATTATTATTATAAACATTATCAGGATTTGTGACCCAATATCATAATTTCAAATTACATCTGTATGACATTGTAAAGTTAATAAATTAATTCCACAGACATCTCATTTGAGTTCATAGTAATTCTGTGAGAACGAAGAAAAGCATTTTCTTCAATTTGTAGATGAGGAAATTAAGGACCAGAGAAACTAAATGACTTATCTAACATCACAAAGCCAAAATATGGTTGGGCCTAGGTTCAATACAGATCTCCGAATTCCAATTCAGTATTCTTCGTACTTTTCAACTATCTACTTTAATGATATTATACAAAATACATTCTGCTATGAGCCTGAAAAAGTAATTTTAACAGCAAAAATTCTCCATTATGTACTTCAATCTTCCCACAAAAGATACTGAACAGTATCAGCAGGAACTCTGTCCCTACTAAAATTGGTTTTTACTGGAAAGTTCACCAGATTTAAAGATTATCCTAAAATGACCACCACATCAGAATTCTTAGACCATAAGTCTACTCCGTTTATACTCTACTTACAGTGGAGAAAAATCTGTTTGTATTAAAACTATTTTACATGGACATGGAACTTGAACTGGTGTCAGAAAATATTTCTAAGCTGAAACAAATGATTTTCAACTCAACAGACTAAGAACAAAGAACACACAGAAATGCCCTTAAATTCAATTAATAAACTGTCATATGCTGACTACGTTCTTTTAAAAGATTTACAATAGGGGTGCCTGGGGGCTCAGTCAGCTACGTGATTGACTTCAGTTCAGGTCATGATCTCGTGGTTTGTTGAGTTCAAACCCCACACTGGGTTCTCTGCTGTCAGGGGGGGAGCCTGCTTCAGAACCTCTGTCTCCCTCTATCTGTCCCTCCCCCACTTATGTGCACCAACTCTCTCTCTCTCAAAATAAACATTAAAAATATTTTTAATAAATAAATGAAAGATTTATGATAATAAATATTTATCCACCCAACATGGACCACCCAAATACATAAAACAATTAATATCAAACATAATGGAACTGATTGATAATAAGACAATAACAGTAGGAGACTTTAACGTCCGAATTACATCAATGGACAGATCTAACAGAAAATCAACAAGGAAACGGTGGCTTTGAATGACATACTTGACCAGATATAATTAACAAATATATGCAAAACATTTAATTAGCAGCACAATACACATTCCTTTCAAGTGCATATAAAATATTCTCCAGAATAGATCACATAGTAGATCCTAAATCAGGTTTCAACAAGTACAAAAAGACTGAAATCATACCAGGCATATTTTCTGACCACAATGCTATAAAACTAGAAGTCAATCAGAACAAAAAATATGTGGAAAGACCACAAATACATGGAGGTTAAACAACATGCTACTTAACAATGAACAAATCAACCAGTAAATCAAAGAAGAAATAAAAAAAAACACATGGAAACAAATGAAAATCAAAACACACAAATCCAAAACCTTTGTGATGCAGCAAAAGCAGTCCTAAGAGGGAAGTATATAAGCAATACAGGTCTACCTTAAAAAGTAAGAGGAATCTCAAATAAACAATCTAACCTTACAACCGAAGGAGCTAGAAAAACAACACATGAAGCCTAAAGCCAGCAGAAGGAAGGAAATAACAACGATTGGAGCAGAAAAAAATGATATACAAACAAACAAACAAAAACTAGTAGAAAAGATCATGAAACCAGGAGTTGATTCTTTGAAAATATTAATAAAACTGATAAACCTCCAGCCAGACTTATCAAAAAGAAAAGAGAAAGACCCAAATAAATAAAATAACAAATGACAGAGGAGAAATAACAACCAACAGCACAGATATACAAAAAATTAGAAGAGAATATTATAAAAAACCATATGCCAACAAATTAGACAACCTGGAAGAAATTAATAAATTCTTCTTTAGAAACATAAATTGCCAAAACTGCAACAGGAAGAAATAGAAAATTTAAACACACCAATAACCATCAGAGAAATTGAATCAGTTATCAAAAAACTCTCAACAAAGTATAAGGACAAATGGCTTCACAGACAAATTCTACCAAACATTTAAAAAAGAGTTAATACCTATTCTTCTCAAACTATTCCAAAAAATAAAGAAGGAAAACTTCTAAATTCATTCTATGAGGCCAACATTACCCTGATACCAAACCAGATAAAGACCCCACTAAAAAAAAGAATGACAGGTGAACATCCCTGATGAACATAAAATACTCAATAAAATACTAGCAAACCAAATCCAACAATACATTAAAAAATCATTCATCATGATCAAGTAGGATCCTGGGTTGTAAGCGGGGGGGAGGGGGGTTCAACATTCGTAAACCAATCTAATGATACACCACATTAATAAAAAAAAGGATAAGAACCATATGATCATTTCAATAGATGCAGAAAAAGCATTTGATGAAGTACAACATCCTTTCATTATAAAAGCCCTCAACAAAGTAGGTTTAGAGGAAACATCTCAATATCATAAAGGCCATATATGAAAAACCCACAGCTAACATCATTCTCAATGGGGAAAAGCTGAGAGCTTTTTCTCTACCACCAGGAGCGAGACAGGGATCTCCATGCTCATCACAGTTATTTAACATAGTACTGGAAGTCCTAGCCACATCAATGAGATAACACAAATAAATAAAAGACACCCAAATCAGCAAGGAAGAAGTCAAACTTTCACTGTGTACAAATTACATGTTACTCTTTATAGAAAATCCATAAGACCACCAAAAAAATACAACTAAGAAATGAATTCAGTAATACAAAATCTATGTACAGAAATCTGTGGCATTTCTATACACCAATAATGAATCAGCAGAAAGAGAAATTAAGGAATCAATCACATTTACAACCGCACCAAAAACAATAGGATACCTAGGAATTAACCTAACCAAAGAGGTGAAAGACCTGGACTCTGAAAACTACAAAACACTAATGAAAGAAACTGAAAATGACACAAAGAAATGTAAATGTATTCCATACTCATGGATTGCAAGAACAAATATTGTTAAAATGTCTATACTACCCAAAGCAATCTACACGTTTAATGCAATCCCTATCAAAATACCACCAACATTTTTCACAGAGCTAAAACAAACAATCCTAAAATTTGTATGGAAACACAAAAGACTCCGGATTGTCAAAGCTACCTTGAAAAAGAAAAGCAATGCTGGAGGCATCACAATTCTGGACTTCAAGCTATAATACAAAGCTGTAGTGATCAAAACAGCATGGAACTAGCACAAAAATAGTGATGAATGGAACAGAATAGAAAACCCAGAAATGAACTGTTAAGTATATGGTCAGCTAATCTTCAACAAAGCAGGAAAGAATATCCAATGGGAAAAAGACAGTATCTTCAACAAATTGTAATGGGAAAACTCGACTGCAACATGCAAAAGAATCAAACTGGACCACTTTCTTACACCATACACAAAAATAAAGTCAAAATGAAATAAAACCTAAATGTGAGACCTGAAACCATAAAATCCTACAGGAGAACACAGGCAGTAACCTCTTTGACACTGGCAGTAGCAACTTCTTTCCAGTTGTCTCCTGAGGCAAGGGAAATAAAAGCAGAAATAAATTATTGGGACTTCATCAAAATAAAAAGCTTCTGCACAGTGAGGAAAACTATCAACAAAACTAAAGCAGTGGGAGAAGATATTTGTAAATTACATATCTGATAAAGGGTTAGTAGTATCCAAAATATTTAAAGAACTTATAAAAGTAAGTTCCCAAAAAAGAATAATCCAATTAGCAAATGGGAAGAAGTCATGAATAGACATATTTCCAAAGAAGACATCCAGATAGCCAAGAAACACATGAAAAGATGTTCAACGTTACTTATCATCAGGGAAATGCAAATCAAAACTACAATAAAATATCACCTCACACCTGTCAGAATGGCTAAAACTGACAACATAAGAAACAACAGGTATTGGTGAGGATGTGGAGAAAAGGAACCCTCTTACACTGTTGGTGGGAATGCAAACTGGTGCAGCTACTCTGGAGAACAGTATGGAGGTTCCTCTAAAATTAAATATAGAAATACCCTACCCTAGCAATCACACTACTAGATATTTACCCAAAGAATACAAAAATTCTAAAACCTATGCTCCCCTATATTTATAACAGCATCTTCTACAACAGCCAAATTATGGAAACAGTCCAAATGCTCACTGACTAATGCATGGTTAAGGAAGAACACTTCTGGGCTTAAACAAGAATATGATGAACCATAAGCAACTGTCACTACCAACATGAACTCACTGAATTCTACTGTTTATATCACAGAAAATATCTGAGCAATGATGCTAAGAGATATAGTACTTAACCAAAGCCGGGTAATTACCATATCTACTGGGAGAGTTAGTATATTATTAACTTGGCATAAAGCTCCAGATAAAACCAAAAGTTTACAAATCAGTGGTATTATCTGATTTTTAATATAAATGATTCACATAACTCAAGCAATTTTACCTGTCACCTACAATCTAATAATGTACTACACCTGGTGTTCATGAAATCCTTATATAATTTTCTAACTTTTCATTTTTAAACTTTAAGACAGATCATACAAGAAAGCAGAATATTTCCAATTCTTCTGTAAGTGGCATTGAAAGATAAAATGAATTATTTTAACCATAGGTCAGGCTAACTTCATATCCAAAGAAGCCATAAACAACCCTGAGAGTTTAAATGTGACTCACTACCAGTAAAACTGGAAAATAGTGGGTTTAGCTATTTTAAAGAATAATCTCAACTCGACTTTGCTAGGCCAGCCTTTTGAAGGGAATGAAGGACAAAGGATATTACCAAAATCACATTGCAATATGATGCCTATAGTATCGAGAAATGTGTTAAAATCCACTAAAACAACCTCAAAACAATAAAGCAAAGTTTTGAACTTCTAAGCAATAGTAATTTGCACACCTACCTCAAAGATAAACCTCAAGAATGTGGGGGTGGGGTGAAGGATGAAGTAGAGCTGGGGTGCTTTCAGCAAAAGCTTAAGACTGAATCAAAAACAGTATCAGAGGTTCAGCAAATAACTGCTAACCAAATAACAGTCTTAGGGCTTTATACACATAAAGCAAAAAAAACTATTGTTCACAAATCAGGCTTCTAACATCACACCCATCACTATCAATATCATCTTTCAAAAAAAACAATTTTCAGAAACCAAGCTATATTTAAAGAGGGCTAAAATAATCTTGGATTAATCTTTTCTCTTTTACAAAAAGTCATTTGATCAACATTTGTAGTTTTATTTTTCAAAATTTTCATCAGAAAATAGAATGATAGCAAATATGCAACCTTCTGATTGCTTAAAATGCACTTGAACATAATGGCTCCTATAAGTAGAGAGGACAATAAACTAAGAAAATCCTCTTTCCAGAACCTTGGAAAGTGACTTGTGAAATTCACTGTCAATTCTAGATTTACAATAACTAGTAATATATTCTGTGTGAAGCTTGGTTCAATTCCTAAAAAAAGCTCTAACAACTAAACAAATAAAGCATTGAAAGAAGCCAGAAAAAGAGCAAAAACAAATTTTAATAAAACCTGAAAAAGCATAAGTAACTAGTAAAAAGCATAAGACAACAGAATTATTTCTCTCTCATGGATGTGATGCTACTATGGATCAAATTATGTCTCTGAAACCTTAAACCCACAGAACAGCTTTATAGTCTTTAAGGCTGATGACATTATTACCCTATAACACCCATCCACAGTACAATTTAAATTACACTACTAAGTCCGACACACACTATTTGCATTCATGATCATTGAATGCCTTATTTCTAAGATAATTAAGTGAGATATAGCAAATAAACAATATTTCTAATTCCATTCAACCTTTCTGCAAAGTTCACTTAATATAGTTTGGGAATAAATATCCTAAATCTTTATTTTACTATCTTCTAAACAATTTAACCTGATTTGGCTAGTATACACAAACGTTGTAGACTGACTTTTCCTCCAACTAAACAAATCTGAAATTGTTTTATAGCTTACCTTTGTGAACTATAAATACGAAGTTCTATTTCTATAAGGTACCAAGTAAAATGCATAAAACAAATATTAAAACATTCTTCTAGGATACTTTGGTGTATGTTGAAAGAAAAAGCTAAAGGAATGACAAAGAATAACAAGGAAGGGAAAGAATGTTCAAAATAGGAATAGAGAAATTCTTTTTTTTATTATACTTTACATGATGATATTGATACTTACACACTAAAAGCTGTTTATCTTTCAAATAAACAAATTATTAATCCTAATATTAACATGATATTGACTCCAGAAATGGACAGAAATGAGAAACTCATGAGCTGTATAAAACCATATTATTGCCTTTAAAAGGGATGCTTAAGTTTCCATGTGGCAGCAATTATTCCACTTCTATTCATGTAATATTTAGTGAGCACTCATAATGTAGCACATATAAAAGATGCTGAGTTTATGTTCCAGTTCTAATTACTTGCAGGTGTGACAAGAAACCCCTGTTCCTCTCCAGACACATAAATGTAATGACTTTATAATCAACTTGTTTCATGCAATTATGTGAGCACAAAAAGGAGGAAAGGGAAGTGAAGGGAAGGAGGCAACGAAAGCAAGGCCTGGCAAAAGTGTGATCCATGGGCAAAAGATAAGAACTGCATAAAATAAGAGAGAGAGGAGGACAAATATTCCTGGCAGAAACCCAGTCACCTCAGCCAAATAAAAAGTTTAAATTAGACTTCCTTTCAATTTACACGTACATATTAACAAGAGGCAAGTTTCCCACCTCCAAGTGAATTATGGGTTTAAATGTGACATATAACCATAGAATAGCCAATAACAAGAGCCAATCAATGCTAAATGGAAGCTTATGGCAAAATATAAATATTAATTTGGCTTTAAAGTTAATGCAAGCCTCTTGAGCTGTATACAGTATAAATAAAAGGCCTACTATGTAAATTATAGGACACTGCTATATATCAATTTTTCAAAAAGAAAAAAGAAAAAAAAGGTTTGAAAATAGTCTTGTCATATCATGCCCTATAGTTTAGAAAGGTAAGCATGCATATTTGTTCCTTGGGTAAAATGTCAGTCTCAAACTAGAGTGAACAAGCCATCCTGCTGCCATTTCTAGGGATAATTTTATGGAAATTATTTAGGAGAATATAATAATTAGAAAAATTTTTGAAACTTTTACCATGATAGAAAATAACTATAATAGTAGTTCTTCCAAATATTCATTTCAAATGGACATGAAACAGACTTTGAAATTACTTCTGTACTGAAAAACCAGCTCAGCAGTAGAGTTGTATTTGTGTGAAATTTGATTTTCAAATTTCAGTGCAACTACTACAAAGTTTCCAAAATAAATACTAATCTGTAAAGGAATGAAGAAACAATAATATTTAGTGATTATAGTGCAAGATCTCAAATAATACTACAAATATTAATTACATATGTTCCAGGATTCTTTTGATTGTCATTAGGTATTAATATTGTTTTGAATTTAGTTCAATTTTCTTCCTTTGATTTAATTTTGGCACAATGCAAAACCAATCTGATTAGTCAAGCATACAGCTAATGAAATGGTATGACTGGAACTTAGACTTTATAATAGTGTAAATATCACAGGCATCTTTGCTTTTTCCTTATAAGGATTTGGAAATTCACCCTTGGTAAACTTATGTACACATATATTTAAAGTATTACAGTAGTTAGTCTATGCTATGCCATGCTCCTGCACCTCCATTTCATTAAATTACTAAATAACATCATCGATTAACTGCACAAAGGATGGGAATACTGAATATTTGAATATATAATCCAATATAGTGGAAAGTCCAGCTAAGGTCAAGATTTTATTGTTTTTGGCCAAAGATAATTGCGAAACTCATTAGAAAGAGGTGGCACAATATGATCTTTGAAGTGAGTTACTACAATCAAATTAGGAAAAGCTAGTTTCTAAGTACAAAAGTAGAAAACATTCCAGGTTGAATTTATAAAATGCATCATTAGTCAATACATTATTACTAAATTATGTACCTATCCATAAAGCTGCTTACTGGTTTTCATATTGTTCTAGATTTTACTGTCTACTGCAGTAGTCAATAGCCATATGTGGTTATAGATTTTAAAATTACTAAAAATTCTGTAAAATTAAAAATTGAGTTCTTCAGATACAACAGCCACATGCGGCTACTGCTTACTATTTTGGATAGCACCAAATAGAACATCTCCATTATTACAGAAAGTTCTACTGAGTAGCACTATTCTACATAAAATAACAGGTAAAATAAGCCCTAAGAAATGACTGGTATAAGTCTAACTATACTGGATAAAATTAAAAGTGGGACATATCTATTTATGATAAAAATTCTATGCAAAGTAGGAACAGAAAGGAACATCCTCCAACTGATAAGGGTATCTACAATCATACTTAATGGTGAAAAACTACCTGCTTTCCCCCAAAAATCAGGAACTAGGCAGGAATGTCCAGTCTCATCACTTCAATTCACCATTGCACTAGCAGTTCAATAATGCAAGAGAAAAAACTATAAGCCAGGAAAAATTAGAAAGAAAAAAGTAAACCTGTCTTTACTTGTAGAGAACAAGATCATCTATGCAGAGAATCCCAAAGAATCTAAAAATAATGCTATTAGATCTGGTTAGTGAATTTAGCAAGGTCAAATTACAAAACAAAAAAAAAGTTTCTATTTACTATCAACAAACAACTGGAAATTGAAAATTTAAAACATACAATTTAAAATAGCACCAAAAAAACGTGAAATCCTTAGGGAAAAAATTCACAATAGACGCACAAAACCTATACACTAGAAATTACAAAATACTGCTGTGAGAAATTATAGAAGACTTAAATAAATGGAAAATTATACCATATTCCTAGATTATAAGGTTCTATGTTGTTAAGATGTTAATTTTCTCCCAAATTATCTACAAATTCAATGTAATCCCAAAAAACTCCTTGTCATTTTTTTGTAGAAATTGAAAAGCTAATTCTAAAATTATACACTATTGGTACAAACACAAAATGGGACAGCCACCTTCAAAATGATTTGGCAGCTTCTTAAAAAGTTAAACCTATTGTTACCACATGATCCAACAATCCCATTAACTAGATATTTAACCAAGGAAATAAAAACTGATGTTCATGCTCCAGAAAGAAAGTTTATAGCAGCTTTATTTATAATAGCCATAATCTGAAACACCTCAAATGTGCATCAATTGATGAACTGACAAACATATCATGGTATATATCCATACACTGAAATACTGCTTGGTAATAAAAAGGACTATATTACTGATACCTGCAATGACAAGTATAAATCAAAAAAGCATTAGGTCTAAGAAAAATAAGACATAAACAAAAGGCTACATGCTTATTATTTAATTTAGATGAAATTCCAAAAGAGACAACAGTAGAGTGGATAGAGAGATTCGTGGTTTCCAGGTGTTGAGGGAGGGGCAGGGGATAGACTGCAATGAGACATGAGGAAATTTAGGAGGTGACAGAAATGTTCTACATTTTTATTGTGCTATTAGTTATACAAATGTATACATTTGTCAAAACTCACTGGACTATACACTTAAAAAAGAAAATTTTTATTTTATATGAATTATACCATAAGACATTTGACTTCAAAAAAGTAATAATGGCTAATCTTCTATTTTTGGGGCTTTGTAAGTATAGATCTGTTACACCAAAGAAATATGCTGTGGAAATAGGAAGGCAACCAGTATAACTTATGCCAATTACATACTTCTCTGGACTTTGGCTTTTTCTGCTGTAAACGGGGGTTTATAACCGTTTCCCAAATCTGTTCCCAGGAAATTTTCAGAATGTTACAGGCATTTTGGGAAAAGGGTCTCCACTATCAAATTATTTAGGAAATGCTCCCCATAAGGTGATTCACAATGCATTTAGCATATGGAAGACTCTGAGCAGCCCTACATACGTTCATTTTTTTCTATACTTTTTGTAGAATCAGTATTTCCCACATTTACTTGACCAAGGAACACTTCTATTAAAAATGGTGTTACTAAAGTTCTAAGATTGGTTGATTAAACTTTCAAGATTACCTTAAGTTTCTATTTACATTGGGGAACTATAAAAATAATTGATTTTATTTTTTTAAGTTTATTTATTTTTGAGAAACAGAGAGAGCGAGCAGGGGAGGGGCAGAGAGAGAGGGAGAGAGAATCCAAAGCAGGCTCCACACCATCAGTGTGGAGCCCGATGCGGGGCTCAAACCCACAAACTGTGAGATCATAACCTGAGCCGAAATCAACAGTAGGATGCTTAATCGACTTGAGCCATCTAGGAACCCCTGCATAGCTACTTTAAAATCAGTTTTAGGGGTGCCTGGGTGGCTCAGTCAGTTAACTGTCTGGCTTCGGCTCAGGTCATGATCTCGCAGTTCATGAGTTTGGGCCCCATGTTGGGCCTTGTGCTTACAGCTCAGAGCCTGAATCCCACTTCAGATTCTGTGTCTCCCTCTCTATTCCTCCCCGACTCTCACTCTGTCTCACTGTCTCTCTCTCAAAAATAAATAAAGAATAAAAATAAAATTTATAAAGTAGCTATGCAGAACAATATCCCAGAATGAGAAAACTCTCAAATCAGAAATTTTAAAAGACATCTTATTCATATTGCTTACTTTTCTAGTCCACTCCTCTAAGTTTTTACTAGGTTCTGAATTCTAAATATCCTAAACTTAAATATTTTTACTGGTATATACTACATGAAATGCATTATGGTTGAATTATCTCTATTGTAATAGCTTCTCTTCAAATAACAGTAGATTTAAGAATGTGAAAGCATCAATGCCAGGAACACTAAAATTTATAAGCAATAACAGTAACACAGTGATCTAAGTCAGAATAAGAATAACAAAGTGATCTAAGTCAGAATGCAAAGTGTTCACTATCTAAAACCAGAAGAAATTTGAATGTATATAGTTAAAAATAATTTTTAAAAAGGGAAGGGAAGAAAACACTAAAGAAAGATGGAAAACCTAATACTCTAAATGCTGTTCTTCAGCATTTTACATGTGACCACTGAAGGAAGTACAGAACATTACAAATAATGTTGACAGTGTGGTAAAAAATACTGTATCTTTGAGCTCCGGGGTGGCTCAGTCAGTTAAGCATCCAACTTCAGCTCAGGTCGTGATCTGGTGGTTCATGAGTTTGAGTCCCACATCAGGCTCTGCACTGATAGTGCAGAGCCTGCTTGGGATTCTCTCTCTCTCTGCCCCTGTCCTGCTCATGCTCTCTCTCTCTCAAAATAAATAAACTTAATATATATATGTTGTATCTTTTGAACATAAATAAATACATGAATAATAAAAGCTATTTTAATTCAAGTCAATAAATGAATTATGAATAAAGCTTTAAGGGAAAAGTGAACACTGGAAAATTATAAACAATCTATTCCTGAAAATGAAAAAAAATGTTAAAAATGCCATGTTCAATTAGACCCAACTCAGTAGTCTTTTCACCCAAGAACATCCGGGCTATGGAAAAATATTGCTAGTAATGTACACCAAAGTATCCAATTTACTTTAATAACCCTTATGAATCTTTATCAATAACTTGCCTAAATAAATTTTAAAATTATTTCTAGCCTAAATTTGTTTAATCTCTTGGGGTAACTTCTATAAGCTTATTATATAAAATAGCATGCATTTTTAAGTTTTTATTTTTCAATTTGAATTTAAGGAATTTTCTCTAGGCACTAGGCACTATATAAAATAATTTTTTAGAAGTGTGAGAAAATAGGGAAGCAGAGTGGCAATTACTCATCTAGCTGTATGGTTTTGTTCATTCTTTTTAAGAGTTAACTTTTAGTACAAATGGTTTTGTAGCTAGATCTCCTTGGAAACCACTACTAGTGTTTCTTCATAATGGTCTGGCCAGAAATGTCGCAGTAATAATCTGAATGGAACATGTGAATTTCAGTAAACTAAAAGTGGGAAGGGTGATTTTTTTGTTTTCATAAAGATAAAAATTTAATTGTTTTAATAATTTGTTTAATAATTTGTTTTAATAAAGATAAAATTTATCACATCATAATATGTTTAGTAAATAGATATAAGCAGAATGTATTATGTTTTGTTCGGAAAGCTATCTTTACATAGTTCCATATAAAACCTTTAAGTTCAGCACATAGATATATAAATAAACATCCATATGGTTAAAAACACCTATACTATATAAAACAGGAAATGCTTCTGCTAAGAAGAAAGGAGGAAAGGAGGAAGGGAGGAGGGAAGAAGGGAGGAAGTAAGGAAGGACAGATGAAAACAAAACAAAATCTCAAAACCATAATTATATTTGATTTAAGTAAAATGCTTTTAAAAAGTTGGACCAACCATGACACTCCTCAAGAATGTAAGCAGTTCGTTCACACTTCAAATTTAATTTTGGCAGTATAATGAGTTCAGGAAAAAACAAATCAAGAATATGTTTATAGCTCACATGGACATTACTCACCCACATTTGGAGGTTTCACATAGTTTACAGGTAGTTCTGGAGGTCTGCCTCTATGTAGAGCTGCAAAAGCAGACCCATTCCATAGTGTACTCTTACAGTCTACACAAAAAGATTCAAATGTTAGTCAAGAAATAGAACAGTGTTTTTTTTAATTGTACCTCAGAGGTAAATGTCTGCTTTCAATTTCATTTGTTGGAATATATTTTTAACTATTAACACCACAATAAAGATAACATGCATATTTTTAAACATGTTATAAACTGTATTATCACTAAGGGGTGCCTGGGTGGCTCAGTCGGTTGAGCTTCCGACTTCGGCTCAGGTCATGATCTCATGGTCTGTGAGTTCAAGACCTGCATTGGACTCTGTGCTGACAGCTCAGAGCCTGGAGCCTGCTTCAGATTCTCTGTCTCCCTCTCTCTCTGACCCTCCCCCATTCATGCTCTGTCTCTCTCTGTCTCAAAAATAAATGAACATTAAAAAATAAATTTTAAACTATATTATCACTGGGAAACACCAACACTTTAATATATACCAGGGTATTTTACTTCTGCACTGATCTAGAACTAAAACTTTTATTACGCATGTATTTGAATCTTATGCAAATATGTCATGGATTAATAACGTTTTAAGTTTTTCTTGATCTTTAGGTTTATACATTTCTACTCATATAAAACTATATAAGCAAGGTTATGACTACAGCACAAGTATTCCAGGTAGAATTCAGAAAAATTTATACTTGGTGCATACTCACATTATGGGGTATCTGCCAATTGTGCCATAACAGGTAACAATATTGCATATCAGATGACAACAGACTATGAATAGCTGTGTTTTTTGTATTTGATGTTTATGTCAAAAAACTCAAGCAAATATGAAATATTCCTAATAATTCAATTGTGATACAAAAATATTCTACTATTCTCTTGAAAGCTTCCAAATTAACTCATTTGAAGAATTTCCTTAAATTACAAAATGAGATTTTAGAACTGGTATTTTTGAAACTATTTACCTTTGTGAATTAGAATTTGAAAACATTATGCTAATAAAACAAAACAGAAGTAACCTGGTTGCTAGACCTGAAGTATTTATTATACTAACAGACATCCTTAATGCCTAATTTCACATTTTTATGTTCATAAAATACTACTTTACATGTTTTAGGGAAAATATTTAAAAGACTGCAAAACAGGGGAGTAGAAACACTATTATTGAACAGTTACATATTTTTTAATATTTTAATTATAAAAATTTTAATATATCATATGTGAATTATTTACCTGTTATAAAATATACAATGTGATTAGGATGATATAAAGACTTATAATACTAAAAAATATTAAAACATAATGAATTAAGCATTAATACTGTACTAATCAGAGCAGTGATCTTTTAACATCTCTACTCCACAGGATTACAAAAAGATTCTATATTGTTTATTTCTACTGTATTCACTGTTTTACAGCAGAGGGTTTCTTTTAGGCCTCTAAATATTTACCTATAAACTAAGAAAATAAAAATAAGATTGTCAAAATAAGAAAAACTAGAAGAAAATTAGTATTTAGAAAAGCATGGGAACATTTACTTAACATAAAAACATGCTGTTCTCCACTCCTTCCTCTAAAAACTGTGAAAATCTTACCTTTGGCATCCCGTAACAGAGACTGCCGACCAACACCCAGTAATGTCTGTACCCCAGGAACACTCTGAGGGATCTCCTTATCTAGTAAGGGGCCAATCCGCTCACAAATTTTAAGGAGGTAGTCTGGAGGAATGTGTGCATTGGCTGCCACCTAAAAAGCATAAATAAAACAGGAAAACCAATTTGGTTTAAAAACATAACCAGTCCATTAACAAACTATTTCATCATGGAACAAAGTGCAATTTTTAAATAAAGAATAAGGAAAATAATATTTTAACTATTTAATACTTCAGTCAAATTAAAGAGTGAGCTACAAAAATTAAGCACATCTAAATGATAACATTTTGGGGCACCTGGGTGGCTCAGTTGGTTAAGCAACCGACTTCGGCTCAGGTCATGATCTGGCAGTTTGTGCGTTCAAGCCCCGTGTCGGGCTCTGTGCTGACAACTCAGAGCCTGGAGCCTACTTCAGATTCTATGTCTCCCCCTCTCTCTACCCCTCCCCTGCTCACGCTCTGTGTCTCTCTGTCTCTCAATAATAAATAAATGTTAAAAAATTTTTTAAATGGTAACATTTAAATGATATGGCACTCAAACTTACTTTTACATGCCTTGATTAAATCATTTGCTTAGCTGTTAATCTTATGAAATAAGTGTTGCAAAACAGCGAAAGTGAGCATGCCTAAAATTAAAGTACAAAGACAATGGGTAAACTCTACTTGTACTTGATTTATTCACTAGTGATGAACAGATCAAAAATCAGAGGACCTAGATTCTATATAAATGATAAGAAGGCAAAGTTATTACTTGCACCAAACTCTCACCCAAATCCCAAATTTGCTTAATAAAGCAAAACTGGTTTTCCTAAAAAATAGTTAACTGGTTTCTAAAACAGTATCCAATTAATGATTTTATAAATACTATGTTCTAAACAACTAAGCTATATATACTCAAAATTCATTGCAACATTAACTCGTTTTTAAAACACACAAGCAAATTTCTGAAGATGGTTAACATAGGTAGACAGGAGTGAGAAAATGAAACAACAAAACTTCATTTTTTTAATCTAAGCTAATGTTCAAGTCCATGATGTGTTTCATATTATTTAAAGAAGCAAACAGAGGGGCGCCTGGGTGGCTCAGTCAGTTAAGTGTCCAACTCTTGGTTTCAGCTCATGTCATGATCTCATGGTTTAATGGATTCAGGCCCTGCATTGGGCTCAACGTTGACAGTGGGGAGCATGCTTGGGATTCTCTCTCTCTCTGCCCCTCCCCCACTTGTGCTATCTCTGTCTCTCTCAAAATAAATAAATAAACTTTAAAAACATAAAAAAATAAAGGAGCAAACAGAAAACTAGACTATTAAAAATATTCAGATAAAAAGAACATCTACATTCTCATCTTGACATAAAGGGTGAGGGAGAGAATGAACAATAAATGCAAATATATATATACATACACACACACACACACATATATATATGTGTATCATCAGTATATTACCACCAGGTCAAGAACAATACAACATGAGAGAATAATTTTGTAAATCATCCCTAATGACCATGAAAGAAGAAATTATGTATGTTCTAGATAAATATTTGTTTAATGAATCAATGAACGTACAAAAACCAAAGTAAAGTCTATCTGTAAGAAATATCACATGAACTCAGAGGAAAAATGTTAGATTCTCCTATCAAGGTACCTTTTTGTTTTCTTATAAAACATAGGTCGAAGAACTACAATCCAACATGTATTCAGAATTCTGGGAAGAAGTAATTCTATTGTGATTTTTAAAAATTATTTCCTGCCAATTATCTTTTTTAAATTCCAGCAAAAATTAATTTTAATCTGTCAAAATAACTGAGGCCTGGGAACTGTCAAGCTACTCAAAAAGAATGATAACTTAGCCTGATTATGTTATATTTGCATCTACAAGGTTTAGCTTCTGGATTGGGAAAAAGGATCAAGCAAATTCTTTTAAGTTATCTCTCACATTTCTAGTTTTGTTTTTGAGGCAAATTCCTACATAGAACCATCTCTCAGTAAAATATACAGGTAATATTAAAGTCAAAGCAGCTAATGATTCAGTTCAATCTAAATATCTGTTATCCACAGACACTGATATCCTAAAATCCTAGTTTGTAATTCATTCTCTCCACATTAGAACATTTCCTAAATACGCCTAAAGGCAAATAGAGTTAGTACCCCAGAAAATACATATCTCAAAGCAAAATACTGCATATGAACATCTGTAATAGTTTATGCATTTTTTCCCACCAACACTGTCTCAGATACACTCGGCTTGCATTATCAGCCATTACTTTTGCATCAAGTACACACTACACAAAGGCTTTACAAAGGATGGTAGTTTATGTCTTTACTGGCAATTTTTTTGTATCAATTTTCTTTTTTTTTTTATCCCATTACCATCTTTTTTTTTTAATGTTTTATTCATTTTTGAGACAGAGAGAGACAGAGCATGAACGGGGGAGGCGCAGAGAGAGAGGGAGACACAGAATTGGAAGCAGGCTCCAGGCTCTGAGTCATTACCATCTTAAGAGCTAATCCCTTCCTAGAATTGCAATATAATCCAGAAAATAGGAGCTCTCTAATATGAATTTTTTTAAATTTTTTTAACATTTATTCATTTTTGAGAGACACAACATAGCCAGGGAAGGGGCAGAGAGAGGGAGACAGAATCTGAAACAGGCTCCAGGCTCTGAGCTGTCAGCACAGAGCCCAACACAGGGCTCGAACTCACGAGATCCTGACCTGAGCCGAAGTCAGATGCTCAACTGACTGAGCCACCCAGGTGCCCCACTAATATGAATTTTTAGAATTATCCTCTTATAGAAAATCTGTCGAGGGCACCTGGGTAGCTCAGTCAGTTAGTGTCCGACTCTTGGTTCTGGCTCAGGTCATGAGTTCGAGCCCAACATCACGCTTCGCACTGATAGCAAGAAGCCTGCTTGGGATTCTCTCTCTCCTTCTCTCTCTTACCCCACCCCTGCTCACTCTCTCTGTCTCTCCCTAAATAAATAAATAAACTTAAAAAAAATCTGTCAGAATTATATCTTAAACTGACATCTTAAGTTGCCTGGCTACTTCATTTTATAGAAACAAATGATTTTGAGCCATTTATGTAAATTTTTCAATCAATTCCTCAGTAATAATTTTAAAATACGGAATCATTAATTAATCAACCAAAACAAGGCCTTTCTACATCCAAATTCTTGAAGATTTTTTTAAATTATAAATTATTAAATAAATTTCACAAGTTTGAATTCCACCCTATACAATTACAAATTGCTTAATTTCTAACTCGTCCCATTCAAAGAGTCCATTCCCCTATAATCAATAAAAATTTGAATATGAAACAATGGTAGAGAAATATAGATTCTATCAACACAACACCAATAACAATACACTTGAATTTGAACATGCTAGCGTCTCCTTTAAATAACATTAACAGGCTTTCAAACTCTATCAGCTCAGTTCTTGCAATAATAGTTTCTTCTAAATCGAATTTCAGGACTTATAACTGGTAGTCGACATTTATTTCAATCCATCTGCTTTGATTAAAGTTGGAATTTTTTAAAGGTGATCTTTTTTGGCATATAAACTCATCTACTCTCAATAATTACTCTTCTAAGTTTTAAAAAATTCTATATTAGAATTATGTATGAATATAATAATAATGTAATGTAATATAAAAAAGTATGCATTAAAATATTCTATGAAATTTGTAACATATTATAAGCCCCTCTTTTCAATTAAAGCTCAAATACTCTAATTTCAGTTATTTAACTACATTTTTCTCTCTGGAATGTAAAGGCCAAAAACACAACAAGTACTTTGATATTTGCAGAAGAAAAGCATTCTCTAAAAACAAAGTTCAAAAGTATATTACAAACTTCTATATTATTCTGTAAAACAGCTCCAAGGAATTAAATTATAGAATGTTTGAATTATAAGTATCCTTGTGCATAATTAACCTAACTTCACATCTTATAGTAGGAAAGAGATCCAGAGAAGTGAAGTCTAGTGGTCACAATGAACGTACAGAAATCTGTGTTTCCCTGTACACTGCTCTATTACTGTCTTATTAAAGCAGTTGGAAAATTATTAAGATAACTAACAAAAAGACTACAAAAAAAATAAAACTATAAATTCAAATAAACTGAAAGAAATTAAATGAAGCCTTCTTGATAGGAAGACTGGCTTGATCGGAAGATAGGATATATACCAAATCTAACAACTGAATCACCACACTTCAGAATTATTATGACAAGTGAGAAGACCAGGGAATTCACAGACATGATCCTACTCATCATAGTTAGTTAAAAGGAATACAGCTGGGAATTGAATAAAATGCAAAAGGTACCTAATTTCAAGGTACAAGGCCCATACCAACAAGCACTACATTTGAAATACTAATTTTCATATAGCAATGATAACATTTTTACCTTGGCTTTTAGAAAATATAGGATAAGTAACTCCAAAAAACAAATAAAAGAGATAATTGTTTCTGTGTTTTGTTTTCTAAGATCATGATTGCACAGGTAAAATGAAGAATCAAACTGGGACCATATGTTGAAAAAGTGAAATATAACATTTTATCCAAGATTTTAAATTTTTTTGGTGTGGGGGGAGGGGAGAAACACATGCAAAAAATTAGTCACATGATCTTTTTTATATTTAGAGACAGAAAACAAGATAGATTTTGAAAAATACAGCAAGCCTTTAAATACATCAAATAGTACTTTGAAATCTGGAAGACTAGATTATTCAGGCTCTAAAATTTACTAGCTGTTACTGCTTCTGGCAGTGTGATACAGTAGAAAGGACTTAGATTTCAATTTTTTACCATCCTCAGTTCCTACTTATGTGACCTGCAGAGTTACTCAGTCTGAGAGCCTGAGCTTCTGCATCTGTAAAACAGGAGTAATGATAACTACCTCATATGACTTGTAAAACAAAAACAAAATCATTCACTCATGCATTCATTCATTCAGGCATTTAAAATACAGAGATGAGATGGGAAGATTAAACTCCTGCCCTAAGGGAACCCATAGTCCCAGAAGGGGAAACAAACTAGTAAATAAATCAAAACTACAAATGCCTAGAGGTTAGTACATAGGGCTAATTAGAAGCAAAGAAATACAGTACCTACATCAGCCTAGGAGTAGGGGTTTTTGTCCAATTGCACACTTGAAGCCTAAGTGAAAATTCATAAGATAGACAAAGGGAAAGGAAGGCATTCCAGGCAAAGAGAAAGGTACCCCTACCCAGTAAATGTACTCTGCACAATGACTAACATAATATCCCTCAGTGTTTAAGATTCTCCTCCATGATGTTAAGTTAAAAAAATAATAATAATAAATAACTC
Source organism: Leopardus geoffroyi (assembly GCF_018350155.1). Lineage (NCBI taxonomy): Eukaryota > Metazoa > Chordata > Mammalia > Carnivora > Felidae > Leopardus > Leopardus geoffroyi. The sequence goes on from NC_059343.1 coordinate 66,773,059, forward strand.
TCAGAGGGGCGCCTGGGTGGCTCAGTGGGTTGAGTGTCCATCTGACTCCTGATTTCAGCTCAGGTTATAATCCCAGAGTCATGGGATCAAGTCCTACGTCGGGCTTAAGATTCATTCTCATTCTCTCTCCCTCTCCCTCTCCCTCCCCCCTCCCTACCTTCCTCCCTCTGTTCCTCTCCCCCACTCACACACTCTCTCTCTCTCCAAAACTAAAAACTAAAAATAAATAAATAAAGGGAACTTAGAAAAACCTCGCAGAGTATCATCTGATTTTGAAGAGAAAAAAATACATGTATAAAAAAAGAAAACACAAAAAGTAAGTTTATTTTCTTTTTGATATTGAAATTTATATTTCAGTAAAATATAAATGTCTGCAATAATCCAATATTATATCTTAAAGTGTTGAGTTTTAACATTTGCTGAATTTGAAGGAGGAAAGGGAAAAAACTGGGCACAAAAGTAAATAAAACAGGTACGCTTTTCTACTGTAGTAATACCACTGGTTTGTACAATGAGCTACAAAGCATTAAGGCTTCCTATCACTTTCTTTTCAAAACTTTAATCATTGTTCACAGCATTTTTTTTTATTAGTTTTAAGATTTCCTCAGGAATGAAGTCAAGAACAACCCACCTAGGCTTATGTATACTCTGGGTTTCAGTACCTCAAGAAGGCAAGACTGAAAGTACTATTACCTGGAGGACAGATAATGTCAAGACATGGACAAGGAGCCCACCCACATTCTAGAAGTTTATCCTTAAAGAAATGTCCAATAAAAGAACTCAGTACCATCTAGCATATTAAATAAGCCTAAGAAACATGTATCATGAAATGCTTCTAACAAAAGTTAAGAAAATCACACAAATAATAACTGATGGTCAGATTATTATAAACTACCATGGTAGATGAGAAAACATCTTCAACAAGGTAATTTAAAAAACAAGGAATTATTTATCAATAATGCACAGAAAATAAGTTCGGGATAAGAAAAGATCAAGCAGAAGGGTTGAGGATCCCTGCAACAAGACATCAGAAAGACATACCTCCCACTACAAACAACAGCGAATACTACACCAGCATTGTACTAAATTGCCTTTCTCTAATTAATAATAATGCAAACAACACTAAACATCTTTTGATATAACAATAATTTCTTGTTTTGAGTTAACACAGATGCACTTTAAAACACTCATTTCAGGTTCAATTCTAACACTCACTTTTTAAATACTTTTTTTCCAATGGTACTGTTTTATACCTCCTCACCTTATAAAAATATTATAAAAATTAGGTGGTGATTATTAGCTAGCTAAGAAAATATAAATTGTGGGGTCATAGTTCTTTAGATGTCCATTTTCCATTCAACCTCTATGTCCTATTTTTAAATTTTTGTTAACATTTATTCATTTTCTTGAGAGAGAGAGAGAGACAGAGAGAGAGACAGAGCATGAGTGGGGGAGGGGCAGAGAGAGGAGACACAGATTCTGAAGCAGGCTCCAGGCTCTGAGCTGTCAGCACAGAGCCTGATGTGGGGCTTGAACCCACAAACTGTAAGATCATGAGATGAGATGAAGTTGGCCGCTTAACAGACCTACCCACCCAGGCACCCCTATGTCCTAGTTTTAAAATGCAGTAACCAATTAATTTGCGATGCATTTTTAATTAACAAAATGCTTTCTTTCATATTTAACTCGTTTGGTTCAAGAACAACCTTGTAAAATAGACAGAGGGTTTTAGGAAACTGAATCCCTGAGAGGTTAAGTAACTTAACTTGCCCACAGTCACTCAGCAAGTAAAGGCTATCTCTCAGACTAAATCTTATGGTCTTTTCTACATACTACTCACAAAATCTTATATGAGAAATATCAAACAAGGACATCCCCAAAATTTAACACAAACACTAAACTGCCTTGAAATTACTTATTTGCTCTCTACCAAAAAAAAAAAAAAAGACCTGTTTATTAATCAATCAGTAATCAACATCAGTAAACCAAGAACAAAAACACAAACTAAACTAATATTCAAATTGACAAAGGTGCTTTCAGGACAAAATTTTATAAGGGACATTCACCCAACCCAAATTATTACTCCCTAACAGCAGCTCTCTTCACTTTCTTAATGCCATCTCATTTGTATTGAGTTATCAGTTTTCCTAAGACTAATGATAAATCTCCAAAAGGATTTTAATCATTGAAAATATGTTCTCAGACCAAAGTGTGAAAAAAGACAATGATCAATCCAGACAAATAGTTAAAGCCAACATATTATAGAAAGCAAAAGAGTACATGTAGCTCAAGCAAATCAAAAGTGAGGAAAACTAGTTTCTAGCATTGATTGCTCTCTACCATAAGAACTATCAGGTAGCATTATATCCCATTGGGGTTGAGCAGCACATGCCTTTTGGTTTCCCAAAATGCATTCTGTTCTTCCTAACTATGGCTGTGTATCCATGTAGCAGTTAATAAATCACACACACTTAAATTACTTCCACACTTAGAGACGCAATAACTATGCTGCCAGCACTCAGAAATCATTCTACTATTTAATAAACAAATTAAGCTATTATTAGTAATTAGAGAAAAAGAACCGGGTAAGGTTAAGAAAAAAATATAGGCATGTCTGGAATTCAAATACAGTGTTTTAAAGTACTTTGTGAGGATCAAATGAGATAATGTGAAAATATTTTTAAACTTGCATAAGTTATATGCAGATTCAAGTTCTTACAATAACATATCATAATAGATACTTATATATTTTTTAAAGATAGTAATGAACATACAATCTTGATAAACTTTCTTTTAATAGCATAAAATTGCTTCAAGTCTTTTGAATATGAAATGAAGGTAATAAAATCTATGTCACTCCAAATGAAAGCACTAATTAAGGCTTTCAATTCTAGAGATGAAAAATGCTATATATATATATATATTTTTTTTTTTTACATTATATACCACACCTAAAGGTAATTATGCTTTTGGTTCAGTCTTATGATACAAGTCCCCTTAACATGATCAAAAAATATTAAAACATGCCTTTAAAAAAGTTTCCAAGTCACAATTTCAATATATAAAATTTGTATACTAACAAAAACTGTTCATTTAAACACACACACATACACATACCCCTCATTACTATGTTTGTAGTCCCCAATAAAGCTCCAAGGAGGAAGCAATAAAATAGCCAACAATTCAACAGGGTCACCAAAAATGAACAGACATCTGTAATTATTTAAATTATCTACCATAAGATAAATTGTAAGAAGCAAATCTAATTCTATTATGTTGTAAACAAGAGTGAAGCAGAAATGAAAAATGTCCAGATCAAACTTTGAAAACACTCACCATGACTTCAAACTTCTCCCTGTATCATTACTTAAAATTCTGAAAGTTAATTTAGAATGTCTTATTTTGAATGCCATATTCAAAAACCTTATGGTTCAACATAAACTGGCAAACGCTTCATATACAGGCCCATTTTTTAAAAGGCACTTCAGATCTGGATATGTCAATACTTGCCTGCCAGTAGCTTTAATAAAATAGCACCTTAATTGTGTTCCAAATTATAAGTAAAACACTAAATCAGATTTAAGAAAGAAAAAAGAAGGATTTCTAGATATATAATACTAACAGTAATAATGAGGTGTTGAAGAAATCCAACTTATTATCCTAATATTCTTCTGGATAAATCAAGGTAAGCAGCATAGACAATTTAAGTAAAAGTATATATACAGACAGAAAGGCAATATTTTTGTTTCATATTGCATGGCTATGTGATCTTATTTCAGTATTTTGATATCCTTTTTTGTAATTCTTTACCTCTGCATCATGCATTTGTATTCTTTCCTTTTTATACCCTCATACATCTTCAGTTTGAAGTACTCCTATATAATTTAACATATCAGATTATACTACTTATAAAGACTGTAAGTACATATAAGGTTATACTTCTTAATACTTTACCCTAAACTTCAACCTGAAACATATAGCTAAATCAAAGATCACACTGTATAAATCCATTGTTCTAACAGCATTTGAAAAAATACCTACCCTAAGAAAAAAATCCATCTCTCCCACAACGAAGCCACACAAAATCAAAAATAAAATGTGAAATAATTTTAATCAACTATAAAACTGATGCATCTAGCAATCAATCTATCACAGCACATTCAGTTATCAGCCACTCCATTTCTTTTCCTTCTGTTCAAATTCTCACTCAGCCCTACCCCATCTTCCCTTACAAAGAAATCTATAGGTAGAAAACAGATCTTTGACTTAAAATAGGACCATATCATCAAAATGTAACATTCCTAGAAACACTGGATCCCAGAAAAATAAAAACTTCAGTGTACAAGATGAAAAATTAAAAAGATACACTGTCTAAACTATAGACAATGTTCAAACAATAGATGAAATTCTGTGTATATAAAAATAAAAATGTGTAAGGAAATATGAAAAACCAAACAATATATTTATAAGACAAAAATGAAAATCAGGTATATGTAGGGATATACACAAACGGATTAACAACTATAAAACTGGCTGAAATTTAAGCCTCACTAATGAAAAAAAGAGAACGAATTAAATCAACTAGGGGCTATTTTCACCCCATTAAAGCCACCTAAAGATTCAAAAAATATTTAAAAACTCACTCTAAGTACCTAGATGGTGACATCATGAATTAGTATTATCTTCTGGAGACCAATTTTACAATACATCACAAAAGCTATAAAACTGAAGAGACCCTTTGACCTGATAGCTCCACTTTGGAAAAATAGCCCAGGAAAATAAATCCAAAAAAAGGAAGGAAGAAACAAGACTACTTAACTATGGAAAGATATTAGTGAAAACCTAGAAGGAACCCAAATGTTCAACTGAATGTTGAGTTCAAATCATAGCAAACTTAATCTTTTCTTAACATTAAAATGACAATAACTATTCAAATATAGTTATATACAAAAAATGTTAAGAAAATATAAAGCATAAAATGGACATTGACTACAGTTATGTAAAAATATGCCTCTATAATATAAGGAAATGAAGTCTAGTAAACTGAATTTTGTTTTTGTTTTTTATGTTTGTGTGTGGTTAGTACTGTTTTTAATTATTTTGATGTTCATTTGCTTTTTATTACTGTCAAGTAATTTTTAAAAAGCTTTTTCTTTTTTAAAAAAGCTTTTTCTTTTAAGTCTCCTTTTGCCATCTACTTAAAATGGTCTGCTTACACATAAATGTCAATGAAAACATCTTCAATACACTTCAGTATAAAACTATTTTCCAAACCACATTAGTCATAAAGTGTTTAAATATATATTGGTAGGCACTGTTTTGCCTCTTTTTTTGGCAGGACTGCAGTCCAACAAAAAGTCTGACTACAAATTAAATACACTGATAAATACAAATTAAATACACACAGTGTTTACAAAATAATTTTTATCCATCTGAAAATTTTTTACCATATTGGAATTTATCCATATCACAACTATTAGAGCATTTTATGATTTGCAAAAAATAAAATAGCAAACTAAAATTATTACTTAGTAATAACTATTAACATGGCCTCATTATTGTAATTCAATATAAAAGAATTATCAAACGAACACTAAATCAGTTTAAATATTGTGTTATTAAATCATTTTATTTATATTTAGAGTCTACCATACCCCTTTAACTTACTTTAACTTTGATCTTCCTCCATTTGGATCTTATTTGAAGGAAAGATAGCTGAATTTAGATTTTAGTAACATCACCCCTTTCTCTTTTCATTTCCTTCCAATTCACTGTACCAGTGGCTAACGCGAGAGAATATCTTCCCCAAACTAAAAAAAGATCACCTTTTTGTATCAATGCTGAACAGAAGGTGCATGTTCACTATGGATTATATATTTAGGAGAAACAACACAGTCAATTCAATGCCTTTGGTCCTTCACTAAAGTATATTTTAAAATATAATCATTGTTATCTCCTTCTAAATCCCAGATCCTGTTTCATAAATTCTCAAAAAGGTCATAATCCATAGTTGTTGTTTAACGAAAATGTATCTGCAGAAATGCGATCTAATAATGATTTAATGAGCTATTTTCTAAAATATGATATACACAATTATGCTTTTTTATTCGGTAGTCGATTACCTAAAACCGGCAAATTTTGGAATTCGTTTGATGCTTCCCATTATTTTTAATTGTGTCGTTTTGCCCAATTCCGGGTCGGTTAACTCCCCTCCCTGAGCTCCCTCCACCATACCCCCCCCTCCCCCCCCAAAAAAAAGACTAAGCCTGGCCTTAGTTCCCGTATTTCAAGCCAGGACCAACCAGAAACCAGTTTTCTTCCACTAATCCGGAACTCTGGGCTGTTACCAACGCTGTCATTGGCCAACGTCAGTCCTTGGTACGTGCCCCAAGATAACCCCCTGGTTTTTCTCCCTTATTCCCCCTACAATGGGCCTTTCTCGATGTTTGTAACATATTCGTAATCCACAAAACGGCATCCCTGATAACTCACATTCTTCAAAGTTTTCGAGTGGAAATAAGGGAGACCAAGGGAAGGGCAAGGTACCCTTTCTCTGACTGGCAGGGAGCGGGGAAGGGGCAGTCGTTCTTTGGCCCAGCTAGGAGCTCTAAAGCTGGGGAGGCGGAGGGGTCGGGAGCGGGTTGGAGGAACAAGGTGGGGAGGGAGTGGAGAAAGAGTTGGGTTAAGTTGAAATGAAAACTTTACTCACCAGATCCTCGAAGCTTCTTCGGTGCTCTTTTCCCTCCCAGTCTAAGCGGCGCGGAATCAACTGGGGGCGGGAGAAAAGAAAAGGTGAGGGGGTGGGCAAACCATACAGGCCAAGCCTCAGCTCCCAATGAAGCTGACCCAACCTGGGTCCTGGTCCCCGACCCTTTGGCGTCCGTATTTCTCGAGTCACATAGCTGTTGCCTCAAAGCTAGTCCAGTGTAGAAAGCAGGAGGCCGAGAGGGAGGAAATCCTGAAAAACCGCCTCCCACGGGCATAAAGAGGGGGCGAGTTAAGACCCCAGCGATATCCGCCCCTTTTGAGGGATGAAGCCGGTTCACTCCAGTGACAACAGTTCTGAGTGCCCAGATCCAAGCTTCCCTCCCAGCCCCAGTCCTCCGCCCCTGACTTGCCCTCCCCTTCCTCCAGTCTAACCCCAGCCCTCCCCACCTCTTCCCGAAGGGGCTCCGTACCTGATGCTCCTCGAGCTCCTGCACTAGCACCTGAGCAAAAGGGAAAAACGAATATGAGGAGCAGCTCAGACCATTAACCCATTCCTCCCTCCCCACTTCGAACCCAGCCGCTGATGGCAGGACTAGTCAAGGCCGGCCTTTCCCTCACTCTCAGGGAAATCGCACGCCCCGATGCCTCAATTTCCCCATTGGGACCGTTCCCCACGACTCCCAGATCTCCTTCTCCCTCTCACCTGAGCGGATTTGTTGCAGGGTCCGGACTGCAAGAATCTAGCGATCAGGTAATACAGCTCTGCGGAAGAGGGGAAAAGAGGTTGAGAGGGAGGTAAAGAAAAACAGAAGCTTTTTCAAAAGAAACTGACAGCCGTTGCGCTAAGCTCCCATCTCCTTAGTCCCCAGACACAGTTACCCACCGGCTTCTATCTGGGTAGGTGCCGCCGCCATCCTTTTCCCTAAGGGGTTTGGGGGCTCCACTCCGGAGGAGCTAGCGGGGGCGGGTGGGGGCGCTGCCTCTATTGTGGTGAAGCCCCCATGCCCAGGAGTCCCGCCGCTTCCGCCCCACTCCTCGTCCTAGTTTCGGTCTCTCTCGGATTCATCGCATCACGTTTCGACCCATAGATATTCTAGCCCAAGAGCAGAGGAGGCGGAGGAGGAAGGAGAGAGAGAGCGAGAGCGAGCGAGAGCGAGCAAGAGAGCGAGCACGAGAGTGAGAGTGAGCGCGAGCACGAGCGCGAGCAAGAGCGCGAGCAAGTGAGCCTGAGAGAAGAAAGGGGAGGAGCCAAAGTGGCGGAGGGGCGGACGGGGGTAAAGGGGGTGGAGAGAGCAGAGGGTAAAACCTGTAAGACGGAACTGCAGCGCTCGTCGTTTGCCGCTAGGAGCACTAAAGCAACCAAGTGTCCTCCACTCTCCTAGACCGCCGGCAGTTGCCTAGCTACCGCTCCCGGAAACAGGGGGCGGTGCAAACTGACGGCCGACGCTCTGGCAGACGCCGTAAAACTCCATGGTGGCGTTCTCCTAAGAGAGGTCTTGAGACAGTTTCCCTTCCTGTGAGGGCAGTAGGACTCTCCCATTGAGGACCATTCCCTCTGGCGTTGTGAAGAATGTGTGAGGCGCTGACTTGATTCAACTGGCTTTCTTCCTTTTCGTCCCGTCACCAAAGAGGCTTTAGGGTTATTTTGCCTTTTCCTCCACCGAAAAGAGTCCAGTCACTGAAGGATCTTGTGACTGACGGAAGAAAAAGAGCCCCTATAGCGACGTCACTCGTTTCTCTTTAAAATGGTTTTTGTACCAGATTTAAATGTTGTACTTACCATTCCAGGGGGCAAGGTTCATATTGTTATAAAGACCAGTTCTAAAAACCGATACAGTGGGAGGAATTTGCCATCAGATATGAAGCATTTTATTTTTTCCCCCTTCTGTGAGTTTAACACATGCCATGTCTGTCTCATTCGTGTAGGATATTTTTTTTTAACTTATATTTATTTAGTTTTGAAAGAGAGAGAGAGCAAGCATGAGTGGGGGAGGGACACAGAGAGAGAGGGAGACACAGAATCCAAAGCAGGCTCCAGGCTCCAAGCTGTCAACACAGAGCCCCATGGGAGGGTGGGGTTGGGGGCGGGGGGGGGGTCTCCAACTCACCACTATGAGATCATGACCTGAGCTGAAGTAGGATGCTCAACAGACTAAGCCACCCAGGCGTCCCTTGTAGGATAATTTTCAACTACTGCCAAAGTATTTTACATTGACCATGGATTTTTATGTATTACATATCTGTATGCAAGGGTAGTTTTCTGTAGTATTACATATCTGTATGCAAGGTTTGGAACAATCTTTTTGAATACATATAATCTTAAAATTTTAGTACAGTACCGACTTGCAGTATTTGGTTACTAAAGTCTTAAGTGATTAAAAGATTTGTAGAGTAATTGGTACATATGTAATGAACTGAGTCTCCTTCCCTACTGTTTCTTAATATTTTGTTCCCACTTCAAGCCGTAACCCAAAAAACTAATTAATAGAAGCGGAACCCAGTGAGACCAGAGATTATGTTTAAGCTGCATGTACCATTTACATTCATTAAAATATTCAAATTTGAAAGTTTTACCTTTTTAAGTTTAGGGATGGATTCTTAGGAATTTGGTTTCCTCACTCAGAGTTTACACATTTATCACAGTTAACCCAGAATTGCATTATACTGACCTAATCTCAGCCTGGGTTGTTTAGCTCTCACTCTGAGCATTTTTTCCCCTTAGAGAAAAATAACCACGCAAGGTAATTGTGATACAATAGTTCTATCTTTGGTGGTTATGCTGTACTACTTGAAAAAATACCATTAACCAAAAGAAAAAAATTTAGATATTGAAAAGACAAATAAGTCCTAAACAACCCATTGCAAGTAGTTTAGCAAAACCCGAGATTGAATATATTTTACAAGCCAAGTACAATATATATAAAAGTTAACATTTATCAAGCCACTACCATGTACTAAGCACCTTACATACTTCACCTCATTTAATCTATAATTACCCTAGGAGGTAGGTTCCATTGTTATACCCATTTTACAGATAACAAAAATGACTATAGGATTTTGGAAAACTTACTTAAATTCTGTGAACCTTATTCCTCATCTATAAAATGTGAGGTAATAGTACTTGCTGTGCCCACTTCACAGGAATTGCTTGCTGTAAAAGTAATATGAATATATTTGTGTCATATTTCAAACTTTATAGGACATTGTTTTTCCAGTGATCATCTCAGGATCAGTCTGGGTGCAATCAGGAGGGAAAAGGCACATAGTAATTTGAATAGGGAAAGTTTAAGATACAGAATTATTAACGACAACAAGAAACTGGAGTAATGAGATATTACCTAGTAAGGAGTAAAGAGAATTCTAACAAATACAGGAATAGCAGATACATAATAGCAGATAAAATAGCCACTACCCCTAGAGCTGAGATATAGTACCCTCAACCCGTACTCCCAATTTAGGGCTAAGATCCAGATTTGGTTGGAGAGAATAAAGCCAGCCAAGGTTCATTAAATGGCAAGAAATATGCTGTGGTACCTTGCAAGCTGAAACTACAACCTCCGGAAATCACTGGAACTCTGGCCTCTGGAGCTTTATAGAAGCCCACCCTCTGGGATCAGTCCTCTAGGGTGCCCGAGAAATGTGTTCATGGGGAAGTATATCACCAGAAGCATGTGACATACTATAAAACCACCAAAGGAAGGGTACCAGGAGAAGGTGCTGGGGGTGCTACCAAACAATGCACCACAAGAACAAGACACTGGAGAAATGTGTACAAGCTGGAGGAGCAGTCTACCCAGTAAAAATGTCAGAGGAAGCAAAACCCTTTCATACTTCACTCTTTCCAGTTCCATCTACTGACAAAGCTTCAGTTCTAGCTGACAAAAGGAAAAATATGTAGAAGTCCCAAATCCATTTTCACAGAGCAGTCAAAAAGGGAGAATTTAGAGATGATAAGCAACAAATCAATAAACTGGCACACTTTCCTTGCTTTTTTTCTTGACTGTAATGACTAGGTTGACAAAAGGAAAGTTTTTAAATGTGTATGTTAACATAAAAAGTGTCTATTTGTTGGTTATTACAAGCCAAATGCTTTGAATTCTTTTGCTGCAATTTAAGTCACCAGTATTAACCTGTGGCCAAAAGCTTAATGAGGAGGGGAAGGAAATTTTCATAAATGAAAGTAAATATGGATTTACAAAGAAAAAATCTGGAATGTTTGCCTGATTGGGTGTGTTAAAACTGATTGGGTAACTTAAAACAAGAGAAATCTGTTCTGTCACAATTCTGGAGTCCAGAAATTTAAGATAAAAGTATCACTAAGGCCACATACCCTCCAAAATCTCTGGGAGAGAATCTTTCTTTGCCTCTTCCAGCTTCTGGTGGCTCCTGGCATTCCTTGCTTTGTGGCAGCATAACTCCATTCTCTTAATCCATCTTCACATAGTCTTCACTATATGTGCCTGCATTAAAACTCCCTCTTCTCATTCTTATAAAAACACCAGTCATTGTATTTCAGGTCCACCCTAAACCCAGAATGATATCATCTCAAGAGCCTTAATGATTTACATCTGCAAAGACACTGTTTTCCAATAAGGTTGTATTCATATGTATGGGGGTAGGGAAATGGACGTATCTTTTCGAAGAGACCTAATTCAACCCACAAAATAACTTATTTTATTCTGTTTCTTTAAAAATAACTTTTGGGACGCCTGGGTGGCTCAGTTGGTTGAGCGACTGACTTCAGCTCAGGTCATGATCTCACAACTCCTGAGTTGGAGCCCCGTGTCAGGCTCTATGCTGACAGCTTGGAGCCTGGAACCTGCTTCAGATTCTGTGTCTTCCTCTCTCTCTGTCCCTAACCCACTCGCATTCTGTCTCTGTCTCTCTTGAAAATAAATAAACATTGGGGCGCCTGGGTGGCGCAGTCGGTTAAGCGTACGACTTCAGCCAGGTCACGATCTTGCGGTCCGTGAGTCGAGCCCCGCGTCAGGCTCTGGGCGGATGGCTCAGAGCCTGGAGCCTGTTTCCGATTCTGTGTCTCCCTCTCTCTCTGCCCCTCCCCCATTCATGCTCTCTCTCTGTCCCAAAAATAAATAAACATTGAAAAAAAATTTTTAAAAAGAAAATAAATAAACATTAAAAATAAAAAAAAAATAACTTTAGGGACGTCTGGATGGCTCAGTCGGTTAAGCGTCCGACTTCGGCACAGGTCATGATCTCATGGGTACGTGAGTTTGAGCCCCACGTCAGGCTCTGTGCTGACAGCTCAGAACCTGGAGCCTGCTTCAGATTCTATGTCTCCCTCTTCTCTGTGCCTTTCTCTCTCTCTCTCTCTCTCTCTCCAATAAACATTAAAAAAAATTTAATACATGGCTTCCTGTCCTCATAGTTCTCAGTTGAAGGGCTATCTTTCTGAGTGAGACAGGACAAAAGTATTTCTTGTAATTCACCTAACTACCTGTTCTTGAGGCTAAGTTCTGATCCACTCTAGCCAAGATGTGGTGGGCATCATTCTTTCTCCCATCCCCCATTCATGGGACAAGGCTAGATTTGGGACATGGTGGCACTGAGAATTCCGGGGCCCTTTTCACCCTTGCACTGAATTGTGGCACAGGAGATGTATACTAGGACAAGCAAGACAAAGAGACCTAAGTCTGCTATGTCCCTCCTACATTGAGCACTCATCTCCAAAAGCTGGGATGTCACAGAGAAGTGTGCCACTTTGCTGGCCCTTGGTACCAGAGCTGTAGCTCAGAGATTTTCAACTAGGAAAGAAGGAGGACTTAGAAGAAAACTCTGAATCTTTCACCACAGTAACTTATTCTGTTTAGAATAGAGTGTGGAAACTTTAAGCCTAAGAGCACTCTAAACAACAGTGAAGGTAGTGACAAAGGCAATTGGAATGAAATTGGTAGAATCCTTTGAATTATAGGCTACACCTTAGACTAGATATTTTCCTGAAGAGAAAAAAGGAGAAAAGGCATTTGAAAAGAGCCTTCCTGACGTCAGAGCAAATCCCAAACACTGATCTAGGGAAATACCCGTTCTAAGGAGCTCAAATTTAACTTCAACAGACTGTAAGTCAATTTATGCCCTAGGGCATATTTTAAAAAATATGTATAGACCAGTCAGCAGGAAATTAGTGAAACTTAAGATCTGGGAGTGACCAGGGAAGAAGACAAGGAGAGACTTGCCAATATTAGTGCTCTCCAGGAATGAATGTGTGCATAATCAAGGCAGCACCCTCTGAAAGGCAATGCCAGAGGCTTTGCAGAGTAGTGTAAATAAGCACATAACAATAATAAGACCTGAGGGAAAGGTGGACCAGTACCCAAGGTTGCTACACTATATTATTTAAAATGTCCAGCCTCATAAAGTGGCCGAATGGAAAGAAAAAAAAAAACACGGCCCATCTATATGCTGCCTAGAAGAGTCCTATTTTAGATCTAAAGACACCTGCAGATTGAAAGTGAGAGGATGGAGAAACATCTATCATGTAAATGGGTATCAAAAGAAACCTGGAGTAAAAGAGGAAGATATAAGTGGAGTAGGAGGAAACTACAATCTCCTAGTCCAATGAACACAACAAGATAGCCATCAAATCATCCTAAATATCCTAGAAATTGACCTGAAGCCTGACAGAACAAACTCCACAACTAAAGGGAAAGAAGAGGCCACATCTAAGAAGGTAGGAAGCTAGGAAGCAGGAGAAATGATTTAGGGAAGAAACAGACTGCTGGTGCTGCAGAGGGGAGGGAGCTGTAGTTGAGGAGAAGGGTAAGAAAGAGAGGAGCACACAGGGGAATGCACAATGAGAACATTTGGCCCAAAGCCATGGGCTTGGAAAATGAGAGGGGCTGAGTTTCATGAGTTCTTGCAACCAGTGGGGCTTAAGGTCTGGAGCTTAAAAGGTCAGTGGGCTTAGCTAGTATAGAGCCTGGAGGGTGCTAATGCTCCTGAAGAGAAGGCAGGCAAATAACCAGGGAACACACAGCCTGGAAACAGCAATCTGAAGAAAACCGGGGGGCAAACAGTAGAGAGCTTATTCACTCTTCTCAGAGTGCATCCATGAGAGGCAGCATTCACAGAGACACCTCTGTAGGAACAAAGGAACTGGCTGGTGCCATTTCCCTCCCCCAATCCTCAGCATAAAAACATAGTCACCTGTGGGAAGTAGCACAGCACCAACACTAGCTGCCTAAGTGCTTACACCAAGCCCCACTACCCTGCACTCCACTAGGATTGCCCTCCTCAGTCACAATTGCCAAAGTCCTGGGGCAAGCCAGCCTCTGAAGACCAGCATAAAATCCTGCCAACACCATGTCTAACAGCCAAAGAGTTCTGTAGAGCTTTTGTTCTGGTAAATGTGATGACAGGTCTCATTTTGCAAGCAGACCACAGCACATCTGCCCACACCACATCTCCTGACCAGAGAGTCCTGCAGGGTCTCAGTGCCAGTGGAAGTAGTGACAGGTCTTGTTTCACAAGCAGACCAAAGCACATCTAGGTAAAACTCACCACATTCAGGCCAGGGACCAAACACTTCCCACAGAAAGCAAGGAGAACCTCTGCATATGACAAGCCTAAAGGATACAGCAGCCAAAGCACAACAGCAGAGTGCATGTAGCATATATACCTGAAGTGCCAGGCTCTGGGCACTATACGACCTCTTCTTCATAAGGCCATTACTTCCAGCAGCATTGAGACATAACTGCCTATTCTAACACAGAGAACAATGCAGAGACATAGGCAAAATGTGAAGATGGAGGAATTTATCACAAATTAAAGAACAAGAAAAGACCATGGCCAGAAATCTAAGTGAAAAAGATATAAGTAACATGGCTGATAGAGAATTTAGACAAAGATCATAGGGATACTCACTGCATGTGAGAAAAGAATAGAGGATATATGTCAGAATCTTACCACAGAGATAAAGATTTAAAAAAGAATAAATCAGAGATGAAGAGTGCAATTAGGGAGAAAAAAATACTCAATTCAATGAACACCAGGCTGGAAGAAGAAGAAGAACGAATTAATAAACTAGAATATGAAGTATTAGAAAGAAATGAAGCTGAACAAAGAGAGAAAGAAGAATTATGCAACATGAGAATAGATTTAGGGAACACGGCGTCTCCATCAAACATAATAACATTTGTATTATAGGAGTACCAGAAGAAGAGAGACAAAAGGGAGCATCAAATTTATTTGAATAAATAATACCTGAAAATATCTCTAATCTGGGGAAGGAAACAGACATCCAGATCCAGGAAGTACAGAGGACCCTCATCAAAATCAATAAAACCAGGCCAAAAAGAAGCTATATTACAATGGAATTTGCAAAATATAGTGATAAAGAAAATATCTTAAAAGTAAAAAGACAAAAAAGTCCTTAACTTACAAAGGAAAACACATAGGTCTAGCTGGAGATTTCCCAACAGAAACTTGGCAAGCCAGAAGGGAGGGGCATGATATATTCAAAGTGCTCAATGGGAAAAATCTGTAACCAAGAATACTCTATCCAGCAAGGCTATCATTCAGAATAGAAGGAGAAATAGCGTTTCCCAGACAAACAAATACTAAAGAAATTCAGGACCACTAAATCAACACTGCTAGAAGTATTAAAAGAAAGGAGAGACCAAAAGTGACAAAGACAAGAAAGGATCAGAGAAAATCTTCAGAAAAAAAAAATAAAACAAGTAATACAATGGCAATAAATACATATCTATCAATAATTATTTTGAATGACAATGAACTAAATGTTCCAATCAGAAAACATAGGATGTATGAATGGACACAAAAACAAGATTCATTTATATGCTGAGTGCAGAGATTCATTGTAGACCCAAGGCACCTGCAGGTTGAAAATAAGGATTTTGAGGATCATTTATCATGCTAATGGAGGTGAAAAGAAAGATGGGATACTAATACTTATCAAACAAAATAGACTTTAAAACAAAGACTGTAAAAAGAGACAAAAACAATGCAATATAATCATGAAGGGGACCATCTAATAAGAAGACATAATAATTGTAAATATTTATGCATACAACATGGGAGTACTCAAATATATGAAACAACCAATACCAAATATAAAGGAACTAATCAAGAGTAATACAATAATACTAGGGGATGTTACCACTCCAATCACATTGATGCCCATATCAGGCAAATGAAAATCAACAAGGAAACAGTGGCTTTGAATGACACCCTGGGCCAGATGAATTTAACAGATATATTGAGAATACTCAACCGTACAACGGGAGAATACACATTATTTTCAAGTGAAAATGGAGCATTCTCTGGAATAGATCACATAGTAGGTCACAAAACAGTCTTCAACAAGTACAAAAAGATTGAAGTCATAGCACGCACCTTTTCTGACCTCCAAGTGATGAAACTACAAGTCAACCACAAGAAGGAATCTGGAAAAACCACAAATATGTGGAGGGTAAACAACATGCTACTAAACAATGATTGGGTCAACCAAGAAATCAAAGAAGAAAAGAAAAAAAACTGGAAATAAATGAAAATGAAAACCAAATGGTCCAAAAATATTGGGATGCAGAAAACATGGTCCAAAGAGGAAAGTATAAAGCAATACAGGCCTACATCAAGAAGCATGGAAAATCTCAAAGAAACAACCTAACCTTACACCTAAATGAGCTAGAAAAAGAGCAACAAATGAAGCCAAAGCCACAAGGAATAAAATAATAATGATTTGAGCAAAAACAAATGAAAAAATAAAATAAAATAAAACAGATCAATGAAGCCAGGAGCCGGTTATTTGAAAAATTAATAAAACCGATAAACCTCTAGTTAGAATTATCAACAAGAAAAGAGAAAGGCCCTAAGTAAATAAAATGACAAATTATAGAGGAGAAATAACAACCAACACCACAGGAATATAAACAATTATAAGAGAATATTATGAAAAACTGTATGCCAACAAATTGAACAACTTGGAGGAAATGGATAAATTACTAGAAACATATAATTTGTTGAAACTGAAACAGGAAGATATAGAAAATTTGAACAAACTGATAACCAGCAAAGAAATTGAATCAGTAATGAAAAAATATTTTTTACAAGCAAAAGTCCAGAATCACATGGCTTCACAGGGAAATTCTACCAAGCATTTCAAGAATAGTTAAGAGCCATTCTTTTCAAACTATTCCAAAGCCTAGCAAAGGAAGGAAAACATTAAAATTCATTCTATGTGGCCAGTCTTACCCTGATACCAAAACCAGATCAAGACCCCACTACAAAAGAAAACTACAGGCTACAATACCTGATAAGTATAGATGAAAAAATTCTCAATAAAGTATAATACCTGATAAATATAGATGCAAAAATTCTAAGTAGTAGGAAAATGAATATAACGCTATATTAAATAATTCATTCACCACTATCATGTGGTATTTATTCCTGGGTTGCCAGGGTGGATCCATATTAACAAATCAATGAATGTGATATGACACATTTATAACACAAAGGACAAGAACCATATAATCATTTCACTAGATTCAGAAAAAGCATTTAACAAAGTACAACATCCATTTATGATAAAAACACTCAACAAAGTAGGTTTGGAGGGAACATGCATCAACCAGATAAAGGCCATATATATAAAACCCATAGATAATATCATACTCAATGGAAAACAACAGAGGTTTCCTCTATGGTCAGGAAGAACACAAGGATGTCCACTCCACCACTTTTATTTAACACAGTACCGGAAGTTCTAGCCACAGAAATCAGACAACAAAAGAAATAAAAGCCATCCAAATCAGCAAGGAAGAAGTAAAATTTTCAATTTTTGCAAATGACATGATACTTTATATAGAAAACAAGAAAAACTCCAACAAAAAGTGCTCAACCTGATATTCAGAGAAGCCAAATTGTAAAAAATCAATGTATAGGAAATCTGTTGCATTTCTATACTGCAAAAATGAATCAGCAGAAAGAGAAATTAAAGAATCAATCAAATTTAAAATTACACCAAATACAATAAGATACCCAGGAATAAATGTAAGGAAATGTGAAAGACCTGTACTCTGAAAACTATAAAAAAAAACTGATGAAAGAAATTGAAGAGGACACAAAGAAATGGAAAGACATTCCACGTTCATGGATTGGAAGAACAAATATTGTTAAAATGTTTACAGTACCCAAAGCAATATACCTATTTAGTGTAATCCCTATCAAAATGTTAACCGTATTTTTCACAGAACTAGAACAAACAATTCTAAAATTTTTATGGAGCCACAAATGGCTCCAAATCTCTGAAGCAATTTGGAAAAAGAAAAGAAAAGTGAAGCTGGTGGCATCACAATTTTGGACTTCTAGTTATATTAAAAAGCTGTGGTGATCAAGACAGTATGATACTGGCATGAAAATGGACACATACATCAATGGACCGTAATAGAAAACCCAGAAATAAACCCACAACTATATGGTAAATTAATGATCTACAAAAAAGGAAAGAATATCCAATGGGAAAAACAATGTGTCTTCAAAAAATTTTGTTGGGAAAATTGGACAGCAACATGCAAAGGAATGAAACTGGACCACTTTCTTATCCTATACACAAAAAGAAATTCAAAAGGGATTAAAGACCTAAATATGAGACCTGAAACTATAAAATTCCTAGAAGAAAACAAAGACAGTAGCTTCTTTGACATCAGCTTTAAGAACTTCTTTCTTGATATGTCTCCTGAGGCAAGGGAAACAAAAGCAAAAGTAAACTATTGGGACTTCATAAAAATATAAAGCTTCTCTGACTGACTTATTTCACTTACCATAATACACTCAAATTCCATCCATGTTTTTGCAAATGATGAGATTTCATTCTCTTTGATTGCCAAGTAATATTCCATTGTGTGTGTGTGTGTGTGTGTGTGTGTGTGTATACCACATGTATGTTAACTAACTTGAATTTAAATAAATACTTTTTTTAGAAAATCTTCTGCACAGTGAAGAAAACAATCAACAAAACAAAAAGGCAGCCTACAGAATGGGAGAAGATATTTGTAAATGACATACCTGATAAAGGGTTAGTATCTGTAATATATAAGGAACTTATAAAACTCAACACCCAAAAAACGAATAATCCAATTTAAAAATGGACAGAAGGCATTAATAGATATTTTTCAATCTATTGACATACAGATGGTTAACAGACACATAAAAAGATACTCAACTTCGCTGATAATCAGGGAAATGCAAATCAAAACTACCGTGAGATATCACCTCACACCTATCAAAAGGGTGAAAATCAACAACACAACAGTATTGGAGAGGACGTGTACACAGGGGAATACTCTTGCACTTTTGTTAGGAATGCAAACTGGTGTAGCCACTGTGGAAAACAGTACGTTGGTTCCTTAAAAAGTTAAAAATAGAACTACCCTTGGATCCAGCAATTGCACTATTAGATATTTACCCAAAAAATATAAGAACACTAATTCAAAGGGATATATGCACCCAGATATTTATAGCAGCATTATGTACAATAGCCAAATTATGGAAAGAGCCCAAATGTCCATTGACTGATGGATAAAGTAGAAGTGGTAAGCAGCATTATGTACAATAGCCAAATTATGGAAACAGCCCAAATGTCTATTGACTGACAGATAAAGTAGAAGTGGTGGTATATATATATATATATATATATATATATATATATATATATGAAATGGAATATTACTAAGCCATCAAGAAGAATGAAATCTTGCCATTTCCCACATCATGGATGGAACTAGAGTATTATGCTAAGTGAAGTAAGTCACTTAGAGAAAGACATATACCATATGATTTCATTTATATGTGGAATTCAAGAAGAAAACAAAGGAGCAATGGGAAAAAAAAACACAGAGAAGCAAACCAAGAAACATACTCCCAACAATAGAGAACAAACTGATGGTCACCAGAAAGTAGGTGGGTGGGGGGATGGTTTAAATAGGTGATGGACATTAAGGAGTGTGCTTGCTATGATGAGCATGAGGTGTTGTATGGAAGTGTTGAATCACTGTATTGTACACATGAGACTAATATTATACTGTATGCTAACTAAGTGGAATTTCAATAAAAACTTAAAATATAAAGGAGTTCAATCACAAAAAACAGAAAGAAATATGGGGTGGCAATACTTATATGGACCAAAGTAGGTTTTAAAACATATCCTGCAACCACAGACAAAGCAGGACACTACATAATAACAATGATAACAATCCAACAAGAAGATAAAGAAATTGTGGTATGTGTGCATATATATACATATATATATATGTATGTATATATATGTGTGTGTATGTATATGTACATGTGTATATATATATATATATATATGTATATATATACACACACACACACACACAGACAATGGGATATTACTCAGTCATAAAAAAGAATGAAATCTTGCCATTTGCAATGACATGGATGGAGCTAGACAGTATTATGCTAAGCGAAATAAGTCAGTCAGAGAAAGACAAATGCTATATGATTACACTCATATGTGGAATTTAAGAAACAAATGAACATAGGGGAAAAAAGAAGCAATCCAAGAAACACTCTTAACTATAGAGAATAAACTGGTGGTTATAGGAGGGGAAGTGGGGGGATGGTTTAAATAAGTGATGGACAGTAAGGAAGGCACTTGTTATGGTGAGCATTAGGTGTTGTATTTAAGTGATGCCTTACTAAATTCTACACCTGAAACTAATGTTACACTGTATGTTAACTAACTCGAATTTAAATAAAAACTTGAAAAAAAAAGAATTACACAAAGATGCCCATGAAAGACTATTCATTGAATATAGTACTGGAATAGTAGATACAGCAGTTAGGCAAGAAATATTTTTATGTATCTAAATTAGAAACAAAATACAATTGTAATTATTAGCAGTTGATATAATTTTGTACAGTCCCAAAGACTCATGAAAAAAAGTTGAAACTGATCGACACATTCCATAAACTTGCAAGATGTAAAGTCAACATAGAGATATCAGTTACATGTCTACACACTAATAATGAAGAATCTAAAAAAAGAAATAAAGAAAACTATCCCATTCAATATAGTATCAAAAGCAATAAAATAACTAAGGATATATTTTACTAAAAGAGAGAAATATCCGTACAATGAAAACTAAAAGACTTTCTTAAAACAAATCAAAGACAAATTGAAAGACATTCCATGTTCATGAGTCAGGACAACAAATGTCATTAAAATGTATGTGCCACTTAAAGCCAACTGTACAGTCAACACAATCCTTAACAAAGTTTCAATGGCATTTTTCACAGAAAAAAAATCTTAAATTTTGTATGTATCCTCAAAAGATCCTGAAAAATCAAAGCAATCCCAAGAAAGAACAAAGTGCAGTCATCACACTTCTGGATTTCAAACTATACTACACAATTATAGTAAAAAAAAAAAAACAGCATGGTACTCTCATAAAATAGACATAAAGACCAATGGAACAGTATGGAAGGCCCATAATGAAACACCTGCATATACACTGAAATAATAATCAAAATGGACACCAAGAACACCCAACAGGGAAAGTACAGTCTCTTTAGCAAATGGTACTGGGATACTGTATAAACACATGCTGGACAGTGGAATTAAACTCTTATCTCACACTACTCACAAAAACTACCTTGAAGTGGATCATATAGTTAAACACAAGACCTGATATCATAAAACTTCTAGAAGAAAACAGGAAAGTAGCTCTTCAACATCGATCTTGGCGATGATTCTTTTAATATGACACCAAAAGTACAAACAACAAAAATAAAAATAAACAAGTAGGGCCACATCAAACTTAATAGTTTCTGCTCAAGAAAAGAAGCACTAAAATAAAAGTGCTGATTCTGATCTGCAGAATGACAGAAAAGATTTAGAAACCATAAAATGAATAATGGGTTAATATGCAAAATATATAAGGATCTACTTAAAACTCAATAGCAAAAAAACAAACCAAACCAAACCAAACCATCTTATTTTGAAATGGGCAGAGGCACTAATTATTGTCCCAAAGAAAACAAATGGCCAACACATACATGAAGAGTTGCTCAACATCACTATCATGGAATTACATATCAAAACTGCGATGAGATACTACTTCACACCTAGTAGATTGACTATCATCAAGAAGAAAAGATTACCTCACACCTAGTAGAATGACTATCATCAAGAAGAAAAGAGATAGCAAAACACTTGTCTACTGTTGGTGGGAATGTAAATTGGTCCAGCCATGGAGAATTCTCAAAATATGGAGGGCCCTCAAATGGAGAGTTCTCTAAATGGAAAGTCCTCAAGAAAATTAAAAATAGAATCACTATATGATCCAGAAATTCCACTTCTGGTCCAATGGAAAATAAAGCATGATGTTGAAATCACATATGTGCTCCCAAGTATACTGCAACATTATTTACAATATACAACATTGGAAATAATCTGTGTCCACTGGTGAATGAATGGATAATAAGATGATATATATATATATGTACAATAAAATATTATATGGCTGGAGAAAAAAAGAAATCATGTCATTTTCAGCAACAAGGATGGACATTGAGGACATTATTCTAAGTGTAAGACAGAGGAAGGTAAGTACTGTATGATATCATTTATACGTAGTAGTTAAAAAACCCGAGTTCATAAAAACAGAATGAAATGATGGTTACCAGGGGCTGAGGGTAGGGAAATAGAAATGTTTTTTAAGGGTACATGACTTGAATTAGCAGACAGATAAGTCATGGATGTCTAATTCACAATATATTGAACAAAGACAGCAATACTGTGTTTCAATCATCAAACTTGCTAAGAGACTTGATCTTAATTATTCCCCCACAGAAAAGAAATAATAATCATGTGATATGATGGACATACTAGCCATCACAATAATGTCAGTCATGTTATAATATATGAATATATCAAACAAACATGTATGTATGTAATAAAAACAATATTTTATGTCAAATATATTTCAATTAAAAAAGAAAAAAGAATGATGGCATATAAGAATGACTATTTTTAAAAAGAATATAAATGTACACAAAGGTCTAACAAAAGGACAAAATATATGAGATTGGGACTTAACCAGAAAATCTAAGATGCACAATCACTATACCATATTCTAAATCTTTTGTCACAGTTAACTAGGTTCCAAACTATTAAAGAACATCCTGTGGTGTTAATGATACCCATTGGGGCTATTTTTTGGGGATCAAGATAAATTTTTAAGAGGAACTATTGTTGCACCATTCCAACTTTTTAAAAGGGAAAAACGTAAAACACAAATTTGTCTGTCATATCAGTTATTTTTTACTTGTTTTCCC
This sequence comes from Leopardus geoffroyi, assembly GCF_018350155.1. NCBI lineage: Eukaryota > Metazoa > Chordata > Mammalia > Carnivora > Felidae > Leopardus > Leopardus geoffroyi. The sequence continues at coordinate 66,796,105 of NC_059343.1, forward strand.
CTTCAATGAGAAAAATCATGCTTCTCAAAGCATTTACAAATCTTTCTCTAAGAAATTAAAAGAGTGAAAAAAAGAATTCTAAACTTGTCACTGTTTTAAAAATGGAGGTCAAGCAAACTAAAGATTGCACAGAGATATATATGGTAGTTCCAGTCTAAGAAAGAGGAAAATGTAACCTAAACTGAGACTTATTGGATTACAGATGAAGTTATGAGAAAGGACTCCCAGGGCACATTCTTCATTGTCCATCAGTAAAGGCAGGAATTAGCTCTAGATTTGATTGACATGATCATTGGGAAACTCTATGGTTGGTAACTTGAAGTGGGCGTGGTCACATGCTCAGACTGTAATTTGAGAGTGGAGCAAAGGACTTCTGACCAAAAGAATATTCATTCACTTGAGAATACTCACTTATTCTCTAGACGCAACCTTCTGCTTAAATTGGTTATTTTAATTAAAACTTTGTACCTCTTCAAAATTATTAAGTATCTGAAGAGATTTTAAGCCAATACTGGTCATTTAATCATTAGTGTGAATGGAACTTTAAGCCACTGTTAGTCATTTATACCTTGATATGAATGACTTTGGCTAAAGTTATTGAGAAAAGAGGGATTTTTAAGGTTTCTGTGTACTTAGTAGGCAGAAAGGAGGGACTATGGAAGATAAAAGGTACAAAAAATGATGAGATTGGATCCTAAGCAGACATGGAGAGGGAAAAAAATCTTATCTGTGGCAGCAACATGTGCAAAGCCACAGAAGATAGAAATAGTCTGGAGCACTTAGTGTAATTAAAAAAAAAAAGCTCAAAATAGGTAGAATATAAGGTGCAAATTAGGGAATAGTGGGAGATGATTCTGGAGAAATGACCAGGGGCAAACCATGAAGTGTTTTTTAAACTACTTTAAAGGATTTAGATTTTATCTTTAATGGACAGCCATTAAAGTTTTTAATATGGGGACTGGAATGAACACTTTCCTTTTATTTTATTTTATTTTATTTTATTTTATTTTATTTTATTTTATTTTATTTTACTTCACTTTATTTTACTTTATTTTACTTTACTTTACTTTATTTTATTTTATTTTATTTTATTTTATTTTATTTTATTATTTTACACTTTTCCATTTTAAATATCTTACTGGAGCCAGTAAAGAATATAAATTGGAGGGGAAAATATGGAGACTACTGAAATAGACCAGACCAGATGAGAGATGATGACAAATCAAGGCAGGAGCAGTGGGCACTGGGGCGAGGGGTGTCCAGGAGGCTATATTTTTTTCAGAGTGTCCATAGAAATTCTGATGTAAGTTACCTGGGAAATCATCCTTTCAGGAAACATTGCTTTAAGTATTTTTCAGCAATTTTAGAAGTTAAAAAATTGCATAGTGCAAGGACTGAAAAGAAGGATGAGGATGGAAGGACCATTGGTGGCAGATTTTAGCTTCTCCTCACTTTTTCCAAAAAATTTATTTACTTTCCAAGAAACCCTGTTTTGTTCCAAAGTTTTAATAATCTATTCTGCAAAATAAAAACCTACAGTTATCTAGATTTATCACACTTGAAGACAGTTTAAAATTATCAATTATTTCTCAAGCATTTCCTTGGTAATCCCACACTCATCTGCCATAATCTAAACTAAATTTCAACCACTCTAAAAAGAATTTTTCTCAGTAAAATTTTTGCCATCTTATTGAATTTCCAAGGATTTTTTTCATTTTTTTAAAAACACGTGAAATAAAGTTTACCATCTTAACTACTTTTACGTGTACATTTTAGTAATGTTAAATATATTCATGTTAGGGCACCTGGGTGGCTGGGTCAGTTAAGTGTCTGACTCTTGATTTAGGCTCAGGTCATGATCTCACTGTAATTGGAGCCCTACCTTGGGCTCTGTACTGACAGTGTGGAGCCTTATTGAGATTCTCTCTCTCTCCCTTTCTTTCTGCCTCTCCCCTATTCACCTGTGCACTCTCTTTCTCTCAAAATAAATATATATATATATATATCTCAATATATCTCAATATATAATATATATAATATATATAATCTCAATATATAAAATAAAAAAATATAATATATTATATATTCATGAAATATATAATATATATTATATATTCATGTTGTTGTGAAATATATCTCCAGAACTTTTCAATCTTGCAAATATAAAACATTATACAAATTGAACAATTCTCTCTTTTTCCCTCCTGCCAGTCCTCAGTAATCATTATTCCACTTCCTGTTTCTATAAATTTGACTACTTTATATACCTCATAAGTGGAAACATACAACATATGTCTTTCTGTGACTGCCTTATTTCATTTAGCATAATGTTCTCAAGGTTAATCAATGTTGTAGCATATGACAAGATTTCCCTTTATTTCAGGCACCTATCAATAGACATTTGTATTTTGTACTCTTCTTGGCTATTATGAGTATTATGGCAAACATATGTGTGCAAATATCTCTTTGAGACCCTGCTTTCATTATTTTGAATAAATACCCAAATGTGGGATTGCTGTATCATATGGTGTTTCTAGTTTAATTTTTTGATAAAACTTCATAATATTTTCTAAAGCAATTGCAACATTTTTACAATCCCACCAACAGTGCCTAAGGGTTCCTTTTTCTGAACATCCTCATGGACACTAATTATTTCTTGTCTTTTTGATTTTACACATTTTGACTGATGTGAGGTACTACCTCATTGTGGTTTGATTTGCTTTTCCATGATGATTAGTGACATTAAGCGTCTTTTTGTGTATCTGTTGGCTACCTGTATGTCTTCTTTGGAATAATGTTTAATCAGGTCCTCTATGTATTTTTTAATCACATTATTTGGGTTTTTTTGTGTTAAGTTTGTATAAGTTTTTATATATTTTTTACATTAACCCCTATTGTATACATCATTTGCAAATATCTTCTCCAATTCAGGAGCTTGACTCTTCTTTTGTTTATAGTTTCTTTTGCTATGCAAAAGCTTTATATTTTGGTTGGGTCCCCCCAATTTTTCTTTGCTCTTGTTTCCCTTGACTGAGGTGATATATTCATAAACATGTTGCTAAGGCTAATATCCAAGAGATTACTGCCTAATTTTCTTTCAGGAGTTATATGATTTCGGGTCTCATATTTTGGTCTTTAATTCATTTCAGTTTATTTTTGTGCATAGTTTTCTGTATAGTACACCTTATACTCTCTTATAGTAGTAGTCGAGTTTTATTTTCTTGTGTGTAGCTGTTCAGTTTTCTCAACACCATTTATTGAAGATATTGTATTTTTCTCATTGTTTATTCTTATCTCCTTTGTCATAAGTTAAGTGACAATATACTAATGGGCTTATTTCTGGGATCACTATCCTGTTCCATCGATCTATGTGTCTACTTTTGAGCCAGTAACATACTGTTTTAATTACCATAGTTTTGTAGTATAACTTGAATTCTTGGATTTTGTTACATTCAGTTCTGTTCTTTTTCTTTTTTTAAATTATTTTATTTTTTTAATATGAAATTTTATTGTCAAATTGGTTTCCATTCAACACCCAGTGCTCATCCCAAAAAGTACACTCCTCAATACCCATCACTCACCCCCCCCTCCCTCCCACCCCCCGACAACCCTCAGTTTGTTCTCAGTTTTTAAGAGTCTCTTATGCTTTGGCTCTCTCCCTCTCTAACCTCTTTTTTTTTTCTTCCCCTCCCCCATAGATTTCGGTTAACTTTCTCAGGATCCACAAAAGGGTGGAAACATGAAATTTGTCTTTCTCTGTATGATGTATTTCACTTAACATAACACTCTCCAGTTCCATCCACGTTGCTACAAAAGGCCATATTTCATTCTTTCTCATTGCCAAGTAGTATTCCATTGTGTATATAAACCACAATTTCTTTATCCATTCATCAGTTGATGGACATTTAGGCTCTTTCCATAATATGGCTGTTGTTGACAGTGCTGCTATAAACATTGGGGTCCAAGTGCCCCTATGCATCAACACTCCTGTAGCCCTTGGGTAAATTCCTAGCAGTGCTATTGCTGGGTCATAGGGTAGGTCTATTTTTAATTTTTTGAAGAACCTCCACACTGTTTTCCAGAGCGGCTGCATCAGTTTACATTCCCACCAACAGTGCAAGAGGGTTCCCGTTTCTCCACCTCCTCGCCAGCATCTATAGTCTCCTGATTTGTTCATTTTAGCCACTCTTACTGGCGTGAGGTGATATCTGAGTGTGGTTTTGATTTGTATTTCCCTGATGAGGAGCAATGTTGAGCATCTTTTCATATGCCTGTTGGCCATCTGGATGTCTTCTTTAGAGAAGAGTCTATTCATGACTTCTGCCCATTTCTTCACTGGATTATTTGTTTTTCGGGTGTGGAGTTTGGTGAGTTCTTTATAGATTTTGGACACTAGCCCTTTGTCCGATATGTCATTTGCAAATATCTTTTCCCATTCGGTTGGTTGCCTTTTAGTTTTGTGGATTGTTTCCTTTGCTGTGCAGAAGCTTTTATCTTCATGAGGTCCCAATAGTTCATTTTTGCTTTTAATTCCCTTGCCTTTGGGGATGTGTCAAGTGAGAAATTGCTGAGGCTGAGGTCAGAGAGGATTTTTTCCCTGCTTTCTCCTCTAGGGTTTTGATGGTTTCCTGTCTCACATTCAGGTCCTTTATCCATTTTGAGTTTGTTTTTGTGAATGGTGTAAGAAAGTGGTCTAGTTTCATCCTTCTGCATGTTGCTGTCCAGTTCTCCCAGCACCATTTGTTAAAGAGACTGTCTTTTTTTCCATTGGATATTCTTTCCTGCTTTGTCAAAGATGAGTTGGTCATACTTTTGTGGGTCAAGTTCTGGGGTTTCTATTCTATTCCATTGGTCTATGTGTCTGTTTTTGTGCCAATACCATGCTGTCTTGATGATGACAGCTTTGTAGTAGAGGCTAAAGGCTGGGATTGTGATGCCTCCTTCTTTGGTCTTCTTCAAAATTACTTTGGCTATTCGGGGCATTTTGTGGTTCCATACAAATTTTAGGATTGCTTGTTCGAGCTTTGAAAAGAATGCTGGTGCAATTTTGATTGGGATTGCATTGAATCGTAGATTCCTTTGGGTAGTATTGACTTTTTTTTTTTTCCAACGTTTATTTATTTTTGGGACAGAGAGAGACAGAGCATGAACAGGGGAGGGGCAGAGAGAGAGGGAGACACAGAATCGGAAACAGGCTCCAGGCTCTGAGCCATCAGCCCAGAGCCCGACGCGGGGCTCAAACCCACGGACCGCAAGATCGTGACCTGGCTGAAGTCGGACGCTTAAACGACTGCGCCACCCAGGCGCCCCCAGTATTGACATTTTAATGATATTTATTCTTCCAATCCATGAGCATGGAATGTTTTTCCATTTCTTTATATCTTCTTCAATTTCCTTCATAAGCTTTCTATAGTTTTCAGCATACAGATCTTTTACATCTTTGGTTAGCTTTATTCCTAGGTATTTTATGTTTCTTGTTGCAGTTGTGAATGAGATAAGTTTCTTTATTTGTCTTTCTGTTGCTTCACCATTAGTGTATAAGAATGCAACTGATTTCTGTACATTGATTTTGTATCCTGTGACTTTGCTGAATTCATGGATCAGTTCTAGCAGACTTTTGGTGGAATCTATCGGGTTTTCCATGTATAATATCATGTCACCTGCAAAAAGTGAAAGCTTGACTTCATCTTTGCTAATTTTGATGCCTTTGATTTCCTTTTGTTGTCTGATTGCTGATGCTAGCACTTCCAATACTATATTAAACAACAGCGGTGAGAGTGGACATCCCTGTCGTGTTCCTGATCACAGGGGGAAAGCCCTCAGTTTTTCCCCATTGAGGATGATGTTAGCTGTGGGCTTTTCATAAATGGCTTTTATGATGTTTAACTATGTTCCCTTTATCCCGACTTTCTCGAGAGTTTTTATTAAGAAACAATGCTGAATTTTGTCAAATTCTTTTTCTGCATCCATTGACAGGATCATACGGTTCTTATCTTTTCTTTTATTAATGTGATGTACCACATTGATTTGCGAATGTGGAACGAGCCCTGCAGCCCACGAATGAATCCTACTTGATCATGGTGAATAATTTTTTTTATATGCTGTTGAATTCCATTTGCTAGTATCTTATTGAGAATTATTGCATCCATATTCATCAGGGATATTGACCTGTAGTTCTCTTTTTTTTACTGGGTCTCTTTCTGGTTTGGGAAGCAAAGTAATGCTGGCTTCATAGAATGAGTCCAGAAGTTTTCCTTCCCTTTCTATTTTTTGGAACAGCTTGACAAGGATAGGTATTATCTCTGCTTTAAAAGTCTGGTAGAATTCCCCTGGGAGGCCATCTGGTCCTGGACTCTTATTTGGTGGGAGATTTTTGATAACTGATTCAATTTCTTCACTGGTTATGGGTCTGTTCAAGTTTTCTATGTCTTCCTGTTTGAATTTTGGAAGCATGTGGGTGTTTAGGGATTTTCCATTTCTTCCAGGTTGTCCAGTTTGTTGGCATATAATTTTTCCTAGTATTCCCTGATAATTGCATGCATTTCTGAGGGATTGGTTGTAATAATTCCATTTTCATTCATGATTTTATCTTTTTGGGTCATCTCCCTTTTCTTTTTGAGAAGCCTGGCTAGAGGTTTATCAATTTTGTTTATTTTTTCAAGAAACCAACTCTTGGTTTCATTGATCTGCTCTACAGATTTTTTAGGTTCTATAGTGTTTATTTCTGCTCTGATCTTTATTATTTCTCTTTTTCTGCTGGGTTTGGGGTGTTTTTGCTGTTCTGCTTCTATTTCCTTTAGGCGTGTTGTTAGATTTGGTATTTGGTATTTTTCTTGTTTCTTGAGATAGGCCTGGATTGCAATGTATTTTCCTCTCAGGACTGCCTTCGCTGCGTCCCAAAGCATTTGGATTGTTGGATTTTCATTTTCATTTGTTTGCATATATTTCTTAATTTCTTCTCTAATTGCCTGGTTGACCCATTCATTCTTTAGTAGGGTGTTCTTTAACCTCCATGCTTTTGGAGGTTCTCCAGACTTTTTCTTGTGGTTGATTTCTAGCTTCATAGCATTGTGGTCTGAAAGTAGGCATGGTATGATCTCAATTCTTTTATACTTATGAAGGGCTGTTTTGTGACCCAGTATGTGATCTATCTTGGAGAATGTTCCGTGTGCACTCGAGAAGAAAGTATATTCTGTTGCTTTCGGATGCAGAGTTCTGAATATATCTGTCAAGTCCATCTGATCCAATGTATCATTCAGGGCCCTTGTTTATTTATTCGTCCTGTGTCTAGATGATCTAGCTCGTGTTGTAAGTGGGGTATTAAATCCCCAGCAATTACCACATTCTTATCACTAAGGTTTCTTGTGTTTGTAGTTGTTTTATATATTTGGGGGCTCCCATATTCAGCACATAGATATTTATAATTGTTAGCTCTTCCTGATGGATAGACCCTATGATTATTATATAATGCCCTTCTTCATCTCTTGTTGCAGCCTTTAATTTAAAGCCTAGATTGTCTGATATAAGTATGGCTACTCCAGCTTTCTTTTGACTTCCAGTAGTATGATAGGTAGTTCTCCATCCCCTCACTCTCAATCTGAAGTTGTCCTCAGGTCTAAAATGAGTCTCTTGCAGACAGCAAATAGATGGGTCTTGTTTTTTTTTTTTTTTTTTTTTTAATTTTTTTTTTCAACGTTTATTTATTTTTGGGACAGAGAGAGACAGAGCATGAACGGGGGAGGGGCAGAGAGAGAGGGAGACACAGAATCGGAAACAGGCTCCAGGCTCTGAGCCATCAGCCCAGTGCCCGACGCGGGGCTCGAACTCACAGACCGCGAGATCGTGACCTGGCTGAAGTCGGACGCTTAACTGACTGCGCCACCCAGGCGCCCCTGGGTCTTGTTTTTTTTTTTATCCATTCTGATACCCTATGTCTTTTGTTTGGAGCATTTAGTCCATTTACATTCAGTGTTATTATAGACAGATATGGGTTTAGATTCATTGTGATGTCTGTAGGTTTCATGCTTTTAGTGATGTCTCTGGTACCTTGTCTCACAGGATCCCCCTTAGGATCTCTTGTAGGGCTGGTTTAGTGGTGATGAATTCCTTCAGTTTTTGTTTGTTTGGTAAGACCTTTATCTCTCCTTCTATTCTGAAAGACAGACTTGCTGGATAAAGGATTCTTGGCTGCATATTTTTTCTGTTCATCACATTGAAGATTTCCTGCCATTCCTTTCTGGCCTGCCAAGTTTCAGTAGATAGGTCTGCCACTAGTCTTATGGGTCTCCCTTTACATGTTAGAGCATGTATATCCCTAGCTGCTTTCAGAATTTTCTCTTTATCCTTGTATTTTGCCAGTTTGACTATGATATGTTGTGCAGAAGATCGATTCAAGTTACGTCTGAAGGGAGTTCTCTGTGCCTCTTGGATTTCAATGCCTTTTTCCTTCACCAGATCAGGGAAGTTCTCAGCTATGTTTTCTTCAAGTACACCTTCAGCACCTTTCCCTCTCTCTTCCTCCTCTGGAATCCCAATTATGCATATGTTATTACATTTAATTGTGTCACTTTGTTCTCTAATTCTCCTCTATACTCCTGGATTTTTTTATCTCTCTTTTTCTCAGCTTCTTCTTTTTCCATAATTTTATCTTCTAATTCACCTATTTTCTCCTCTGCCTCTTCAATCTGAGCTGTGGTAGCCTCCATTTTATTTTCCAGCTCATTTATAGAATTTTTTTAGCTCCTCCTGACTGTTTCTTAGTCCCTTGATCTCTGTTGCAATAGATTCTTTGCTGTCCTCTATACTTTTTCAAGCCCCACGATTAATTTTATGACTATTATTTTCAATTCATTTTCTGTTACATTGCTTAAATCGTTTTTGATCAGTTCGTTAGCTGTTGCTACTTCATGGAATTTATTTTGATGAGAATTCTTCTGTTTCTTCACTTTGGGTAGTCCCTGCCGTGGCTCCAAACTGCAGGGTACTTCCCCTGTGCTGTCTGGATTAACTTGCGTTGGTGGGCGGGGCCACAGTCAGACCTGATGTCTGCCCCCAGCCCACTGCTGGGGCCACAGTCAGACTGGTGTGTACCTTCTCTTCCCCTCTCCTAGGGGCAGGGCTCACTGTGGAGTGGTGTGGCCCCTGTCTGGGCTACTTGCACACTGCCAGGCTTGTGGTGCTGCTTTGATGGGATCTGGTGTATTAGGTAGGGTGGATCTGCAAGGTGCACAGGGGCATGAGGGGCAGACTCAGCTTGCTTTGCCTTTGGTGGTCCACTTCGGGAGGGGCCCTGCAACACCGGGAGGGAGGCAGACCTGTTGGACAGATGGATCCACAGAAGCACAGCGTTGGGTGTTTGCATGGTGCAAGCATATTCCCTCATGGGAACTGGTTCCCTTTGTGATTTTGGCTGGGGGATGGGCAAGGGAGAAGGCGCTGACCAGCGCCTTTGTTCCCTGCCAAGGTGAGCTCTGCCGGGGCTCTGTTCTGCCGGGGCTCAACAACTCTCCCTCCCGTTGTCCTCTATCCCTCCCCCTCTCGAGCAGAGCTGTTGATTTATAACATTCCAGATGTTAAGTCCCGTTGGCTGTTAGAACACACTCCATCTGGCCCCTCCGCTTTTGCAAGTCAGACTTGGGGGCTCTGCCTTTTGGGTGGGCTGCCCCTCCACCGCCCCGGTTCCCTCCCGCCAGTCTGTGTAGTGTGCACCACCTCTCCGCCCTTCCTGCCCTCTTCCATGGGCCTCTTGTCTATGCTTGGCTCCAGAGAGTCCGTTCTGCTAGTATTCTGGCGGTTTTCTGGGTTATTTAGAAAGATGTGGGTGGAATCTAAGTCGTCAGCAGGACGCAGTGAGCCCAGCATCTTCCTACGCTGCCATCTTCCTTTCCCTTGTCAGCTCTGTTCTTTTTAAGATTACTTTGGATATTTGGAGTGTTTTGTGGGTTTATACAACTTTGAGGATTATTTATTTCAGTTCTGACAAAGATGCTATTGGTTTTTTGGTAGGGATTGCATTAAATCTATAGATTTTTTAAGTAGTATAAACATCTTAACAATATTAATTTTTTTTGATCCATGAGTATGGTATATTTTTCCATTTGTATTGTCTTCAATTTTTTCTGTGCATTATACTTTTCTGAGTAGAAGTCTTTCATCTCCTTGGTTGTTTATTCTGAAGTACAGTAGTTTATTTTTGGTGCAATTGTAAATGAGATTGTTTTCTTAATTTAGCTCTCTGCTACTTCATTATTCGTGTATACAAATGCAAATTTCTGTATGTTACCTTTGTATACTGCAATATTACTGAATTAATTGATTAGTTCTAATAGTTTTTTTTTTTTTTGTGGAGACTTTAGGGTTTTCTCCATAACGTCTCATTGCATCTGTAAATAGTGAAAGTTTTACTTCTCTTCCTGATCAATTTGAATGCCTTTTCTTTTTCTTGCCTGATTGCTGTGGCTAAGACTTCTAGTACTATGTTGAATAAAAGTTGTGAGAGTAAACACCTGTGTCTTGTTCTTGATCTTAGAGGGAAGGCTCTCAGATGTTCATGATTCTCAGATTTTCATGATTAAATATGATGTTATTTGGGATTTTTTTCATATGCCCTTCAGAACCCACTTTGTTGAAAGTTTTTATTATGAATCATTGTATTTTGTCAAAAGCCTTTTTGGTATCTATTGATGCAATCATTTTGTTTTCATCATTTCTTTTGTTAATATAATGTATCACATTGATTGATTTGTGAGTATTAAATTACCCTTGAATTCCGAAATAAATTCCACTTGATCATGGTACATTATTTTTCTAATTTATTGCTCAATTTGTTTTGCTAATATTTTGTTGAAGATTTTTGCATATATGTCCATCAGAAATATTGGTCTGCAGTTATATATATATATATATATATATATATATATATATATATGTTTGGAGTGTCTTTGTTTAGTTTTTGCATCAGGGCAATGCTGACCTCATAGAATAAATTGGTAAGTTTTCCTTCTTCTTATACTAATTTTTGGAATGATATAGAAACATAGATATTAACTACTCTTTAAAAATTTGTTAGAACCAGGGCTCCTGGGTGGCTCATCGGTTAAGCATCCGACTGACTCAGGTCATGATCTCACCATTCGTGAGTTCAAGCCCTGCATCAGGCTCTGTGCTGACAGCTCAGAACCTGGAGCCTGCTTTGGATTCTGTGTCTCCCTCTCTCTCTCTGCCCCTCCCCTGCTCATGCTCATGCTCTGTCTCTCTCAAAAATAAATAAATAAATAAAACATTTAAAAAATGTTTTTAAGTTGATAGTATTTTACCTGTGACATTATCTAGTCCTGCAGTGTAGTTTGTTGACAGTTTATTTTTATAACTGATTTAATTTTATTACCAATAATCAGTCTGTTCAAATTTTATGTTTCTTCCTAATTCAGTTTTGAAAGACTGTTTCTAGGAATCTATCAATTTCTTATAGGTTGTACAATCTGATGGCAAATAATTTTTTGTTGTAATCTTTTGCAATTCTAGTATTTCTGTGGTGTCAGTTGTGTTTCCTCCTTCATTTGTAATTTAATTAATTTGATTCCACTGTCTTTTTCTTGATAACTATGGCTTAAGGTTTATTAATAAATTTTTTTTTTAATTTTCAAGGAACCAGATCCAAGTGTTATTGATATTTTCTATTTTGTAATTCTCTGTAATTTATTTCTGTGCTAATCTTTATTGTTACTTCCTTCTACTAGTTGTGGGCTTTTTTTCTTTTTCTTTTCCTAGCTCCTTTAGGTGTAGTTAGGTTGTTTATATGGGATTTTTGTTTCTTAAGGTAGGCATGTATCACTATGAACTTCTCTCTTGGAAATTAGGTTGCATCCAAAATGTTTTTTTAAATGTTTATGTATTTTGAGAGAGAGAGGAGAGAGAGAGAGAGAGAGAGAATTATTGGAGGAGGGGCAGAGGACATCCGTCTTATTCCTGACCATAGGAAAAGACTTAGGTTTTCCTTATTGAGGATGATATTAGCTATAGGTCTTTCATATATAGCCTTCATAGTGTTGAAGGTTGTTCCAACTATCTTTACTTTTTTGAGGGTTTCTATCAAGAATGGATGCTATATTTTGTCAAATGCTTTTTCTGCATCTATTGAGAGGATCATATGGTTCTTATCCTTTCTTTCATTTATGTGGTGTATCACACTGATTTATTTGCAAATGTTGAACCACCCTTGCAACCCAGAAATATATTCCACTTGATCGTGGGGAATAATTCTTTTAATGTATTGTTGGATTAGATTTGCTAGTATCTTGTCGAGAATTTTTGCACCAATGTTCATCAGGGAAATTGGTATGTAATTCTCCATTTTTGTGGGGTTGTTGTTGCATTTTGGAATTGAGGTAATGCTGGCCATTTTTGGAAGTTTTCCTACCATTTCTATTCTTTTTTTTAATAGTTTGAGAAGATTAAGTATTAACTCTTGTCTAAATGTTTGGTAGAATTCCTCTGGGAAGCCATCTAGCCCTGGGCTTTTGCTTCTTGGGACATTTTTGTTTATTGATTCAATTTCTTTGCTGGCCATAGTTCTGATCAACTTTTCTATTTATTCTTGTTTAAGTTTTGATAGTTTGTATATTTCTAGGAATTTATCCATTTCTTCCAAATTGGCCAATTTGTTGGCATATAATTTTTCATAATATTCTCTTATACTTGTTCGTATTTCTGTGGTGTTGGTTGTAATCTCTCCTCTTTCATTTGTGACTTTTAATTATTTGGGTCCTTTATCTTTTCCTTTTGCTAAGTCTGTCTAGGGATTAATCAGTTTTATTAAATCAAAGAAATAGCTCCTAGTTTCGTTGATGTGTTCTACTGTGGTTTTTTTTTTTTTTTTGCTTGTTTGTTTCTATATAAATTATTTCTGCTTTAATCTTCATAGGTTCCCTTTTTCTCATGGATTTAGACTTTATTTACTGTTCCTTTCCTAGCTTCTCTAGGTGTAAGGTTAATTTGTGTATTTGAAATATTTCTTGGAGGAAGTTAAGATGGTGGAGAAGTAGGGGGACCCTGGGCTTTCTTCATCCCTCAAACACAGCTGTATTGATGTCAAATTACTTGGAACACCCAGGAAATTGATCTTCATATTGGCAGAAGGATCTCCACAATTCGAGGGAAACAGCTTGGCAGGTGTGAGGTACATGGGTGTGAATTGGGAGAGAGAAAAATGGCAGTGCCACAGGGAGGAGAGAACCCTTTATGTGGAGAGAAAATAGGGAGAGAAAGAAAGAAGGGTTGAGAAAGTATGGCATCAAGTTAGCACACAAGGAAAACCACTCTGGATGAGGGATTGGGGAGAAAGAAGTACTGAGTATCCCAGTTTTGTTTTTTTTTTTTTTTTTCAAACCGTGTTTGGAGTTCAAACTCTGAGGTTTTGGAAGTGTGTGACATACTCCAGAGAAGAACTCTGGCACCCACCTCTGGGGAGGAGGGAGCTGGCCTCAGAGTGCATAGTATGGTGTAAGATTCTATAAAGAGTAGTGGGAAAGAACAGTTCCCTTCCTGGAGTTCTTTGGGAACAGGGTTTATTGTTTCCCAAAAACAAATGACACTGCAAATACCAGCCAAAAGCCTTTCATAAGCAGGGGGAAAAGGCTCTACTTCAGAGAAGGGGGGTGGATCCTCACCATGCTGGGTTATTTAAGACTTTGTGTTTTGAATCCCAGCTGTGCTCCAAAGAAAAAACGCAGGAGAGTTTTGGCTCATGGTGAGCTGACTTCCCTCACTATTCTGTGAGGGATGCCTGAACAGTGGGGGTTGAGATCTTGGGTCTGAGGATGAGAGATTGGAATGGCACCATTTTCCCACTAAAACCAACATGGTGGGACTTCAGAGAGAGGCAGAGAAGCTCCCAGTGGAGGCAAGACCTGCTTACACCAAATCCTACCCCTCCCTGCCTTGCAATTGCCTATTTACTGGGGCAAGACTCACTCTGAGCCAAGGTAGTTGGCCCCTTCTCCGGAGCAGTATAGTCACCATCCCTCAGGCAACAACAGACAACTCTTTTCTTTTTCTTTTTTCTTCCCTTATTCCTTTTTTCTTTTGGAATCAGTCTCATAGTTCCTTATTTTTTGTTTGTTTTATTTTTTTGTTTCCTTTTTTTGAGAATCAGACTTTTTTATTCTTTTGTTTTTTCTTACTTTTCTTCTGCTTTTTACCCTTATTTTTTACTTTCTTTTTCCTTGGAACAAGCCTTAAATTTTTTTGATTTTCTGTTTGTTTTTTTCTGGTTCCTTTTCCTTTTCTTTTATTTGGGGATCAGGCTCCCCCCTTTTTTTCAGGGTTACTTCAACAACAAATCAAAGCACACCCAGTTATAAAGCCAGACACTCCACGAGTGCAAACAAGGAGGAGCTCTACAGAGGACTGACCAGTGGGAATGATCAGTCAAAATGCAATAGCAGAGTACATACAGCATACACCGGAAACATTTCCTGAAGGGCCAGGCCCTGGACAGTGTATGACCCCTTTTATATATAGTAGTACTGTCTGCTGCAAGGTTTTAAAAGACACAAAAGACAGAAACTTAACCAAAATTACAAGATGGAAGAATTCTCCTGAAAAGAAAGGTCAAGAAGAAATCACAGCCAAGGACTTGCTCAAAGCAGATATAAGCAAAATATCTGAAAAAGAGGAGAGGGAAGATGGCGGCGTAGGAGGACGCTGGGCTCACCGCGCGTCCTGCTGATCACTTAGATTCCACCTACACCTGCCTAAATAACCCAGAAAACCGCCAGAGGATTAGCAGAACAGAGTCGCCGGGGCCAAGTGCAGACGAGAGGCCCATGGAAGAGGGTAGGAAGGGCGGCAAGGCGGTGCGCGCTCCACGGACTGGCGGGAGGGAGCCGGGGTGGAGGGGCTGCTCGCCGGCCAAGCAGAGCCCCCGAGTCTGGCGGGCAAAAGCGGAGGAGCCTGACGGACTGTGTTCCCACAGCAAGCGCGACTTAGCGTCGGGGAGGTCATAAGTTAACAGCTCTGCTCAGAAAGCGGGAAGGCTGGAGGACAAAGGGAGGGAGAGCTGCTGAGCCCCCGGACGACAGAGCTCAGTTTGGTGGGGAACAAAGGCGCTCACCAGTGCCATCTCCCCCGCCCATCCCCCAGCCAAAATCCCAAAGAGAACCAGTTCCTGCCAGGGAACTTCCTCGCTCCGCGCAAACACCCAACTCTGTGCTTCTGCGGAGGAGCCAAACTTCCTGCAGCGGATCTGACTCCCTCCCGCTGCCACAGGGCCCCTCCTGAAGTGGATCACCTAAGGAGAAGTGAGCTAAGCCTGCCCCTCCTGCCCCTGTGCACCTTGCCTACCCACCCCAGCTAATACACCAGATCCCCAGCATCACAAGCCTGGCAGTGTGCAAGTAGCCCAGACGGGCCACGCCACCCCACAGTGAATCCCGCCCCTAGGAGAGGGGAAGAGAAGGCACACACCAGTCTGACTGTGGCCCCAGCGGTGGGCTGGGGGAAGACATCAGGTTTGACTGCGACTCCACCCACCAACTCCGGTTATACACCACAGCACAGGGGAAGTGCCCTGCAGGTCCTCACCACTCCAGGGACTATCCAAAATGACCAAGCGGAAGAATTCCCCTGAGAAGAATCTCCAGGAAATAACAACAGCTAATGAGCTGATCAAAAAGGATTTAAATAATATAACAGAAAGTGAATTTAGAATAATAGTCATAAAATTAATCGCTGGACTTGAAAACAGTATAGAGGACAGCAGAGAATCTCTTGCTACAGAGATCAAGGGACTAAGGAACAGTCTCTAGGAGCTGAAAAGCGCTTTAAATGAAATGCAAAACAAAATGGAAACCACCACGGCTCGGATTGAAGAGGCAGAGGAGAGAATAGGTGAACTAGAAGATAAAGTTATGGAAAAAGAGGAAGCTGAGAGAAAGAGAGATAAAAAAATCCAGGAGTATGAGGGGAAAATTAGAGAACTAAGTGATACACTAAAAAGAAATAATATACGCATAATTGGTATCCCAGAGGAGGAAGAGAGAGGGAAAGGTGCTGAAGGGGGACTTGAAGAAATAATAGCTGAGAACTTCCCTGAACTGGGGAAGGAAAAAGGCATTGAAATCCAAGAGGCACAGAGAACTCCCTTCAGACGTAACTTGAATAGATCCTCTGCACGACATATCATAGTGAAACTGGCAAAACACAAGGATAAAGAGAAAATTCTGAAAGCAGCAAGGGGTAAACGTGCCCTCACATATAAAGGGAGACCTATAAGACTCGTGACTGATCTCTCTTTTGAAACTTGGCAGGCCAGAAAGAATTGGCACGAGATTTTCAGTGTGCTAGACAGAAAAAATATGCAGCCGAGAATCCTTTATCCAGCAAGTCTGTCATTTAGAATAGAAGGAGAGATAAAGGTCTTCCCAAACAAACAAAAACTGAAGGAATTTGTCACCACTAAACCAGCCCTACAAGAGATCCTAAGGGGGACCCTGTGAGACAAAGTACTAGAGACAACACTACAAGCATAAAACATACAGACATCACAATGACTCTAAACTCGTATCTTTCTATAATAACACTGAATGTAAATGGATTAAATGCACCAACCAAAAGACATAGGGTATCAGATTGGATAAAAAAACAAGACCCATCTCTTTGCTGTCTACAAGAGACTCATTTTAGACCTGAGGACACCTTTAGATTGAGAGTGAGGGGATGGAGAACTATTTATCATGCTACTGGAAACCAAAAGAAAGCTGGAGTAGCCATACTTCTATCAGACAAACTAGACTTTAAATTAAAGGCTGGAACAAGAGATGAAGAAGGACATTATATAATAGTTACAGGGTCTATTCATCAGGAAGAGCTAACAATTATAAATGTCTATGCGACAAATACCGGAGCCCCCAAATATATAAAACAGTTACTCATAAACATAAGCAACCTTATTGATAAGAATGTGGTAATTGCAGGGGACTTTAACACCCCACTTACAGAAATGGATAGATCATCTAGACACACGGTCAATAAAGAAACAAGGGCCCTGAAAGATACATTGGATCAGATGGACTTGACAGATATATTTAGCTCTGCATCCCAAAGCAACAGAATATACGTTCTTCTCGAGTGCACATGGAACATTCTCCAAGATAGATCACATACTGGGTCACAAAACAGCCCTCCATAAGTTTACCAGAATTGAAATTATACCATGCATACTTTCAGACCACAATGCTATCAAGCTTGAAATCAACCACAGAAAAAAGTCTGGAAAACCTCCAAAAGCATGGAGGTTGAAGAACACCCTACTAACGAATGAGTGGGTCAACCAGGCAATTAGAGAAGAAATTAAAAAATATATGGAAACAAAGGAAAATGAAAATACAACAATCCAAACGCTTTGGGACGCAGCGAAGGCAGTCCTGAGAGGAAAATACATTGCAATCCAGGCCCATCTCAAGAAACAAGAAAAATCCCAAATACAAAATCTAACAGCACACCTAAAGGAAATAGAAGCAGAACAGCAAAGACACCCGAAACCCAGCAGAAGAAGAGAAATAATAAAGATCAGAGCAGAAATAAACAACATAGAGTCTAAAAAATCTGTAGAGCAGATCAACGAAACCAAGAGTTGGTTTTTTGAAAAAATAAACAAAATTGACAAACCTCTAGCCAGGCTTATCAAAAAGAAAAGGGAGATGACCCAAGTAGATAAAATCATGAATGAAAATGGAATTATTATAACCAATCCCTCAGAGATACAAACAATTATCAGGGAATACTATGAAAAATTATATGCCAACAAATTGGACAACCTGGAAGAAATGGACAAATTCCTGAACACCCACACTCTTCCAAAACTCAATCAGGAGGAAATAGAAAGCTTGAACAGACCCATAACCAGCGAAGAAATTGAATCGGTCATCAAAAATCTCCCAACAAATAAGAGTCCAGGACCACATGGCTTCCCAGGGGAGTTCTACCAGACGTTTAAAGCAGAGATAATACCTATCCTTCTCAAGCTATTCCAAGAAATAGAAAGGGAAGGAAAACTTCCAGACTCATTCTATGAAGCCAGTATGACTTTGATTCCTAAACCAGACAGAGACCCAGTAAAAAAAGAGAACTACCGGCCAATATCCCTGATGAATATGGATGCAAAAATTCTCAATAAGATACTAGCAAATAGAATTCAACGGCATATAAAAAGAATTATTCACTGTTATCAAGTGGGATTCATTCCTGGGATGCAGGGCTGGCTCAACATTCGCAAATCAATCAACGTGATACATCACATTAACAAAAAATAAAAGAGAAGGACCATATGATCCTGTCAATCGATGCAGAAAAGGCCTTTGACAAAATCCAGCACCCTTTCTTAATAAAAACCCTTGAGAAAGTCGGGATAGAAGGAACATACTTACACATCATCAAAGCCATTTATGAAAAGCCCACAGCTAACATCATCCTCAACGGGGAAAAACTGAGAGCTTTATCCCTGAGATCAGGAACACGACAGGGATGCCCACTCTCACCGCTGTTGTTTAACATAGTGCTGGAAGTTCGAGCATCAGCAATCAGACAACAAAAGGAAATCAAAGGCATCAAAATTAGCAAAGATGAAGTCAAGCTTTCACTTTTTGCAGATGACATGATATTATACATGGAAAATCCAATAGACTCCACCAAAAGTCTGCTAGACTGATACATGAATTCAGCAAAGTCGCAGGATACAAAATCAGTGTACAGAAATCAGTTGCATTCTTATACACTAACAACGAAGCAACAGAAAGACAAATAAAGAAACTGATCCCATTCACAATTGCACCAAGAAGCATAAAATACCTAGGAATAAATCTAACCAAAGTTGTAAAGAATCTGTATGCTGAAAACTATAGAAAGCTTATGAAGGTAATTGAAGAAGATTTAAAGAAATGGAAAGACATTCCCTGCTCATGGATTGGAAGAATAAATATTGTCAAAATGTCAATACTACCCAAAGCTATCTACACATTCAATGCAATCCCAATCAAAATTGCACCAGCTTTCTTCTCGAAACTAGAACAAGCCATCCTAAAATTCATATGGAACCACAAAAGGCCCCGAATAGCCAAAGGAATTTTGAAGAAGAAGACCAAAGCAGGAGGCATCACAATCCCAGACTTTAGCCTCTACTACAAAGCTGTCATCATCAAGACAGCATGGTATTGGCACAAAAACAGACACATAGACCAATGGAATAGAATAGAAACCCCAGAACTAGACCCACAAACGTATGGCCAACTCATCTTTGACAAAGCAGGAAAGAACATCCAATGGAAAAAAGACAGCCTCTTTAACAAATGGTGCTGGGAGAACTGGACAGCAACATGCAGAAGGTTGAAACTAGACCACTTTCTCACACCATTCACAAAAATAAACTCAAAATGGATAAAGGACCTGAATGTGAGACAGGAAACCATCCAAACCTTAGAGGAGAAAGCAGGAAAAGACCTCTCTGACCTCAGCCGTAGCAATCTCTTACTCGACACATCCCCAAAGGCAAGGGAATTAAAAGCAAAAGTGAATTACTGGGACCTTATGAAGATAAAAAGCTTCTGCACAGCAAAGGAAACAACCAACAAAACTAAAAGGCAACCAACGGAATGGGAAAAGATATTTGCAAATGACATATCGGACAAAGGGCTAGTATCCAAAATCTATAAAGAGCTCACCAAACTCCACACCCGAAAAACAAATAACCCAGTGAAGAAATGGGCAGAAAACATGCATAGACACTTCTCTAAAGAAGACATCCGGATGGCCAACAGGCACATGAAAAGATGTTCAGCGTCGCTCCTTATCAGGGAAATACAAATCAAAACCACACTCAGGTATCACCTCACGCCAGTAAGAGTGGCCAAAATGAACAAATCAGGAGACTCTAGATGCTGGCGAGGATGTGGAGAAACGGGAACCCTCTTGCACTGTTGGTGGGAATGCAAATTGGTGCAGCCACTCTGGAAAACAGTGTGGAGGTTCCTCAGAAAATTAAAAATAGACCTACCCTATGACCCAGCAATAGCACTGCTAGGAATTTATCCAAGGGCTACAGGAGTGTTGATGCATAGGGGCACTTGTACCCCAATGTTCATAGCAGCACTCTCAACAATAGCCAAATTATGGAAAGAGCCTAAATGTCCATCAATTGATGAATGGATAAAGAAATTGTGGTTTATATACAAATGGAATACTACGTGGCAATGAGAAAAAATGAAATATGGCCTTTTGTAGCAACGTGGATGGAACTGGAGAGTGTGGTACTAAGTGAAATAAGCCATACAGAGAAAGACAGATACCATATGGTTTCACTCTTATGTGGATCCTGAGAAACTTAACAGGAACCCATGGGGGAGGGGGAGGAAAAAAGAAAAAAAAAAGAGGTTAGAGTGGGAGAGAGCCAAAGCATAAGAGACTGTTAAAAACTGAGAACAAACTGAGGGTTGATGGGGGGTGGGAGGGAGGAGAGGGTGTGTGATGGGTATTGAGGAGGGCATCTTTTGGGATGAGCACTGGGTGTTGTATGGAAACCAATTTGACAATAAATTTCATATAAAAAAAAAGTGGCGATGTAAAAGGATACCAATTCATGTCAAAACAAGCAAATGGTTATAATTTTTAAAGTAAATCTGTCTCTATTGAATAAAGCTATTTGGGTCATTGTTGATTCAAAAAAAAAATATCTGAAAAAGAATTTATAACAATGGTCATACTAGCTGGGCTTGAAAAAAGGCATTGAGGAAACTAGAGAAAACCTTGCTGCAGAGATCAAATACCTAAGAACTAGTCAGGATGAATTTAAAAATACTATAACTGAGGTGTAAAATAAACTGTATACAGTGACAGCGATGATTGAAGAAGCAGAAGCAGAGGAGATAATAGGTAATATAGAAGATAAAATTATGGAAAACAATGAAGCTGAAAAAAAAGAGGAAAAATAAATTCCTAGATCACCAGGGAAGGCTCAGAGAACTAAAAGATTCCATGAAGCAAAACAATTTTCACATCATAGGAGTCCCAGAAGAAGAGCAGGAAAAAGGGGCAGAAGGTTTGTTTGAACAAATTATAGCTGAGAAGTTCCCTGATCTGGGGAAGGAAAGAGCCATCCAAGTCCAAGAGGCATAGAGAATTTCCTTCAAATTCACAAAAACAGGTCAACACCATGACATTTCATAGTTAAACTTGCAAAATACAAAAATAAAGAGAGAATACTGAAAGCAGCTAGGGACAAAATGTCCTTCACCTACAAGGGTAGACACATAAGGTTAGTAGCATGCCTATTCACTGAAATGTGGCAGGCTAGAAGGGAGTGGCAGGAAATATTCCATGTGCTGAATGGGAAATATATGCAGCCAAAAATACTTTATCCAGCAAGGTTGTCATTCAGAATAGGAGGGATAGTTTCCCAGACAAACAAAAATTAAGGAGTTTGTCACCACTAAACCATACCTGCAAGAAATATTAAGGGGAACTCTTTGAGTGGAGGTGAAAAAAAAAAAAAGACCAAAGCAACAAAGACTACAAAGGACTAGAGAACATCACCAGAAACACCAAGGCACTAAATTCATATCTTTCAGTAATCACACTGGATGTAAATGGACTAAATGTTCTTATCAAAATACAGAGTATCAAGACGGATAAAAAACCAGAATCCATCTATATGCTGCCTACAAGA
This sequence comes from Leopardus geoffroyi, assembly GCF_018350155.1. NCBI lineage: Eukaryota > Metazoa > Chordata > Mammalia > Carnivora > Felidae > Leopardus > Leopardus geoffroyi. The sequence continues at coordinate 66,817,820 of NC_059343.1, forward strand.
GACTCAGTAGATCTAAAGACATCTGCAGATTGAAAGTGAGGGATGGAGAACCATCATCTATCATACTAATGGAGGTCAAAATAAAGCCAGAGTAAACCTGTTGGGTTTGGCTCCTCAACAGGTACAAAACGATTGAGATGATACCATGCATATTTTCATATCACAACGTTATGAAATTTGAAATCAACTACAAGAAAAAGTTTGGAAAGTGATCAAATACACAGATGTTAAAGAACATCCTACTAAAGAATGGGTTTATAAGGAAATTAAAGAAGAAATTAAAAATACATGGAAGCCAGTGAAAATTAAAAACACGACTGTCCAACCCCTATGGGATGCAACAAAAGCAGTCCTAGGAGGAAAGTACAGTGTATTTCAGTCCTATCTCAAGAAGCAAGAGAATTTTCCTGCTTCTTCAGGTAGTGCCTGTATTGCTATATACTTCCCTCTTATGACTGCTTCTTTTGCATCCCAAAGTTTGGACTGCTTTTGTTTCATTTTTATTTGCTTCCATGTGATTTTTAATTTCTTCTTTAAATTCCTGGTTAAACCATTTATGTTCTTGAACCTCCATGTATTTGTGGTCTTTCAAAATTTTTTCTTGTAGTTGACTTCTAGTTTCATAGCTCTAAAAATATGCATGGTAGTTTTTAGAAAATTTATTTTGAGAAAGACAGAGACACTGCAAGTGGGGGAGGGGCAGACAGAGAGGGAGAGAGACGGAATCCCAAGAAGACTCCGCGCTGCCAGCACAGAGCCTGATGCATGGCTTGAACTCATGAAACTGTGAGATCATGATCTGAGTAGAAACCAAGAGTCTGATGCTTAACCAACTGAGCTATCCAGACCCTGCAATTTGCATGGTATGATCTGAATCTTTTTATACTTGTTGAGGCCCTGTTTGTAACTCACTATGTGATCTATTCTGGAGAATGTTCCATGTGTACTTGAAAAGAATGTGTATTCAGCTGCTTTAGAATGAAATGCGAATCTGTCCGTTAAGTCCATCTGGTCCAGTGTGTCATTCAAAGCAATTGTTTCCTGGGTGATTTTCTGGTAAAATGATCTCTACATTGCTGTAAGTGGGGTGTTAAAATCCCCTAGTATTATGTTGTTGTTATCAATGAGTTCTTTATGGTTTTGATTGATTTATATATTTAGGTTCTTCCAAGTTGGGGCAATAAGTATTTACAAATGTAAGATCTACTTGTTGGATAGACCCCTTTATTATTATATGGTGCTCTTCTTCATCTCTTATTACACTCTTGGTTTAAAATCTACTTTGATATAAATATGGCGCCTCTAGCTTTTGTTTGATGTCCATGAATATCATAAATTGTTCTCCATCCCACACTTTCAATATGCAGGTGTCCTTAGGTCTAAAATGAGTCTTTTGTAGGCAGCACATTGTTGTGTCTTGTTTTTTATCCATTCTGACACCCTATGTCTTTTGATTGGGACATTTAGTCCATTTACATTCAGAGTAATTATTAATACACAATAATGGCATTGTCTTGACTATAAGGTTGCTGTTTCTGGAGATTTTTCTTTTCTACTCTTTGTTGTTTTTGTCTCTCTTTCTCACTCACAGAGTCTCCTTTAATATATCTTTCATGGCTGATTTAGTCATCATCAACTTCTTTAGTTGTTGTTGTTGTTGTTGTTGTTGTTGTTGTTTTACCTTTGGGAAATTCTTTATCTATCCTTCTATTCTGAATGAAAGCCTTGCTGGATGAAGTATCCTTGGCTGCATATTTTTCCCCTCAGGAAATTGAATATATCAGGCCACTCCCTTCTGTCCTGCCAGGTATCTGTGGAGAGATCTGCTGCGTACCGTATTTGTCTTCCTTTTGTAGGTTAGGGATTTCTTTCCCCTTGCCTCTTTCAGAATTAGTTCTTCATCTGTATATTTTGCAAATTTTACTGTAATATGTCTTGGTCTTAACCTGCTTTTGTTGATTTTGATGGGAATTCTCTGTGCCTGCTGGATTTCGATGACTGATTAATTCCCCAAATTAGGGAAGTTTTCAGCTATAATTTGCCAAAATAAACCTTCTACCCTTTTTTCCCTCTCTTCTTCTTCTAGGACTCCTATGATTTTAAATTTAGTACACTTTATGGAAACACTGAGTTACCTAAGTCTACATTTGTGATCCAATATTTTTCTTTCCCTTTACTTTTTCAGCTTCATTATTTTACATAATTTTATTCTCTATATCACTTAGTCATTCCTCTGCTTCTTCCATCATTGTGGTCATTACACACAGTTTTCCATCTTGGTTACAGAATTTTTTATTTGCCCTAAATTGTAGGTCTTTTATTTCTGCAGTTAGGAACTCCCCAGTGTCTTCTATGCTTTTCTTTATTTCAGCTTGTGTCCTTATGATTGTTGTTTTAAATCCTGGCTCAGGCACGTTACTTATATCTGTTTTGATTAGATCCCTGGCTGTGACCTCTTTTTGTTCTTTCTTTTGGGTTGAATTCCTCCATCTTGTAATTTTATCTAGGTTTCTGTCTTCTCCTGTTAGGAATTCCTGTTATGTTTGCTGTTCCTGAGAGTAATGGCTATATTAAGAATACATCATATACTAGATATACAGGGACTGACACTTCAGGTAGTGTTTCTGGTTTATGCTGTGTGTACTCTGCTGTTGTGTTTTGGCTGCTCCTTCCCTCAGATCAGTCCTCTGCGGAGTTTCTCCTTGCCTGCTATGTGTAGTGTTTTGACCTGTTCCAGTTTGTGACAAGTTTTACTAGGTGTGTTTCGGTCTGCTTATTAAAAAGGAGCTAGATTCTATTTCTCCTAGAGCTGAAACTTTGCAGCACTCTATGGTCAGTAGACTTGGTGGGTGCACAGAGTTTGTTCTGTTCTTCTGTGGGAGGTTTCCACTGCTGCTCTGACGCTCAGGCCCATTTACTGTATTTAAAAAGCACCTGCAGGGGTTCCCGGGTGGGTCAGTTGGTTGCGTGTTTGACTCTTGATTTTGGCTCAGCTCAAGGTCTTGTGGTTCATGAGTTCGAGCCCTGCATAGGGCTCTGTATTGACAGTGCAGAGTCTACTTGGGAACCTCTCTCTCCATTTCTGTCTGCCCTTCCCCTGCTCTCTCTCTCTCTCTCTCATTCAAAATAAATAAGTAAAAAATAAAAAGTATCTGCAGAGTGCAGGGGTGTGTGGCTTTGTATAAGCAACTCAGGTCTCCACTGTGGGAACTATGTTACTCACTGAAGTCTGTCTTTGCTGATGGATGGGGGGAGGGGGGAATGGCAACAGCCAACTCTCTAGTCCCTAGAGAGGAGAGTTCTCACCCACCGCTGTTCAGGAAGCCCTTACAGAAGAGTGAAAAATCTCTCCTCATTTGTTTCAGGCTTCCCTCAGATCCCTGACTTCACCCTGTCTATGTCTGAGCCATCTGCCCACTTTGCACCCAGTGATCCTGTATTTTATCTCAGGCACACTAGCTGGGTTTTAAAACTTCAAATTTGTAGGGACTGATGCAGCACAAACCCACACTGATCACTGGGGGATGGTCTCACCATGCTGTGGACTGTACCAATTTGTCTGAGAAGGGCAGTCACATGAATGCTCCTGGGCTTGGAGTTTATTGTAAAGCACAGCAAAAAGCCAGCATCCAGGTAAGCTGCCCTTAACAGGTGATTCTGCTTCTGTGATAATGAATAGCAAATCTCATTGTCACCCATCAGGCACCTCTCCCAAATGCACTCCAAGAGGTATCTCTCCCAGTGTGACCCAGGAGATCCTCAGACCACACTGTCCATTCCTAGGCCTCTGCCATCATTCTCCACAGGATCACTTCTACTCCTGCCTGGCTCTATCCCAGTGATGGCATGGACTTCTAAGACTTCAGACTTTGAGCTCAGTTGCTTGTAAAAACTTGCAATAACCAGCCCTCTTATTTTCCCTGACAATGGTTTTGGATAGTGTTTTTCTTGTGAAAATGATATTTCTTGTGAAATGTCCTTTGCCCTGATCTCTCTCTCTCTCTCTCCTCTCTCCCTGATCAGGGTTCCCTCTCCTCTGCATAAGTGGTGATTCTTTTCTCCTTCAAATAATGTCGCCACACCTCCTGCCTTCCACAAGGTGGCCTGTTTTCTCCCTGTAGTTGTGCAGTTTTTTCTCAGTCCTTATATTAATTTCTTGGGTGTTCAAAATGACTTGATACTTACCTATCTGTCTTTGAGGGAAGAGGCAAGGATATGGTCCTTCTACTCTGCCATCTCAACTTCCTCCTCTCCTGATATTTTATTATAATTCATTTCTATTTTCATATCATTTTGGTTAGAAAAGATGCTTGGAATGATTTTAATGTTCTTATTGAAATTTGTTTTATGGACTAACATGAGGTCTATCTTGGAGAATGTGCACTTGGAAAGAATCTTCTGTTTTTGCATCGAATGTTCTGTTTATAAGTCCATCTGGTCTTATGCCAAAGACACTGTTTTCTTGCCCTGATGATCTATTCATTGATGTATGGTTGATGTTAAAAATCCCCTTCCATTATTATATTAATTTTATTTTTTCTTTTATTTCAATTAATATTTGTTTTAACTGCTCTTGTGTTCATTGCATAGACATTTACAGTTGTTTTATCCTCTTGTTGGATTGATCCCATTAATGTTATAATAGTGAACATCTTGTCTTTTGCTACAGTCTTTGCTTTAAAGTCTATCTTTTATGAAATAAATATTGCTACTCTTGCTTTTGGTTCACTATCGTTTGCATGGTATGTTTTTCTAGCCCTTCGCTTTCAGTCTGTGTGTGTCTTTAAGTTGATGTAAGTCTTTTGTAAGTAGCATAGAGATGGGTCTTGTTCTTTATCCATTCAGTCGCATTCGTCTTTTGATTGGAGGATTTAGTCCAGTTACATTTAAAGTAATTATTGATAGGTATGTACTAATTGATATTTTGTAGTTGTTTTCTGTTAATTTTTGTTACTTCTCTGTTTCTCTTTTCTTCTGCTTCCCTTCTTTGTGGTTTGGTGGGTTCCTTTTTCATGTTATGATTAGATTTTTCTTTTCATTTTTTGTGTATCTATTATAAGTTTTTATTTGTTGTTACCATAAAGTTCACATATAACATCTTATGTGTATAGCAGTCTATATTAAACTGATGGTTGCTTAAGTTTGAATACATAGTAAAAGCACAAAATTTCCCCATTTTATGTATATAATGTTCGATTTTACATCTTTTTATTTTGTGTATTTCTTAAGTAATTTTCCTATATGTAACTGCTTTTACTACTTTTATGTTTTAATCTCCACCCTGGATTTATAAGTTATTACTCTACTACCTTTACTATATGTTTGCTTTAACTGTGGATTGCTTCCTTTTATCATTTTCTTACTTCTACTTTTGGCCTCTTCTTTGCACTCAAAGAATTCCCTTTACATTTCTTATGAGACTGGATTAGTGGTTATTAATGGCTTTCTCTTTTGTTTACCTGAGAAATTTCATCTCTTTTATTCTGAATGATGACCTTTCTAGGTAGAGTATTCTTGGTTGCCGTTTTTTTTTTTCTTTCAACATTTTGAATGTATCATGACGTTTCTTTCTGACATGAAATGTTTCTACTGAAAAATTAGTTTATAGTCTTATAGTGTTTCCCTCGTATGTAAATATTTTGTTTTTTTCATGCTGCTTTTAAAATGGTTCTCTTTTAAAAATGGTTTCCAAAATCAGTTTATTTTTTTAAGTTTTTGTTTAATTTCCAGTTAGTTAACATACAGTGTAATATTAGTTTCTGGTGTACAACATAGTGATTCAACACTTTCATACAACATATATATATATATATATATATATATATATATATATATAATGGAATATTACTCACCCATAAAAAAGAATGAAATCTTGCCATGTGCAATGACGTGGGTGGAACTATAGTATTATGCTAGGTGAAATAAGTTAGAGAAAGACAAATACGATATGATTTCATGTATATATGAAATTTAAGAAAGAAAACAAGCAAGCATAAGGGAAAAGAAGAGAAAGAGAGGCAAACCAAGAAACAGACTCTTAACTATAGAGGACAAACTGATAGCTACCAAAGAGGAGGTGGGTGGGAGGATGGTTATATAAGTGATGGGGATTAAGGAGTGCATTTGTTGTGATGAGCATGAGATGTTGTATGAAAGTGTTGAATCACTATGTTGTACACCAGAAACTAATATTATATACATATACATATACATATACATATACATATACATATACATATATATATGCCACTTCTTTATCCACTCATCTATTGATGGAAACTTGGGCTGTTTTCATACTTTTGCTATTGTAGGTAATGCTGATATAAACGTCTGGGTACATGTATTCCTGTGAATTACTATTTTTAGTATTATTTAGTTAAATACATAGTAACGCAATTGCTGGGTCATGGGGTAGTTTTATTTTTTTACTTCTTGAGGAACCTCCATACTGTATTCCAGAGTGGCTGCACTAGTTTTCATTCCCACCAACAGAGCAAGAGGGTTCCCCTTTCTCCACATCCTTGCCAACACCTGTTGTTTTGACCAAATATTTAAAGAAAAGTTAATACTCATTCTTTTCAAACAATTCCAAAAAAAGAAAGAAAAAAGAAAAGGAAGGAAAACTTCCAAATTCATTCTATGAGGCCAGTGTTACCCTCATACCAAAACCGGTTAAAGACCCCACTAAAAAAGAGAACCACAGGCAAACATCCCAGATGAACATGAATGCAAAAAATTCTCAAGAAAATACTAGCAAACCAAATCCAACAACACATTTAAAAAATCATTTGCCACATCAAGTAGGATTTAGTTGTGGAATACAAGAGTGGTTCAATATTTTTAAATCAACATGATACAACACATTAATAATACAAATGATAATAACCATATGACTCTTTCAATAGATACATGAAAAGCATTTGACTAAGTACAACATCCATTCTTGATAAGAAAAAAAAAACCCTCAACAAAGTAAGTTTGGAGGGACATACCACAAGATAATAAAGGTTGTATATGCAAAGCCCACTGCTAATATCATTCCCATAGAGGAAAACATAGGCAGTAACCTCTTGACATCAGCTATATACCACCCTCTTACTAGATATGTCTTCTGAGGCAAGAAAATCAAAAATAAACTAGTAGGACTTTATCAAAATAAAAGCTTCTGTACAGCAAAGGAAACAATAAAAAAAACTAAAGACTAAATATCCTATGGAATAGGAGAAGATATTTGCAAATGACATATCTGAGAAAATTTTAGTGTTCAAAATTTACAAACAGCATGTACTTAAATAAATATCATCCTCAGTGGGGAACAGCTGAGAGCTTTTCCTATACGGTCAGGAACAAGACAGGAAAGTCCAATCTTACCACTGTTACTTAACATAGTACTGGAAGCCCTAACCACAGCAATCAGATAACAAAAAGGAATAAAAGACATCCAAATCTGCAGGGAAGAAGTAAAACTTTCACTATTTGCAGATTACATGATACATTATTCAGAAATACCAAAGAATCCACCAAAAAACCGCGAGAATTGATACACAAATTCAGTAAAGTCACAGGATACAAAATCAACATACAGAAATCTGTTGCATTTCTATACGCCAATAATGAATCAGCAGAAATAGAAATTAAGGAATCAATCCTATCTGCAATTGCACCAAAAACCATAGGATATTTAAGAATAAACTTAACTAAAGAGGTGAAAGGCCTATACTCTGAAAACTACAAAACACTAATGAAAGAAATTGAAGACAACACAAAGAAATGGAAAGATATTCATTTCATGCTCATGGATTAGAAGAACAAATATTGTTAAAAAGTCTGTACTGCCCAAAGCAATCTAACCATTTAATTCCATCCCTATCAAAACACCACCAGCATTTGTTACATAGTTAGAAAAACAATCCTAAAATTTGTATGGAACAACAAAAGACCCTGAATAGCCAAAGCAAATTTGAGAAAGAAAAGCAAAGCTAGAAGTATCACAATTCACTACTTCAAGTTCTATTACAAAGCTTTAGTGATGAAAACAGTATGGTAATGGCACAAAAATAGACACATACATAAATCAGTGGAACAGAATAGAAAACCTGGAAATGAACCCACAACTATATGGTCAATGAATTTTCGTCAAAGCAGGAATGAATTCCCAACGGGAAAAACATGGCCTCTTCAACAAATAGTGTTGGGAAAACTGGACAGAAACATGCAAAATGTCATGTGGGTCTTTCATCAGTGTTGAATTTATTTTCATGTAATACAGTATATAAAGTGGTCTAGGTTCTTTATTTTGCTAATTCTGACATCTGTGTCAGTTATGGATTGATTTCAACTGAGTAATTTATATCCTCATTTTGGGTGTTATTTTCTGCTTGTTTGCATGCCTGTTAATCTTTCACTGGATGCCAAGCACTGTCCATTTTACCTTTTGTTTTCTGTGTATTTTTGAATTTGTACCAATATTTTTTAACCTTTATTCTAGGATGCAGTTAAGTTAGAGATATTTTTGTCCTTCCATGTCTTGTTCTTTATGATTTGGCAGGTCTAGAATCATTCTCAGGGTTAATTATTTACCACTCCTGAGATAAGTCCTTATTTTTTGAAGTTGTTTTAATGTTTATTTGTTTTTGAGAGAGAGAGAGAGAGCAGGGGAGGGTCAGAGAGAGAGGGAGACACAGAATCTGAAGCAGGCTCCAGGCTCCAAGCGGTTAGCACAAAGCCCGATGAGGGGCTTGAACTTGTGAACTGTGAGATCATGACCTGAGTCAAAGTCAGATGCTTAACCGACTGAGCTACCCATGAGTCCCCTGAGATAAGACCTTAAGTACCCTACCTAATATCCCATGAATTAAGAATTATCGTTAGTCTGGCTAAGGGAAATATATCGGTATTGTTTCTGGCTCTCTGTTAGTGCTGGGTGATGATATTCCCTCTAATCCTATTGGGTGGCTTTTTCTTTGGCTTAAGTAATTTCCTCACATATATGATCTGACCAGGTCTCTACTGAATACTCAAAGAAGAACCTCTGCAGATTTCAGAGATTCTCTGGGAAATTCTCTCCTTTACATTATTCTTTCCTTCATACTCTAGCCATCTTGGTCTCTACAAATTCTCAGTTCTATCTCACCATCTCAAGAAATCTAGCTGTCCCTTTTCTGATTTTGCCATCCCTCTAGCATGGGCTGGAAACTCAATAAGGCATTAAACTGGAACAACAGTTGGGCTCACTTCCTTTGTGTCCTGTCTCTCAGGTATCACTCTCCTTCTTTGCCTTGTCTAGTTTCTTAAAAACCATTGTTATATATATTGTCTTCTATTTTGGTTGTTTAAGGAAATGGTGTTTAAATACAGTCCTTATTAGTGTCATTACCAGAAATAGAAGTCTCAAAGTCTATATTAGATTTCAATAACTGTATTATACTGCCACAGTGTTGAATGAGGTCACCCAGTTAGAGGAAATCAAATGCAAATAGAAGAGGAATAATGTTAGCTCTGCAACATTTTCAACATGAGTAGTGAAATAAGTAAGGATTAGTAATAATGAATAGGAAATGTCAGAGATGTTAGGGGGAAAAGAAAAAGGAGACCAAGGTGCCCTGGAGACTAAGGGAGGAAAACATTTCAAGAAAAAGTGACAGATAATGTTAATTTCTATGGATAAATGGTAAGACAACACCATGAAAATGGACAAAATCTTCTAGGAAAAGAGTGTAGGTCATTGAATTTGGTGAGGGAGCTAGTAATTTGAGGGAAACAGTGTAAAAAGTGGCTTTCCTTAAGATGAATTTTTTTAAAGAATGAATATTTTTTTTAAATTTTGGTATAATTGTCATATAAAATTAACTTCAGGTATACAATGCAATGATTTCGTGCTTATATATATTGTGAAATGATCACCACAATTATCATTTGTCATCATACATAGTTATAAATTTTTTTCTCCTGATGAGAATGAAATTTTTAAAAAGATTTCAGTATGTATGAAGTAGCTCGTAGAGAAGGAAACAACAGAGATATGTAAATTTTCGCTTTGCCTGACACTGTATAACTTGTAAATAAATTAGGGTATACATATTTTAGCACTATACAGGATGTACCCAGTAAGATAAAGAATAGAATTTTTACAAAGCTCTATTACTTAACATAAGGCTTTGAAGACAAAGATGACATTTAGCCAAAATCAGTGAAACTTTTTTGGCATGTGCTACAGCACAATATACATTGTTATAAACAATTTATTTTTCTGCTATTTCTTACAAAAATTGATCTAAGAGAAACAAGGATTCTTGCAATCCTATAGACATTTTATTACAACAAAATTCCTTATTTATATTTAACGTGCTTATCTAAACCTTTGGGAAAAGACCATGATTTGGCTTTTATTTGTATTATCAAATTGCCGTTCCAGGCTTCTAGATTACAATAATGAGCTGACATATATGCCCAATTTTGTTCACTCCCTATTCCACTAAAATAATGGATTGAAAGGACAGAAAAAGAAAATAGCCATAAAACATTAGAAGTTGGAAAGCAGGCAGCCCTAAATCTTAGCAAAACTGATGAAGTTAAATCCCAACCCAGCAATGGGCAAAGCTAAAAACCAATCTATTTACAACACAGAATCTTTAAAAGGCACAAAAACTGATAGCATCGGTTACCTCTATAACCAGGGTGGACAGAACTAAAATGAGGACCAGGTTGAAAGATGTTTGGGACTGTAGGCCCCATGATCCCTTCTACTCCACACTGACCTTCCCCAACTGCAGCAGAGATTTGAGTTCTATTTCCTGGAAAGGATAAAACACAGTGTCAGGACAGAGGATATCAGGCCCATTCAAGGGCAAGAATACTGTACTGAAAACAAAAATGAAAGGACCAAATACAAAACTGAATGCTGAATGCAGAAACCACCAATTTTCTTCTCTTGCATACTCCTACAGTGCTGTCAAACCAGATCTTTACCTGAAAGCAGGCAATTGGAAGACTCTTTCCCAGGAAATCTACAAACTGTAAAGGACATAATTTAATGATAATGATGCAGATAGGGGTTTCTCCCCAAAAGCCCACCCAGATAATCCTAGAGTGAAGCTCAAAATTGAAAACAGCAACCCATAGATTAGAGTTTCAAATGAGATTTTTACTTTAAAAAAATGTTTATTTTGAAAGAGAGTGAGCAAGTGAGGGTTTGCAGAAAGAGAGGGAGAGAGATAATTCCAAGCAGGCTCCATACTGTCACACAGAGCCTGATGCAGGGCTTGATCCCACAAACTGTGAGATCATGACCTGAGCCGAAATCAAGAGTCGGACACTTAACCGACTGAGCCACCCAGAGGCCCCTCAAATGAGCTTTTTAGTCTTCCATTTTCAAAATAAGTAAACAGTGAAAGACTGGAAGATTTGAGGAGAGACTATAATGGAGGATAGAGGCTGAAAAAAATAGGAAAAAAATTCAAGGAAACAAACTATGCAAGAATTTGAGAAGTCAGTAAAAGAACTATCATTAGTATCCCCCATAGGATAAGAGAACATGTTACGTTCATAAATTAAGAACAAAATACTATAGAAAAAGGAACATTCAGAGTACAAAAACAAACTCTTGAAAATTAAAAACATGGCTTCCTATACAAAAAACTCAGCAGAAAGTTTGGATGACAAAGGTGAGACAATCTCCCAGATGTGAGTGTAAAAGACAATAATATGGAAAATAGGAAAGAAAAAGAAATGAGAATTTCTGGAAGACTGGTCCAGAAGATCCAACATTCTACTAATAGTAGTTCCAGAAAGAAAGTATAGAAAAAATAGAGGGCAGGATCAATGAAATAATTTAAGATAATTTTAGATCTCAATGATATTAGTTACCAGTTAAAAAAGATCCATTAATATGCTGATTAGAATGGATGAAAATAGATTCATACCAAGGCATATCATTGTGATATTTCAGAATTCTGAGGACAAATAGATAATTCTACAAACAAAAAGAGAAAAGTAAAGAGAAAGAGAGAGATACATAGAGAAATTGCCGAGTCATAGAGAAAGAAAGTAGATTAGTGGTACCTGGAGCTGGGAATCGGAACTAAGGTTAAGTGTTACCAAGCATGAAGAATCTTATAAGTGTGATGGTAATGTTCTAAAACTGGATTGCGGTGATGGTTTCAAAACTCAGTAAATTTCTTAAGAATCATTTAATTGTACACTTAAACTGAGCGGCTTTTATAAAATGTAATTATTCTTCAATAAAGCTATTTTAAAAATGTACCCATAAAAAAGATACATAGGGAAATAGAGAGAAGTAGAGATAGATTTGTAGAAAGTAAAATCACATTATACAAATATATAAAAGTTTAGAATTGGAATGCTTTTGTTTCTTACAAACAACACTAAAAGCAAGAAGATAGTGTTAAAATTCCTTCAAATTCTGAAAGAAAATTCTCTCTCATATAAAATTCTATAGGCAGCCAAACTCTCAAGTATAAAGCTAGAACAAAAATTGTTTCAAACATGCAAAATCTCAAACAATTTACATCCTATGCACTTGTTCTTAAGAAGCTGAGGGAGGATGTCTGCATAAAAACAATAAAGTAAATCAATAAGAAGGAAAATTTAGGATACAGGAAACAGTACCTTCACCATAGGAGACAACCTAAAGAGATCCTTGTGGATAAGATGAAGAGAGATCCCAGGACAACCGCTTTATGCAACACACATAGAAAGCATTAAGACCAGATTGAATCAGTGTGATTCAGAAAGCAGAAATACTGAGAAATACTGAGGGAAGCCATGACCAAGATCTCTGGTCCATTATACTTATTTTTTTAATGTTTATTTATCTTTGAGGAGACACACATACACAGAGTGTGAGTGGGGGAGGGGCAAATAGAGAGGGAGACACAGAATCTGAAGCAGGATCCAGGCTCTGAGCTGTCAGCACAGAGTCCAACGCGGGGCCCAAACTGACAAATGGTGAAATCATGACCTGAGCCGAAGTTGGACACTTAGTCGACTGAGCCACCCAGGCACCCCCATTATACTTAATTTTAACCAGAAGACATAGCCTGCTGTAGTTTGCTTAGATTCTATGTCTACTTCACTTATCTTAACAGAGTGATGATGAAATTTTGCTCCCCAAGTACCTCCAAATCAATGTTCCCTTTCAGGAGTTAACTAAGAACACTTATTTAATCCCTTAGAATTATTTTGCTTTGATCTATATCTGAAACTAGTGATAGACCATATTGTGCTTAACATCAGAAAATATATAGTATAGCCTGCTTCCTCTAGCCATATTTATGCTGGATGTACTTTACTTGGCCTATACAATAGCACTTCCAAATACTCTGAGGTAAACCCTGACAATTTTCCAGTTTCCACCTATGATCTTACCCACTAACATTTCAGGAAAGATTATGACCTAGAAACTATTCAGCTAATAGGCTTCTGGTAACCTTGATCTAATAAGGGCAATATTGTCCTCTACATGGCTAAGTTTGTGCTTAGTACTCAGTTAAAAGACAAAAACAGGGGTGCCTGGGTGACTCAGTCAGTTAAGTGTCCAACTCTGGATTCGGCTCAGGTCATGGTCTTGTGGTTTGTGAGATAGAGCCCCCACCTTGGGTTCTGCACTGACAGCACAGAGCCTGCTTGAGATTTTTTTTTTTATCTCTCTTTCTCTTCCTCTCTCTCTCCCTCTCTGACTCTCCCCTGTGCTCTCTTTCTCTCTCAAAATAAATAAACTTTTAAAAAGATAAAACAAAAGTACTGTATACAGTATACTCCTACCCAATAAATTGTTTATATATACATTACATAGGTGGTAAGCCTTGGGAATAAAGGAAGGAATTAATGGCACTGAAGTCAGAATAGGGGTTGCTTCTAAGTCAGGAAGAAAGGGAATGCAATTAGGAAGGGACATGTAGGGGTTTGCCAGTATGCTGGTAATGTTCTATTTTGTTGCACGGATGATGAGTGCACATGTGTTTATTCGTTATCATTTTTTAAACTACTCTTATGTGTCTTATATACTTGGCTGTACATATAATGTTTCATGTTAAAATAATTTAACTGCAGTTTCAGATGTCCTCTATTATCATGCCCATTGGGATATTTTTATATAAAATTCTATTAGGAACACCTGAACAAACTTAGCTTAAGTGATAAAAGTTTAATTATCTCACATAACAAGAATTCTAGAAGTAGGAGTCTTCAGAGTTATTATATACTACCTCATCATCAAGGAATTAGTCCCTTCCCACTTTTATTTTGCTTTTGTCCTTAATATGCTGATATCCTTCCTCTCTCTTCTTGGTCACAAGAAGGCTGCTTTTGCTCCCAAGCATTGTGATTCCACATAACAGATTTCCCAGAACAAAAAAAAAAAAAAAAAAAAAAAAAAAAAAAAAAAAAGGAGCCAGGACAAAAAAGTCCTTCTAAATTAAGAAAACAAGTCCATTTACGGTGGCATCAAAAATAATACAATAGTTAGAGATAAATTGAATCAAGGAGGTGAAAGATTGATACCCTGGAAACTACAAAACATCACTGAAAGATATTAAAGACATTAATAAATAGAAAGATATCCTGTGTTCATGATTGGAAGACTTAATATAGTTAAATGTCAATACTACACAAAGTTATCTATAGATTCAATGAAATCCTTATTAAATCTCCAAGACTTTTTTTTTCAGAAAGAAAAATTCATACTCAAATTTATATAGAATATCAAGAAACCCAGAAGAGTTAAAAAAAATCTTTAAAAGATTGAAGGTGAAGGACACACAATTTCTGATTATAAAACCTACTACAAAACTATAGTAATCAAAAAGGTGTGATACTGGCATGAAGACAGACATATAGACAAATGGAATAGAATAGAAATGGAATAGAATAGAGAGCCAGAAATAAATACTCACATATACGGTCAAATGATCTTTGACAAGGATGCCAAGAACATTCAATGGGAGCAAAGATAGTCTTTTCAACAAATGGTGCTGGTAAAACAAATATTGGCATGCAAAAGAATGAAGTTAGACCTTTACCTTACACTATATACAAAAATTAATTCAAAATAGATAAAAAAAATTTAAAAGACTTAAAAGTTAAATGATAAAACTCTTAGAAGGAATCAAAGGGGAAATTTTCATGACATTGATTTGGCAATAATTTCTTGGACATGACGTCAAAAACACAGGAAACAAAAGAAAACATAAATAAATTGGACTTGATGAAAATTAAAACATATTTGTGCATCAAAGGACATTGTAAACACAGAGAAAAGACAACCTAAAGAATGGGAGAAAATATTTGCAAGCCACATATCTGATAAGGGATTCATATCCAGAATATATAAAGAATTTCCAAAGATCAAAAACAATCCAATAGAAACAAGGGCAAAGAATATATACAAATGGGAAATATGCACATGGATATATGCCATCATCACAAAGCATTAGGGATATGCAGATCCAGACCACAATGACTACCACTTAATGCCCATTAGAATGGTATTTATTTATTTATAATTTTAAAGTTTATTTATTTATTTTGAGAGAGACAGAGAGAGAGAGCATAAACAGGGGAGGGGCAGAGAGAGAGGGAGAGAGAATCCCAAGCAGGCTCTGCACTGTCAGTGCACAGTGCACAGCCCAACACGGGGCTTGAACTCACGAACTATGAGATCATGACCTAAGCCAAAACCAAGAGTGGGATGCTTAACAGACTGAGCCACCCAGGATCCCTGCTATTATTTGTTTATTTATTTTAAAAAGAAGCGTTGGTGAGGAGGTGGGAAAACTGGAACCCCTTAGCATTGCTGGTGGAATTATAAAGTGCTGAAGCTGCTATGGAAAACAGTATAGCAGTTCCTAAAAATATTAAACACAAAACTACCATATGATCCAGCAATTTCACTTTGTAGTGTATTTCAAAAGAATTGAGGAGTACCTGAGTGGCTCAGTCTGGTAAGCATCTGACTCTTACCTCTGCTTAGGTCATGATCTCATGATTCATGAGATCAAACCCCGTGTTGGGCTATATGCTGACAGCACAGAGCCTGCTTGGGAGTCTCTCTCTCTCTCTCTCTCTCTCTCTCTCTCTCTCCCCCTCTCTCTCTCTGTCTCTCTGTCTGTCTCTCTCTCTCTGCTCCTCCCCCGTTTGTGCTATCTCTTTCTCTCTCAAAATAAGTAAATAAACATTAAGTAAACACAGAATTGAATGAAAGGACTCAGATATTTTTCAATGTTCATAATAGCATCATAATTAACAATATCCAAAAAGTGGAAAGAACCCAATTGTTTGTTGATGCATATATGGACAACCCAAATGTGGTGTATATGCCCAACATAATATTACTTAGCTTTAAAAATGAATAAAATTATGACACATGTTATATCATAGATGAATCTGAAAGATATTATGCCAAGTAGAATAAGCCAAATACACAAAAATCAAGCATTATATGATTTAATTTGTATAAGATACCTAGAATAGTAAAATTCATAGATACAAAAAGTAGAATAATGGTTATCAGCTCTCTATGAGGGTGGAATGTGGATATATTGCTTAATAGGTACAAAGTTTCAGTTTTGGATGATGAAAAATTTTGGAAATGGATAGTGGAAATGGTTGCATGATTTTGTGAGTGTACTTAATGACACTGGATTGTACGCTTAAAATGCAACTTAAGAAATTTTAGGGTGCCTCATTTGTTTGAGCATATGTCTTTTTATTTCGGCTCAGGTCATGATCCTGGGGTTGTGGGACCAAGCCCTGTGTTGGGCTTCACACTGAGCATGGAGCCTGCTTAAGATTCTCTCTCTCTCCCTCTGCTCCTCTCCCCTGATCACATATTCCCTCTCTCTCTCTCTCTGTCTAAAAATGCATCTTATTCTGTTATCTCTTTTATTAATGAGGAAATTCCCCAGCAGATTCCATTTACTATTTATTGGCAAAAAATTTTACACCATTCTTATATCAATCTGGCAAATAGAAACAGGTCTGACATGACTGGTTCTAACTAGAGGTTCTCAAATCTATTATACCCAATGCTTTTATTTATTAAAATATTTTAAATTTAGGGGTTCGTGGGTGGCTCAGTAGGTTGGGCATCTGACTTTGGCTCAGGTCATGATCTCGCAGCCCGTGAGTTTGAGCCCCATGTCGGGCTTTGTGCTGACCGCTCAGAGCCTGGAGTCTGCTTCAGATTCTGTGTCTCCCTCTCTCTCTGCCCCTCCCTCTCTCTCTCTCTCTCTCAAAAATAAATAAACACAAATTTTTAAAAAATTTAAAAATATTTTAAATTTATTTTAGAACTGATTATATATATATATATATATATATATATATATATATAATTGACATATAACTGTTAGTTTTAGGTACATAACACAATGATTTGATATATGTATATATTGCAAAGTGATTACTATAACAAGTTTAGTTAGTATTCATCACCACACATAGTGACACATTTTTGGTGTGATGAGATTTAAGCTAATGTTCTCTTAGCAACTTTCAAATGTCCAATACAGTATTTTTGACAATACCCATAATGCTGTACATTACATCCCCAGGACTTATTCATCTTATAACTGGGAGTTTGTACTCTTTGGCCATATTCACCCATTTCACCCACTGCCCCCCACCTCTGCCTCTGGCAACCACCAATCTGTTCTCTGTATCTATGTATTTTCTTTCTTTCTTCTTCTTTTTTCTTGATTCTACATATAAATGAGATCATATAATGATTGTTGTCTTCTGACCTATTTCACTTAACATAATACTCTCAGTTCCATTCATGTTGCTGAAAATGGCAAGATTTCTTTTTTTGTAGCTGAATAATAATTATATATATACATATAAATATATACATACATTTGAATAATAATTATATATACATATAAATATATACACACATTCTTTATCTATTAAGTCATTGATGGACATGTAGGATGTTTCTATGTCTTGGTTATTGTAATAAATATGAAGATAAATCTTTTTGAGATAGTGATTTTGTTTCCTTTGGATAAATAATCAGAAGTGGAATTGCTGGATCATATGGTAGTTCTATTTTTATTTTTTTGAGGAATCCCCATGCTTTTTTCCATAGTTGTTGCACCAATTTACATTCTTACCCATAGTGCATAAGGGTTCCTTTTCTCCACATCCTAACCATCACTTGTCATTTCTTTGTCCTTTTGATAATATACATTCTAACAAGTGTGAGGTATAAGATGCATCTCCCGGTTTTGATTTGCATTTCATTGATGACTAATAATGTTGAGCTAATAATGTTTCTTGTTGTATATCTGTTGACCTTTCATGTGAATTTGGTAAATGTTTATCCAGATCCAGATCCTCTGCCCGTTTTTAATTGAATTATTATATTCTATCAAGTTATATAGGTTAATTAATATTATGGATATTAATCAATTATCACATATATAATTTGCATATATATTCTCCCATTCAATAGGTTGCTTTTTCATTTTGTTGATGGTTTCCTTTGTTGTGTAGAAGCTTTTTAGTTTGATGTAGTCCTACTTGTTTATTTTGTTTTTGTTGTATTTGCTTTTGATGTCAAATAAAAAGTATCATTGCCAAGATCAATGTCAAGAAGTTTACTTTCTTTATTATCTTCTAAGAATTTTATAGTTTCAGGAGTTACATTCAAGTCTTTAATTTATTTTGAGTTGAATTTATAAGTGGTGTAAGACAGTGGTCTAGTTTCATTTTTTCATATACAGCTGTCCAGTTTTCTCAAACATTTATTGAAGAGACTGTCCTTCTCCGTTATATATTCTTTGCTCTTCTGTTGTAAATTAATTGATATGTGTGGGTTTATTTTGGGGCTCTCTATTCTGTTCCATTGATCTATGTGCCTATTTTTACATAAATACTCTGGGTTTTGATTATTTTAGTTTTGTAATATAGTTTGAAATCAGAAAGTGTGATGCTTCTAGCTTTCTTCTACCTCATTTGCTTTGGCTATTTGGGGGCTTTTATAATTCCATACAAATTTTAGAGGTGTTTGTTCTATATCTGTGTGGAAAATGCCATTGGAATTTTTATATGGATTGCAATGAATCTTTAGGTTGCTTTTAATAGTATGGGAAATTTAACAATATTAATTCTTCCAATCTGAGAACAGAATGTCTTTCCATTTATTCATGTCTTTTTAAAATTTCTTTTATGAATGTCATAGTTTTCAGTGTATAGGTCTTTCACCTCCTTGGTTAAATTTATTCCTAGGTATTTTTATGCACTGTAAATGTGATTATTTTTAAAATTTCTCTTTCTGATAACTCCTTAATAGTGTATAGAAACACAACTAATTTTTGTATATTAATTTTGTATCTTGAAATTTTACTAATTTGCTTAGTTTTAACAGTCTTTTGGTGAAGTCTTTATGTTTTTCTGTATAATACCACACCATCTGCAGATAGAGACAGTTCGACTTCCTTTGTTCCAATTAGGATGCATTGTATTTCTTTGTCTTGCCTAATTGTTCTGGCTAAGATTTCTGGTAGTACATTAAATAAAAGTAGCTAGAGTGGGCATCCTTTTCTTGTTCTTTATCTTAAAGGAAGAGCTTTCTGTTTTTCACTATTAAGTGTTCTTACAAAAGAACACTTATGTAATCCTTTGGTTAAGTGTCCACCTAATCATATATTTAACAGGATGTAATACAAGAGGATTTTTAGAATTATAAAATATTAAAGCTGTAATATACCTTAAAGGTCATATAGTCAAGTTTCCTCTATTTCATATGAGGAAAATAAAGTATATAAACTAATATAATTATAAAGTTAATTTACTTTAATACACCAAGACATGACAGGAATCTAGTCCTTCTGTTTTGGAAGCTAGTGTCTTTTACATGGCACCATACTGTTACTGTGCTCATGGTTTTCACACCCATGATTGCACATGAAAGATGAGTGTGCACAAATGTGTGCATGCACGTGCATGTGCACACATACACACACATCCACACCAAACACTATCTGAAAAACATTAGCTTTCTTAGGGAGGTGAGGAAGGTAAACAGGCAAAATAGTAACCTATTTTAATTTTTTCTGTTAACAGATATTTTTAGTTCAAGATTTTTTGTATTTATTAAATTTTCACATTCTGCTACAAAATGCTTACACATTAGTAGAGAAGATCTAAAATATTGACGCATTATAGATTATCATTGGAGCAGTGAACTTATACAAGTGGACAGAAACTTGAGTGTTTGAGAACTTGGTGGGCTCCTGTAGGAGGCTGGCTAAAACCAGTGAGGGTCGGAATTGTGTTGGCTGGAAGAACTACACCACTTTCTGAGGTGTTTCCGAAAAAGTTATTTGGTATTCAAAAGGAATAGGAAACCTTTGGAGGTTGTGACTTAAGCAATCCTCACTACCAGGAGGTTAAATCTTCTGTGCAGTGTACAGTACTAAACAATTGCTGGTAGTCATCTTATTCAGAATTCAATTACCTATTGTGAGCACAACTGACATCCAAAGGCCAGTCTATACATATTAGGCCTCCTTTATAATGAGTGTGGGTGGTGGGGTAATATGTTGGAAACATTCAGACAGGAGATACACAGAATACCAGTTTCCAATGCACCACATCTAAAGAGAGGCAAGATGTGCTAGGTAGGATAATAGACAAAAAAAAAAAAAAAAAAAAAAAAAGAAATGTGGAGGGAGATAAAGGGTAAATCGCAGCCTAATGACATGCTTGCTTAAAGGAAGGAAAGAGTGTTTTAGCTCATGGTCAAACCTTGCCTTACCTTGTCTCACTTCTTTATTTACTGATTTTATTTCCTTTCTTACCTGGACTTTCATATTTGAAGACACTTCCTGGCAATGACCTCTGATTTGCCACCCTAGCAGCACTACCTTAAACAGTACCTTTTCTCCGACTCCATCACTCTTATACCATCAATATGCTAAGTTTCTTCTTGCTTTTTGGGTAGGGCAAGTAAACTTAGGGAAACATGCAGATACTAAAGGAGTCACTAGAGTGCGGAATGGGAAATCTAGCAAAGAAGGTCCTGGAAGAACACATAAGTTGAAGCAAGACCACCAGATCTTTCCTCTGAGTAGATTAAAATAACCCAATATACACTGGAAAATGAAATTGAATTTAAAAAGGCATTTTCTGTGATATTTTTTGTTGCTTTAAGGACTAACATGGGAGCCAGACTCAAGGTTGTAAGGCAATTATAGATGAAGCAAGTCAAAAACAAACAAAACCCATTTAGTCCAAGGGCATCATTTTATGGATGTGATTTTTTATGTTCTTGCTTCCAAAGTTATCGACATAAATAATTAGGGTAGTCATTCATTGTTGACATTATTTCTTCTGTTTCATTTTGCCCTTCTAGTCAACCTTCAACCCAGCATAAGACACTTAAGTTACTTGCAATCTCTTTCCTAGACTTTGAAGTTGTGGCAAGCAAAAAGCAAACACAAAAACTTGCAGTAACTCAACTTAGTATTTCTGTTATGATTTGAGAAATTATATTAGTGTCTTGGAATAGCAGGATTAGAAGAGGTCTTGGATATTATCTAGCCCAGTGGTCCTTAAAATGTCATCTACAAACTCCTGGAGATTCTCAAGATCCTTTTTAAGGGGGTATGTGCCATTGATCTATGTGTCTGTTTTTGTGCCAGTACCATACTGTCTTGATGGTTACAGCTTTGTAGTACAGCTTGAAGTTCAGGATTGTGATCCCTCCAGCTTTGTTTTTCTTTTTCAACATTACTTTGGCTATTCAGGGTCTTTTCTTCTTCCATACAAATTTTAGAATGGTTTTTCTACCTATGTGAAGAATGTTGGTATAATTTTGATAGGGATTGCATTGAATGTGTATATTGCTTTGGGTAGTATAGACATTTTAACAATATTTGTTCTTCTAATCCATGAACATGGAATATTTTTCCATTTCTTTCTGTCTTCTTCAATTTCTTTCATAAGCATTCTATAGTTTTCAGAGTACAGACCATTCATCTTTTTAGTTAGGTTTATTCCTAGGTATCTTGTGGTTTTTGGTATAATTGTAAATGGGATTCATTCCTTGATTTCTCTTTTTGCTGCTTCATTATTGGTGCATAGAAATGCAACAGATTTCTGTATATTGATTATATCCCGAGACTCTGACAAATTCATATATCAGTTCTAGCAGTTTTTTGGTGGAGTCATTGGGTTTTCCAATTCGAGTATCATGTCCTCTGCGAAAAGTGAAAGTTTGATTTCCTCCTTGCTGATTTGGATGCCTTTTATTCCTTTGTGTTGTTTGACTGCTGAGGCTAGGACTTCCAGTACTATGTTGAACAACAGTGGTGAAAGTCGATACCCCTGATGTGTTCCTGACCTGAGGGGGAAAGCTCTCACTTTTTCCCCATTGAGGATGATATTAGCTGTGGGCCTTTCATATATGGCCTTTATGATATTGAGGTATGTTCCTTCTATCCTGACTTTCTTGAAGGTTTTTATCAAGGAAGTATGCTCTATTTTATCAAATGCTTTTTCTTCATCTATTGGGAGAATCATATGGTTCTTATCCTTTCTTTGAATAATCTGGTATATCACACTGATTGATTTGTGAATATTTAACCAGCCCTGCATACCAGGAATAAATCCCACTTGATCATGGTGAATAATTCTTTTAATTGAATTTACATTTGAATTTGATTTGCTAAGATCCACTTGAGAATTATTGCATCCAGTTTAATTGGGAATATAGTCCTGTAGTACTCCTTTTTAGTGAAGTCTTTGTCTGGTTTTGGAATCAAGGTAATACCAGCTTCATAGAATGAATTTGGAAGCTTTTATTCCATTTCTATTTTTGGAACACTTTGAGAAGAATAGGTATTAACTCTTTAAATATCTGGTAGAATTCCCCTGGGAAGCCATCTGGCCCTGAACTCTTGTTTTTTGGAAGATTTTTGATAAATGATTTAATTTCATTCCTGGTTATAGGCCTATGTAAATTTTCTACTTCTTGTTTGACTTTTGGTAGTTTGTGAGTTTCTAGAAATTTTGATGTTTCTTCCAGATTACTCAGTTTGTTGGCATACATGTTTCCATAGTGTTCTTTTATACTTGTTTTTATTTATGTGGTGTTGGTTGTGATATCTCCTCTTTCATTCATTAAAAAATTTTTAAGTATTTATTTATTTTTTTAAGAGAGAGAGACAGAGTAGGAGCAGGGGAGGGGCAGAGAGAGAGAGAGAGAGAGAGAGAGAGAGAGAGAGAAAGAGAGAGAGAAAGAGAGAGACACCAATTCTGAAGCAGGCTCCAGGCTCTAAGCTGTCAGCATAGAGCCTAACACAGGGCTAGAACCACAAATCCTGAGATCATGACCTGAGCCAAAGTTGGACACTTAAATGACTGAGCCACCAGGTTCCCCAATTTATAATTTTATCTAATTGGGTCCTTTCTATTTTCTTTTTGATAAGTCTGGGTAGGGAGTTATCCATTTCATTTATTCTTCCAAAGAACCATCATTTAGTTTCATTGATCAGTTATATTGCTTCCCCCCCCCCCCAATATCTTCTATTTCTGCTGTAATCTTTCTTATTTCCCTTCTTCTGCTGGCTTTAGGCTTTTTTTGCTGCTCCTTTTTTAGCTCCTTTAGGTATAAAGTTAGGTTGTGTATTTGGGACCTTTCTTGCTTTTGAGACAGGCCAGAATTTGCAATGTACTTTCCTCTTAAGATTGCTTTTGTTGCATTCCAAAAGATTTGACCGGTCATGTTTTCATTTTAATTTGCTTCCATGTATTTTTTTTTTATTTCTTCTGTAATTTCCTGGTTAGCCCATTCATTCTTTAGTGGGATATTCTTTAACCTTCATGTATTTGAGGACTTTCCAAATTTTTGTGGTTGATTTCAAGTTTCATATCATTGTGATCTGATAATATGAATGGTATGATGTCAATATTTTTGTACCTGTTGAGGGCTGATTCATGACCCAGTAGGTGATCTATTCTGGAGAATGTTCCATGGGCACTCAAGAAGAATGTATTCTTCTGCTTTGGGATGAAATGTTCTGAATATACCTGTTAAGTCCATTTGGTCCAGTGTGTCATTCAAAGCCATTTTTTCCTTGTTGATTTCCTGCAAAGATGATCTGTCCATTGTTGTAAATAGGGTATTAAAGTCTCCTTCTCTTATGGTATTATTATCATTGAGTTTCTTTATGTTTGGGAATGATTTATATATTTGGGTATCCAAGTTTGGGGTGTAAATATTTACAACAGTTAGAGCTTCTTGATGGATATAGCCCTTAATTATGATATAATGTCCATTTTCATCTCTTGTTATAGTCTTTGTTTTAAAATCTAGTTTGTTTGATATAAGGATGGTTACTCTGGCTTTCTTTTGATGTATGTATGCTTTTTAACTAGGTATGCTTTGAATTGTTTATTGAAGTAAACCTGAAAAAAAAGTGTGGGGAAGACTAATCCCCCCAAAAAGAGAAAAGCAAAGGGAACTAAAAAAACAGAGAATCAAAAACTATGAGGGTGATTCCAACAAAAAGGAAAGGAGAAAAGAAGGAAAAATAAAAGAATAAAAATGACTGAACCACAAAAAACGAGCAAAGGAAATGAAAGAAGAAAAAAAAAAAAACACAATAAGAATCCATGAGCCTGATTCCAAAAGTAAAAAAAGAGAAAGAACTGCAGGTGTCCTTTTGAAGCACTAGATTTTCAGTGCACTTGGTGCATGCGGGGTGCTGGCTGTGCTTGTCTTGTGGAGGAAAGGCCCGCTGCATTGGCCCAGAGTCAGTCTTGCCCCAGTAAATAAACATTTGCAAGGCACGCGGGGTGGGGGTTTGGTGTCCTGTCTCCAGTGGGGGCAGCTGTGATGCTTTCAGAAATTCCACCATGTTGGTTTTGGGGGGAAAATGATGCCACCCCAATCTTTCATCTCCAGACCAGGGATCTCACATCCCATGCTGTTCAGGCAGCCCTCAAAGAATAGTGAGGACAGTCAGCTTGTCATGGGCCACAACTCTCCTGCGTTTTCTCTTTGGCGTGCTGCTGGGATTCAAAATGCAAAGTCTTAGAGGAGCCAGCATAGTGCACATCTACTCCCTAGTCTGGAGTAGAGCCTCTCCCCACTGCTGATAAATCGCCTTTGGCTGGCACCTGCAGGGTCTTTTGTCCTTGGGGAGGCAATAAACCCTCTTCCAAAAGTGCTCCAGGAAGGGAAATGTTCTCTCCCAGTGTACTCCATGTATCCCTACACCATGCTCTGTGCTCTGGGGTCAGCTCCTCCTCGCCAGGATCTTGGGCTACAGCTCCACTCCAGAGAAAGTTGCACACTTCCAGAATCTCAGAGTTTGAGTTCCAAACACTGTTGAAAACAAACAGACAGACAAACAAACTGGGACACTTAGTACTTCCTGCTCCCAAGTCCGTGATCCAGAAAGGTTTTCTTCATGTGCTAACTAGATGATGAACTTTCACAACCCCTCTCTCTTTTTCTCCCTTTTGCCTCTCCATGTAAAGGGTTCCCTCTCTTCCATGGCACCGCCATTTTTGTCTCCCCCAATTCACTTGTATGTACCTTGCACTTGCCAAGCTGTCTCCCTCCAACTGTGGATCTGCCAATCTATAGATCAATTTCCTGGCGTTCCAAGTGATCTGACTTCAATACAGCTGTGTTTGGAGGGCAAGGAAAGCCCAGGGCCCCCCTACTTCTCTGCCATCTTAACTCATCCAAGTTCTCTAAGTCTTGTATTGTGATCTTTTGACTTTGTTTCCTTTTTTAAGCTTCATTATTTTCTGTAATTTTATCTTCTGTATAACTTCTCTGTTTCATCCATCCTTGCTGTAATGATACTCATTCAAAATTTACACATCAGCTATAGAATTTTTAATTTCAGCCTGACTAGAATTTAGTTCTTTTATCTCTTCAGAAAGGGATTTTCTGGGGCGCCTGGGTGGCGCAGTCGGTTGAGCGTCCGACTTCAGCCAGGTCACGATCTCGCGGTCCGTGAGTTCGAGCCCCGTGTCGGGCTCTGGGCTGATGGCTCAGAGCCTGGAGCCTGTTTCCGATTCTGTGTCTCCCTCTCTCTCTGCCCTTCCCCAGTTCATGCTCTGTCTCTCTCTGTCCCAAAAATAAATAAACGTTGAAAAAAAAATTAAAAAAAAAAAAAAGGGATTTTCTGGTGTCTTCTTTTTTTTTTTTTTAATTCCCAGCTAGTATTCTTATAATCATGATTTTAAGTTCTAGTTGAGACATCTTAATTGTATCTGTTGACTAAATTCCTAGCTGTCATTTCTTTCTGCTATTTTTTTGGGGGGTTAATTCTTCCATCTTGTCATTTTGGGGGGAAATAAAACAAATTTAAATTAAATTTAAAATTAAAGAAATTAAAAACAAAACTAACAATATCAAATAAAGGAAGCTAAATCCAAGGTGCTTCAGTCTGCTTGTTATGACAAGCTTGATAAAAAAAACAGAAAAGAAAAAAAAAGTTAAAAAAGGTAATTACCAATTTTTTAAATTAAATAAATAAAATAGAATAAAATAAAGAAAATGAAGTAGAATAAAAAGTTTGATTTTTCTGTATTCAAGAAGGAAAAAGAAAAGAAGAAAAAAAAAACATAAAAACAGAAGCAAGGAAAACGAACAAATAAATGAACAAGCAAACAAAATGGAACCCAAATGAAGCTAGATACAGTTTCCCCTAGAACGGAGACTTTGAAGCACACTATGATCTGTAGACTGAGAGGGTGGAAGGAATTTGTTCTGGTCTTCTGGGAAATGTGCCTGGAGTATGCAGGTGTGTGGGTCTTGGTGTCAGGGTTCCATTCTCCACTTGGTGGTGCTGCTTAGCTCTCCAGGGTAGATCAGTGAGAGTGGGCTAGAGGTGAAAATTTTTTCCCCCACCGCCCACCCCCCGCCCCGTTCTCTAATCTCTAGGGTGGGAATTATGTGCCCTAACAGATAAGTGATCAATCGCCCTTCCTGTGTCTCAGGTTTCTGTCCACTCCCTACCTTCACCTTGTGTGTCCATGCTGTCTACCTGCCAGGTGGTGCCTCCCTCCAGAGTTTTATTATAGATGGGGCTGTTTCAAAATTCCACACTTCAGAGACTGCCAGGGCTTGGACCTGAGCTGATCATCTGGAGTAAGGTCCTGACATGCAATGGCTGGGTACAAAGTCCCCAAAAATGTTACCATGACTAGGCAGCAGCACAGGCTCAGAGTTTATGGTAAATGGCAACACAGAGCCAAGTTTTGCTTCAGCTGGCATCTTTGTTCCCAAATTGGTAAACACAGTTCTCTGGGGCCAGCCAGGACTTCTGCCCACAGAGAGGCCATATTGCCTCTACCATATGCACTCCAAGCAGGGAAACTGCTTCTCCCCATAAAGAACATGGGCCCCTCAGACCATGTTGCACATTCCCGAGGATTCGCTTTACTTCCTTGATGGAGCACCGCCAGGCACTGAGCTCTGAAACTTCAGACTCTGCGTTTCACTGTTTATATAAAACTGGCTGTACTTAAAACCTCTCCTTTTTCTCTGCCAATGGTTTTTGGGAACAGATTTCTTGTTCAGTTCCCTGTGTTTTAACTCTTTCTCTTTCTCTCCAGCTACTGTCAGAAGGAGTGCTTTCCTTACATTTCTTGACTATCTGCACTATCTCCCCTTTTCTCATTCTCTCTCAGTCTTCTGTCAACAAAAATGGCTCTCTACCCTCAATGGCACCATGGCTTTTCTTTCCCCCAGTTCATTTGTCTGTACTGCATACCTGTCAAGATCTCTCATTCAAATTATGCAGATTATTGCATTAATCCTCAGATTAATTTCTTAAGTGTTCAAAATGGTTTGATGTTGATATATTTGTGTTTCAGGAATGAGACAAGTTCAGGGTCCCTATACTACTCCACCATCTTAACTCCTACCCAAAAATCAAAAGTTAAATTTTAAATGATGATTGTGGATATCACTGTATAACTTATTTAAGTAATCTGGATATATTCATAAGAATGATAAACTATTTTATCTAATATGCCAGCATAAACAATATACCAGAAGTAACAATATTCAAAATTGCTTAAAGTTGTTCATCACTTATTAGCTATTAAAATGTTCAGGGGTGCCTGGGTGGCTCAGTTGGTTAAGTGTCTGACTTCACCTCAGGTCCTGATCTTGTGGTTTGTGAGTTCAAGCCCCACGTCGGACTCTGTGCTGACAGCTCAGAGCTTGGAGTCTGCTTTGGATTCTGTGTCTCTCTCACTCTCTGCCACTCCCCCATTTGTTCTTTCTTTCTCTCTCAAAAATAAATAGACATTAAAAATAAAAATAAGATGTTTAAATATCAGTTTTTCAGCTTTATCTAGGTATAACTGACAGATAAAATTGTATATATTTAAAGTGCACATGTGCTGATTTGATTTTCCAAAGATGGTATACAGATGGACAACAGACACATGAAAAGCTGTTCAACATCATTGATCACCAGGGAAATACAAGTCAAATCTACAATGAGATATCACCTCAAACCTGTCAGAATGTCTAAAATCAACCACAGAAGAAACAGTAGGTGTTGGCAAGGATGTGGAGAAAGGGAAACCCTCTTGCACTTGTGGTGGGAATGCAAAGTGGTGCAGCCACTCTGGAAAGCAGTATGGGTGTTCCCCAAAAAGTTATAAATACAACTACTCTATGATGCAGCAATTGCACCACTGGGTACTTAGCCAAAGAATATAAAAATACTAATTCAAAGGGATACATGTGCCCAGATGTGTACAGCACCATTATCTACAATATCCAAAATATGGAAACATCCCAAGTAGCCATTGACTGATGAATGGACAAAGAAGATGTGGCATGTGTGTGTGTGTGTGTGTGTGTGTGTGTGTGTGTAATGGAATATTGGAATATTATCCAGCTATTATCTATCTATCTCTATCTCTATCTCTATCATCTCTATCTCTATCTCTAGAAAGAGAGAGAGAGAGAGAATATTGTGCTGAGCAAAATAAGTCAGTGAGAGAAAGACAAATACTATGTGATTGTACTTATATGTGGAATTTAAGAAACATAGCAAATAAGCAAAGGGAAAAAACACAGAGAGGGGACAAACCAAAAAGTAGAATCCTAACTATAGAGAACAAATTGATGGTTACCAGAGGGGAGGGGGTGGACGATGATGGGGATAAAGTAGTGCACTTTTCATAAAACTTTGAGAAGTGCTGCTTCTGTGAACATCTGCATTGCCCTCTCCAACTATTTCTTGCAGCAAATTAGGATCCAAACACAGAAAACCACACAATTTAGCAAGTGCTAAAATAAGCACTGGGTGTTGTATGGAAGTGTTGAATCACTATATGGTATGCCTGAAACATATACTACATTGTATATTAACTAACTGGAATTTAAATAAAAACTTAACAAAAATAAGTAGGTGGCTTAGTAAAGATTAACAGTGATGATGGTCATCCTTTATAAGTTTGATATTGTCATCCATACAAGTGAGAAGATGGATAATTAGATCACATTCACATTCAAAATAATGAAACACTTAGGAGCTTAATTAAAATAATAAAAAAGAAATTTTTGATTAGGTTCAAATACTTGTATTTTACGCTTTATAAAATACAACTTCTTAGCTATAAATCTAATTGCATTTTTTTCTTTACTTATTTATAAGTAAACCAAAATAAGACAAATGTAATATTTTTCAGATACTATGTTAGTGTAGAAATAGTTGATTGGTATTTTGTTTTTTGGTACTTTATGAAGATTTATAGCATTTAAGCCTATTTTACAGTGATTGAAATAACTAAATTGATCTATACTTCTACAATATTTTGATTGATATATGTTAAGCTTTCTAAATACTGCTTTTTAGAAAGGAATCTGTCAGAGAGATCATGAATAGAACAGTTATTCAACCATATCCTGAAATTTTAGGAGCAAGTCAGATAGAGTAAATGGATTAAGTTAAAGTTGGGAGAAAATCATGTATTCGGTATCCTAATATAGACCTTTCGGTCTCTGAGGTTGGATCTCTGGGTGTTGAAGATCTTGTCTGGGACACCTGCTAAATTGTGTGGTTTTCTGTGTTTAGATCCTAATTTCATGCAAGAGGTAGTTGGAGAGGGCAATGCAGATATTTACAGAAAAAGCATTTCTAAAAGTTTTATGAAAAGAAACTAACTCTTTAGAATTTAGTCAAAAGTTTTTCCAAAGGATAGATTTCTAAATTCCAAGCATAAACCCATTGAATTAGAATCCCTGGTAGCAGAATGGCAAATCTGCATTTTTAACATTGATATGTATGCACTTGAGTGCTTAAACAATGGCCTTCAAAATTTGTTCACATTACACTTAGAAGAGATATTGTTGCATATTTAATGTTTTCTTCAAAAAATTTAAGAATTTTTTTGGATATGTGAATGCTAAAGGTTTACTCTCAGAAAATATCAAGTATACAGTACAGTGTTATTAAATATAGTTTGATGATTGATGTGTTAATTAGCTTAATTGTGGTAAACATTTCACACTGTATATATCTATCAAATCATTTTGATGATTCTTTTGTTGTGCAGAAGCTTTGTTATATGATGTAGACTGATTTATTTATTTTTTATTTTGTTCCTTGAGTTTATGTGTGCCATCCCAAGATACATGTGAAGCAATTTCCCCCTACATCTCTTTCTAGAAGTTTCATGGTTTCAGGTCTTACTCTTAAGCTTTTTAATACATTTTGAGTTAATTTTTGTAAGTGATGTAAAATTGGGGTCTAGTTCATTCTTTTACATTTGAATATCCAATATACTTAGCACCACTTATTTTTATTTTTATTTTCCTAGCACCATTTATTAAAGAGACTGTCTTTTCTCTACTGAATACTCTCAGATCCCTTGCCAAATACTAGTTGACTGTATATGCTTGGATTTGTTTCTGGGTGCTGTATTCTGTTACACTGATCTTTTTATTTTTATACCAGTATTATACTGGTTTGATTACTATAGCTTCATAGTATACTCTGAAATCAGGAAGTATGATGTCTCCCTATTTGTTTTTTCTTCTTTTCTCAAGGTTGCTTTGGCTATTCTAGGTCTTTGTGGTTCCATTTAAACTTGAGGATTGTTTTTTCTACTTCTGTAAAAATGCCATTGGAATCTTGATAAGAATGGCATTAAATCTATAGAAGATTCTTGGTAGTATGGACATTTTAACAGTATTATTTCTTCTAATTCATGGAAACAGAATACCTTTTCTTTTTTTTTGTCTTTTTTAATTTGGTTCACCATTTTTTTGTCGTTTTTCAAGGAGAGATTTTTTTCACTTCCTTGGTTAATTTTATTTTCAAGTATTTTATTGTTTTTGATGCTATTGTGAATGGGATAATTTTCTTTATTCCTTTTTCAGGCAATTTTTTTTTTTGTGTGTAGAAATGCTACTGATTTTTGTATATTAATCTTGTATCCTGAAACTTTACTAAATTTGCTTATTGGTTCTAACAAGTTTTTGGTGAAGTCTTTAGAATTTTCTAAATGTAAAATTATGTCATCAGCAAATAGAAGCAATTTTACTTCCTCCTTTCCAGTTCTGATGCCTTTTATTAATTAATTAATTTATTTATTTTACTTTTTACATCCTTTCACTTTCAGTCTCTGTGTATTTTTAAAGGTGAAGTAATTCTCTTCTGGCAGCATATTGATGAATGTTGAACTTTTAAAAGATTTATTCAGTCATTGTATGTCTTTTAATTGGAGAATTTAATCTATGTTTCAAGTAATTTTTTTTGGTTTTGTTGTTTTAAGTTATTTTTTTTTTAATTTAAAGTTACTTAACATACAGTGTAGTCTTGGCTTCAGGAGTAGAATCCAGTGATTCATCTCTTACATATGACACCCAGTGTTCATACCCAAAAGTGCCCTCCTTAATGCCCATCACCCATTTAACCCATTCTCCCTACTTCCCGTCCAGTAACCCTCAATTTGTTCTCTGTATTTAAGAGTCTCTTATGGTTTGCCTCCCTCTATGTTTTTATCTTATTTTTCCTTCCCTTCCCCTATGTTCATCTATTGTGTTTCTCAAATTCCATTTATGAGTGAAATTGTATGATATCTGTATTTTTCTGATTGACTTATTTCACTTAGCATAATACACTCTAGCTCCATCCATGTTGTTGCAAATGGCAAGATTTCATTCTTTTTCATCTCCAAGTAGTATTCCATTGTATACACACACACACACACACACACACATATATATACATACCACATCTTTTTTATATTTTCATCGATTGATGGACATTTGGGCTCTTTCCATAATTTGGCTATTGTTGATAGCATGGCTATAAACATTGGGGTGAATGTGCCCCTTCAAATCCAGATGTCTAATGGACACATGAAGTAATTATTGATAAGTAAGAACTTACTATGTCATTTTGCTAATTGTTTTCTGGTTATTTTGTAGAATCATTGCTCCTTGTTTCTTCTGTTTTTTTTTTTTTTTATGTTTTGTTATCTTGTGGTAACGGTATGCTTTCACATATTTATCATGTTGATTTGTGTAAATAATACCAGTTTTTATTTTGTGGTTACACAAAAGTTATATGGATATTATATAAAACATATTAAAATTATACAACCTATTTTAAACTAACAACTTCAGCAGTACATTTTGAAGCATTGGGTACTAATTCTTTAGTCACTTGAAAATAGAGTAATTAAATAACATTACAATCTTTCTTGAGCCAAATATGACAGAATGGCTTCTTTATTTTGCTTGTCAATATTTTAACTTTAAAATCATTAATCCCAAAAGATATGAGCAGGTAATTCACAGAATAAAAATACAGCTTAGCTAACTTACAGATGCTATAGCTGGCTTGATGTTTCATCAAGCCCTGGGTCCCTAAACCACACCAGGCCCAAATGCTTTGAGGCACAGATTAAACACACACACACACACACACACACACACACACACAGTTTAAAAGAGCAACTAGCATATAAAAAAGCCAGACTTAGAACTCCGCCAAATGGTGAGGGAACTGCTGGAATATTTTCTGGGTAGAAAGGGCTGGTGGAATTGTTTTAAGCACTCCCTCCACCTTGAAAGTTCAGACAAGTGCAGGGTATGGGTACCCTACTGGACTGTCACCTCAGTAAGACACAAGCCCCTCACATACACCAGCCCTAGTCATCCCACTAAGGTGGCCACAGGGTGTTGCACACCAGGACACCCCTGGTTAGCACTCAATATAGCTTTAGATTTTGTGTCAATGTGACACAAAGTACCTCAGAACCCTCCAGGCCCACACTACTTTGGCTTCAGACATCTTGTTAGGGCACCCCCAGCCCAGAGTGCTTCAGGCTGACACATGCTTCAGATCCAGCCACCTGGCCAGGGTGCTTCATATACAAAGCATCCCAAAATCCTCCACCCATGCTGGAATCCCTTGCCTGTACTGTACCTTGGCTTTGGATTTAGCCAATCAGTTATGGTACCCCTGTGATGAGCACCCAGGACACCCTGGCTTGCACCTGCTCCAGCTTCAGTTCTCTTGCCAGGATAAACTCAGTGTGGACAAGCCCAACACCACACTGACCTGCACCCACTTTAGCTTTAGTTGTCCTACCAGGGCACCCCTTTATGGAGTGCCACAGGGCTGCTAGCCTGTACCCCACATTGTCTTCAGCCACACCTCCAGGGTTCTTCTCTGGGAAGAGTCCTGGAACATCCCAGTTTTGATGCATTTCAGCTTCAGCTACCCTGTCAAAGTGTCTACAGTGCATAGAACACTGGGGTCCCCCAGTTTGCATACATTTCAGCTATCCTGCAAGGGTACACTCTGTGCACAGAGCCCAGGGACCTACCAACCTTCAAATTCCCTCAGCTCCAACTACCCTGCCAGGGAACCCCTTGCATGGAGTGCCATGGGACACTTTGGCTTGCACTCACTTCAGCTTCAGCTGTCCTGCCAGGGTGCCTTCAGTGTGTAGAAATCCAAGACCTACTGCCTGCATTGACTTCAGCTTTAGGTGTCCTACCAGGGTGGATGCTGCACAGAGAAACCCAGGAACTCCTGGCCTACACCTGCCTCAGCTGCAGCCATGCTACCAAGGCACCTTTTTGCGGAGAGCCTCGGGACACCTCAGACTTCAGCTTAACCCCATTTCACACCCACTTCAGCTTTAGCTATTCTGGTAAGTTGCCCTTTGCTTGTAGAGCCTCAGGACACAAACTTGTACATAATTCAGTTTATGCTGTCCTTCCAGGGCATGTGCTACGTGGAGAGCCCAGGTACTACATGGACCTGTGCCCACTTCAGCTTTATCTGTCCTTCCATAGTCCCCATAGGGTGGAAAGAACTGGACCCCTTAGCTTGTGTGCACTCAGTTTCACCTGTCCTGTGCGGAGAGCCTCAAGACTGCCCCAGCCCAGGACCATGTCAGATCCAGCCATCACATCAGCACCAGCCACTGCTCTATCCACTCAACAAAAGTCATGAAACACACACAGTTACAGAGGGGATGACCATACACAAGACTTTTTTTATTATTATTTTTTAAATGTTTATTTATTTTTGAGAGAGAGACAGAATGCAAGTAGGGGAGGGGCATAAAGTGAGGGGGACACAGAATCTGAAGCAGGCTCCAGGCTCTGAGCTGCCAGCACAGAGCCCAACACGGGGCTCAAACTCACAAGCTGTGAGATTATGACCTGAGCTGAAGTCTGACGCTTAACTAATTGAGCCATCCAGGTGCCCCAAGAATTTTTGTTTGTTTGTTTAGGAGTACCTGCTTCACCTACCTAACGCATAGACACAAACACAAAAGGTCAAGCAAAATGGAGAGGCTGAGAAATATGCTCCTAAAAAAATAAAAGAGAACAAGAAAAAACCTCAAAAGAACTAAATGGAATGGAGATAAGCAATATGCCTGATCATTAGGCTAAAGGGAATAGTGGAAGAAGTCATTGAGACCTTCAATTAAGATACAGAAAATATTAAAAATGACCAACCACAGTTGAAAAATACAGTAACAGCCATGAAATATAGAATATAATATTACGACAGTAGATTAGTGAATGCAGAAGAATGTATCAGCCATCTGGAAGACAGGGTAATGGAACACAACCAAGTTGAATGGCAAAAAGAGAAAAAAATTTTAAAATGAGAACAAGTTAAGGGAATTCTTGGACAATGTCATGTGAACATTCGCATTATACAGGTCCCAGAAGAAGATAGAAAAAGGGGCCAAAATTTTTTTTGAAGAAATAATAGCTTGAAACTTTTCTAACCCAGGGAGAGAAATAGATATTTAATAGACATTTAAACTCATCAATCACAAAGAAAGGCATCAAGAGAAGAAAGGAATAGAGAAGTACTAAAACAATCAGAAAAAAATTTAAACGGCAGTACTTACCTATGAGTAATAACTTTAAATGTGAATGGCCTAAATACTCCAATCAAAAGACAAGTTAACTGTATGAGAGAAAAAAAAAGACCCAGCTATTTGCTACCTACAAGAGACTGACCTCAAACCTAAAGACACATACAGACAAAAAGTGAAAGTATGTGAAAAAATTTACCATAAAATGTAAGTAAAAAAAAAAAAGACCAGGGTTATAATACTTACATCATACAAAATGAACTTTAAAACAAAAACTGTAACAAGAGACAAAGAAGGCCACTGTTTAATAATAAAGAGAACACCCCAATAAGATGATAGAACAATTGTAAATATCTGTGCACCCAACATTGAAGTATCTAAATGCATAAAGCCAATATTGACATGCAGAAAGTAAGAAATTAATGGTAATAAAATAAAAGTAAGGACCTTAACACCCCACTTACATCAATGGATAGATCTATGTAGATAACCAACAAGGAAACAATCTTTAAATGACATATCAGACAAGGTAGACTTAACAAATATATACAAAATATTCCATCCAAAAACAACAGAATACTCCTTCTTTTCAAGTTCACATGAAATTTTCTCCAGAACATATCACATATTAGGCCCCTAAACAAGTATCAATAAATGTAAGTAGACTGAAGACATACCATGCATTTTTTCTCACCATAATTGTATAAATCTAAAAATCAATCACAAGAGAAAAACCTGGAAAAAAACAGAAACATGAGGAGGCTAAACAACATATTACAAACACCCAATAGGTCAACAAATCAAACAAGATATCAAAAAATACATGGAAGTAAGGGAAATGAAAACACAATGGTCAAAACTCTTTCGAATTCAGTAAAAGGTGTTCTAAGAAGTAAATATATAGCAACACAGTTTACCTCTAAAAATACAAAAACTCTCAAACAATCTGACGTTATGCTTCAAGGAACTAAAAAATACCAAGATGAGTAGAAAGAAGAAAATTATAAAGATTATAGCAAAAAAAAAAAGACATAGGAAAAAAAATAGAAAATACCAATTAAACCAAGAACTGGTTCTTTGAAAAGATAAACAAAATTGATTAATCCTACAGATCAATATCCCTAATGAACACAGATGCAAAAATCCTGAAAAATTAGCAAACTGCATTCAACAATACATTAAAAGTGTCATTCACCATGATCAGTTGAGATTTTATCCGAGGATGCAAGGATGGTCAATGTTCACAAATCAATCATTGGATTACCCACATGTACAAAATAAAAGATAAAAACTATATGATTATTTCAATAAATGTAGAAAATGCATTTGATAAAATCCAACACTTGTTCATGATAAAACTCTCAACAAAATGGGTTTAGAGGGAATAACCTCAACATAACAAAATCGATATATAAAACCCCAAAGCTAACATCATGCTCAATAGGGAAAAACTGAGAGCTTTTCCTCTAAGATCAGAAACAAGACAAGGATGCCCATTCTCTCCATTTTATTTAAGATAGTACTGGAAGTCCTAAGGAAAGCAGTCAGATAGGAAAAATAAAAAAAGTTGTCCATATTGGTAAGGGAAAAGTTAAAATGTCAACATTTCTGGATGATATGATACTATACATAGAAAATTCTGAAGATTCCACCAACAAACTACTAGAAGTAATAAATAAATTCAATACATTCAATACATTCAATATATAATTTTGCAGGATACAAAATTAATACCCAGAAATCCTTAATATTTCTATACACTAATGATAAAATAGCACAAAGCAAAATTAGGAAAATTATTCCATTTAGAATTGCACATACACGCACAAAATATCTAGGAATACTCTTAAGCAAGGAGGTGAAAAACCTATACACTGAAAACTGTAAAACAATAATAAAAAACTGAAGATAAAACAAATGTAAATATATTCAGTGCTCATGGATTGTAAGAACTAGTATTTTAAAATGTTTATAATACCTAAAGCAATCTAGAGATTTAATGAAATCCCGATCAAAATACTAACCCAATTTTCACAAAATTAGAACAAATAATAATAATTTTTTTTTTAATTTTTTTTCAACGTTTATTTATTTTTGGGACAGAGAGAGACAGAGCATGAACGG
Source organism: Leopardus geoffroyi (assembly GCF_018350155.1). Taxonomy (NCBI): domain Eukaryota; kingdom Metazoa; phylum Chordata; class Mammalia; order Carnivora; family Felidae; genus Leopardus; species Leopardus geoffroyi. The sequence goes on from NC_059343.1 coordinate 66,855,314, forward strand.
GGGAGGGGCAGAGAGAGAGGGAGACACAGAATCGGAAACAGGCTCCAGGCTCTGAGCCATCAGCCCAGAGCCTGACGCGGGGCTCGAACTCAAGGACCACGAGATCGTGACCTGGCTGAAGTCGGACGCTTAACCGACTGCGCCACCCAGGCGCCCCCAAATAATAATAATTTATATGGAACCAGAACCATACACTTTTGACCACTACCTGTAATAATCAAATTGTATAGAATACAGATCCTAGAACCAAACTCATGCTTATAAATCAATAAATCTATGGGGAAAAAAGCAAGAATATACAATGGGGAAAAGAAAGTCTCTTCAACAAAGGGTGCTGGAAAAACTGGACAGCTGCATGTAGAAGAATGAAACTGGACCACTTTGTTGCACCATACACAAAAATAAACTCAAAATAGATTAAAGGTGTAAATGTGAGACCTGAAACCATAAAAATCTTAGAAGAAAACTTAGGCACTAATTTGAAATCATCTTTAGAAAATTTTTTCTAGATCTGCTTTCTCTGTCAAGGGAAACAAAAACAAAATTAAACTACTGGGACTACACCAAAATAAAAAGCTTTTGCAAGGTGAAGGAAACCATCTACAAAACAGAAAGGCCGCCTTCTTAATGGGAAAAGATATTTGCAAATGATATATCTGATAATAGGTTAATACCCAAAATATATAAAGAACTTACACAACTCAACACCAAATCATCATCATCATCATCCAATTAAAAATGGGTAAGAACCTGCATAAATATTTTTCCATAAAAGGTATACAGATGGCTAACAGACACGTGAAAATATGCTCAATTTCACTCATCAACAGGGAAATGCAAATCAAACCCACAATGTGATACCACCTCACACCTGTCAGAATGGTTAAAACTGAAAACTCAAGAAACAAGTGTTGGCAAGGATGTGGAGAAAAAGGAACCCTCGTGCATTCTTGGTAAGAATGCAAACTGATACAGCCACTGTGGAAGACAGTATGAAAATTAAAAATAGAATTAACATATAATCCAGTAATCTTACTACTAAGCATTTATGAAGAGAAAATGAAAACACTAATTTGAAAGGATATATGATTGCAGCATTATTGACAATAGCCAGGATAAGGAATCAACTCAAATGTCTATCCATAGATGAATGGATAAAGAAGATGTGGCATATATACATACAATAAAATATTACTCATCTTTAAAAAATGAAATGTTGTCATTTGAAACAACACAAATGGACCTAAAAGGTATAAGGCTAAGTGAAATAAATCTGTCAAGGAAACACTAACATCATATTATTTCACTCATATGTGGAATTTAAGAAATGAAAAAAAACATGAACAAACAAGAAAAAAGAGACACTTAAAACTAGACTCTAATACATGGAACAATTTGGTGGTTCCTAGAGGTTAGGTGAGTGGGGGAAAGGTGAAATTGATAAAGAGGATTAAGCATAATCTTATCTAGTACTGAGCACTGAGTAGTGCATATAATTGTTGATTCATTATATTGTACACCTAAAACTAATGTAACACTGTATGTTAATTATACTTCAATAAAACAATGTGAAAAAAAGGTATGGAACCTCAAAAGACCCTCAGTGACCAAAGCAATCATAAGAAAGAAGAACACAGTGGAGATCTAACAATTCTAGTTTTCAAAATAAACTACAAATAGACACAGAGATTAATGGAATATAATAGAAAGCCCAGAAAGAATCCCATGCTTATATGGTTAATCTATGACAAAGGAAGCACGAACTTATGATGGAGAAAAGACAGTCTCTTTAGCATAGTGCTGGGTAACCTGGACGGATACATACAAAAGAATAAAACTGACTCCACTTACAGCAATGGGCAGATCATCTAAACAGAAAATAAACAAGAAAACAATGGCTTATAATGACACACTTGACATGATGGACTTACCAGATATATACAGAACATTCCATCCTAAAGCAGCAGAATGCACATTCTTCTCTAGTGCACATGGAACATTCTCTAGAATAGATCACATACTGGGACATAAATCATCCCTCAACAAGTACAAAAAGATTGGGATCATACCTTGCATATTTTCAGACCACAACACTATGAAACTCGAAATCAACCACAAGAAAAAAATTGGAAAGATAGCAAATACTTGGAGACTAAAGAACATCCTACTAAAGAAGGAATGGGCTAACCAAGAAGTTAAAAAGGAAATAAAAAAAGTACATGAAAGCCAATGAAAATGATAACACCACAACCCAAAACCTCTGGGATGCAGAAAAGACAGTCATAAGAGGGAAGTATATAGCAATCCAGGCCTTCCTAAAGAATGAAGAAAGGTCTACACAATCTAACCTTACATCTTAAAGAGCTGGTAAAAGAAGAGCAAATAAAACTGAAAAACAACAGAAGGCAGGAAATAAAGATTAGAGCAGAAATCAATGCTATCAAAACCAAAATACATTAGAACAAATCAATGAAACCAGGAGCTGGTTCTTGAAAGAATTAACAAAATTGATAAACCCCTAGCCACGTTGATCTAAAAGAAAAGGGAAAGGACCCAAATAAATACAATCAAGAATGAAAGAGGAGAGATCATAAAAAACACAGCAGTAACACAAATAATAAGAAAATATTATGAGCAATTACATGCCAATAAAATGGGCAATCTGGAAGAAATGGACAAATTCCTAGAAACATACAAACTGCCAAAACTGAAACAAGAAACATAAAAGTTGAACAAACCCATATCAGTAAAGAAATCAAATTAGTAATAAAAAAATCTCCCCCAAAACAAGAGTCCAGGGCCAAATGACTTTCCAGGGGAATTCTACCAAACATTTAAGGAAGAGTTAACACATATTCTTTTGAAGCTGTTCCAAAAAATCGAAATGACAGGAAAACTTCCAAACTCATTCTATGAAGCCAGCATTACCTTGATTCCAAAATCAGAAAAAGACCCCACTAAAAAGGAGAACTACAGATCAATGTACCTGATGAACATGGATGCAAAAATCCTCAGCAAGATACTAGCCAACTGGTTCCAACAATACAATAAAAAAATTATTCACCACAACCAAGGGGGATTTATACCTGGGATGCAGGGCTGGTTCAATATCCACAAAACAATCAATGTGATACATCATATCAATAACAGAAAGGAGAACAACATGACCCTCTCATTAGATGTGGAGAGAAAGCATTTGACAAAATACAGCATCTTTTCTTGATTAAAAAAACCCTCAAGAAAGTAGGGATAGAAGGATCATACCTCAAGATCATAAAAGCCATATATTAAAGACCCACCTCTAATATCATCCTCAATAGGGAAAAACTAAGAGCTTTCCCCTAAGGTCAGGAACATGACAGGGATATCCACTCTCACGACTGTTATTCAACACAGTATTGGAAGACTTAGCCTCACAGTCAGACAACACAAAGGAGTAAAAGGCATCCAAGTCAACAAGGAGGAAATCAAACTTTCACTCTTCGCAGAAGACATGATATTCTACATGGAAAACCCAAAAGATTCCACCAAAAATCTTCTAGAACTGGTACATGAATTCAGCAAAGTGGCAGGATATAAAATCAATGCATAGAACTCAGTTGCATTCCTATAAACCAATAATGAAGCAACAGAAAGAGAAATCAAGGAAAAGATCCCATTTATAATCGCACCAAAAACCATAAAATACCGAGGAATAAACCTATCCAAAGAAGTGAAAAATCTATGCACTGAAAACTATAGAAAGCTTATGACAGAAATTGAAGAAGACACAAAAAAATGGAAAAATATTCCATTCTCATGGATTGGAAGAACAAATATTGTTAAAATGTCAATACTACCCAAAGCAATCTACATATTCAATGCAATCTCTATCGAAATAACACCAGCATTCCTCACAGAGCTGGAGCAAACAATCCTAAAATTTGTATGGAACCAGAAAAGACCCCAAAAAGCCAAAGCAATCCTGAAAAAGAAAACCAAAGCTGGAGGAATCACAATGCTAGTCTTCAATATGTATTAAAAAGCTGTAATCATCAAGACAGGATGGTACTAGCACAAAAAAAGTCATTCAGTTCAATGGGACAAAATAGAGAACCCAGAAGTGGACCCACAAACGTATGGCCAACTAATCTTTGACAAAGCAGGAAAGAATATCCAATGGAATAAAGACAGTCTCTTCAAGTGGTGCTGGGAAAACTGGACAGCGACATGCAGAAAAAAGAACTTGGAATACTTTCTTACACCATACACAAAAATAAACTCAAAATGGATGAAAGACCTCAATATAAGAAAGGAAGCCATCGAAATCCTCGAGGAGAAAGCAGGCAAAAATCTCTTTGATCTTGGCCACAGAAATTTCTTTCTCAACATGCCTCTTGAGGCAAGAGAAGCAAAAACAAAAATAGACTATTGGGATCTCATCAAAATAAAAAGCTTCTGCACAGAAAATGAAACAATCAGCAAAACTAAAAGGTAACCAACGGAATGGGAGAAGATATTTGCAAATGACATACCAGATAAAGGGTTAGTATCCAAAATCTATAAAGAACTTATCAAACTCAACACCCAAAAAACCAAATAATCCCATGAAGAAATGGACAAAATATAGGAATAGACACTTCTCCAAAGACGACATTCAGATGGCTAGCAGACACATGAAAAAATGCTCAGCATCACTCATCATCAGGGAAATACACATTAAAACCACAATGAGATACCACCTCACACCAGTCAGAATGGCTAAAATTAACTCAGGCAATGACAGATGTTGGTAAGGATGTGGAGAATGCGGATCTCTTTTGCACTGCTGTTGGGAATGCAAACTGGTGCAGACACTCTGGAAAACAGTATGGAGGTTTCTCAGAAAATTGAAAATAGAACTACCCTATGATCCAGCAATTGCACTACTAGGTATTTATCCAAGAGATACAGGGGTGCTTTTTTGAAGGGGCACATGCACCCCAATGTTTAAAGCAGCACTAACAATAATAGCTAAAGTATGGAAAGAGCCCAAATGTCCATCTATGGATGAATTGATAAAGAATACTACCATACAATGGAGTATTACTCAGCAGCCAAAAAGAATAAAATCTTGCCACTTGCAACAACATGGATGGAACTAGAGGGTTTTATGCTAAGCGAACTTATTCAATCAGAGAAAGACAAATATCATATGACTTCACTCATATGAAGAATTTAAGATACAAAACAGATGAACATAAGGGAAGGGAAGAAAAAATAATATAAAAACAGGGAGGGAGACAGAACATAAGAGACTCTTAAATACAGAGAACAAACTGAGGTTTACTGGAGGGGTTGTGGGAGGAGGGATGGGCTTAATGAGTAAGGGGCATTAAGGAAGGCCCTTGTTGGGATGAGCACTGTGTATTATACATAGGGGATGAATCACTGGAATCTACTCCTGAAGTCATTGTTGCACTATATGGTAACTAACTTGGATGTAAATAAAAAGAAAGAAAGAAAGAAAGAAAGAAAGAAAGAAAGAAAGAAAGAAAGAAAGAAAATAAATATTCCTTTAAAGTTCAGAAGCCACATTTCTGGGCCAAATCTGTCCAGAATGGATCAGAATGGTATCCAACTCTCCACAAACCATGGAAATGAGAAATAGCTGACAGTATATTCAAAAGTGAAATATTATACAGCAGTGAGTGTACTACAACTATGGAGCAGCCCTGCATGTCACAAACATAACGAAACATAGACAAAACTAGTCCATGGTACTACAAATCAGAATAGTAGTCACTTGTGGGGGAATAACTAGAAGAGGGAATAAAAGGGGTTTCCAGAATTCTAACACTATTCTGTTTCTTCATCTGGGTCCTATCCATTCTATAAAATTTCATCAAGCTATACACTTAAAATTTTTGTATTTTTACTGTGTATGTTAAATTCAATAAAATAAGTATGCCTCAAAAGAAAAAAAAATAAATTTAAAAAAGAATGAAACTGGATCACTTTTTGATATCATGCACAAAAATAAACTCAAACTATATTAGACATAAATGTGAAAACTGAAACTATAAAAATTCTAGAAAGGAATATAAGCAGTAATTTTTTTAACATTGACCATAACAACATTTTCTAGATATGCCTTCTTAGGCAAGGGATCCAAAAGCAAATATAAACTATTGGGACTATGTTAAAATAAAAAGCTTTTGCACAGCAAGTGAAACCATGAATAAAATAAAAAAGTAACACACTGAATGGGAAAATGTATTGGTAAATGATATATCTGATACGAGATTAATATACAAAATATATAACATACTTAGACAAACACAACACACACACACACACACACACATAAAGCTAACTAAAAAATGGGTAAAGGACCTTAACAGACATTTTGTCAAAGACATGCAGGTGTCCAACAGACACATGAAAAGATGCTCAGCATCATTAGTCATGTGGGAAAAGCAATTCAAAACCACAATTAATTCTCACTTTATTCGTTTCAGAATGGCTAAAATAAAAAAGAAAACAAATAAGTGTTGGAAAAATGTGGAGAAAAGGAAACACATTGTTGGAAAGAATGCAAATTGGTACAGCCACTATGGAAAATAATATGAAGTTTCCTCAAAAACGTAATAAAAATATCATATCATCCAATTATTACACTACTGTGTATTTACCCAAAGAAAACAAAAACGTTAATTAAAGCAACTATATGCAATTCTATGTTTCTTGCATCATTATTTGCAGTAACCAAGTTATGGAAGCAATGCAAGTGTCTATTGATAGGTGAATGGATAAAGAAAATGTAGTGTATATCTACAATGGAATGTACGCACCCATAAAAAGGATGAGTTCTTGCCATTTGCAACAACATGGAAGGAACTAGAGAATATAATGCTAAATGAAATACATCAGAAAGAGAATACAAATAGCATATGATTTCACTAATGTGGAATCTAAGTAAACAAATGAATAAACAATCAAAAAAGCAGAATTACTCCTATAAATATGGAGAACAAACTAATGGTTGCTAAAAGGAAGAAGGTGAGAGTTTGGTAAAAGTGTGAAGGGGTGTGGGAGATATAGGCTCCCACTTCTGGTATGAATGTCATGCAAATTAAACGTACAGAGTAGGAAGTTATAAAAACTAATACTGAAAGAGCATTGCATGGTCAAACATTGTAGCTACACTTGTGGTGAGCATAGCATAATATATAGAGATATTGAAACACTATGTGGTATACCTGAAACTAATGCAACTATACTCAAATTAAAAAAAATATTAAAAATAAGGACTCTGGAAGATGGTGGCAGAATAGAAGGATCTAGACTTGCCACATCTGATGGACACAACTAGAAAATAATCAAATCATCCTAAATACTCCAGAAATCAATATGAAGACTGGCATAACAAATTTCATAACCAAAGGTAGAGAACAGGTCACATTGAAAAAGGCAGGAAATGTGGATACATGGTTGAGAGAGAAAGGTTGTGGCTGCTACTGTGGGGAGGAAGCCATGATCATGGAGAAGGGCAAGAGACAGATGAGCACAGTGGAGCACATGAGGAAAACAAATCCCTAAAACAATTGACTTGGAAAGTGAGAGGAGCCAAACTTCCAGAATTCTTGTAACTGGTGGTGCTTAAAGATTTGAGTTCTACAGGTCAGTGAGCTTGGCTTGGGATGGGCCCCAAGGCATTTGGGTGCTTTTGGAGAGCAGTCATGTCAAACATCCTGGGGACAAATATCCTGGAAACAGTGATTTGAAGAGTGCCTGGAGCAAGCAGTGGGGAGGCTATTTGATCATGTGAGACAGCATTCATGGAGAGACACTTCCTAGAATAATGAAATTGGCAGGTGCCATTTCTCTCCCCAACCTTTAGCATAAACATAGAGCCACCCATGGGAATCAGAACTGTAAAGACAATCACTAGTTAACTTGGTTACACCGAGCCCTGTTACACCATGCTCTGGTGGAACTGCCCTTCGCTGTTATGCTTGCCTCAGTCCTAGGGCTCCAGGCCTCTTCCCTCAGAAGGCTGGCTCAAACCACTGCTGACACTGCATCTCCTAATATGGGATATTTCTGGAGCTTTGTTTATGGAAGCAGTGGCAACAGGTCTCATTTCACAAACAGACCAGAGCACACCTAGTTAAAACATGCCACATTCAGGCCAGGGACCAAATACTGCCCACAACAGGCAAGGAGACCATCTGCAGATGACTTGCCTGAAGGATTAAGCATTCAAGACACAACAGTAAAGCATGCACATCATACATTGGAGACACTTCCAGAAGCTCCAAGCCCTGGGGAACAGGGAACACTATAGTTCAGGGCACTACAGGACATCTTCTTCTTAAGGCCATCACCCTCAAGAACAGAGATGTAGCTGACTTTCCTAACACATAGAAACAGGCACAGAGACAAAATGAGAAGACAGAGGAATTTGTCCGAAATGAAAGAATAGGACAAGGCCACAGCCAGAGATCTAAGTGAAACAGATATAAGTAACATGCCTTATAGAGAATTTAAAGTAATGCTCATAAGGATGTTCGCTGGACTTTAGACAAAGGTGGAAAACATGAGTGAGACTCTTAACAAAGAGATAAAGAATAACATAGCAGAGATAAAGGGTTCAAAACATGAAATGAGAAACACGCTTGATGGAATAAACAGCAGGCTAGAAGAAGCAGAGAAAGGAATTAAGACCTCGAAAAGAGAGTAAAGGAATCAACCTGAATAAAAGAAAGAAAATAGAATTATGCAAGACAAGGATAGATTTAGGGAACATAGTGGCTGCATCAAACTTAATAACATTCACATTATGGGAGTCCCAGAAGAAGAGACAGAAAATGGGGGAAATTATTTAAAGAGATAATAGCTGAAAACCTCCCTAATCTGGGAAAGAACATAGATATCCAGACCCAGAAGGCATGGAGAACCCCGAATAAAATAAAAAATGGCAGATCCACACCAAGACATAGTATAATGAAAATAGCAATGTGTTGATAAAGAACAAATTTTAAAAGCAACAAGACAAAAGAGCACAGGTACATACAAGGGAACCCCCATAAGGCTATGTGAAGATTGTTCAGCAGAAACTTTGCAAACCAGGATGGGATGGCATGATATATTCATAGTGTTGAATGAGAAAAATCTATAGCCAAGAATACTCTATCCAGCAAAGCTATCATTCAGGATAGAAGAGAGATAGAGTGTCCCAGACAAACAAAAATTAAAGGAGTTTGTGACCACTAAACCAGCCATACAAAAAATATTAAGGGGGAATCTGAGGGGAAATATGAGTTATGGAACACACAAAATAAAATAATTTAAAATGTGACACCATATACCTAAAATGTGAAGAGGAGTAAAGAATGGATTCAAACTTAAGCAACTATCAACTTAATATAGAATACAATATGCGGTAGATGTTATATACAAACCTAATGGTAACTACAAATAAAAAAAACAATGATAAATATGCAAACAATAAAGAGAAATAAATCCAAGTATATCACTAAAGAAAGCCAACAAACCATGAAAGAGAACAAGAGAAGAAAGGATCAGAAGAAGGTCTACCAAAACAACCACAGAACAAGGAGCAAAATAGCAATGAATACACATCTATCAATAATTACTTTGAAGGAACATGGACTAAAATTCCAATTAAAAAAAATAGGGTGACAGACTATTTAAAAAAAGAGACCCATCTGTAAGTTACCTACGGGAGGCTCAATTCAGACCTAAATACACCAGCAGATTGAACGTGATGGGATGGAGAAACATTTATCATGCAAATGGATATCAAAAGAAAGTCAGATTACAATAGAGTAAAACCCTTGGATTGTGAGTAACTTGTTCTGTGAGTGTTCCACAAGACCAGCAAACATTTCTAATGAATTTTAACTTGATAAACGAGGTATGTCTTGCAATACGAGTATTACATGATGCCAAACGTCACCTGATCACAACTGATCCAATGGTTCTTGAAATTCACTTGATATACAAATACTCTGGATTACAATCATGTTTCCAGAACTAATTATGCTCATAAGCCAAGGTTTTACTGTAACTACTTTGGACAAAATAGACTTTAAAACAAAGACTGCAACAAGAGACAAGAAAGGACACTATATAATAATGAAGAGGACAATCCAAGAGGGATATATAACAATTACAAATATTTATGCACCCAAAATATAGGGACCAAAATGCATAAACCAGTTAATAACAACATAAAGGAACAAATTGATAGGAATATAATAGTAGTACAGGACTTTAGCACCCTAAATACATCAATGAACAGACTCGCTAAACAGAAAATCAACCAGGAAAGAAGGGCTTTGAATGACACACTGGAACAGATGGATTTAACCCATATATTCAGAATATTCCATCCTAAAAGAGGCAGAATAAACTTTCCTTTAAAGTGTACATGGAATATTATCCAGAATAGATCAAATAATAGGTCATAAAACATACCTCAATGTATTGTAGAAAATCAAAATCAGAGCATGCACCCTTTCTGACAAAAAGTTATGAAAGTAGAAATTAATTACAAACAAATCTGGAAAGGTCACAAATACATGGAGGTTAAATAACATGCTACTAAACAATGAATAGGGCACACAGAAAATCAAAGAAGAAACTTAAAAAATACATGGACACAAATGAAAATATCGTGTATCAAAACCTTTGGGATACAGCAAGTGCAGTTTCAAGAGAGACATTTATAGCAATAGGGTCAGACCTCAAGAAGCAAGAAAAATCTCAAACAAACTAATCTTACACTAAAAGGATGTAAGAAAGGAACAACAAATGAAGCCTAAACCAAGCAGAAGGAAAGAAATAATAAAGATTGGAACAGAAATAAAATAGAAACTAAAAAACAATTGAACAGATAAATGAAACCAGTAGCTGGTTTGTTCAAAAAGTCAATTAAATGGATAAACCTCTAGCCAGACTTTTTAAGAAAAAAAAATAGAAAGGACCTAAATGAATAAAATCACAAATTAGGGAGGAAAAATAACAAACACCACAAAAATACAACAGTTATAAGAAGATATTATAAAGCACTATATGCCAATCATTAGAAAACCTAAAAGAAATAGATAAATTTCTAGAAATACATAAACTACCAAAACTGAAACATAAAGGAAATACCGGCAAAGAAATCGAATGAATAATAAAAAAAAACTCCCAACAAACAAAAGTCCAGGGCCAGATGGCTTCCCAGGTGAACTCTACCAAGCTTTTTTTTAATTTTTAATTTTATTTAAATCCAAGTTAGTTAACATATAGTGTAATATGATTTCATGAGCAGAACTCAGTGATTCATCACTTACATATAACACCCAGTGCTCATCCCAACAAATGCCCTTCTTAATGCCCATCACCCATTTAGCCTATCCCCCCACCCTCCAGCAACCCTCAGTTTGTTTTCTGTATTTAAGAGTCTCTTAGGGTTTGCCTCCCTCTCTCTTTTATTTTTTTTTCTTTCCTTCCCTGTGTTCATCTGTTTTGTTTCTTAAATTCTACATATAAGTGAAATCATATGATATTTGTCCCTTTCTCTGATTGACTTATTTGGCTTAGCATTATACACTCTAGTTCCATCCACGTTGTTGCAAATGGCAAGATTTCATTCTTTTTTGGTCTCTGAGTAATATTCCATTATATATATATATATATATATATATATATATATATATACCCATCCACACACATATATATTATACACATATATATTATATATTATATATAAACCATATCTTAATCCATTCATCGGTCAATGGACAGTTGGGCTATTTCCATAATTTGGCTTTTTTAAAATGTTTATTTATTTTGAAACAGAGAGAGAGACAGAGAGAGAGCATGAGAAGGGTAGAGACAGAGAGAGGGACAGGGAGAATCCCAAGCAGGCTCTGCACTGACAGCACAGAGCCCAACATGGGGCTCGATCCCATAAAATGTAGGAGCATGACATGAGCCGAAATCCAGAGTTGGATGCTTAACCAACTGAGCCAACACGAAAACCCTCCATGATTTGTGTTTTTTTTTATACTGCTACTATAAACATTGGGGTTCATGTGCCCCTTCAAATAAGTGTTTTTGTATCCTTTAGATTAATACCTAGTAGTGCAAATAATGGATGTAATGTAGCTCTATTTTTAACTTTTTGAGGAACCTCAATACTGTTTTTGAGTGGCAGCACCAGTTTGCATTCCCACCAACAGTGCCAAAGTGTTCCCCTTTCTCCACATCCTTGCCAGCATCTGTTGTTTCCTGAGTTCATTTTAGCCATTCTGACAGGCGTGAGGTGGTATCTCATTTTAGTTTTGATTTGTATTTCCATGATGATGAGTGATGTTGAGCATCTTTTCATGTGTCTGTTAGCCATCTGGATGTTTTCTTTGGAAAAGTATCTGTTCATGTCTTTTGCCCATTTCTTTATTGGATTATGTGTTTTTTGGGTGTTGAATTTGATAAGTTCTTTATAGATTTTGGATAGTCACCCTTTATCTGATATGCCAATTGCAAATATCTTCTCCCATTCTGTTGGTTGCCTTTTGGTTTTGTTGATTGTTCCCTTCACTGTGTAGAAGGTTTTTATCTTGATGAGGTTCCAAAAGTTCATTTTTGCCTTAGTTTCCCTTGCCTCAAGAGACATGTCTACTAAGAAGTTGCCATGGCCAAGATCAAAGAAGTTGCTGCCTGTATTCTCCCTAGGATTTTGATGGTTTCCTGTCTTAAATTTAGGTCTTTCATCCATTTTGAATTTATTTTTGTGTATGCTGTAATAAGGTGGTCCAGGTTCATTCTTCTGCATGTTGCTGTCAATTTTTCCAACATCATTTGCTAAAAATACTGTCTTTTCTCTATTGGATATTCTTTCCTGCTTTGTCAAAGATTAGTTGGTCATATATGTGTCCATCCACTTCTGGGCTCTCTATACTTTTCCACTGATCTATGTGTTTTTGTGCCAATATCATACTGTCTTGATGATTACAGCTTTGTAATACATCTTGAAGTCTAGAATTGTAATTCTTCCAGCTTTGGTTTTCTTTTTCAGGATTGCTTTGGCTATTCGGTGTCTTTTCTGGTTCCATACAAATTTTAGGATTGTTTGCTCTAGCTCTGTGAGGAATGCTGGTGATATTTCGATAGGGATTGCACTGAATATGTAGATTGCTTTGGGTAGTATTGACATTTTAACAATATTTGTTCTTCCAATCCATGAGAATGGAATATTTTTCCATTTTTTTGCGTCTTCTTCAATTTCTTTCATAAGCTTTCTATAGTTTTTAGTTTATAGATTTTTCACCTCTTTGGTTAGGTTTATTCCTAGGTATTTTATGGTTTTTGGTGTGATTGTAAAGGGGATAGATTCCTTGATTTCTCTTTCTCCTGCTTCATTATTGGTATATATAAATGCCACAGATTTCTGTGCATTGATTTTATATCCTGACACTTTGCTGAATTCATGTATGAGTTCTAGAAGATTTTTGGTGGAGTTTTGGGTTGTCCATATAGAGTATCATGTCATCTGTGAAGAGTGAAAGTTTGACTTCTTTTTTTCCAATTTCAATGTCTTTTATTTCTTTTTGTCTGATTGCTGAGGCTAGGACTTCTAACATTCTGTTGAACAACAGTGGTGAGAGAGGACCTCCTGTCATGTTCCTGATGTTAGGGGGAAAACACTCAAGTTTTTACCCACTGAGGATTATATTGGCTCTATGTCTTTTGCATTTGGCCTTTATGATCTTGAGGTATGTTACTTCTATCCCTACCTCTTTGAGGGTTTTTATCAAGAATGGATGCTGTATTTTGTCAAATGTTCTTTTCTGCATTTATTGAGAGGATCATGTTGTTTTTATCCTTTCTTTTAGTAATGTAATTACCACATTGATGGATTTGCAGATATTGAATGAGCCCTGCAGCCCAGGAATAAATTACCCTTGATCATGGTGAATAATTTTTTAAATGTATTGTTGGATTCCATTTGCTAGGATCTTGTTCAGGATTTTTGAAGCCATGTTCATGAGGGAAATTGTTCTGTAGTTCTCCCTTTTAGTGAAGTCTATGTCTGGCATTTGGATCAAGGTAATGCTGGCTTCATAGAATGAGTTTGGAAGCTTTGCTGCCATTTCTATTTTTTTGGAACATCTTCAAAGAATAAGTGTTATATCTTTAAATGTTTGGTAGAATTCCCCTGGAAAGCCATTTGGCCTGGACTCTTGTTTGTTGGGGGATTTTTGATTACTGATTCAATTTCTTTTTTTTTTTTTTTTTTTTTATAATATATGAAATTTATTGTCCAAATTGGTTTCCATAAAACACCCAGTGCTCATCCCAAAAGGTGCCCTCCTCAATACCCATCACCCACCCTCTCCTCCCTCCCACCCCCCATCAACCCTCAGTTTGTTCTCAGTTTTTAACAGTCTCTTATGCTTTGGCTCTCTCCCACTCTAACCTCTTTTTTTTTTTTTTTTTTCCTTTTTTCCTCCCCCTCCCCCATGGGTTCCTGTTACGTTTCTCAGGATCCACATAAGAGTGAAACCATATGGTATCTGTCTTTCTCTGTATGGCTTATTTCACTTAGCATCACACTCTCCAGTTCCATCCACGTTGCTACAAAAGGCCATATTTCATTTTTTCTCATTGCCACGTAGTATTCCATTGTGTATATAAACCACAATTTCTTTATCCATTCATCAGTTGATGGACATTTAGGCTCTTTCCATAATTTGGCTATTGTTGAGAGTGCTGCTATGAACATTGGGGTACAAGTGCCCCTATGCATCAGTACTCCTGTATCCCTTGGATAAATTCCCAGCAGTGCTATTGCTGGGTCATAGGGTAGGTCTATTTTTAATTTTCTGAGGAACCTCCACACTGTTTTCCAGAGCGGCTGCACCAATTTGCATTCCCACCAACAGTGCAAGAGGGTTCCCGTTTCTCCACATCCTCGCCAGCATCTAGAGTCTCCTGATTTGTTCATTTTGGCCACTCTGACTGGCGTGAGGTGATACCTGAGTGTGGTTTTGATTTGTATTTCCCTGATAAGGAGCGACGCTGAACATCTTTTCATGTGCCTGTTGGCCATCCGGATGTCTTCTTTAGAGAAGTGTCTATTCATGTTTTCTGCCCATTTCTTCACTGGGTTATTTGTTTTTCGGGTGTGGAGTTTGGTGAGCTCTTTATAGATTCTGGATACTAGCCCTTTGTCCGATATGTCATTTGCAAATATCTTTTCCCATTCCGTTGGTTGCCTTTTAGTTTTGTTGGTTGTTTCCTTTGCTGTGCAGAAGCTTTTTATCTTCATAAGGTCCCAGTAATTCACTTTTGCTTTTAATTCCCTTGCCTTTGGGGATGTGTCGAGTAAGAGATTGCTACGGCTGAGGTCAGAGAGGTCTTTTCCTGCTTTCTCCTCTAAGGTTTTGATGGTTTCCTGTCTCACATTCAGGTCCTTTATCCATTTTGAGTTTATTTTTGTGAATGGTGTGAGAAAGTGGTCTAGTTTCAACCTTCTGCATGTTGCTGTCCAGTTCTCCCAGCACCATTTGTTAAAGAGGCTGTCTTTTTTCCATTGGATGTTCTTTCCTGCTTTGTCAAAGATGAGTTGGCCATACGTTTGTGGGTCTAGTTCTGGGGTTTCTATTCTATTCCATTGGTCTATGTGTCTGTTTTTGTGCCAATACCATGCTGTCTTGATGATGACAGCTTTGTAGTAGAGGCTAAAGTCTGGGATTGGGATGCCTCCTGCTTTGGTCTTCTTCTTCAAAATTCCTTTGGCTATTCGGGGCCTTTTGTGGTTCCATATGAATTTTAGGATGGCTTGTTCAAGTTTCGAGAAGAATGCTGGTGCAATTTTGATTGGGATTGCATTGAATGTGTAGATAGCTTTGGGTAGTATTGACATTTTGACAATATTTATTCTTCCAATCCATGAGCAGGGAATGTCTTTCCATTTCTTTAAATCTTCTTCAATTTCCTTCGTAAGCTTTCTATAGTTTTCAGCATACAGATCCTTTACATCTTTGGTTAGATTTATTCCTAGGTATTTTATGCTTCTTGGTGCAATTGTGAATGGGATCAGTTTCTTTATTTGTCTTTCTGTTGCTTCATTGTTAGTGTATAAGAATGCAACTGATTTCTGTACATTGATTTTGTATCCTGCAACTTTGCTGAATTCATGTATCAATTCTAGCAGACTTTTGGTGGAGTCTATCGGATTTTCCATGTATAATATCATGTCATCTGCAAAGAGCGAAAGCTTGACTTCATCTTTGCCAATTTTGATGCCTTTGATTTCCTTTTGTTGTCTGATTGCTGATGCTACAACTTCCAGCACTATGTTAAACAACAGCGGTGAGTTGGACATCCCTGTCGTGTTCCTGATCTCAGGGATAAAGCTCTCAGTTTTTCCCCGTTGAGGATGATGTTAGCTGTGGGCTTTTCATAAATGGCTTTTATGATCTTTAAGTATGTTCCTTCTATCCCGACTTTCTCAAGGGTTTTTATTAAGAAAGGGTGCTGGATTTTGTCAAAGGCCTTTTCTGCATCGATTGACAGGATCATATGGTTCTTCTCTTTTTTTTTTGTTAATGTGATGTATCACGTTGATTGATTTGCGAATGTTGAACCAGCCCTGCATCCCAGGAATGAATCCCACTTGATCATGGTGAATAATTCTTTTTATATGCCGTTGAATTCGATTTGCTAGTATCTTATTGAGAATTTTTGCATCCGTATTCATCAGGGATATTGGCCGGTAGTTCTCTTTTTTTACTGGGTCTCTATCTGGTTTAGGAATCAAAGTAATACTGGCTTCATAGAATGAGTCTGGAAGTTTTCCTTCCCTTTCTATTTCTTGGAATAGCTTGAGAAGGATAGGTATTATCTCTGCTTTAAACGTCTGGTAGAACTCCCCTGGGAAGCCATCTGGTCCTGGACTCTTATTTGTTGGGAGATTTTTAATAACCGATTCAATTTCTTCGCTGGTTATGGGTCTGTTCAAGCTTTCTATTTCCTCCTGGTTGAGTTTTGGAAGAGTGTGGGTGTTCAGGAATTTGTCCATTTCTTCCAGGTTGTCCAGTTTGTTGGCATATAATTTTTCATAGTATTCCCTGATAATTGTTTGTATCTCTGAGGGATTGGTTGTAATAATTCCATTTTCATTCATGATTTTATCTATTTGGGTCATCTCCCTTTTCTTTTTGAGAAGCCTGGCTAGAGGTTTGTCAATTTTGTTTATTTTTTCAAAAAACCAACTCTTGGTTTCGTTGATCTGCTCTACAGTTTTTTTAGACTCTATATTGTTTATTTCTGCTCTGATCTTTATTATTTCTCTTCTTCTGCTGGGTTTAGGCTGCCTTTGCTGTTCTGCTTCCATTTCCTTTAGGTGTGCTGTTAGATTTTGTATTTGGGATTTTTCTTGTTTCTTGAGATAGGCCTGGATTGCAATGTATTTTCCTCTCAGGACTGCCTTCGCTGCGTCCCAAAGCGTTTGGATTGTTGTATTTTCATTTTCGTTTGTTTCCATATATTTTTTTATTTCTTCTCTAATTGCCTGGTTGACCCACTCATTCGTTAGTAGGGTGCTCTTTAACCTCCATGCTTTTGGAGGTTTTCCAGATTTTTTTCTGTGGTTGATTTCAAGCTTCATAGCATTGTGGTCTGAAAGTATGCATGGTATAATTTCAATTCTGGTAAACTTATGAAGGGCTGTTTTGTGACCCAGTATATGATCTATCTTCGAGAATGTTCCATGTGCACTCGAGAAGAAAGTATATTCTGTTGCTTTGGGATGCAGAGTTCTAAATATATCTGTCAGGTCCATCTGATCCAATGTCTCATTCAGGGCCCTTGTTTCTTTATTGAGCGTGTGTCTAGATGATCTATCCATTTCTGTAAGTGGGGTGTTAAAGTCCCCTGCAATTACCACATTCTTATCAATAAGGTTGCTTATGTTTATGAGTAGTTGTTTTATATATTTGGGGGCTCCGGTATTCGACGCATAGACATTTATAATTGTTAGCTCTTCCTGATGGATAGACCCTGTAACTATTATATAATGTCCTTCTTCATCTCTTGTTACAGCCTTTAATTTAAAGTCTAGTTTGTCTGATATAAGTATGGCTACTCCAGCTTTCTTTTGGCTTCCAGTAGCATGATAAATAGTTCTCCATCCCCTCACTCTCAATCTAAAGGTGTCCTCAGGTCTAAAATGAGTCTCTTGTAGACAGCAAATAGATGGGTCTTGTTTTTTTATCCATTCTGATACCCTATGTCTTTTGGTTGGCGCATTTAATCCATTTACATTCAGTGTTATTAGAGAAAGATATGGGTTTAGAGTCATTGTGATGTCTGTATGTTTTATGCTTGTAGTGATGTCTCTGGTATTTTGTCTCACAGGGTCCCCCTTAGGATCTCTTGTAGGGCTGGTTTAGTGGTGACAAATTCCTTCAGTTTTTGTTTGTTTGGGAAGACCTTTATCTCTCCTTCTATTCTAAATGACAGACTTGCTGGATAAAGGATTCTCGGCTGCATATGTTTTCTGTCTAGCACACTGAAAATCTCGTGCCAATTCTTTCTGGCCTGCCAAGTTTCAAAAGAGAGATCAGTCACGAGTCTTATAGGTCTCCCTTTATATGTGAGGGCACGTTTACCCCTTGCTGCTTTCAGAATTTTCTCTTTATCCTTGTATTTTGCCAGTTTCACTATGATATGTCGTGCAGAAGATCGATTCAGGTTCCGTCTGAAGGGAGTTCTCTGTGCCTCTTGGATTTCAATGCCTTTTTCCTTCCCCAGTTCAGGGAAGTTCTCAGCTATTATTTCTTCAAGTCCCCCTTCAGCACCTTTCCCTCTCTCTTCCTCCTCTGGGATACCAATTATGCGTATATTATTTCTTTTTAGTGTATCACTTAGTTCTCTAATTTTCCCCTCATACTCCTGGATTTTTTTATCTCTCTTTCTCTCAGCTTCCTCTTTTTCCATAACTTTATCTTCTAGTTCACCTATTCTCTCCTCTGCCTCTTCAATCCGAGCTGTGGTGGTCTCCATTTTGTTTTGCATTTCATTTAAAGCGTTTTTCAGCTCCTCATGACTGTTCCTTAGTCCCTTGATCTCTGTAGCAAGGGATTCTCTGCTGTCCTGTATACTGTTTTCAAGCCCGGCGATTAATTTTATGACTATTATTCTAAATTCACTTTCTGTTATATTATTTAAATCCTTTTTGATCAGCTCATTAGCTGTTGTTATTTCCTGGAGATTCTTCTCAGGGGAATTCTTCCGCTTGGTCATTTTGGATAGTCCCTGGCGTGGTGAGGACCTGCAGGGCACTTCCCCTGTGCTGTGGTGTGTAACTGGAATTGGTGGGCGGGGCCGCACTCCGACCTGATGTCTGCCCCCGGCCCACCGCTGGGGCCACAGTCCGACTGGTGTGTGCCTTCTCTTCCCCTCTCCTAGGGGCGGGATTCACTGTGGGGTGGCGTGGCCCGTTTGGGCTACTTGCACACTGCTAGGCTTGTGATGCTGGGGATCTGTCGTATTACCTGGGGTGGGTAGGCAAGGTGCACAGGGGCAGGAGGGGCAGGCTTAGCTCGCTTCTCCTTTGTGATCCACTTCAGGAGGGGCCCTGTGGCAGCGGGAGGGAGTCAGATCCGCTGCCGGAGGTTTGGCTCCGCAGAAGCACAGAGTTGGGTGTTTGCGCGGAGCGAGGAAGTTCTCTGGCAGTAACTGGTTCTCTTTGGGATTTTGGCTGGGGGATGGGCGGGGGAGATGGCGCTGGCGAGCGCCTTTGTTCCCCACCAAACTGAGCTCTGTCGTCCGGGGGCTCAGCAGCTCTCCCTCCCTTTGTCCTCCAGCCTTCCCGCTTTCTGAGCAGAGCTGTTAACTTATGACCTCCCAGACGCTAAGTCGCGCTTGCTGTCGGAACACAGTCTGTCAGGCCCCTCCGCTTTTGCAGGCCAGACTCCGGGGCTCTGCTTGGCCGGTGAGCCGCCCCTCCGCCCCGGCTCCCTCCCGCCAGTCTGTGGAGCGCGCACCGCCTCGCCGCCCTTCCTACCCTCTTCCGTGGGCCTCTCGTCTGCGCTTGGCTCCGGTGACTCCGTTCTGCTAATCCTCTGGCGGTTTTCTGGGTTATTTAGGCAGGTGTAGGTGGAATCTAATTGATCAGCAGGACGCGCGGTGAGCCCAGCGTCCTCCTACGCCGCCATCTTCCTGGAATCTTCCTCCATTTCTTTATATCTTCTTCAACTTCCTTCAAAAGCTTTCTATAGTTTTCAGCATACAGATCTTTTACATCTTTGGTTAGTTGTTCCTAGGTATTTTATACTTCTTGGTGCAATTGTGAATGGGATCAGTTTCTTTATTTGTCTTTCTGTTGCTTCATTATTAGTGTATAAGAATGCAACTGATTTCTGTACATTGATTTTGTGTCCTGCGACTTTGCTGAATTCATGTATCAGTTCTAGCAGACTTTGGTGGAGTCTGTCAGGTTTTCCATGTATAATATCATGTCATCTTCAAAAAGTGAAAGCTTGACTTCATCTTTGCCAATTTGGAAGCCTTTGATTTCCTTTTGTTGTCTGATTGCTGATGCTAGAACTTCCAACACTATGTTAAACAACAGCAGTGAGAGTGGACATCCCTGTCGTGTTCCTAATCTCAGGGAGAAAGCTTTCAGTTTTTCCCCATTGAGGATGATATTGGCTGTGGACTTTTAGTAAATGGCTTTGATGATGTTTAAGTATGTTCCTTCCATCCCAACTTTCTCGAAGGTTTTTATTAAGAAAGGATGCTGAATTTTGTCAAATGCTTTTTCCACCTCGATTAACAGGTTCATATGGTTCTCCTCTTTTCTTTTATTAATGTCATGTATCACATTGATCTGTGAATGTTGAACCAGCCCTGCATCCCAGGAATGAATCCCACTTGATCATGGTGAATAATTCTTTTTATATGCTGTTGAATTCGATTTGCTAGTGTCTTATTGAGAATTGTTGCATCCATATTCATCAGGGATATTGGTCTGTAGTTCTCTTTTTTTGTCGAGTCTCTGTCTGGTTTGGGAATCAAAGGAATGCTGGCTTCATAGAATGAGTCCAGAAGTTTTCCTTCCCTTTCTATTTTTTGGAACAGCTTGACAAGGATAGGTATTATCTCTGCTTTAAAAGGCTGGTAGAATTCCCCAGGGAAGCCATCTGGTCCTGGACTCTTATTTGTTGGGAGATTTTTGATAACTGATTCAATTTCTTCTCTGGTTATGGGTCTGTTCAAGCTTTCCATTTCTTCCTGTTTGAGTTTTGGAAGTGTGTGGGTGTTTAGGAATTTGTCCATTTCTTCCAGGTTGTCCAGTTTGTTGGCATATATTTTTCTTAGTATTCCCTGATAATTGCTTGTATTTCTGAAGGATTGGTTATAAGAATTCCGTTTTCATTCATGATTTTATCTATTTGGGTTATCTCCCTTTTTTTTTTTGAGAAGCCTGGCTAGAGGTTAATCAATTTTGTTTATTTTTTCAAAAAACCAACTCTTGGTTTCATTGTTCTGCTCTACAGTTGTTGTTTATTTTTTTTAGATTCTATATTGTTTATTTCTGCTCTGATCTTTATTATGTCTCTTCTTCTGCTAGGTTTAGGCTGTCTTTGCTGTTCTGCTTCTTTTTCCTTTAGGTGTGCTGTTGGATTTTGTATTTGATTTTTTTTCTTGTTTCTTGAGATAGGCCTGGATTGCAATGTAGTTTCCTCTCAGGACTGCCTTTGCTGCATCCCAAAGCATTTGGATTGTTGTATTTTCCTTTTCATTTGTTTGAATATATTTCTTAATTTCTTCTCTAATTGCCTGGTTGACCCATTCATTCTTTAGTAGGGTTTTCTTTAACCTCCATGCTTTTGGAGGTTTTCCAGACTTTTTCCTGTGGTTGATTTCAGGCTTCATAGCATTGTGGTCTGAAAGTAGGCATGGTATGATTTCAATTCTTGTATACTTATGAAAGGCTATTTTGTGACCCAGTATGTGATCTATCTTGGAGAATGTTCCATGTGCACTCGAGAAGAAAGTATATTCTGTTGCTTTGGGATGTAGTGTTCTAAATATATCTGTCAAGTCCATCTGATCCAATGTATCATTCAGGGCCCTTGCCTTTTTATTGATCCTGAGTGTAGATGATGTATCCCTTGTTGTAAGTGGAGTACTAAAGTCCCCAGTAATTACCACATTCTTATCAATAAGGTTGCTTATATTTGTGATTAATTGTTTTATATATTTGGGGTCTCCCGTATTTGGCACTTAGACATTTATAATTGTTAGCTCTTCCTGATGGATAGACCCTGTAATTATTATATAATGCCCTTCTTCATCTCTTGTTACAGCCTTTAATTTAAAGTCTAGTTAGTCTGATATAAGTAAGGGTACTCCAGCTCTCTTTTGACTTCCAGTAGCATGATAGATAGTTCCTCATCCCCTCACTTTCAATCTGAAGGTGTCCTCAGGTCTAAAATGAGTGTCTTGCAGACAGCAAATAGATGGGTCTTGTTTTTTTATCCATTCTGATACCCTATGCCTTTTAGTTGGAGCATTTAGTCCATTTACATTCAGTGCTATTATAGAAAGATATGGGTTTAGATTCATTGTGATGTCTGTAGTTTTCATGCTTGTAGTGATGTCTCTAGTACCTTGTCTCACAGGATCCCCCTTAGGATCTCTTGTAGGGCTGGTTTAGTGGTGATGAAATCCTTCATTTTTTGTTTGGGATGACCTTTATCTTTCCTTCTATTCTGAATGACATGTTCTATTCTGACTTGTTGGATATAGGATTCTCGGCTGCATATTTTTTCCATTCATCACATTAAAGATCTCCTGCCATTCCTTCCTGGCCTGCCAAGTTTCAGTAGATAGGTCTGCCACTAGTTTTATCGGTGTCCCTTTATATGTTAGAGCATGTTTATCCCTAGCTGCTTTCAGAATTTTCTCTTTATCCTTGTATTTTGCCAGTTTGACTATGATATGTCATGCAGAAGATCGATTCAAGTTACATCTGAAGGGAGTTCTCTGTGCCTCTTGGATTTCAATGCTTTTTCTTTCCCCAGATCAGGGAAGTTCTCAACTATGATTTCTTCAAGTACACCTTCAGCACCTTTCCCTCTCTCTTCCTCCTCTGGAATCCGAATTATGCGTATATTATTACGTTTAATTTTTTCAGTTAGTGCTCTAATTCTCCCCTCATACTCCTGGATTTTTTTTATCTCTCCTTTTCTCAGCTTCCTCTTTTACCATAATTTTATTTTCTAATTCTCCTATTCTCTCCTCTGCCTCTTCAGTCCCAGCTGTGGTCACCTCCATTTTATTTTGCAGCTCATTTATAGCATTTTTTGGCTCCTCCTGACTGTTCCTTAGTCCCTTGATCTCTGTAGCAATAGATTCTCTGCTGTCCTCTATACTTTTTTCAAGCCCAGCGATTAATTTTATGACTATTATTTTCAATTCATTTTCTGTTACATTGCTTAAATCGTTTTTGATCAGTTTGTTAGCTGTTGCTAGTTCCTGGAGTTTCTTTTGAGGAGAATTCTTCTCTTTCATCATTTTGGGTAGTCCCTAGGTGGTGTGGAAGTGCAGGGTACTTCCCCTGTGCTGTCTGGAGTACCTTGCGTTGGTGGGTGGGGCCGCAGTATGACCTGATGTTTGCACGCAGCCTGCCACTGCGGCCACAGTCAGACTGGTGTGTACCTTATCTTCCCCTCTCCCAGGGGCAGGACTCACTGTGGAGTGGTGTGGCCCCTGTCTGGGCTACTTGCACACTGCCAGGCTTGTGGTGCTGCTTTGATGGGATCTGGAGTATTAGCCAGGGTGGATCCGTAATGTGCACAGGGGTGGCAGGGGCAGGCTCAGCTCACTTTGCCTTTGGTGGTCCCCTGAGGGAAGGGCCCTTGTAGCACCGGGACGGAGGCAGGGCTGTTAGAGCAATGGATCCACAGAAGCACAGCGTTGGGTGTTTGCGTCGTGCAAGCAAGGTCTGTGATGGGAACTGGTTCCCTTTGGAATTTTTGGGTAGGGGATGGGCGAGGCGATGGTGTTGGTGAGTGCCTTTGTTCCCTGCCAAGCTGAACTCTGTCCTCCGGGCCTCAACACCTCTCCCTCCCATTGTCCTCCAGCCCTCCCACTCTCTGAGCAGAGCTGTTGACTTATAACATTCCAGATGTTAAGTCCCGCTGGCTTTCAGAACTCACCCAGTCTGGCCCCTCTGCTTTTGCAAGTCAGACTCGGGGGCTCTACCTTGCTGGGCAGGCTGGCTGCCCCTCCATCACCCTGGCTCCCTCCTGCCAGTAGCATGCACCACCTCTCCACCTTTCCTACGCTCTTCCGTGGTCCTCTTGTCTATGCTTGGCTCCAGAGAGTCCATTCTGATAGTCTTCTGGTGGTTTTCTGGGTTATTTAGGCCAATGTGGGTGGAATCTAAGTGGTCAGCATGATGCGATGAGCCCAGTGTCCTCCTATGCCGCCATCATGTCTAGGAGTTAGCAGATTCCAGTTGATGTCCTTTCTTATCTGGAGCAAAATCTACTTTCCTACAAATGGGGGAGATGAGCTGAATGTTTGTGCTGTTTTATCCTTTTTCATTACCCCTCTCTAGTTGTTCATTTTTTACAAACAAACAAACAAACAACAAAAAAACCCAAGACTTTTTTTTGTGTAAGTTTGCCATCTGGGAAATGTCAAAGATAGTTTTAGGTACAAAACATATGTTGAACCCCAACCTCACACCATATACAAAAATCAACCCAAAGTAAATTCTTGAATGTAGGACCTGAAACCATAAAACTTCTAGGGAAGAAAAAACAATAAACAAAAAACATAGGGGGAAAAGTTCAATTACCTCAATCTTGGTGAAAATTTTTTTTGGATTTGACACAAAAAGCAAAGGCAACAAAAGCAAAAATTAACAAGTAGAACTTCATCCAACTCAAAAGCTTCTGTATAGCAAAGGAATCCATCAACAAAATGAAAAGGCAAACCACAGAGTGAAAGAAAATATTTTCAAATTGTGAATATAATAAGGAGTTAATATTTAAAATACATGAAGAACTCCTACAACTCAATAACAAAAAAAAATGACTAAAAAGTGAACTGAGGACCTAAATAGACATTTTCCCAAAGAAGACATATGAGTAACCAGCAGGTACATGAAAAAGGTATTTAACATCACTAATCGTCAGGATTAATGATGCTTTGATCAAATGCAAATCAAAACAAATATGTGATATCACCTCACAACTGGTAGGATGGCTATCACCAAAAAGACAAGTGATAACAAATGCTGGTGAGCATGTAGAGAAAATGGACCCCTTGTTCATTGTGGGTGGGTTTGTAAACTGATGCAGACACTATTGAAAACAATATGGATATTTCTCAAAAAATTAAAAACAGAACTACCATATGATCCAGGAATCCCCTTCTGGGTATATATCCAAAGGAAATAAAAACAGTATATTGAAGAAATATCTGCAATTTCATGCTCATTGTGGTATTATTCACAATAGCCAAGATATATAAAGAGCCTAAGTGTCCATCAACAGATGAATGGATAAAGAAGCAGGAGTATATATGTTTAATGGAATATTATGGATAAAGAAGCAGGAGTATATATGTAGAATGGAATACTATTCAGCCATGAGAAAGATATCTTGCCATTTGTGACCACATGGGTAGACATTAAGTGCATTATGCTAAGTGAAATAAGCCAGACAGAAAAAGGCAAATACCACATGGTATCAGTTATATGATGAATCTTAAAAAAAAAAAAAAAAAAAAGGTCAAACACATAGAAACATAGAGTACAAAAGTGTGTGCTGGGTGGCTATTGAAAATAATGCATGTGCCTGTATCCCTTTGAATTATTATTTTTGTATTGTTTGGAGCAAAGACCCTGTAGTGCAATTACTGGATCATAAAGTAGTTCTATTTTTAATGTTTTGAGGAAACTCCATACTGTTTTCCAGAATGGCTGTACCAGTTAGCATTCCCACCAACAGTGCAAGAGTGTTCCTTTTTCTCCACATCCTTGCCAGTGTTTGTCTAGGTAGTCAGGGTTTTGTTTTTCTTTTTTCTTTTTTTTTTTCTTTCAGCACTTTTAATATACTGCAGAAAAATCCTCTGATAGTCTTAGGTCTTATAGTCTTATAGTCCCTGTATGGAAAAAGTTGTTTTCTTTTTTAGCTTTTAAGGTTCTCTTCACGACTTTAAATTTTGGTACTTTCATTATGTGTCTTTGTGTGGGTCTCTTTGGGTTCATTTTATTTGTAACTTTCTGGGCACCTGGATGGATGTCTGTTTTCTTTCTCAGGTGAGAGGAGTTTTTTGGCCATTATTTTTTTAAATAAGTTTTCTGCTCCTTTTTCTCTCTCTCTTCTCCTTCTGTAGTCCCTGTGATGTGAAGGTTTGCTTGATGTTTGTTCATAAGTCCCTTGAGCTCTATGTATTTTTCTTTTTGCTGATGTGATTCAACGAGTTTTAGTGTCTTGTTTTTGAGTTCACTGGCATTTTCTTCCACTTCATGTAGTATGCTATGGAACCCCTGTTATATTTTTCAGTTCAATTATCATACTCTAGCTCTATGACTTCTATTTGGTACTTTCTTTATTTTCTATATTTTTTTAAATTCTCACTTGTTTATCCATTATTTTTCTGACCTCATAACCATGTTTATGGGAATCTTTTTAAATTATTTATCAGGTAAATTGTGTATCTCCATTTCATTAAGGTCTTTTTTGATGTTTCATTTTCTTCTTTTGTTTGGAACATATTCTGTGATTTCTTCATTTTCCTTGACTCTCTGTGCTGTTTTTTATGTACTAAATAAAGAATTCACCTCTTCCAGTCCTGAAGGGGTGGACTTATGTAGGACATGAAACCTATTTTTCAACCCTGCTGTAGCTCTTGATTCTTTCTCAAAACTTTGTGATTGTCCAGATAGCACACTCTATATTTCTAGGCTTCTAACAGTTGAGGGTGCGATAAGAATTTTCAGTGTCCCCAAAGGGAGGATCTCAGTTAGTACTTAGAATGATTGGAAGTTAACCTTCAGGCCAGAGCTTTTTAAAAAATATGTAACATTGTGTTAGTTATTGGTGTACAGTGTGTTACTTTGAAACATTTGTATATTATAATATGATTGACAATGTAGTGACATTTATCACATTACATATATAGTATAATATTTTTGTCTATAGTCACTATGTTGTGCATTAGATCTCTATGGCTAATTTACTATCCATTAAAAATTTGTACCCATAAGCATCAACACTTTTATCCCTTCAACCCCTGGAAACCACTTTATTCAGTTATTAAGTAAATAAATATATAGAAAATATATAAATATAAATATAATAAATAAATATAAATATATATTTGTAAATATATATATATATATATTAGTTTCCATATATATGTGATATCACAGTACCTGCCTTTCTCTGACTTATCTTGCTTAGCATAGTGTGCTCAAGGTCCATCCATGTTGCTGCATATTGCAGGATATCCTGCTTTCTCAGGGATGAAAAATACTTTATTGTATATTTGTACCACATCTTTTTTATCCATTCATGCATCGATAGGTATTTGGGTTGTTTCTGTGTCTTAGCTGCTGTGAGTAATGCTGCAATAAACATGAGAGTGCATATATCTTGTCAAAACCCTATTTTTACTTCCTTTGGGAATATACCCAGAAGTAGAATTATTGCATTATATGGTGCATATCTCTTTAATTTTTTGAAGAAACTGCATATTGTTTTCCATAGTGGTTGAACTATTTTAAATACCCAATAATAGTACATAAGGGTTATATTTTTAACACATTCTCACTAGCACCTCTTGTGTCTTATCATTTTGATGATAGCCATTCTAAAATGTGTGAGGTGGTATTGTATTATGGGTTTGCTTTACATGTCCCTGATGACTAACAATATTGAACATCTTTCTATATATCCATTGGCCATACTGATGCCATTTTTGGAAAAATCTTATATTTTAATTCATCAGCCCACTTTTTTTTAACTGGATTGTGTGGTTCTTCTTGTTCTTATTAAGTTGACTGAGTTCTTTATATGTTTGGGGTATTAACCTATTACCTAAAATATAATTTACAAAAATTTTCTCCTATATGCAATAGGTTGGTGTTTCATTTTGTTAATTGTTCCCTTTGCTATGTACAAGTTTTTGAGTTTGATGTCCCAGTTGTTGATTTTTTATTTTATTCTTCTGCTTTCAACATCATGTTCAAAAACTTATTGCCAAGACAAATATAAATGAGATTCTTGCATGTTTTCTTCTACATGTTTTATGGTATCAGGTCTTAAGCCTTCATCCATTTTGAGTTAATTTTTGTGAGGAGTGTAAGATCAGGATCAAATTGCATTGTACTCCATGTGTTTCTTCAGTTTTCCAAAAACCATTTGGTGAAGAGATTATCCATTTCCTGTAGGTATTCTTGGCTCTCTTGTAAAATATAGGTTGACCATATATACTAAGATATGGGTTCTAAATTCTATCCTTTAGTAACATGCCTTTGTTGGTACCTATACTACACTATTTTATTACTATGGCTTTGTTTTTGTTTGTATGCTTGCTTTTGTTTCAAGTTTTTATTTAAATTCTAGTTAGTTGATATATAGGGAAATATTGGTTTCAGGAATAGAATTTAGTGATTCATCACTTACATACAATACCCAGTGCTCATCACAAGTGCCCTCCTTAATACCCATCACTCATTTAGCCAATCGCACTCTCACATCCTTCCATCAACTCTCAGTTTGTTATCTAGAGTAAAGAATCTCATATGGGTTGAATCTCATATGGGTTGCTTCCCTCTCTGTTTTTTCCCCTTACCCTGTATCTCCCACTCTGTATCTCCCACTCCCCTTCATCCGTTTTGCACAACTCCCCTACCTCCCCAGCAGCAATCAGTTTGTTTTCTGTATTTATAGGTCTAATTACGTTTTCTTGTTTGCTTATTTATCCATGTGGGTTTTTTTAGATTCCACAGATGAGTGAAATCATATGGTATTTTTCTTTCTCACTCTGACTTATTTCACTTAGATAATACCCTCTAGGTTCATTTATGTTGTCGCAAATGGCATGATCTCACCTTTTTAATGGTTGTGTAATATTTTCTTTTATATATGTATTACATCTTCCTTGTCCATTTGTCTATCAATGGGCAGTAAAGTTGTTTACACATCTTGGCTATCGTACATAATGCTACAATAAACAAAAGAGCGCATAATTCTTTTCAAATTAGTATTTTCAGTTTCTTTCAGTAAATACCCAATAATGGAATTACTGGATCACATGATTGTTCAATATTTAATTTTTTGAGAAACCTTGAGACTGTTTTCCACAGTAGTTGTAACAATGTACATTCCCACCAACAGTGTACAAGAGTTCCTTTTTCCGCACATACTCACCAACATTTATTCCTTGTCTTTTTGAGTTGTTTGTTTTTCTTAATTCAAGTATAATTAATATACAGGGTTATATTACTTTCAGGTGTATAATATAGTGATTCAATAGTTCCATACATTTATCAGTGCTTATCAACATATGTGTACACTTAAACTTTTATCTATTTAATCCATTTCCCCACTTATTGCTCCTGTTTTTCTGTTTGTCTCATTTTGTATTTGTTTTTTCATTTGTTTTATACTTTTAAATTCCACATATGAGTGAAATTGTATGCTGTATTTCTCTGACTGACTTATTTCACTTAGCATGACACCCTCTAAGTCCATTCATATTGTCACAAAAGGCAAGATTTTATTTCTTATGGCAGAGTAAAATTCCATAATATATACATAAATAAATATCATTTTATTTATGCATTTATCTATAAATAAACACTTGTGTTGCTTCCATATCTCCACTATTGTAAATAATGCTGCAATAAGCACAGTGGTGAATATATCTTCTTGAATCAGTGTTTTAGTTTACTTTAGGTAAATACTCAGGAGTGGAAATATTGAATCTCATGGTAGTTCTATTTTTAATATTCTGGGGAACCTGCTTCATTGTTTTTCTCTGAGGCTACCCCAGCTTGCATTCCCACCAAGAGTGCATGCATATTCCTTATTCTCCACATCTATGCCAACACATAATTTTAGCCATTCTGAAATGTATAAAATGACATTACATTTTGCTTTAAATTTTTATTTCCTTGAAGATTAATGTTGGGCATCTTTTCATTTGGCTGTTGGTTATCTGTATGCTTTCTTTGGAAATGTATCTATTCATGACCTCTGCCCATTTTTTAACTAGATTATTTTTTTTTTTGATGGTGAGTTATGCAAATTTCATATATATTTTGTATATTGACCCCTATTAGATATATAATTTGGAAGTATTTTCTTCCATTTACTAACAGGTTGCTGTTTTGTTTTCTTGATGCTTTCTTTGCTGTGCAAAAAATTTTTATTTTGGTGGAGTCCTAATAGTTAATGTTTCTTTGGTTTCCCTTGCAAGAGATTTATCCAGCAAAATGTTTCTAAGACATCAAATAAATTACTGCCTATGTTTTCCTATAGGGATTTTATGTTTTCAGCTTCACATTTACACATTTAATCCATTTTGCGTTGTAATTCAGTTTTATTCTTTTGCATGTAGCTGTTCAGTTTTCCCAATACCATTTGTTGAAGAGACAACTTCCCTTATTGTATATTCTTGCCTCCTTTGTCATAGATTAGTTGATCATGTAAGTGTGGGTTTATTTCTCAACTCTCTATTCCTTTCTATTGATCTATGTGGCTATTTTTTGTGCCAGTACCATACTGTTTTGATTGTTATAGCTTTGTAGTATATCTTGAAATCTGAGATTCTGATAACTTCAGCTTTGTTTTTTGTTTTGCTTGTTTTTTGTTTTTGTCAGGATTACTTTGGATTTTGGGGTACTTAGTGGTTCCATACAACTTTAGACTCATTTGTTCTACTTTTGTGAAAAATGATGTTGGTGTATAGTTAGGAATAACATTAAATATTTAGATTGCTTTGGGAAGTATGAACATTTTAACAATACTGTTTCATTCAATCAATGAGCATGGAATATCTTTCCATTTGCTTGTATCATCATTAATTTCTTTCATAAATATTTTATAGTTTTCAGAGTACAGATCATTTGCCTTTTGTTTAAATTTATTCCTAGGTACCTTGTTTTTTGCTATAATTGTAAATTGACTTTTTTTTCTTAATTTCTCTTTATTCTAATTAATTACAAGTGTATAGAAATGCTATTGATTTCTGAGTATTAGTTTTTATCCTGCAATGATACAGAATTGATTTATTACTTTCAGTAGTTTTTTTTGGTGGATTATTAGGATTCTCTTTGGTATCATATCATCTGTAAATGGTGGCAGGTTATCTTCTACTTTACCAATATGGATGCCTGTTTCTTGTCTGATTCTTGTGGTTAGGATTTCCATTACTATCCTGAACAAAAGTAGTGAAAGTGAACATCTTTGTTCACTTTTTCACTTGTTTACGATCTTGGAGGAAAAGCTATAAGTTTTTCACCATTGAGTATGATGTTAGCTGTTAGTTTTTCATATATGATCTTAATTATCTTGGGGTATTTTCCCTCTAAACCCACTTTGTTCAAAAATTTTATCATGAATGGATGTTGTACTTTAGCAAATGCTTTTTCTGAACCTATTGCAACGATCATATGATTTTTATACTTTGTTTTGTTGATATGATGTATTACATTGTTTGGTTTGCAAATATTGAGATGCTTCCAGGGAAGATGGAAGAGTAGGAGGATCCTAAGCTCACCTCATTTCATGGATACACCTAGATAACACCCACATTGGTGTAACTAACCAAGAAAATGACCTGAAGACTTGGAGAACAGACTCTCCACAGTTAAGTGTAGAGTGGACACCACACTGAAAATGGTAGAAAAGGCATACACATGATAAAGAACAAAACCAATCTGCAAAACTAACCACAAATGAAAGGGAAAGCAAAAGCATGGAGAAAGGAGAAAAATAGACAGACCCACACCAGGCACCCCAGACTTGCTCTGGGAAGACAAATCCCCATAACATTTGGCTTGAAAAACAAGAGTAGCTGAATATAATGAATATTTACAATCATTGGGGCTTTACAAACTTAAAAAATCAGAAGCATCGGCTCTGGGAGAACCAGAGGCCAATAAAAAAAGTCCCCATCCTTAAAAGGACAGCATAACAAACAACTCTTCAGAGATACAACATAGAAGCAGTTCCAAAAGTGCCTGAGATATACAAAAAGATTTATTTACTGATCTCATAATGTGTACTAGAGGGACAGGGATCCAGTGGGCACTATTTCTCTCCCTGGCCTCCCGATCTAAATATCCAGACACCTTGAAGGAACCACCACAAACACTCTGATCCAGCTTGCCAAAAGCATGGTCCCTGCCCCCATGTTCTTCTCCATACCACCCCATCCAACCCACTTCACTCAGCAGGAGTTCCTCCAAAACTTCTCTTTTTCTCACCCTGCAAGCAGACCAACACATACCTTGCTAACACTGCACAACCCATCCCTGCATTCTCCAGGGAATGCACCATTTTTAACCTGCCCCACTCAACAGAAGTCCATCCAAAGTAGGGCCAGACACTTCTCATTTTTCAAGCAGCAAGAAGCCCCAACAGTGGCCACCCCCACTCCAAACTGACTATTTCCCTATGGAGATGAAAAAATAACCACACACCCCAGTAGTAGGCCAGGGCATCCATCTGATCTAACTGCTGGCCCATCCCACCAACAAACACTTCACAGTGGGCAACATGAAGAAAAAGCCCAGTAGTTCAGGATACTGCAATCTCAACAGACTGGGGGCAGATATCTGGTCTAACTGTAGGCCCCACCCTCCAACAGAAGCCTCTTAGGAGACAATGTAGGAAGACAACCCTGCAGTTCCAAACTGTTGAAGTTCTGGCAAATAAGTTGAGGGCAAGCATTTGTTCTGACCCAACTCAGGCCCAAGGTAACATGAATGGCTCCTTAACAGCACAGTGACCAAACCTTGCCCACAAAAGACAAAAGGACCATTGCAGATGACTGGACTGAAGGTAAACATGACTCAACCACAACATTAGAGTGCACACAGCACACCCCTGAAGCACCTGGGTGTAGCGAACAGGGGAAAGGGCACTATGGGACCTCTTTTTAATAAGGCCACTGCTTCCAAGATCAGGAGACATAGGTTAGCTTTCTTAATACATATAAACAAACACAAAAAGACAAAATAAGGAGAGAGAGGAATATGTCTATTATGAAAGGACAGGACAAAATCACACCAAAAGAAA
Organism: Leopardus geoffroyi; assembly: GCF_018350155.1. Classification (NCBI taxonomy): domain Eukaryota; kingdom Metazoa; phylum Chordata; class Mammalia; order Carnivora; family Felidae; genus Leopardus; species Leopardus geoffroyi. Next base: position 66,888,634 of record NC_059343.1, read on the forward strand.
TAAATGAAACAGATAAACAATAAGTCTGATATTCAAATTAATGCTCATATGAATACTTAATAGACTTGAGAAAAGAGTGGAGGATCCCAGTCAGATCTTCCACAAAGAGATATTAAATCTAAAAAGAAACCAATCAGAGATGAAGAAGTCAATAGCTGAAGTTAAAAATATCCTGGAGTGAATCAATATTAGATTGAAGCAGAAAAATGGATCAGTAAGCTGTAATGAAGTAATAAAAAGAAAATGAGCTGAACAGCAAACAAAAAATAATAATAATAACTCAGCAACATCAAGTGTAATAACATTCCCACTATAGGGATTCCAGAAGAAGAAGAGAAAGAAGGAAGTAGAAATAATAGCTGGAAACTTTCCTAATATGGGAAAGGAAACAGACATTCAGATCTAGGAGGCACAGACAACCCCCATAAAATTAAGCCAAGGAGGTCCACACCAAGACACATACTAATTAAAATGGCAAAAAAAGCGATAAAGAGAAAAATTTTTAAGTAGCAAGAGAAAGTAGTTACATACAAGTGGAACCCAATAAAGTTATTAAATGATTTTTTGGAAAAAACTTTTAGAGGCCAGAAAAGAGTGTCATAATATATTCAAAGTACTAAAAGGATAAAACCTGCAACCAAGAATACAATTCCCAGACAAATAAAAGGTAAAAGAGTGCATCACTACTAAACCAGCCTTACAAGAAATGTTAAAGGGAATTCTTTGAGTGGAAAGAAAAGGCCATAATCAGGAGTAAGAAAAATAGGACATAATATTTCACAGGTAATTACAAGCATATTAAAGGTAGTAGATTAATCACTTCTAAAAACAGTACAGAAGTTAAAACACAAAAGCAGTAAAATTAATTATATCAATAAAAATCAGTCAAGGAATTAACAAAAAAAGGATGTAAAGTATGGCATCATATTAATGAAATGTGATGGGAGAAGTAAAATTTAAGTGATCAGTAACTTAGAAGAGAGTGCTATATGTAAAGAATGTTGTATAACAACTTAATGGTAACAACAAATCAAAAACCTATAATAGATATGCAGAAAATAAAGAGAAAGAAATCCAAGAATATCACTAAAGAATGCCATCAAACCACAAGGGAAGAGTCCAAGAAAAGAATGGAACAGAGAAGAATTACCAAAAAACAACCCTAAAACAAGTAACAAAATGTCAAAGAGTACATACCTATAAATAATTAATTTGAATGTAAATGAACTAAATGGTACAATCAAATGATTGAGGGTGACTGAATGGATCAAAAAAATAAAATAAAACAAAACAAAACAAACAAACAAAGACATATCTATATGCAGCCTACAAGAGATTCAATTTAGACCTAAAGACATATGCAGATTGCAAGCAAAGGGTTGAAAAACATTTACCATGACAATGGAAGCAAAAAGAGAGCTGGGGTAGAAACACTTATAGACTTTAAACTAAAGACTGTAATAAGATACAAAAGAGGACACCACATAATCATAAAGCTAACAATCCACCAAAAAGATATAATAACTGTAAATATTTGGGGCGCCTGGGTGGCTCAGTCAGTTAAGCGTCCGACTTTGAGGTCATGATCTCATGGTTTGTGAGTTCGAGCCCCGCGTCTGGCTCTGTGCTGACGGTTCAGAGCCTGGAGCCTGCTTTGGATTCTGTCTCCTTCTCTCTCTGCCCCTTTCCACTTGTGCTATCTCTGTCTCTCAAAAATAAATACATGTAAAAAATTAAAAATTAAAAAAAAATAACTGTAAATATTTACTCACCCAATGTGGAAGCACCCAAATATATAAAGCAACTATTAACAGACATTCAGGAAGAAATTGATAGCAATACAATAATAGTAGGGGACTTTAATAACCCTCTTAAATCAATGAATATGTTACCCAGACAGATACATTAGACAGTGTGGATCTAATAGGTGCATTCAGAACATTTCATCTTAAAACAGAGGATTACAAATTCTTTACAATAGCACATGAAAATTCTCCAGAACATATCATGATTAGGCCCCAAGACAAATTTCAACAAGTTCAAAAATATTGAAATCAAATCATGCATCTTTTCTGACCAAAAATTTATGAAACTAAACATCAACCATAAGAAAAATTCTGGAAAGAACACAAATACATAGAGTTTAAATAGCTTTCTACTAAACAATGAATAGGTCAACCAAAACAATTAAAGAAGAAATAAAAAATACATGGTGATAAATGAAATGACAACACAGAAATCCAACATCTTTGCCATGCAGCAAAAAATGTTCTAAGAGGGAAGATTATAGCAACATAGGCCTACATCCAGAAGCAAGGAAAATGTCAAAGAAACAACCTAATCTTACACAGAAAAGATATTTAAAAAGAAGAGAAACAAAGTCCAAAGACAAAGAAGGAAGGTAATAATAAAGAATAGAGAAGAAATAAATAAAATAGAGACAAACTCCACTATAACAGATAAATGAAACAAGAGCTCGTTCTTTGAAAATATCAATAAGATTGGTAAACCTTCAGGCCAACTCATAAGAAAAAGAGAGAGAGGACCAAAATAAATAAAACCAGAAATGAAAGAGAAGAAGTAACAACCAACATGACAGAAACACAAAGTATTATAAAGAATATTATGAAAAATGATATGCTGACAAATTGGACAACTTAGAAGAAATGGATAAATCCCTAGAAAGCTCCCCTTAACTTCTCAAAACTAAATCAGAAAGAACAAAAAATATGAACAAACTAATTGCTGGGAATGAAATTGAATCAGTAATTAAAAAAACTCCAAACAAACAAAAGTTCAGGACCAGATGGATTCACATTCACAGATGAATTCTACCAAACATTTAAAGTAGGGTTATTACCTATTCTTCTAAAATTATTCCAAAAATTAGAAGAGGAAGGAAAGCTTCCAAATTTATTGTATGAGGCAAGCATTACTCTGATACCAAAAAAAAAAAGTATGGACTAATATCTTTGATGAACATAGGTGCAAAACTCAACAAAATATTAGCAAACAAATCCAACAATACAATTTAAAAAAAATAATTCACCATGATAAAGTGGTATTTATTCTTGGGATGCAACAGTGGTTCAATATTCACAAATCAATCAATAAGATACATCACATCAACAAGAGAAAGGTTAAAAATCATATGATCATCTCAATCTTATATCATTTTGCTTCTTCTTTTCCAATTTAAATACCTTATTTCTTTCTTTTGCCCAGTTGCTTTAGCTAAGACTTCCAGTACAATATTAACTAGCAGTGTTGAAAGTCATCCTTGTCTTCTTGATTTTAGAGGAAACACTTTCAATTTTTTTTTCCATTGAGTATGTTAGCTGTGAGTTTGTTGTGTAGAGCCTTTATTATACTGTATGATCTTTTTGTACCCAATTTGTAGGGTTTTATTATGAAAGGACCTTATATTTTGACAAATGCTTTTTCAGCATTTATTCAGAAAATCATTTGTTTTTTTATTTTATTAATGTCATGTATAGTATTTATCATTTTCTGTATTTTGAAGCATCCTTGAATCCCACGGATAAATCCCACTTGGTCATGATGTATATTCCTATTAATGTGTTCTTGATTTTGGTTTGCTAATATTTTGTTGAGAATTTTTGCATCTATGTTCATCAGGGGTAATTGGTCTATAGTTTTCTTTTATTGTGCTATGCTTATCAGATATTGCTGTCAAAGTAATGCTGACGTTGTAGAATGAGTTTGGAAGTGGTACCTCCCCCTCAATATTTTGGAACATTTTGAGAAAGATTAGTGTTAATATTTCTTTAAATATTGGGAAAAATTTTCAGTGAAGTCCGCAGGTCCTGGAATTTTCTTTGTTGGTAGTTTTTGAATTATTAATTCACTCTGTTTACTCCTTATTGGTCTGTTTAGATTTTCTATTTCCTCATTCAGTTTTGGTACGTTGTGTGTTTCTAGAAATGTATCCATTTCTTCTACATTATGTCATTTGTTGGCATACAATTGTTCATCATAATCTCATGATTCTATGCATTTATGTAGTATTAGCTGCAATGTCTTCTTTTTCATTTCTACTTTTATTTATTTGAAATTTCTACCCCTTTTTTCAGTTAGGCTATCTAAGTAGGTTTTTCAATTTTATCTTTCCAAAGAACCATCCCTCAATTTTGTTGATTCTTTCTATTGTTATTCTGGTCTCTGTTTCATTTCTATCCACTCATCTTTCTTATTTCCTTCCTTCTGCTAAATTTGGGCTTAAATTGTTCTTCCATTTCTATGTCCATGAAGTGTAACATAAGATTATTTGAGACCTTTCTAACCTCTTAATATATGAATTTATTGCTATTAAATTTCCTCTTAGAACTGCTTTTGCTGCATACCACAATATTTGATATTTTGTATTTTGTTTTCTTTTTTCAGATAACTTTTTATTTCCCTTTTGATTTTTTCTTTGACCTAATGGTTGTTTAGAAGTGTCTTGTTTAGTATCCAAGTATTTGTAGATCTTCTCCATTTTCTCCTGTTGATTTCTAGTTTTATACCATTGTAGTCAGAGAAGATATTTGACATGATTTAAGTCTTCTTTAAAAATGCTAAGGTTTGATTTGTGGCCTATCATATGATCTATCATGGAGAATGTCCCATCTGCACTTGAGAAGAATGTGTATTCTGCTGCTATTGGATGGAATTATCTGTATATGTCTATTAAATCCATTTGGCCTAAACTGGTTTAATTCAAATGTTTCTTTGATTTTCCCACTGGATGATCCATGCATTGTTGATTATGAGGTATTGCTTCCTCTACCATTATTGTATCGTTGTCTATTTCTCCATTAAGATCTGTTATCATCTGCTTAATATATGTTGGTACCTGGATATCGGAAGCATATGTATTTATGATTGTTATTCCTTCTTGATGTACTGACTCCTTTATTGTTATATAATAACTTTATTTATCTTTTGTTTCCCTTTTTGACCTGAAGTCTATTTTGTCTGTTATAACTATGACTACACCTGCCTACTCTCGGTTTCCATTTGGTTGTAATATCATCTTCCATCCTTTCTCTTTGAGTCTATATATACCTTTAGAGCTGAAATTATTCTTCTTTTGGCAGCATGCAATTCAGTCTTGTTTTTAAATCTGTCTAGCCACTCTGTACTTTTTCACTAGTGAGTTAAATCCATTTGCATTTAGGGTGATTATTTATATGTAAGGATTTACTACCGCTTTTTTGTCTTTTTCCTTCTGATTATTTTGTCTCTCATTGTTTCCTTTTATTTCTCTTTCTGTTTACTTTTGTAAGTTGGTGGTTTTTCATAGAGATTTGCTTAGGCTTTTCTCTTGTTTTTTTAATGTTTTATGTCCCTGCTCTAGATTTTTACTTTGTGGTTATGATGAAGTTTACATAAAATATTTAGTAGATAAAATAGTCCTTTTTCAGCTGAAGCAAATTATCTTCATTTACCTGTAAAGGTTTCATCCTTTTATTCTTCCCTTCTCATAATTTTTGTCATAAATTATCTTTTTATGGTGTGATGTCATTACCAAGTGGTACTAGCTACATTTTTCTTAATTCAAGTATAATTAATATACAGGGTTATATTAGTTTCAGGTGTACAATATAATGATTCAACAATTCTACAACTCAGCAATTGTACTACTAGGTATTTACTCAAAGGACACAAAAACACTAATTCAATGGGACACATGCACCCTGATATTTATAGCAGCATTATCAACAATAGCCTAATTATGGAAAGGGTCCAAATGTGTCTATCGACTGATGAATGGATAAAGATTATCCATGATGAATACTGAAATGGAATATTATTCAGACATAAAAAAGAATGAAATCTTGCCATTTGCATGACATGGATGGAGCTAGGGTCTTATGCTAAGCAAAATAAGCCAGTAAGAGAAAGACAAATAACATATGATTTCACTCATATGTGGAATTTAAAAAGCAAAACAGATGAACATAACGGGAAAAAAGAGAGGGAAACCATAAAAGAGACTCTTAGCTATAGAGAGCAAATTAGGGGCTGCTGGAGGGGAGGTGGGTGGGGACATAGGTTAAATGAATGATGAGTAAAAAGCGGTACTTGTTGTGATGAGCACTGGGTATTGTGAGTGATGAATTGCTAAATCCTACACCTGAAACTAAGATTACACTGTATGTTAACTAACTGGAATTTAAATAAAAACTTGGAAGAAAGGTAAAAAGAAACAATTATACACATTATTCAGTGCCCATCACAGTTAGTGTACTCTTAATCCCCTTCACCTATTTCACCCATTCCCCCACCCACTTCACCTCTGGCAACCATCAGTTTGTTCTATGTATGTAAGTCTGTTTTTTGTTTGTCTTTTTTTCTTCACTTGTTTTTTTTTTTGTTTCTTAAATTGCACATCTAAGCGAAATCATATAGTATTTGTCTTTCTTTGACTGACCTATTTTAGTTAGTGTTATACCCTCCAGATCTATTCATGTTGTTGCAAATGGCAAGATTTCATTATTTTAAAGCTGAGTAATATTTCATTGTGTCTGTGTGTATGTATATGTATGTATATATATATTACACACAACATATTCCATATCCATTCATCTATGAATGGACAGTTTGGTTGCTTCAATATCTTCACTACTGTAAATAATACTATAATAAACTGTACATATACTTTTCAAAATTAGTGTTTTCATTTTCTTTGGGTAAATGACCTTGTGGTGGAATTACTGAATCACATGGTAATTCTACTTTAAAAAAAAAAACAACTCCATACTGTTTTCCACAGTGGCTGCACAAGCTTGCATTCTCACCACCAGTGCAGGAGGGTTCCTTTTTCTCCGTGACCTTGCCAACGTGTATTATTTTTTGTGATTTTGATTTTAGTCATTCTGACGTGTGATATGATAACTCATTGTGGTTTGGATTTGCATTTCTCTGATAATAAATGATATTGAGCATCTTTTCATGTGTCTTTTGGCCATCTGTATGTCTTCTTTGGGAAAATGTCTATTTAAGTCCTCTCTTCAATGGTTCATCAAATTATTTGGGTTTTTTTGGTGTTGAGTTATATAAATTCCTTGTATATTTGCATATTAACCCATTATGTATATAATATGTGGATATTTTCTCCCATTTAATAGGTTGCCCTTTTGTTTTGATGATGGCTTCCTATGGTGTACAAAAGCCTTTTATTTTGTTGTAGTCCCAATAATTTAATTTTGCTTTTGTTTCCCTTGCCAGAGAAGATATGTAGAAAGATGTTTCTGATACCAATGTCAAAGAAATTGTTCCCCATGTTTTTTTCTAGGAATTTTATGTTTTTATGTTTCACATTTACATCTTTAATTTATTTTGAGTTTATTTTTGTCTATGTTATAACAAAGTGGTCTATTTAATTTTTTTTGCATGTAGGTATTCATTTTTCCAATACCATTTGTTTTAAAAAAAGTCTTTTAACCATTGTATATTCTTACTTCCTTTGTTTTAGGTTAATTGACCAAACAGTGTAGTTTATTTCTAGACTTTCAGTTCTGGTCCATTGCTCTATTGTCTATTATTGTTCCAGTGCCATATTGTTTTGATACTACAGCTTTGTAGTACATCTTGAAATGTGGGAGGAGAAATAACAAATGACACTACACAAATACAAAGGATTATAAAAGAATATTATGAAAGATTATATGTCAAAAAATTGGACAACTTAAAAGAAATGGATAAATTCCTAGAAACATATAACCTTCCAAAAGTGAATTAGGAAAAGATAGACTATTTGAACAGACCAATTACTAGTAATAGAATAGAATTAGTAATAAAAAAATCTCAACAAACAAAAGTCCAGGACTACATGGATTCACAGATGAATTCTATCAAGCATTTAGAATTAATACCTATTCTTCTCAAAGTATTCCAAAAAATAAAGAGGAAAAAGAGGTTACAAATTTTTCTATGAGGCCAGAATTATACTGATACCAAAAACAAGTAAAGACACTGAAGAAAAAAAGAGTACAGACCAATATCTCTGATGAACATAGATGCAAAAATCCTTAACAAATTATTAGCAAACTAAATCCAACAATACATATAAAAACACCATTCACCATTATCAAGTGAGATTTATTTCGGGGACGCAAATGTCATTCAATATTCACAAATCAATGTGATATACCACATTAACAAGAGAAAGAATAAAAATCATATGATCATCTCAATATGTGCAGAAAAATCATTTTACAAAGCACATCCATTCATGATAAAAATTCAACAAAGTAGGGTTAGAGGGAAGATACCTCAACACAATAAAGACCATATATGAAAAACCCACAGCTAATATCATACTTAATGGTGAAAAACAGAACTTTTCCTCTAAGATCAGGAATAAGACAAGAATGCGCATTCTCACCACTTTTATTCAAGAAGTCTTAGCCTCATCAACCAAATGAGGGAAAAAAAGTCATCCAAATTGGTAAGGAAGAATTAAAACATTCACTATTTTCAAATAACATTATAATATATGTATATATATATGTATATATATAAAACTCTAATGACTCCACCAAAAATCTACTAGGACTGATCAATGACTTGAATAAAGTTGCAGGATATATAATTAATATACATAAGTCTTGTATTTCTATACACTAGTAATGAAGTATAGGAAAGAGAAATTAAGAAAACAATTCCATTTACAATAACTACAGTTTATTTAATGTTTATTTTTGAGAGAGAAGGAAGGGGCAGAGAAAAGGAGACAGAGGATTTGAAGTGAAGTGGGCTCTGCGCTGACAAAAGAAACCCCAATTCAGGGCTCAAACTCATGAACCATGAGATCATGATCTGAAGTCAGATGCTTAACTGACTGAGCCACCCAGGTTCATTATTTTTAATGTTCTTTTAATAATTATCCTATAATTAAGAGTTTTATATATTATTCTAAAACTTACAGATTTCTATTTATTACTTTAATCAGAGTTCTGTGTACTTTTGTTTTTTTGTTTCAGCTTGAAAAGCTCCTTTCAATATTTTTTGTAAAGCAGGTCTGGTGGTAGTGAAGTCCCTAAGCTTTTGTTTTCTTTAAAAAGCCTTTATTTCTGTTTCATATCTGAAGGAAAACTGCTAGATATTGTTAGCTGGAAGATTTTATCTTTCATTATTTTGAATATGTTATTCCACTTTTTCCTGGCCTATAAGGTTTATGCTCAAAAATCTGTTCATATCTTAATGGAGGTTTCTTTGTAGGTTACTATCTCCTCCATTCCATATCCCAGGTGCCTCTAAAACTCTTTATTACTGACTTTTGATGGTATTAATATAATGTATTTTGGAGAAGGTCTTTTCATATTAAGACAATAAGGTGCTCTAGCTTAGTGGATTTGTATATCCAGTTCCTTACCCTGGTTTGAGAAGTACTTAGCTATTATTTCTTTAAATAAATTCTCTGCCCTGAAGAATGAACCTGGACCACTTTCTTACACCATACACAAAAATAAACTCAAAATGGATGAAAGACCTCAACATAAGACAGGAAGGCATCAAAATCCTCGAGGAGAAAGCAGGCAAAAACCTCTTTGATCTTGGCCGCGGCAACTTCTTACTGAACAAATCTCTGGAAGCAAGGGAAACAAATGCAAAAATGAACTACTGGGACCTCATTAAAATAAAAAGCTTCTGCACAGTGAAGGAAACAATCAGCAAAACTAAAAGGCAACCGATGGAATGGGAGAAGATATTTGCAAATGACATATCAGATAAAGGGTTATTACCCAAAATCTATAAAGAACTTACCAAACTCAACACCCAAAAACAATCCAGTGAAGAAATGGGCAAAAGACATGAATAGACACGTCTCCAAAGAAGACATCCAGATGGGCAACTGACACATGAAAAAATGCTCAACATCACTCATCATCAGGGAAATACAAATCAAAACCACAATGAGATACCACCTTACACCTGTCAGAATGGCTAACATTAACAGCTCAGGCAACAACAGATATTGGTGAGGATGCGGAGAAAGAGGGTCTCTTTTGCATTGTTGGTGGGAATGCAAGCTGGTGCAGCCACTCTGGAAAACAGTATGGTGGTTCCTCAAAAAACCAAAATTAGAACTACCCTATGACCCAGAAATTGCAGTACTAGGCATTTATCCACGGGATACAGGTGTGCTGTTTCGAAGGGACACATGCACCCAAATGTTGAAAGCAGCAGTATCAACAATAGCCAAAGTATGGAAAGAGCCCAAATGTCCATCGATGGATGAATGGATAAAGAAGATGTGGTATATATATACAATGGAGTATTACTCGGCAATCAAAAAGAATGAAATCTTGCCATTTGCAACTACGTGGATGGAACTGGAAGGTACTATGCTACATGAAATTAGTCAGTCAGAGAAAGACAAAAATCATATGACCTAACTCATATGAGGATTTTAAGAGACAAAACGGATGAACATAAGGGAAGGGAAAGAAAAATAATATAAAAACAGGGAGGGCGGAAAAAACAGAAGAGACTTATAAATATGGAGAAAACACTGAGGATTATGGGAGGGGTTGTGGGCGGGGGGATGGGCTGAATGGGGAAAGGACACTAAGGAATCTACTCCTGAAATCATTGTTGCACTATATGCTAACTAATTTGAATGTAAATTTAAAAAAAAACAATAAAACTAGTTAAAAATAAATAAATAAATAAATAAATTCTCTGCCCTTTTCTTCCTTTTGTCTCATGCAATTTCCATTATTCTTAAGTTGACTTTTCTAATGTAGTCTGATAGCTCCTAGGGTTTCTTCACTTTTTTTTTTAATTTTTAATATTTTTTTATTTTTGAGACAGAGAGAGACAGAGCATGAATGGGGGAGAGGCAGAGAGAGGGAGACACAGAATCTGAAGCAGGCTCCAGGCTTTGAGCTGTCAGCACAGAGCCTGACGCGGGGCTTGAACTCAGGGACTGGGAGATCATGACCTGAACCGAAGTTGGATGCTTAACCAACTGAGCCACCCCAGCACCCCTGGTTTCTTCACTTTTTTAAAACCTTAGTTCTCTTTCCAATTCCACCATTTGTAAACTCCTGCCTTCAAGCTCACTAATTCTCTCTTCCATCTGACCTGTTGTATTTACAATGCATTGTAACACATTCTTCATCTCATTTATTGATTTAACTCCAGGTTTTCTATTTGCTTTGGGTGTGTGTTTGTTTGTATTATAATTTCAACCTCTTGGTAAAGTACTTTTCTTTGTTGATTTTACTCTTGATATCATTGCATTGCCTTTTTAAGTGTTCTTGTAGCTCCATGAATTTTTTCTAACAGCTATTTTGAATCCTTTATTATTTAGATTGTAATGTTCCATGTGTTTGGATTTGGTTCCTAGAAAATCATCATTTTCTTTTTGTGATATCTTATCGCCATGATTTTTTCATGAGATTTGATGAAATGTGTCCTTTCCATTACATTTGAAATACCAAACACTTTTCTTATGTAAGCAAGGTTCTGTTTAAGCATACCTCATTTTATTGCATTTCACCTTATTGTGCTTCACAGATACTATTTTGTTTTGTTTTGTTTTGTCTATAAATGAAAGCTTGTGGGAAACATACATTGAGCAAGTCTACTGGTGCCATTTTTTTCACAGCCATTTGCCAACTTCATGTCTGTGTGCGACATTGTGGTAGTTTTCACAATATTAAAAAGTTTTCATTATTGGGGCAACTAGGCGCCTCAGTCGATTAAGCATTTGACTTTTGGTTTCGTGATTTATGTGATAGCACAATATGTGAGTTTGAGCCCTGTGTCAAGGACACAGTGTCTGACAGTGCAGAGCCTGCTTGGGATTCGGTCTTTCCCTTTTTCTGCCCCTCCTCTTCTCTCTCTGTCTCTCAATCTCTGTCAAAATAAACTTTAAAATGTTTTTATTATTATATTTGTTATTGTTATCTGTGGTTAATAATTATGACTTGCTAAAAGTTCATATAATGGTTATCATTTTTTAACAAAAAATACTTTTAATTAAGGTACATACATTGTTTTTACAAGCATAATACTATTGCATACTTAATAAAATACAGTACAGGGGCGCCTGGGTGGCGCAGTCGGTTAAGCGTCCGACTTCAGCCAGGTCACGATCTCGCCGTCCGTGAGTTCGAGCCCCGCGTCGGGCTCTGGGCTGATGGCTCAGAGCCTGGAGCCTGTTTCCGATTCTGTGTCTCCCTCTCTCTCTGCCCCTCCCCCGTTCATGCTCTGTCTCTCTCTGTCCCAAAAATAAATAAACGTTGAAAAAAAAAATAAAATAAAATACAGTACAGAGACAATATAACTTTTATATGTACTAAAAACAAAAATTAGATATTTGAATAGCTACTCTGTGGTGGTCTGGAACTGAAACTGCAATATCTCCAAGGTACATCTGTACTTTGATTCTAACAGTTCAGCAAGTTGATAATTAAGAACTTTTCTTTTGTTTTCCATAAGGTGGCACTATAGCACAAGTTTTGAGTTTCTCTTGCCAGAGCTGACTTGCTGCTAAGGCTGGGAGTGCATACATAAATCAAAAGCTCGTGGAGAAAATAAAGGGGTGGCAGTAGAGCCCAGGGGCAGGAGGGGGAGTATATACTTAGCACTGGGGTCTTTGAGTGTGCCCACGGCCCAGTAGGTGGATTCTTGAATCAAGGTGGTCCCAGAGTACCTTGGGTTCTTTTGCTAGAATTTCAGAGAAGCCAGTAGGAGATACTTTCCTTTAGTTATCTTTGCTTACTTCTATTTCTTTTCCCTCTTACTAGTCATTGTGTTATATCTTCAGAGACAACAACAGGTCCAGGGAGACCCCATTTATCACTTTCACTCTCCACCTTCTCTGTCATAAAGGTCAATCTGATCCAGTGCCAGATCTGCCGCTGCCTTCAGGGCCATTACTTCCTCAACTACCACAAGCTTTATTACCACTTCCCTTACTCCACAGCTTCACCCACTGTCCAATCTACCCATTTATTGGTGCACAGGTGGATGAATCTCTCAGGTGTCCTGGTGTGCTGTGCAGAGGTAATTTTCTGGTTATAGATATCCAATTAGTTGTAAATTAAAGCAGATAGATAAAAGAAATGACTCATGCCACCATGATATTGAGTTTACTTTTGGCAGAACAATTTAAGTATAGAAATGTACCTCTTTTAAGGTTAAACTGGGACACAAAAACTGGGAGTTTCTGCCTGCTGTCTCTTCAATGAGCCCTGGGGGTGACAGTACATTAAGAACTTTTTCTTTCTTTGCTACCACCTTATTGAAGCTGTAAACAAAATCTTCACTGATCACCAAAGCCAGACCATCAAGAGGAGTGTCCTTTAGGTGGCAGCCACAAAAACCAAGGTGCCAAACATATACATAAGCTCCTTTCTCAGAGACTCTGACAACCTGGAGTAAGGCTGATGAAAATCATGATTAAGGTGCTCAACAACCTCTTGGTCTCTAGAGGAAAATGTAGTCAGCTTATAAATGTGTGTTTAATTAGAAGCCAAGCCCTGAGACCACAGCTATAAAGATAAGTTAATAGACCTCTTTCACTGACACCAGATACCCAGACCAAGAGAGTGAGTGCAAAGATGGTACCCACTGGCCTCTATCCCTAGAGAGCATCTCAGTAAGCCCCTAGCTGTGTGTCAAACCAGAAGGTTTCCCTTTACACCAAAACTCTAAGACAAGCAGTCAGACCTTTTTCACAGAAAGGCTAGGGGTGTGTTTCAGTTGACTGCCTCTGCACTGACCACTGGGGTGAGTCCATGTGAAGCCTCTAAAAACTTGAAAGATTGTGGACTGGAAGAATCCTAAGCACACTTCATCCATGGACACATAATGATAGCAGCCATATCAGTGCAAGTAACTCAGAAAATGACCTGAAGTCTACTTGATTTGATTTTTGAGACATCTGGTATGTAGTAAGTTCTTAATATTTAATGAATTAATAAATACATGATGAAAACTTTTAACATAGTAATTCTCAGATTTGAGAACACAAAAACCCCCCAAAATACATATTTAGATGTCTTAGTTTGAAAGACACTGCATTAAAATTTAGTCACTATCACTTCATGTGATCATTTGACACTAATTCTATCAATAAAAAACTGCAAATATGGATACTGAAATCAATGAAATCATATGGTAGTTTCAGTTATAACATGGTCCTTCAAAATAATCCAAAATATACTTGCATTTATTATAAACTATCATCCAAATATAAGGAAAAAATTTTATTTTTTTTAATTTTTTTTAAATTTTTTTTTTCAACGTTTATTTATTTTTGGGACAGAGAGAGACAGAGCATGAACGGGGGAGGAGGAGAGAGAGAGGGAGACACAGAATCGGAAACAGGCTCCAGGCTCTGAGCCATCAGCCCAGAGCCTGACGTGGGGCTCGAACTCACGGACCGCGAGATCGTGACCTGGCTGAAGTCGGACGCTTAACCGACTGCACCACCCAGGCGCCCCATAAGGAAAAAATTTTAAATATCTCATAGAGGACTGTCACATTTTGAAAATACCTTGGCAGATCTCCAGAGGGCACAAAACGTCTACAATTTGAGAAATAGTGGTTACAACTCTTGGAGTCAAAAAAATGTAATAGTTTTATATTCTAATCCACTATTTCCTAGAAATGTGGCTTGCACCAGTCATTTAATTTTTTTGATCATCTTTTTTCTCATATAAAGGTGGAAATAATTACAGTCATTATGAGATTTATCTCATAGAGAAGTTTTGTAGATTACTTGAAATGATTTAGGTAAAGAGCTAAGCTAGTAAATAATAAATGCTATCTTATATTTTCAGTTTCTGTCTCTCTCTCTCTCTCAAAAAAAACCACTATTTCTGTGTAAATAAAAAAGTGTTTAATATCTTAATTTCTTTTAGGATGTAGTCCTTTTGAGAATCTGATAAAAGTTAGACTTCCTCTACCCTGAAAAATGCATATTTGCATGCAATTTCTTAATATTAGCCATAATCATGATTCTACAAAGTGTTCATAACTTCTTCCCAAGATAGTAGCTTTCTAAATTTTGTAGGAAAAATGAGACACTAATATGTGAAATATCTTTTGTATTTGAAGATTAATAGAAATCTCCTGTAAATGACATTAATATTATTATTTATTTAATTCACTAGGGTATATTGTAAATTGAGTCAAATTAATAAGCTCATTTTTATTTAAATAAAAGCAAAAAATACTGACTGGCAGTACAGTGATGTTAAATATAATATCATTTAATATAAAAAAAAGGGAGTTAAAAAGATCAAAAATAATTTAAGCATAACATACAAAAAGGTGAAAAGTTACTTCAATCTTAAAATTTGTCAATTTAGAAAGATGAAAGCATAAAAAAATTGTTCTTTAAAAAATATTTTTTATTTTGAGTTGTATAAGTTCTTTTTATATTTTGGATACTAATCCTTTATCAGACACATCATTTGCAAATATCTTGCCCCATTTAGCAGGCTCCCTTTTAGTTTTGTTGGTTGTTTCCTGTGCTATGTGGAAGTTTTTTATTTTGATGTAGTCCCAGTACTTTATTTTTGAATTGTTTCCCTTGCTTCAGAAGATGTATCTAGAAAGAAGTTGCTACAGCTGATGTCAAAGAGGTTACTGCCTGTGTTCTCCTCTCGGATTTTTACGGTTTCAGGTCTGACATTTAGAACTCTAATCATTTTTAATTTATTTTTGTGATGTAAGAAAGTGGCCCAGTTTATGATGTAAGAAAGTGGCCCAGTTTCATTCTTTTGCATGTACCTGTCCAGTCTTCCAACACCATTTCTTGAAGAAACTGGTCTTTTTCCCATTGCATATTCTTCCTTCCATTGTCAAAGAATAATTGATCATAATACTGTGTGTTTATTTCTGAGCTTTCTATTCTGTTCCACTGATCTATGTGCCTATTTTTGTGCCATTACCATACTGTTTTTTTTAGTACCATACTGTTTTGAGTACTACAGATTTTGTAATATAATTTGAAGCAATCCAATTAAAAATGGGCAGAAGACATGAATAGACATTTCACCAAAGAAGACACAGAAATGGCCAACAGAAACAGGAAAAGATGCTCAACATTGCTCATTATCAGGGAAATGCAAATCAAAACCACCACTTGAGCTGTTTATGGGATTGCAAACAGGTGCAGCCACTGTGGAAGACAGTAGCTTTCCTATGGTTAATATTCCATTGTATATATATACCATGTCTTTTTTATCCATTCATCTATCAGTGGACACTTTGGCTGCTTCCATAATTTGGCTATTGTAGATAATACTCCATTTTTAATTTATTTTTGTGTATGGTGTAAGAAAGTGGTCCAATTTCATTTTTTGCATGTTGCTGCCCAGTTTTTACAGCACAATTTGTTAAAGATGGTGTCTTTTACCCTTTGGATACTTTTCCCCAAGTTTTTGAATATTAATTGACCATATAGTTGTGGGTTCATTTCTGAATTTTCTATTCTGTTCCATTGATCTATGTGTCAATTTCTGTGTCAGTACCATACTGTGTTGATCAATACAGCTTTGTAATATAACTTTAAATCCAGAAATCTGATACCTACAGCTTTGCTTATTTTTCAGGGTATCTTTGACTCCTGGGGTCATTTGTGGTTTCATACAAATTTTAAGATTGTTTTCCTGAGGTGGAAGATGGTGGTGAAGGAGGACACTCGGCTCACTGCATCCTGCTGATCAATTAGATTCCACCCACATCGGCCTAAACAACTCAGAAAACTGCCAGAAGACTGGAAGAATGGATTCTCCAGAGCCAAGCATGGACAAGAGGCCCATGGAAGAGGGTATGAAGGGCAGAGAGGCAGTGTGCACTACACGGACTGGCAGGAGGGAGCCACGGCAGTGGAAGGGCAGCAAGCCTGGCAAGGCAGAGCCCCAGGGTCTGGCTTGCAAAAGCAGAGGGGCTGGACTGCGTGAGTTCTGACAGCCAGCGGGACTTAACATCTGGAATGTTATAACTCAACAGCTCTGCTCTAAGAGTGGGAGGGCTAGAGGACAACTGGAGGGAGAGTTGTTGAGCCCCAGAGGACAGAGCTCAGCTTGGTGGGAAACAAAGGTGCTGGCCAGCGCCAACTCCCTCTACCATCCCTCAGCCAAAATCTCAAAGGGAACCAGTTGCAGTCACGGAACTTGCTTGCACCACACAAACACCCAACGCTGTGCTTCTGTGGATCCATCTGTCCAATGGGTCTGCCTCCCTCCGGGTGCCACAGGGCCCCTCCCGAAGTGGAACACTGAAGGCAAAGCGAGCTGAGCCTGCCCCTCCCACCCCTGTGCACCTTGCGGATCCACCCTGGCGAATACACCAGATCCCATCGAAGCAGCACCATAAGCCTGGCAGTGTGAAAGTAGCCCAGACAGGGGCCACACCACTCCACAGTGAGTCCTGCCCCTGGGAGAGGGGAAGAAAAGGTACATACCAGTCTGACTGTGGCCCCAGCGATAGGCTGGGGGCAGACATCAGATCTGACTGCGGCCTGCCCACCAACACAAGTTACTCCAGACAGCACAGAGGAAGAGCCCTGCAGTTCTGCGCCACCCCAGGGACTACCCAAAATGACGAAACAGAAGAATTCTCCTCAAAAGAAACTCCAGGAAGTAGCGACAGCTAACGAACAGTTCAAAAATAATTTAAACAATATAAAAGAAAATGAATTGAAAATAATAGTCATAAAATTAATTGCTGGGCTTGAAAAAAGTATAGAGGACAGCAGAGAATGTATTACTACAGAGATCAAGGGACTAAGGAACAGTCAGGAGGAGTTAAAAAATGATATAAATGAGCTGCAAAATAAAATGGAGGTGACCACAGCTCGGATTGAAGAGGCAAGGGAGAGAATAGGTGAATTAGAAGATAAAATGATGGAAAAAGAGGAAGCTGAGAAAAAGAGAGATAAAAAAAACCCAGGAGTATGAGGAGAGAATTAGAGAACTAAGTGAGGCAATAATATGCAATAATATGCACATAATTGAGACTCCAGAGGAGGAAGAGAGAGAGAAAGGTACTGAAGGTGTACTTGAAGAAATCATAGCTGAGAACTTCCCGGATCTGGGGAAAGAAAAAGGCATTGAAATCCAAGAGGCACAGAGAACTCCCTTCAGACGTAATTTAAATTGATCTTCTGCACGACATATCATAGTGAGACTGGCAAAATACAAGGATAAAGAGAAAATTCTGAAAGCAACTAGGGATAAACATGTTCTAACATAAAAGGGAGACCAATAAGACTAGTGACGGATATATCTACTGAAACGTGGCAGGCCAGAAAGGAATGGCAGGAATCTTCCATGTGATGAACAGAAAAAAATATGCAGCCGAAAATCCTTTATCCAGCAAGTCTGTCTTTCAGAATAGAAGGAAAGATAAAGGTCTTCCCAAACCAACAAAAACTGAAGGAATTCATCACCACTAAACCTGCCCTACAAGAGATCCTAAGGGGGATCTTGTGAGACAAAGTACCAGAGATATCACTACAAGCATGAAACCTACACACATCGCAATGAATCAAAACCCATATCTGTGTATAATAACACTGAATGTAACTGGACTAAATGCTCCAACCAAAAGACAAAGGGTATCAGAATGGATAAAAAAACAAGACCCGTCTATTTGCTGTCTACAAGAGACTCATTTTAGACCTGAGGACACCTTAAGATTGAAAGTCAGGGGATGAAGAACTATCTATCATGCTACTGGAAGTTAAAAGAGAGCTGGAGTACCCTTACTTATATCAGACAAACTAGACTTTAAATTAAAGGCTGTAACAAGAGATGAAAAAGGGAATTATATAACAATTACAGGGTCTATCCATCAGGCAGAGCTAACAATTATAAATGTCTATGTGCCGAATACGGGAGACCCCAAATATATAAAACAATTAATCACAATAAGCAACCTTATTGATAAGAATGTGGTAATTGCAGGGGACTTTAACACTCCACTTACAACAAGGGATAGATCATCTAGACACAGGATCAATAAAAAAACAAGGGCCCTGAATGATACGTTGGATCAGACGGACTTGACAGATATATTTAGAACTCTGCATCCCAAATCAACAGAATATACTTTCTTCTCGAGTGCACATGGAACATTCTCCAAGATAGATCACATACTGGGTCACAAAACAGCCCTTCATAAGTATACAAGAATTAAGATCATACCATGCATAATTTTAGACCACAATGCTATGAAGCCTGAAATCAACCACAGGAAAAAGTCTGGAAAACCTCCAAAAGCATGGAGGTTAAAGAAAACCCTACTAAAGAATGAATGGGTCAACCAGGCAATTAGAGAAGAAATTAAGAAATATATGCAAACAAATGAAAATGAAAACACAGCAATCCAAACGCTTTGGGATGCAGCGAAGGCAGTCCTGAGAGGAAACTACATTGCAATCCAGGCCTATCTCAAGAGACAAGAAAAATCCCAAATACAAAATCTAGCAGCATGCCTAAAGGAAACAGAAGCAGAACAGCAAAGACACCCGAAACCCAGCAAAAAAAGAGAAATAACAAAGATCATAGAAGAAATAAACAATATAGATTCTAAAAAAAAAAACCTGTAGAGCAGATCAATGAAACCAGGGGTTGGTTTTTTGAAAAAATAAACAAAATTGATAAACCTCTAGCCAGGCTTCTCAAAAAGAAAAGGGAGATGACCCAAGTAGATAAAATAATGAATGAATATGGAATTATGACAACCAATCCCACAGAAATACAAGCAATTATCAGGGAATACTAGGAAAAATTATATGCCAACAAACTGGACAACCTGGAAGAATGGACAAATTCCTAAACACCCACACTTCCAGAATTCAATCAAGAGGAAATAGAAAGCTTGAACAGTCCCATAACCAGAGAAGAAATTGAATCAGTTATTAAAAATCTCCCAACAAATTAGAGTCCAGGACCGGATGGCTTCCCTGCAGAATTCTACCAGACATTTAAAGCAGAGATAATAACTATCCTTCGCAACCTGTTCCAAAAAATAGAAAGGGAAAGAAAACTTCCAGACTCATTCTATGAAGCCAACATTATTTGATTCCTAAACCAGACAGAGACACAGTAAAAAAAGAGAACTACAGGCCAATATCACTGATGAAAATGGATGCAAATATTCTCAGTAAGATACTAGCAAATCGAATTCAACAGCATATAAAAAGGATTATTCTCCATGATCAAGTGGTATTCATTCTTGGGATGCAGGGCTGGTTCAAGATTCGTAAATCAATCAATGTGATACATGACATTAATAAAAAAAAAAGATAAGAACCATATGATCTTGTCAATCGAGGCAGAAAAAGTACTTGACAAAATTCAGCATCTTTCTTAATAAAAACCCTCGAGAAAGTCGAGATGTAAGGAACATACTTAAACATCATCAAAGCCATTTATGAAAAACCCACAGCTAACATCATCCTCAATGGGGAAAAACTGAGAGCTTTCTCTCTGAGATTAGGAACACGACAGGGATGCCCACTCTCACCGCTGTTGTTTAACATAGTGTTGGAAGTGCTAGCATCAGCAATCAGGCAACAAAAGGAAATCAAAGGCATCAAAATTGGCAAAGATGAAATCAAGCTTTCACTTTTTGCAGATGACATGATATTATACATGGAAAATCCAATAGACTCCACCAAAAGTCTGCTAGAACTGATACATGAATTCAGCAAAGTCGCAGGATACAAAATCAGTGTACAGAAATGAGTTGCATTCTTATACACTAATAATGAAGCAACAGAAAGACAAATAAAGAAACTGATCCTATTCACCATTGCACCAAGAAGCATAAAATACCTAGGAATAAACCTAACCAAAGATGTAAAAAGATCTGTATGCTGAAAACTATAGAAAGCTTATGAAGGAAAATGAAGAAGATATAAAGAAATGGAAAAACATTCTGTGCTCATGGATTGGAAGAATAAATATTGTTAAAATGTCAATACTACCCAAAGCTATGTACACATTCAATTCAATCCCAATCAAATTGCACCAGCATTCTTCTCGAAACTAGAACAAGCAATCCTAAAATTTGTATGGAACCACAAAATGCCCGGAATAGCCAAAGTAATTTTGAAGAAGAAGACCAAAGTGGGAGGCATCACAATCCCAGATTTTATCCTCTACTACAAAGCTGTAATCATCAAGACAGCAAGGTATTGGCACAAAAACAGACACATAGACCAGTGGAATTGAATAGAAACCCCAGAACTAGACCCAAAAAAGTATGGCCAACTAATCTTTGACAAAGCAGGAAAGAATATCCAATGGAAAAGACAGTCTCTTTAACAAATGGTGCTGGGAGAACTGGACAGCAACATGCAGAAGAATGAAACTAGACCACTTTCTTACACCATTCACAAAAACAAACTCAAAATGGATAAAGGACCTGAATGTGACACAGGAAACCATCAAAACCCTAGAGGAGAAAGCAGGAAAAAAAACCTCTCTGACCTCAGCTGCAGCAATTTCTTTCTTGACACATCCCCAAAGGCAAGGGAATTAAAATAAAAAATGAACTATTTGGACCTCATGAAGATAAAATACTTCTGCACAGCAAAGGAAACAATGAACAAAACTAAAAGGTAACCAACGGAATGGGAAAAGATATTTGCGAATGACATATCAGACAAAGGGCTAGTATCCAAAATCTATAAAGAGCTCACCAAACTCCACACCCGAAAAACAAATAATCCAGTGAAGAAATGGGCAGAAAACATGAATAGACACTTCTCTAAAGAAGACATGCAGATGTCCAACAGGCACATGAAAAGATGCTCAACGTCGTTCCTCATCAGGGAAATGCAAATCAAAACCACCCTCAGATATCACCTCATACCAGTCAGAGTGGCTAAAATGAACAAATCAGGATACTGTAGATGCTAGAGGATGTGGAGAAACAGGAACCCTCTTGTACTGTTGGTGGGAATGTAAACTGGAGCAGCCGCTCTGGAAAACAGTGTGGAGGTTCCTCAAAAAATTAAAAATAGACCTATCCTATGACCCAGCAATCGCACTGCTAGGAATTTATCCAAGGGATACAGGAGTACTGATGCATAGGGGCACTTGTACCCCAATGTTTATAACAGCACTCTCAACAATAGCCAAATTATGGAAAGAGCCTAAATGTCCATCAACTGATGAATGGATAAAGAAATTGTGGTTTATATACACAACGGAATACTACATGGCAATGAGAAAGAATGAAATAGGGCCTTTTGTAGCAACATGGATGGAACTGAAGAGTGTTCTGCTAAGTGAAATAAGTCAGGCAGAGAAATACAGATGCCATATGTTTTCACTTTTATGTGGATCCTGAGAAACTTAACAGAAGTCCATGTGGGAGGGGAAGAAAAAAAAAGGTTAGAGTGGAAGACAGCCAAAGCATAAGAGACTCTTAAAAACTGAGAACAAACTGAGGATAGATGGGGGTGGGTAATGGGTATTGAGAAGAACACGTTTTGGGATGAGCACTGTGTGTTGTATGGAAATCAATTTGACAATAAATTTCATATTTCAAAAAGTGAACAGGGGTGCCTGGGTGGCGCAGTCGGTTAAGCGTCCGACTTCAGCCAGGTCACGATCTCGCCGTCCGTGAGTTCGAGCCCCGCGTCGGGCTCTGGGCTGATGGCTCAGAGCCTGGAGCCTGTTTCCGATTCTGTGTCTCCCTCTCTCTCTGCCCCACCCCCGTTCATGCTCTGTCTCTCTCTGTCCCAAAAATAAATAAACGTTGAAAAAGTGAACAATTAGAAATAATTAAGTTTATTTTATATGTTACT
Organism: Leopardus geoffroyi; assembly: GCF_018350155.1. Taxonomy (NCBI): domain Eukaryota; kingdom Metazoa; phylum Chordata; class Mammalia; order Carnivora; family Felidae; genus Leopardus; species Leopardus geoffroyi. The sequence goes on from NC_059343.1 coordinate 66,911,435, forward strand.
ATCAAAGTGTTTCAGGAGCGTTGCCAAACCCAAAAAACATGCTCAGCTTTTCCCTAGATTAAGTTTCTATGGGTAAAACATTGTTAATATTAGTATTTTACAAGTTACGTGCTTCATGGGAAGTCCCTGGATAATTTTCAATGCCCTCACTTTTTATAATTTTTATAAAAATTTAAATCCAAGTTAGCTAACATATAGTGTAGTAATGGTTTCAGTAGTAGAATTTAGTGATTCATCATTACATATAACACCCAGTGCTCATACCAATAAGTGCCCTCCTTAATACCCATCAGCCTTTTAGCCCATCCCTCCAATCAATATTCATCCAGCAATCTTCAGTTTGTTCCCTGTATTTAAGAGTCTCTAATGGGGAGACGGAGGGAAGATGGCGGCGTAGGAGGACGCTGGGCTCACCGCGCGTCCTGCTGATCACTTAGATTCCACCTACACCTGCCTAAATAACCCAGAAAACCGCCAGAGGATTAGCAGAATGGAGTCACCAGAGCCAAGCGCAGACGAGAGGCCCAAGGAAGAGGGTAGGAAGGGCGGCGAGGTGGTGCATGCTCCACGGACTGGCGGGAGGGAGCCGGGGCGGAGGGGCGGCTCGCCAGCCAAGCAGAGCCCCGGAGTCTGGCTTGCAAAAGCGGAGGGGCCTGACGGACTGTGTTCCGACAGCAAGCGCGACTTAGCATCTGGGAGGTCATAAGTTAACAGCTCTGCTCGGAAAGCGGGAAGGCTGGAGGACAAAGGGAGGGAGAGCTGCTGAGCCCCCGGACGACAGAGCTCAGTTTGGTGGGGAACAAAGGCGCTCGCCAGCGCCATCTCCCCCGCCCATCCCTCAGCCAAAATCCCAAAGAGAACCAGTTCCTGCCAGGGAACTTCCTCGCTCCGCGCAAACACCCAACTCTGTGCTTCTGCGGAGCCAAACCTCCCGCAGCGGATCTGACTCCCTCCCGCTGCCACAGGGCCCCTCCTGAAGTGGATCACCTAAGGAGAAGCGAGCTAAGCCTGCCCCTCCTGCCCCTGTGCACCTTGCCTACCCACCCCAGCTAATACGCCAGATCCCCAGCATCACAAGCCTGGCAGTGTGCAAGTAGCCCAGACGGGCCACGCCACCCCACAGTGAATCCCGCCCGTAGGAGAGGGGAAAAGAAGGCACACACCAGTCTGACTGTGGCCCCAGCGGTGGGCCGGGGGCAGACATCAGGCCGGACTGCGGCCCCGCCCACCAACTCCAGTTATACACCACAGCACAGGGGAAGTGCCCTGCAGGTCCTCACCACGCCAGGGACTATCCAAAATGACCAAGCGGAAGAATTCCCCTGAGAAGAATCTCCAGGAAATAACAACAGCTAATGAGCTGATCAAAAAGGATTTAAATAATATAACAGAAAGTGAATTTAGAATAATAGTCATAAAATTAATCGCCGGGCTTGAAAACAGTATACAGGACAGCAGAGAATCCCTTGCTACAGAGATCAAGGGACTAAGGAACAGTCACGAGGAGCTGAAAAACGCTTTAAATGAAATGCAAAACAAAATGGAAACCACCACAGCTCGGATTGAAGAGGCAGAGGAGAGAATAGGTGAACTAGAAGATAAAGTTATGGAAAAAGAGGAAGCTGAGAGAAAGAGAGATAAAAAAATCCAGGAGTATGAGGGGAAAATTAGAGAACTAAGTGATACACTAAAAAGAAATAATATACGCATAATTGGTATCCCAGAGGAGGAAGAGAGAGGGAAAGGTGCTGAAGGGGTACTTGAAGAAATAATAGCTGAGAACTTCCCTGACTGGGGAAGGAAAAAGGCATTGAAATCCAAGAGGCACAGAGAACTCCCTTCAGACGTAACTTGAATCGATCTTCTGCACGACATATCATAGTGAAACTGGCAAAATATAAGGATAAAGAGAAAATTCTGAAAGCAGCAAGGGGTAAACGTGCCCTCACATATAAAGGGAGACCTATAAGACTCGTGACTGATCTCTCTTTTGAAACTTGGCAGGCCAGAAAGAATTGGCACGAGATTTTCAGTGTGCTAGACAGAAAACATATGCAGCCGAGAATCCTTTATCCAGCAAGTCTGTCATTTAGAATAGAAGGAGAGATAAAGGTCTTCCCAAACAAACAAAAACTGAAGGAATTTGTCACCACTAAACCAGCCCTACAAGAGATCCTAAGGGGGACCCTGTGAGACAAAATACCAGAGACATCACTACAAGCATAAAACATACAGACATCACAATGACTCTAAACCCGTATCTTTCCATACTAACACTGAATGTAAATGGATTAAATGCGCCAACCAAAAGACATAGGGTATCAGAATGGATAAAAAAACAAGACCCATCTATATGCTGTCTACAAGAGACTCATTTTAGACCTGAGGACACCTTTAGATTGAGAGTGAGGGGATGGAGAACTACTTATCATGCTACTGGAAGCCAAAAGAAAGCTGGAGTAGCCATACTTATATCACACAAACTAGACTTTAAATTAAAGGCTGTAACAAGAGATGAAGAAGGACATTATATAATAGTTACAGGGTCTATCCATCAGGAAGAGCTAACAATTATAAATGTCTATGCGACGAATACTGGAGCCCCCAAATATATAAAACAGTTACTCATAAACATAAGCAACTTTACTGATAAGAATGTGGTAATTGCAGCGGACTTTAACACCCCACTTACAGAAATGGATAGATCATCTAGACACACGGTCAATAAAGAAACAAGGGCCCTGAATGACACATTGGATCAGATGGACTTGACAGATCTATTTAGAACTCTGCATCCCAAAGCAACAGAATATACTTTCTTCTCGAGTGCACATGGAACATTCTCCAAGATAGATCATATACTGGGTCACAAAACAGCCCTCCATAAGTTTACCAGAATTGAAATTATACCATGCATACTTTCAGACCACAATGCTATGAAGCTTGAAATCAACCACAGAAAAAAGTCTGGAAAACCTCCAAAAGCATGGAGGTTACAGAACACCCTACTAACGAATGAGTGGGTCAACCAGGCAATTAGAGAAGAAATTAAAAAATATATGGAAACAAACGAAAATGAAAATACAACAATCCAAACGCTTTGGGACACAGCGAAGGCAGTCCTGAGAGGAAAATACATTGCAATCCAGGCCTATCTCAAGAAACAAGAAAAATCCCAAATACAAAATAACAGCACACCTAAAGGAAATAGAAGCAGAACAGCAAAGGCAGCCTAAACCCAGCAGAAGAAGAGAAATAATAAAGATCAGAGCAGAAATAAACAATATAGAGTCTAAAAAAACTGTAGAGCAGATCAACGAAACCAAGAGTTGGTTTTTTGAAAAAATAAACAAAATTGACAAACCTCTAGCCAGGCTTCTCAAAAAGAAAAGGGAGATGACCCAAATAGATAAAATCATGAATGAAAATGGAATGATTACAACCAATCCCTCAGAGATACAAACAATTATCAGGGAATACTATGAAAAATTATATGCCAACAAATTGGACAACCTGGAAGAAATGGACAAATTCCTGAACACCCACACTCTTCCAAAACTCAATCAGGAGGAAATAGAAAGCTTGAACAGACCCATAACCAGGGAAGAAATTGAATCGGTTATCAAAAATCTCCCAACAAATAAGAGCCCAGGACCAGATGGCTTCCCAGGGGAGTTCTACCAGACGTTTAAAGCAGAGATAATACCTATCCTTCTCAAGCTATTCCAAGAAATAGAAAGGGAAGGAAAACTTCCAGACTCATTCTATGAAGCCAGTAGTACTTTGATTCCTAAACCAGACAGAGACCCAGTAAAAAAAGAGAACTACCGGCCAATATCCCTGATGAATATGGATGCAAAAATTCTCAATAAGATACTAGCAAATCGAATTGAACGGCATATAAAAAGAATTATTCACCATGATCAAGTGGGATTCATTCCTGGGAGGCAGGGCTGGTTCAACATTCACAAATCAATCAACGTGATACATCACATTAACAAAAAAAAAAGAGAAGAACCATATGATCCTGTCAATCGATGCAGAAAAGGCCTTTGACAAAATCCAGCACCCTTTCTTAATAAAAACCCTTGAGAAAGTCGGGATAGAAGGAACATACTTAAAGATCATAAAAGCCATTTATGAAAAGCCCACAGCTAACATCATCCTCAACGGGGAAAAACTGAGAGCTTTTTCCCTGAGATCAGGAACACGACAGGGATGCCCACTCTCACCGCTGTTGTTTAACATAGTGCTGGAAGTTCTAGCATCAGCAATCAGACAACAAAAGGAAATCAAAGGCATCAAAATTGGCAAAGATGAAGTCAAGCTTTCACTTTTTGCAGATGACATGATATTATACATGGAAAATCCGATAGACTCCACCAATAGTCTGCTAGAATTGATACATGAATTCAGCAAAGTCGCAGGATACAAAATCAATGTACAGAAATCAGTTGCATTCTTATACACTAACAATGAAGCAACAGAAAGACAAATAAAGAAACTGATCCCATTCACAATTGCACCAAGAAGCATAAAATACCTAGGAATAAATCTAACCAAAGATGTAAAGGATCTGTATGCTGAAAACTATAGAAAGCTTACGAAGGAAATTGAAGAAGATTTAAAGAAATGGAAAGACATTCCCTGCTCATGGATTGGAAAAATAAATATTGTCAAAATGTCAATACTACCCAAAGCTATCTACACATTCAATGCAATCCCAATCAAAATTGCACCAGCATTCTTCTCGAAACTAGAACAAGCAATCCTAAAATTCATATGGAACCACAAAAGGCCCCGAATAGCCAAAGGAATTTTGAAGAAGAAGACCAAAGCAGGAGGCATCCCAATCCCAGACTTTAGCCTCTACTACAAAGCTGTCATCATCAAGACAGCATGGTATTGGCACAAAAACAGACACATAGACCAATGGAATAGAATAGAAATCCCAGAACTAGACCCACAAACGTATGGTCAACTCATCTTTGACAAAGCAGGAAAGAACATCCAATGGAAAAAAGACAGCCTCTTTAACAAATGGTGCTGGGAGAACTGGACAGCAACATGCAGAAGGTTGAAACTAGACCACTTTCTCACACCATTCACAAAAGTAAACTCAAAATGGATAAAGGACCTGAATGTGAGACAGGAAACCATCCAAACCTTAGAGGAGAAAGCTGGAAAAGACCTCTCTGACCTCAGCCGTAGCAATCTCTTACTCGACACATCCCCAAAGGCAAGGGAATTAAAAGCAAAAGTGAATTACTGGGACCTTATGAAGATAAAAAGCTTCTGCACAGCAAAGGAAACAACCAACAAAACTAAAAGGCAACCAACGGAATGGGAAAAGATATTTGCAAATGACATATCGGACAAAGGGCTAGTATCCAGAATCTATAAAGAGCTCACCAAACTCCACACCCGAAAAACAAATAACCCAGTGAAGAAATGGGCAGAAAACATGAATAGACACTTCTCTAAAGAAGACATCCGGATGGCCAACAGGCACATGAAAAGATGCTCAATGTCGCTCCTTATCAGGGAAATACAAATCAAAACCACACTCAGGTATCACCTCATGCCAGTCAGAGTGGCCAAAATGAACAAATCAGGAGACTCTAGATGCTGGCGAGGATGTGGAGAAATGGGAACCCTCTTGCACTGTTGGTGGGAATGCAAATTGGTGCAGCCGCTCTGGAAAGCAGTGTGGAGGTTCCTCAGAAAATTAAAAATAGACCTACCCTATGACCCAGCAATAGCACTGCTAGGAATTTATCCAAGGGCTACAGGAGTACTGATGCATAGGGGCACTTGTACCCCAATGTTCATAGCAGCACTCTCAACAATAGCCAAATTATGGAAAGAGCCTAAATGTCCATCAACTGATGAATGGATAAAGAAATTGTGGTTTATATACACAATGGAATACTACGTGGCAATGAGAAAAAATGAAATATGGCCTTTTGTAGCAACGTGGATGGAACTGGAGAGTGTGATGCTAAGTGAAATAAGCCATACAGAGAAAGACAGATACCATATGGTTTCACTCTTATGTGGATCCTGAGAAACGTAACAGGAACCCATGGGGGAGGGGGAGGAAAAAAGAAAAAAAAAAAAAAAAAGAGGTTAGAGTGGGAGAGGACCAAAGCATAAGAGACTGTTAAAAACTGAGAACAAACTGAGGGTTGATGGGGGGTGGGAGGGAGGAGAGGGTGGGTGATGGGTATTGAGGAGGGCACCTTTTGGGATGAGCACTGGGTGTTTTATGGAAACCAATTTGACAATAAATTTCATATATTATAAAAAAAAAAAGAGTCTCTAATGGTTTGTCACAAAACAGATGAACATAGGGAAAAGGAAGGAAAAATGTAATATGTTTTAACCTTTGGGAAAACACTGAAATGGTATTTAGAAAGTCTGTTGAATTTTCCTATATTTATGAGAGTCTTGAAATTGCTTTGTTGAATGTTAAGCAGCAAAGCAATATCATTCTTGAATGATAAAGTATCATTTAAAATGTTTATTTTGTTTCTTTAATATGAATCTATAATCTTTTTGCTCAGTGATTTTCAATTGGGGATTTACATTATTTACCTCTGAATTTTTATTACAATATAGATGTTTAGGACCTACTCCAGATTACTGATTTTTTTACTAGATATTTTGTATATATTTTTGTGTATTATTATGTTTGGTATATTTATGGTTTATTAAGCATATTGTATTTTAAAATTACAATGTTATATCTCAAAATATTTTCCTCTGCAAAATTTATATTCATCCATTTTTATAAATCAGATATATATAGCATTCACTGTATTCTCTGAAAATAGACAATCAATGTCTTTATAGATATTTTGTCTAAAACTTTTTGGATCGGCTTTATTATTTTGTTTTGGATGCCACAGAAACCAGATTTCCACGTCAGTTTGATTACTCTTATTATAAACTTTCATCAGGTCTTTCACGTTTGAACATTATCAGTGATAAATTAGCCACAGCCATGTTAAGTCTCTGTCATCTACAGATAGTTCCTCATTTACTGTGTTGCTTTCCTGAAGACTCTACAATCAGCAATAGTCCAGAACTATTGTCTTCAACCAAGAAGAAATGTCTCAGAGCCCTGTTGAAAAGAGCTGTACCAGATAGTTTGAACTATGTTTTAAAGAGTATGGACTCTTAGGGACATGGTGCAATATTTGTTCCTGGGCAGTGGGGTATTTGTCCCAGGGCATATTTGGATGTTTGCCCTATAAAAGTCTGACTCTTTTCTACACTAGCTAGATGTCTTTTCTTTAGCTCCCAGGAGAGCTGTGCTTTCTGATTTCTTTGACCTTTTCCTCTATCTACTTTGGAGGGAGAGAGCCCAATATCTCACCCACATTTTTGGCCCCTGCCACCACGCTTCATCTGCAGCTCCTGTCTCCAGCTCTCACTTTTCTCCCACACCTGTCTCTCCACTGGTTGTCCTCCCCTCTCCACAGCCAGACTCGTTTCTCCTCTGCCTTTCTTGCTCATCCATGAATTCAGCCCAGCCACAACTCCAGAGCCCCATAACCAGACAGCTGTCATCTACAAGGTTACATCAGCCCTGCCTTCCAAACCTCCTGAGTCCTCCCAAGCTGTCTTCTTTGTTTATCACAGCTATTGCCTATATCAGACTTCTTTTTTATAGTTTTTTAACGTTGATTTATTTTTGAGAGAGAGAGGCAGAGAGTGTGTGGGGGAGGAACAGAGAGAGAGAGGGAGACACAGAATCTGAAGCATGCTCCAGGCTCTGAGCTGTCAGCACAGAGCCTGACGTGGGGCTTGAACTCATGAACGATGAGATCATGACCTGAGCCAAAGTCAGACGTCCAACTGAGCCACCCAGGCACCCCTCCTGTATCAGACTTCTAATGGGCTCTCTGGCTTTTCATCCAGTCCCTCTCCTCCCACTCTATCCCCAACAGGTCACTGATGTATTGCTTAAAAATGCACACTGTGTCATATTCCAAAAAGCTCTGATAAGTTCCCATCCTGGCCTATGCTATTCATGTTTTCTTCTATTCCATAGTAGGAGTTTTTTCCTCTGCCTAGAATACCCTCCCTTGCCTCTCAAACCCACAAAGTGCAGACTCAATGGAACCTCTATCACTTCTTCAGACTTTCTCTGTCTTAAAACGTTTTGGTGGTCCTCCAACGCCTGTAGAACCCAGTCCTGATGGGTTAAGGTTTCAGCAGTCCTCTAAATTTGTCTTAAAGTGGTAACTGAAGAGAGTTGGATGCAGGATTATTTACAGAAATGTGAACAGACTGAGGGAATTAACATGGGATGGAGCCACCCCTTGGCCTGAAGGGTCCAGGAAGTAAGCTGTTGCTGTAGAGGAATGTGTGGCCATAGATAGAAGGACAAAATCCTCTGACAAACTGTGATGTAGCAAGATTACTGGGGGAGCTCTCGCTTCTCCCATCCTAAGATCACTTGCTGGTGCCTTCCATTGGCCTGATTCAACCAGAAGCAAAAAGTCAGGAAAACTGGGGTTGTGCAGCCCATGGAGCCAGGCTCCCCAAACAGAGAGGGGAAGAAAATGAATCTAGGGGAGAACAGTGATCAAGGGCCCCAGCTCTAGGTATTGCTTTGGCACTCTGGCCCCAGCTCACATCCAAGTAATATTCCTCTCATACTCTTGAGGGCTCTAGTGGGCCCCTGAATCTGCAGTGCCCCAACATTCCAAGTCTGTATCTTTGCCCTTTCCCACTTCTTGTCTTGGTTGAGACCTGCTCATCCTTGAACCCTCAACTATGGCATTGCCTCTTACCCCAGGCCCTGAGTCTGTGCTTCCAAGGCCGCCTGGGCCCACTTCAATCAGGCACTTAGCTCTCCTCATTGTCCCAGTCTTTTTACATGCCCTGAGGGCAGGACTGTGTTTCAAAAGTATTTATTTCCTTCCCTGTTTGTGGTAGGTGCCCATTTAAATGCTTATTGAATTGAAATCTAGCACTTGTGCCTCTGTAGAAGGCTTATTTGCTTGTGTTGCTCTCTCCCCAAGATTAACATCTCCTGGAGGCACCTGGGTGACTCAGTTGGCTGAGCATTGGACTTCAGCTCAGGTCATGATCTCATGGTTCATGGGCTCGAACCCCACGTTGGGCTCTGTGCTGACAGCTCAGAGCCTAGAACCTGCTTTGGATTCTGTATCTCCTTTTCTTTCTGCCCCTCTCCACCAGCACTCTGTCTCTCTCTGTCTCTCAAAAATAAATAAAAATGTTAAAAAAAGATTAACATCTTCTTGAGAGAGGAAACCAAGTCTAACTCTGCTCAGTATCCACGTAGCACCGGATGCGGTGGCTGTTCAAGTAATGTTTGTTGACTTCCAATGCAGACAGAAAGAATGGGATATGTAAACCATGTACTCTGAGGGTTCAGAAGAAGGTATTACTTCTAGCTAGGGAGAATCAGGGAAGACTTAACCAAGGGGCTAACTTGGGAGCTAGCCTTGAAGGATTGAGTTATGAGGGGTTGGGAAGAGCATTTCTGGTGGTGAATGGCATGAGCAAAGGACTGGAGGCAGGAGAGCCCTGGGCCACTTTGGGAAGCCTGAGGGAATTAACCTGCGGCCCATGGCTCCAAGAGAACATGCTTTGTACAGGCTGTGGCTGAGAAAAGATAAACCAGCTGTCCTCCTAGCTCTGTGTGGAGAAGAGGGAGGTGCCCTTTGATAGCTGGCCACAGGATGCCAGCCACAGGCAGAGTGACCAAGGTTCTGGCTTCTGCCCCTAACCCCAGTGGTCATTTAACCCTTGGAGCCTTTTATGGGAGAGCCAGACCTTTCAGTATTGGGGGGTGTGACCCCCTTGGAGGGTGTTTATGGGCAAGAGCTCAGGGCCTTGGAAAAGCCCAGGATAATAGGGACCACTGACTTCCAGGGTGTAGAACAGCTGAAAAACTGTGGTAGGAGACAGAGAAGGGAGTTCCTCCCCTGACCCTGGTGTTTGTGTTGCAGGATTCTTTATCTCAATACCTGGGATTCATTGTCTCACCACTTTGAAGAATGACAGGGTGGACACAAAATAAAATGAGCAGCAGGCAAGTTTATTAGAATCTGAGATTAAAAATTAAGAATAGTATGAAAGTTTTCTTTGCAAAGAGAGAGCATTCAAAAGTGAATGCCCACAATAGTAGGCAAGGGGCATTGTTTTATAGTGTTTTGGTGGGTCCCTTCTCCTTTGTTTGTTTTCAGGTTCTACCCTTATTGGCTAGGTAGCTCTAAATACCTAGTCATTCCTTTTTTGATTGGCTCATTTCCATTGTATGAAAGGTGGTCTATGGCCATACTGTTCTTTGTGGGTCATATGTTTTATGGTCTACTACTTATTTTTAGTTAGGTTTTTTGTCAAATTCTTGAGGGAAACCTGACAGGGAGTAGGTGGTGTCTGTTACAGTCTTAAGAGGAACTTTACTCCAGAGGGAGCTTGCTGTGGTCAGATGTTCCCAGCATTATTTTAAAATATGTGTTTTCCCCACCCAGGGACCTCAGGTTCTAACCTTACCCTCCCTGCCTATTTTATCCTATCTTTTCTATCATAATTGGGCCCCCTTAGGGCCCATTGAGGCTGAAAGCTGGGTTGAGCTCCATGCCATTATTAGCCACCTATTAAGTACCTACCATGTGCCAAGATCCCACTAGCCCTAAGAAGGCATGGTAAGAAGAGGCAACAAAGGTCCCAGATCCTCCCAGACCTCCTTCCCAGCCCTTCCCTCAGCCCTCCCAGGCCTAAGAGCAGGCACTCAAGGGAGGATGGCTCTTATCCCACTCCAGTGATGGATAGAGAGGGCTCCTCTGAGACAGGCTAGGAGTACAGAAGTGGGCCTCAGAAGGTGAAGCTTTATTAGGCGGTGGGTGAGGAGTGTCAATGGGGCTTCTCCCAGGTGGTAGAAGCCAAACAAAAATAGAGCTTATTCTCCACTGCAGTAAGGGGTCTGCTTCCCTGGATGTTGGGTTTTTTCCAGCATATTAAAGAGAATCAAGACAATGATCCTGTTTTCTTAAAAAAAAAAAAAAAAAAAAAAAAAAAGAATGGATTCTTAGGTACTGGATTCTCATAGCATCTCTTAAACTACTATAAAATGATAACAGTGGGTTGAGCCAAGATTTCCAGAACTCTTTAACTGAGAAGAAGATAGATTCATGAGACTGGGAGCACAAGATCCAGAGCACTAAAAATTAATTACATAGTACTAAATGATCTGATGAAAGATAATTGCAAATTATTAGAAAAGCATTGTGTAAAATGATTGTTCTATTTTAGGAGTCATGAGAAACACTTTTGTGGCAGCACTAATTTTCATGATTATTCTAATTGCTGTGTGGATAGGAGCAAGGAAGGAGAATAGTTGTATTAATCCTACATTGGGTTTTGATCAGGGTGGCCTCAGAAGAAAAAAAGAAGAAATGAAATTGAAGGAGTTCATAAGACAGTAGCTGATTTAATATACTATGGAGTCTAGTTTTATCTATTCCCCACTTCTATGTCCACCTCTGATTATTTTGGGGCAAATCTCAGAATCATAGGTCACCCATAAGTATTTCATTATTTCTTTCTAAAGGATAAAACCAAAAAGCATTATCACACTTAAAAGTCAATAATTCCTTAAAATCATGAAATGTACACTGTCAAATTTCTAATTATCTCACAAACATTTTTTCAGTAGTTGTTTATTTGAAACAGGGTCCAAATAAGGTCTACACGTTGGAATTGCTGGATATATCACTTGTCTCTTTTAATTGGCAGATTTCTACTCCAATCCTTTTTTTCTTCTCACAATTTATTGAAGAAATTAGCTCATTCGTTTAGTAAAATTTTTTAAGGTCTGGAATTTGATGACTGCATCCCAGAGGCACCATTTATATGTTCCTCTGTCCTCTCTCTTTCCAGTAAATGGATAATAGGACTTAAAGGCTTGATCAAATTCAGGTTTGATTTTTTTCAGAGACGAGTGTGTCATTGATTGTATTGTATTTTTTCATCAGGGCATGCCTTATGTCCAGCTGTCCCTTTTTGAGATGTTATCAGCCATTGATATTAAATGTCTAGATCCATTAAGTAATTAAAGTTGCAAAAATGGTGATATTTTAATGGTAACTTGTTTTTCATTTATTACCTAGAACACTATAAAGAGAAACATCACCCCATCTATTATTTGGTTACCCTGAGATGCGTTTTATTTAGGATAGGCAGAGAAAATGTTGATTCTTTGTCTTTATTTACCAACTTACAAAATGAGTTTGTTTCCTAGCAACTTTCAATGGTAACCAATTGTTGTTTTCTGTTTTTTTTTAAACTTTCAGTTAGATCCAATTGATAATGTGCTTCAATTAATGACAGTTATTATCCTGATCAAAATGTCCCTTTTTGACCTGTGGGAGTCTGTTCAAGTTGGCTCCTGAGTCCTTTTGAAACAGCTTCCAACAGTCTAATTACCACCACCACCCCCTTATTTCTGGTATTACAAGATGTTCCAGGCTCATCTCGTGCATTTTCTGCCTCAAACCTTGCATTTTTCCAAGTCACCCTGTTTCATTTTAGAAAGATTTTTTTTTAAGACTATGATCTTGGTACAAGAAGTACTTGTTCCTGGGTTGGTCATTATTTCTAGGTATTTCCAGTGGACAGAGCTAGGAATTGATTTTAAAGACTAAATACTTTATGAGTTCATACTGATACCTCAAACTCCAGACCATAGATTTTAAATTAACCTCTTTGATCTTACATCTGTATCTGTTTTCTCAAATGTTTTAGGATCCCAATTCTCAAAGTCACCAAGAATGAGAGAATTAAGAGCTGTTTGTATTTCCATTTTTGGGGGGTGAACTGTTTATTTCTTTAGTTCATTTTTTAAGAGTGGTTGTTCTCTTCCTTCTCTATCTTTAAAAATGCTTTTATATATTAGAAATGTTAGCCCTTTGTTGGTGGTATGAGTTGAACATATTTTTCCTCCAGTTTTGTTATTTGTCTTTTTTCTTTGCTTATGGAGTATATTTGTCATGCTAAATCTAAAAAAATACATAATAAAATTTATCTATCATTTTCCTTAATGTTTCTGGATATCAAATCATAGTTAAGAAAGCTTTCCCCATTTCCAGATTGTAATATAATTTACCCATTTTCTTCTAATTCATGTATGCTTTCCTTTTTTCTTCTAATTTTCTTTTCTTCTAATTCATGAATGCTTCTAATTCATGTATGCTTTCCTTTTTTTCACTTAAATATCTGGTCCTTATAAAATTTGTCCTATTGTATAGTTTGAGGCATAGATACATTTTTTTTCTTCACCCCATATGGCTTTCTAGTAGTTTATTCTCACACACAGCAGAGTGGAAGCACCTGGGAATTAACATCCCTCAGAAGCAGCCTACAATCAGTGAATAATAAAATTTGCTGTCAAAATAAACTTTAGGAGAGATAACCCTGAGGCACATGTTTTTCCCAGAGTGACACAACAGAACTTACTTATAGATACCCACAGAGGTTATTTGCTTGATAACAAACCTTGTATTAGCTGCCTTCCCTTTTTCCCCAGACCCTTCTGGTATTTCCTAAGACCACTTCACAATTAACATTTTCATTCTAATCCTTGTGTCAGAGTCTCCTTCTGGGGGAATGCATCTAAGACACTTCCTGTATCATGTACTAAATATGCATATTTAATTGAATTTTCTACTCTCTTCCATTAATCTGCTTATTCATGCTCTAATACCATATTGTAATTATAGAGACTACAGTTAGTGTCAAATATCTGGTATGTACACATTTCTTTCCTCTTTTGTCTCAGTTTTCCTAGCTATGCTTGATTGTTTAGTCTTCTATTTGCACTTGATAATTAATTTGCCTAGACCCAGGGGGAAAAAATGGAATTTTTTTGAGATTGCATTAAATTGATTTAGAGGTAATTGAAAGTATTATGATTTTGATTTTTCCTATCCAAGAATATGTTATATCTTTCCATTTATTCAAGTCTACTTTTGTGTCTTTTAGGAACGATTTTATAGTTTTCATCATACAGGTTTTGGACATTTCTTCGTAAGTTTATTACTGTGTACTTAATTTTTTTATGCTATCATAAATAGGTTCTTCTTTTCCACTATATCTTTGATTTGATTTTTGTTTATTTGGAAGCTATTGATTTTTGCATATTAATTTTATAACTGGTTTATTAATTAAGTTCTTTCATCTTTTGTAGTAGTTTTTATATTGGTTCTTTGGGATTTTCCAGATATACAAGTATACCTTCTACAAATACATAGTTTTACTTTTTTCCAATTCTTATGTATCTAAGGAAATTTTTTATTATATCATAATAAAGACATAGCTATACATTCATTTTTTCTTTTTAGTTTTTTAAGCATGATTTATGCTAAATTTTGTAGGAAAGTTTTTATGCACAAATGGGCATTACTGTATGATTTTTATCTTTATTAATAATGGGACTATTACTCGGTGATTAAAAAAAAAGAAATCTTGGGGTGCCTGGGTGGCTCAGTTGGTTAAGCATCTGACTATATTTCAGCTCAGGTCATGATCTCATGGTTTGTGAGTTTGAGCCCTGCATCAGGCTCCGTGCCAACAGAACACAGCCTGCTTGGCTGTTTCCCTCTCTCTGCCCTTTCCCTGATCATGTTCTCTCTCTCAAAATAAATTTTTAAAAGATGTAAAAAAAAACTTAAAAAGAGGATGAAATCTTGCCATTTGCAACAACATGGATGGGACTAGAGTGTATTATGCTAAGCGAAATAAGTAAATCAGATAAAGACAAATGGCATGATTTCACTCATACGTTGTATTTAAGAAACAAAACAGATGAACACAGGGGAAGGGAAGGAAAAAAATAAGATAAAAACAGAGAGAGAGGCAAACTGTAAGAGACTTTTATTTTTTTTTTTTTTTAATTTTTTTTTTTTCAACGTTTATTTATTTTTGGGACAGAGAGAGACAGAGCATGAACGGGGGAGGGGCAGAGAGAGAGGGAGACACAGAATCGGAAACAGGCTCCAGGCTCTGAGCCATCAGCCCAGAGCCCGACGCGGGGCTCGAACTCACGGACCGTGAGATCGTGACCTGGCTGAAGTCGGACGCTTAACCGACTGCGCCACCCAGGCGCCCCTGTAAGAGACTTTTAAATACAGAGAACAAACTGAAGGTTGCTGGAGGGGAGGTGGGTGGGGGGAGGGGCTAAATGAGTGAAGGGCATTAAGGAGGGCACTCGTTGGGTTGAGCACTGGGTGTTATATGTAAGTGATGAATCATTAAATTCTACTTCTGGGGGCGCCTGGGTGGCGCAGTTGGTTAAGCATCCGACTTCAGCCAGGTCACGATCTCGCGGTCCGTGAGTTCGAGCCCCGCGTCAGGCTCTGGGCTGATGGCTCAGAGCCTGGAGCCTGTTTCTGATTCTGTGTCTCCCTCTCTCTCTGCCCCTCCCCCGTTCATGCTCTGTCTCTCTCTGTCCCAAAAATAAATAAACGTTGAAAAAAAAATTAAAAAAAAAAATTCTACTTCTGAAACCATTACTACACTATATGTTAACTAACTTGAATTTAAATAAAAAAATACATAAAACAACAAAAAAAGAAAAGCTAACAAAAATAATGTGAATAATATTCATGGCTCTTCTAATATTAAACCACTCTTGTTTTCCTGGAATAAACCCTACTTAGTTATGACATATATATATATATGCTTATTTATTTTTGAGCACAAAACAGAGTGTGAGTAGGAGAGGGGCAGAGAGAGAGGGAGACAAGAGACACAGAATCTCAAGTAGGCTCCAGACTCTAATCTATCAGCACTGAGTGTGACACAGGCCTTGAACCTATGAACTGTGAGATCATAACCTGAACCAAAGTCAAACACTTAACCGACTGAGCGACCCAGGCGCCCCAATTATGATATATATTTTTAAGTGGCTTATAGGATTCCATTTGCCAATATTTTATTAAAGATTTCTGCATCAACATGCAAGAATGAATTTAGTCTATGATTTTCATTTTTGATATAGTCTTTGTCAAGTTTGGTGATCAAAGTTATACCTTATAAAATTAATTTGACGGTTTTCTTTTTTTATGCTCTGAATTAACATTATCTCATCTTCAGAAATGTACTAAATCCTAGAATTTCCCCTATGAAACATAGGCGCTGTTTTGGCTTTGTTTGTTTTCAGAGGGACTTTTTTTTTTTTTTTTCAACGTTTATTTATTTTTGGGACAGAGAGAGACAGAGCATGAACGGGGGAGGAGGAGAGAGAGAGGGAGACACAGAATCGGAAACAGGCTCCAGGCTCTGAGCCATCAGCCCAGAGCCTGACGTGGGGCTCGAACTCACGGACCGCGAGATCGTGACCTGGCTGAAGTCGGACGCTTAACCGACTGTGCCACCCAGGCGCCCCTCAGAGGGACTTTTAAACTACTGTCTCTATTCTATAGTAATTGATTTATTTAGACTTTCTCCACTAGGGCCAATTTTGGTAAGTTGCATTTTTTCTAGCAATTTTACCTCAAGTGTCAAAATTATTTGTACGGTGTTGTGACTAGTAGTTTCCTGATTTAAAAACAATTCTATTTTGATTACTTTCCCTTTGTCATTTCTGATTTTGTGTATTTGACTTTTTTCCCGTTTTTAAAGTATAATTTTTGTCAAATTGACTTACATACAAACTCAGTGCTCATCCCAACAAGTGCCCTCCTCAGTGCCCACCTCTCTCCCCCCATTGCCCCATCCACCCTCAGTTTGTTCTCTGTATTTAAGAGTCTCTTGTGGTTTGCCTCCCTCCCTCTCTGTAACTATTTTTTCCCCTACCCTTCCCCCATAGTGGTTTGTATTAACATATTTTGTTATTTTTTCTCAAGGAATTGTGTTTTTGGACTTATTTATTAATTATGCCTTTTTATTCTAACACACTGATTTCTACTTTTACCTTTATTAGTTCTTTCCTTCTATTTCTTTTTACTTTACTTTGTTGCTTTTTTTCAACTTTCTGAGATGCATTTAATTAATTATTTTTATTGATGTAGGTTTTTGTTAATTGTAGCTATTAACAGTACAAAATTTCATCTGGTAACTGATTTAGCTGTACACTGTAGATTCTGATATTTCATGTTTTTTTTACCATTAAAGTTATTGAATTATGTTGCCTTATTTTCTATTCCCCATTTGACTCGAGTTGCTTAGTACCATACTTGTTTAATTTTCCATGAGAAAGAACCTTTTTTTTTTTTTTCTGGTGAGGAGGATGTTGTCAATTACTAGTTTTGTTCCATTATAGTCAGAAAATGCAGTTTGTATTCTTTCTTTTTGTCCTCCAGTTTTATTGAGATAATATTGACCTATGTGTATTATTTTTATTTGTTGATATTTATCAAGGTTTTTGCAGTTAAGATATGTGTAGTTTTTGTGAATGTCCCATGGACATTAAGATAAATATTATTGACTATATTGTTTACTTCTATATTGTTACCATTTTTTTCTCCATTTGATCTGTATTGAATAAAATGGGTGTATACAAGCCTCGTATTACTGTGTCTCTTTCTATTACTTCTTGTATAAACTATAGCATCTGCTTCATTAGAATTGTTGCTATTACCAGGTACACAAATAATAGTAATAATTGTAACATTCTTGTGACTTTTAGCCACATTATAAACCATCCTTTTTCCTTTATGAGGCATTGTGTTCTGAATGGTATCTTATCAGGTATCAAAATTGTGAGTCCTGCTTTTTTACAATTTCCATTTATGTGATATAACTTTTCCATTCTTTTTCTTTGTTATGTCTTCTCTCTTTCTCCTCTCCTTATGTGGCTCCAATTACATTTATATTACATAGATTGAGATTATCCCACTGCTCACTGACGTTCTGTTCATTTTTGTAAGTTTTTTCCTGTGAATTTCATTTTATAGTTTCTATAGCTATGTATTTGAGGTTTTTACTACGTGTTCCCTTTGCACTACAGCTTGGAAACACTCTCAAGGCTGTACACTGAGGGAATTGTAGGGATCACCTCATTTGTTTTCCTGCTCTCAGAGATCACTATCACTATGTGCAAAAAGCCCTAAATCTGATTTCCTTTCTCTCAGGGATCACTATTACTGTAGGCCTGATGCCCTAAATCTTGGAAATCAGTGTTTCTTATATTTTGACCAGTGGTTTAGTTTTAGTTGTTTCATGCAGGAGGGTAAATCTAGTTTCTGTTGTTTCATCTTGACCTAGAAGAGAAGTTATCCATGTAAATTTTAATCAGCTTGTTAATATTTACAAATATCTCTGCTTGGATTTTGATCAGAATTATATTGAATCTAAAGATTAATTTGGGATAATTGACATACTACTAATATTGAGTGTCTTAATTCATAAATGTGGCATATAGCACCATTTATTTAAGTCTTCTTAGAGTTCTTTCCATGTTTTATAGTTTTCAGCATACATATCCTGCAGAAATTTTAAAACATTTATTCCCAAGTAGTCCATTTTAAAAAAATAATTACCTAATATTGTATGCTTAGTGAAAGAACCCATATTCAAAAGGCTTAAATTCTATATGACCTCTTTTATATGATATTCTGGAAAGGGTGAAACTATAGGGATGAAGAACAAAACACTTATTGCCAAGGGCTAAAGGTGGGTCATGGAACTGTTCTGTATCTTAAATGTGGTAGTTACATAACTCTGCATTTGTCAAAACTCACAGAACTGTGCACCAAAATAATGAATTTTTCTGTACATAATTTAAAAAATCCTCTAGAGAACATTTATTTGTTTTAGCAGGTGATCAACCCAGTTATACTCAGACAACAAGTTCTGTCTCACCTTTTGGGATAATAGTTCCAGTGTCAGTTTATTTGTAAAAGCCTTTGCTGTGTGGCTTTACTACATTTGTGCAGTTTATGGATGATCCCAGTTTTTTGCAGATTCATACACAGTATTAGGGAATCACCTTCTTGAACTCTCTTTTATGTAATCACATTGTCCCCACTGCCTCCAGCCTTCAGGGTCCTCTTTTACTGACCCTCTGGGCAGAAAAATAAGAATATTTCTTTCAGAGTTTTACCTGTCTGTACTACTCCTGGGCTAGTCTGCAAATGTGCCACCCCGCTTTGGGTCAAAGTTATAAGAGAAAAGGGTTCCAGTCCAAGGTGGCAATATAGAAAGAAATGTCCATCAACTGATGAATGGATAAAGAAATTGTGGTTTATATACACAATGGAATACTACATGGCAATGAGAAAAAATGAAATATGGCCTTTTGTAGCAACGTGGATGGAACTGGAGAGTGTGATGCTAAGGGAAATAAGCCATACAGAGAAAGACAGATACCATATGGT
The DNA here is from genome assembly GCF_018350155.1 of Leopardus geoffroyi. Taxonomy (NCBI): domain Eukaryota; kingdom Metazoa; phylum Chordata; class Mammalia; order Carnivora; family Felidae; genus Leopardus; species Leopardus geoffroyi. The sequence goes on from NC_059343.1 coordinate 66,930,793, forward strand.
TTCAGTCTTATGTGGATCCTGAGAAACTTCACAGAAACCCATGGGGGAGGGGAAGGAAAAAAAAAAAGAGGTTAGAGTGGGAGAGAGCCAAAGCATAAGAGACTGTTAAAAACTGAGAACAAACTGAGGGTTGATGGGGGGTGGGAGGGAGGGGAGGGTGGGTGATGGGTATTGAGGAGGGCACCTTTTGGGATGAGCACTGGGTGTTGTATGGAAACCAATTTGACAATAAATTTCATATATAAAAAAAAAACACCAAATTACACCTATTATAGAGCAATGCATCCTAAAGAACTGAGGGCTGACTGAACAGCTTCTGTGCATCAAAAGATAGAACAACTGAGACATGGTAGCAAAGGAAACCTCCACCCCTGACACTGCAAACTACATTGGGGAGGGATATTACTGAGGGACCAGGAGAAGATTCATTTGTCTTTGGGCACAGAAAAAAGGTTCAGTTTAAAAAAGCAACTAATATATATAAAAGTCAGCCCTAAAACTCTGTCCAATGGTGGAGGAGCTACTGGAACTTTCTCTCTCAGAGGAACCAGAGCACGGTATGGTTTATGCTCCCCCTCCATCTTGAAAGTACAGCCCAGAGCAGGGTCTAAACAGTTATAGCATGCTTCCAGCTTCATTGAGCCCCAGGTTCCTAACCCACACCAGTCCCAGTTGCACTGGAGCACAGAAAAAAAGCCACAGGTTAAAAGGGCAACTAGCATATAAAAAATCCAGCCTAAGAACTCCTCCAAATGTCTAGGAAGCTATTGGAACTCTTTCCTGGTGGGAGGGGTGGGTGTATATAGTTAATCTCTGCCTCCACCTTAATAACTTGAATTGGAGCAAAGTCCAGATGCTCTAACTGGCCTGCCACCCCAGCAAGTACCCAGTCTTCCACCAATATGTGGAATTTAAGAAAGAAAAGAGATGAATATAAGGGAAAGAAAGAAGAGATAGAGAAGGAAACCATAAGAGACTCTTAACTATAGCGAACATAGTGAGGGTTGATGGAGGTAGGTTGGCAGGAATGGGCTAAATGGGTGATGGCTATTAAGGAGGGCACTTGTTATGATGAATACTGGGTGTTATATGTAAATGATGAATCACGAAATTCTACACCTGAAACTAAATTTGCCATATATGTTAACTAACTAGAATTTAAATAAAATCTTCAAAAGAAAAAAAAAGAACAGATGGACATAACAAAAATATCTATCCAAAAACAACAAAACACACATTCTTTTCAAGTGCATTTGAAATATTCTCCAGACTAGATCACGTGTTATGCCACAAAACAAGATTGAATAAATGTGAGAAGACTGAAATCATACCATGTATCTTTTCTGACCACAAAGGTGTGAAACTAGAAATAAATCACAGGAAAATAATAAATACAAACACAGAGGGGCTAAAGAACATGTTACTAAACAACCAATGATCAATAAAAAAATAACATTTAAAAAATACATGGAAGCAAATGCAAATGAAAAAAACAATGGTCTGAAATATTTTGAGCCACAACAAAAGCAATTCTAAGAAGGAGACATATAGTGATACCGTAGTCCTACCTAAAGAAACAAGGAAAACCTCAAACTGAACTTACACTTAAAGTAACTAGAAAAATAACAATGTTCAACGTGAATAAAAGGAAGGAAATAATAATGATAACAGAAATAAATACATAGAGCCCACCCCCCCAAAATGAAAAGAATCAGTAAGAGAAACCGACACATAACATCATATTCAGTGGTGGAAAACTGAGAACTTTTCCTTTAAGATCAGGAACAAGACAGGGATGTCCACTCTCACCACTCTTATTCAACAAAGTAGTGGAAACCCTAGTCACAACAATCAGATAAGAAAAAGAAATAAAAGGCATCATAATGGTAGGGAAGAAGTTAAATGATCACTATTTGCGTATGACATGATATCATACAAAGAAAACCCTAAAGACTCCACCAAAAGCCAATTAGAATTAATAAATTTAGTAAAGTTGCATAATATAAAGTATTTAAAACCCAAAATCGGTAACATTTTTATACATTAATAACAATGTATCAGAAAGGAATTAAGGAAACAATTCTATCTATAATAGAATGAATAGAATAGAATAGAATAGAATAGAATTCTATTTATAAAAGGACTGAAATACATAGGAATAAACGTAACAAAAGATGTGAAAGACTTGAACTCTAATCTATAAAACATTTATGAAAGAAATTGAAGACAGAACTATATGGAAAGATACTCTAAGCTATTGGATTGGAAGAAGTAATATTGTTAAAATGTCCATATTACTCAAAGCAATCTACAGATTGAATTCAATCCCTAACAAAATAGAAACTGTAGTTTTCACAGAACTAGAAGAAATAATAATACAATTTATATGGAACCACAAAGTTTTCGAATATACAAAGCAATCTTGAAAAATAAGAACAAAGCTGGAAATTTTACAATCCCAGATATTAAGATATGCTACAAAGCTCTAGTAATCGACACAGCATGGTACTGGCACAAAAATAGATACATAGATCAATAGAATTGAATAGAAAGCCCAGAAATAAAACTACATTTATATGGTCAATTAATCTATGACAAAGGAGGGAAGAATATATAATAGGGAAAAGACAGTCTTTCCAACAAATGGTGCTAGGAAAAGTGGGCAGCTACATGCAAAGGAACGAAACTGGACCACTTTCTAATATAATACACAAAGCAAAATGAAAATGTATTAAATGTGAGACCTGAAAACATAAAAGTTCTACAAGAGAACACTGGCAGTAACTTCTTTGGTATCAGCCTTAGCAACATTTTTCTAGATATGTCAGGCAAGGGAAACAAAAGCAAAAACAAACTATTAAGGCTACACCAAGATAAAAAGCTTTTGCACAGCAAAAGAAACCATTAAAAAACACAAAGGCAACCTACCAAATGGTAGGAGATGCTTTTAAATGACTTATGATATAATGGGTTATTATCCAAAATATATAAAGAATTTATTTATACAATTGACACCCCCCAAAAAAACCAATCAGATTGAAAAATAAACAGAGGACCTGAATAGACATTTTCCCAAAAAAGGCATACAGACACATTAGAAGATGTCCAGCATCACTAATCATCAGGGAAATGCAAATCAAAAGCACAATGAGCTGTCACCTAATACCTATCAGAATGGCTGAAATCAAAATATAAGAAAATAATAAGTGCTGGTGGGGATATGGAGAAAAAGGAAAGCTTGAACACTGTTGGTAGGAATGTAAATTAGTACAGCCACTGTAGAACACAGTATAGGGGTTCCTCAAAATATTAAAAATAGAAATATCATATGATCTAATATCTGAGTATTTGTTTAAAGAAAACAAAAGCCCTAATTTAAAAAGGCACATGCGCCCTATGTTTATTGAAGCATTATTTACAATAGGTAAGATATGGGAGTAACCCAAGTGTCTATTGATAGATGAAAAGGTAAAGAATGTTTGGTATATATACAATGGAATATTTTTCTGCCATAAAAAGGATAATATCTTGCCATTAGCAACAACATGGATGGTCCTTGAGGGTATTTTATTAAGTGAAATAGTGAGACTAAGAAAGGCAAATACCATATAATTTCATTTGTATGTGGAATCCAAAAATAAACTGAATAAACAGAAAGCAAAAACAGACCTATAAATATAGAGGATGAACTGATGGCTGCCAGAGAGAAGGTGTTTGGGGGAAAGGGCAAAATGGGTGATGAGGAGTGGGAGATACAGGCTTCCAGTTATGGAATAAATAAGTCATGTGAATAAAAGGCACAAAAGGGAATATAGTCAATGATATTGTAATAGAGTTGTATGGTTATAGATGGTAGTAGCTACACTTGTGTTAAGCATAGCATAACATATAGAGATGGTGAATCACTGTGTTGTATGCCTGGAACTAGTGTAACCTGTTAACTATACTCAAATAAAAAATGAAAATAAAATGTAAAAAAAAGTTACAAGATTAAAACAGAGAAAAAGGGATAACTCACCCTGTATGGATCACAACTCCATCTTTTGACATCCCTCAATCTGCCTGTTTTTGTTTACTTTTCAGAGTCTTCATGTGGATGCTTTTTGTTGCTACTTTTGTTCAGAGTTTTTACTTATAATCAGCAGGACAAAGTGTATTCTGCTTGTTTGAAAATTATGACAATAATATTATTTTATCTTTCACGTATATGTAATTTGGTATTTTTGTTTTTTTCCCCCCATTTTTTCCCTTTCCCTTTAAAGTTCAGTAGGTTTATTGAAATATGTGTTAATGTTTACCATTCTGAAAATTTTATCCCAGGTACATGTGTCTTTTAAATATGTATTTTAAAGGTTCATTTTGTTTTTCTTCATGACAATATTCTTGAATTATTGATAATGACATTTGTACTTTTCCTTAACTTTGATTTTCTTCTTTGAGGACTCCTTTTATATGTATGTAGGATCTTACTTGTCAACCTTCCATATAAGTTTCCTTCTCTTAAATCTTTTTATCTTTGTTTTATTTAGAAGTCATTGTTTACTGAATAAGTGACTTTTTTTTTTACAAAAGAGAATCCCTCTGGTGTTAATAGATTTAACATATTATTCTTGTTATAGCATTAAAGATCTTTTGTCTTCTAGAAGGCTGTAAAAATTTGATAGAGTATGCAGAAAATTACATGTTATGAAATATTAGGTAGTATAAATTACAATGATCTTTTAAGAATTATGTTATTTGATGTAAGTCAGGTGATGTACTTACTAAACTTTACTTAAAGTTACACTGTGTATCCAAACCACATAAACATTTAGTAAATCATGACATTGAGATAAACATTCAAGATTATTCTTTGTACACTATGAATTAATATTAATTTCCAATTCTCTTTGAAAATTCAAAACACATAAATAAAATAATTTCTTCTTATTTATCTTCTATTTTCTAATATCGCTCTTGTGTTTCTTCTACATTTAAAATTATTTCTTAAATATTTTTTTGCTTTATTTCTATTATTTCCTAAGTTCTATTATCTCATTTTCTGAGTTTTTCTCATTTTTATTTATGTTGTTATTTCATATTTTCTATAATTTTCTTAATTTATTTTATTTTAAAATATTAGGTTATACTTTTCATCTGCTTTATGAGCAGGTCCTTCTGGCATTTATTTTTTCTTTACATATTTATACTATTTATGTTTTATTTCTCTCTCTTATGCACACACTTACAAATTTGTATGGATTCAACCATAGTACTCTTTTTTTGCTCATTGTAACATTCTATTACTTTTCTGAGCTTTTGGTAGGAAGGGTGGAGATAGGAAAGCTTTTCTAGGTTAATCACTCTAGAGTTTCTTATTTTATTTTCACAGAGTGATAAAAATATGGCCTTCTCTCTGACTTCTACTTCTTCTGTTCCCTAATTCCATTTTAATCTGGACATTTTTCTTTCCTGCTCAATTTGGGGATTCTGTTCTCAGCAGGTTTTTACTCAATGTGGAGGTTTGCAAACAATGGAGTTTCAGATGGTTAGTTTCAAGAATCCATAGGGCACAGACTGTTACAACCTCTTCAGCCTTTTTTTGGACCTCTTTATTCATTTTCAAACTGTAAACACTTCCAGTATTAGCTGTTATTTCCAATTTGGTTTAATGCAATTTCAAGTGAGTAATTGTTGGCTATTTCAGGGCTTTCATGTTCTTATATCTGTTGGAAGTTCTGTCACTTCCCTTCTCACAGATGCTGACACTATTATGCATCTATCTATCTGCAGTTGGTTTCTTACACCAACGTAAATTTTCAGAATGGGTTAAATAGTTGATAGGGATTCAGGAGTATACTTGCTATGATGAGCACCAGTTATTGTATGGAAGTGTTAAATCACTATATTGTACAGTTGAAACTAATATTACGCTGTATATTAACAAACTGGAATTTAAATAAAATTTAAAAAAAATATGGGGTGCCTGGGTAGCTCCGTTGGTTAAGCATCCGACTTTGGCTCAGGTCATGATCTCACAGTTTGTGAGTTCGAGCCCCACGTCAGGCTCTGTGCTGACAGCTCAGAGCCTGGAGCCTGCCTCGGATTCTGTGTCTCCCTCTCTCTCTCTGTCCCTCCCCCGCTCATGCTCTCTCTCTCTCTGTCTCTCAATAATACATAAATGTTAAAAATAAACTTTAAAAAGAAAAATAAAAAATAATTTGGGATTTGGGGGGATACCTTGTTTTCTAGTTTTGTTTTAGGTGTGGCTCATGTTTTTAGTTTACCATTCTAGTTTTTCTGTTTTTATAGATGATTTTAACAAGTGATTAGAAACCATGATGTTACTGCAGTTGTCCTGCCAAAATCACTGAAACAGTTTTATTTTTATTTATTTTTAATTTTTTAATGCTTATTTATTTTTTTGAGAGAGAGAGAGACAGACAGAGCATGAACGGGAGAGGGGCAGAGACGGAGACACAAAATCTGAAGCAGGCTCCAGGTTCTGAGCTGTCAACACAGAGCCCAATGCAGGGCTTCAACCTATGAACCGTGAGATCATGACCTGAGCCAAAGTTGGATACTTAACCATTTGAGCCACCCAGGCCTCCCCACTCTTATTTGTATGTAAGATTTCATGGCAAGGTAATTTTTAAAAAAGGTTTAAAAAACTGGGGGAAAATGAAACAAAACAAAACAAAAGGCAATATAAAGTAATCTTTGAAGAAAAACAGGTCCTAACAAATAAGTAGTAACTCAATGAGTGGCACAGGCAATAAGAATGTAGAAAACTTTGGAGGTGGAGGTAAGATACTGGCATAGTAGGAGGACCCTAGGCTCATCTTGTTTCTTAAACACAGCTGAATAACTATCAAATCATCTGAAATATCCCACAAATCATCCTGAAGACTGACAGAACCAGCTCCACAAATAAAAGGAGAAAAAAATCATCAAAGAATGTAGGAAGGGCAGAGAAGTGGTTTTAGGGAGAAATGGATCACAGCTGCTTCAGAGGGGAAGGAGCCATGTTCACAGAGAAAGGCAAGAGAGAGACTAGGCTGTATTTTTTTATGCACAGGAAAGCATTTCCCCAAAGTCGTTGCCTGGGAAAATGAGAAAGGCTGATTTTTGTGAATTCTTGCAACCAGATGGCCTTAAAGACTGGAGTTTTAAAGGTCAGTGGGTGTAGCTGGACTAGAGACCTGAGGGCACTGCCTTACACCTGGAGAAGGCAGGAAAACAACCTGGGGACAAATGGCATGGAAAAAACAATCTATCGAATATCTGGGACACACAGTGGGGAGATTATTCACTTTTCTTGGAGCTTCTCACTGAGAGGTAGACTTCATGGAGCCACTTCTCTGGGGACAATGGAGCTGGATGACCTGCCTCCTCTCAGCATAAACACAGAACCACATGCAGAAAGCAACCCAGCCCCAACACTGGCTATCTAACCTACTTAAACCAAGTCCCACACCCCTGTGTTTTGGAAGTACTGCACTTCTTGGTCAAGCTTGCCTTAGTCTCACCATGATGGGCCTCTTCTCCCTAAGACTAGTAGAAGCATCTCCCAAGCAGATAATTCTGCAGGGATTAAGTTCTGGAGGAAGTAGTATTGAATCTCAATTAACAAGTAGACTAGAACACACTTAGTTAAAATCTGCCACATTCTGGCCATGGACCAACCAAAAACTGCCCACTGCACACAAGGAGAGTCTCTGCAGATGACTGGCCTGAAGGATTGAATGGCCAAAACACAACAGCAGAGCGTATGTAGAACACACCAGAAACAATCCCTGAAGCACCAGGCCCTGGACATTATATGACATCTTTATAAAGTCATTAGTCTCAGGAGCAGAAAACATAATGTGCTTTTCTAACACACAGAAGACAGTGACTTAGACAAAATGCCAAGATAGAGGAATCATCCCAAATGAAAGAACAAGATAATGTCATGGCCAGAGATCTAAGTGAAACAGATATAAGAAACATGGCTGATGGAACATTTAAAGCAACAATCACAAGAATACTCACTGGGTTTGAAAAAACAATGGAAGACTTCAGGGAAGCCCTTACTGCAGAAATAAAAGAATTAAAAAAAAATCAGTCAGAAATGTAAAATGCAGTAAGTGAGATTCAAAAGAGACTTGACGCAATGAACAAAAGGAAGGAAGAAGCAAGTGAATGAATAAGTAATACAGAAGACAAAATAATAAAAAATAATGAAGATGGACAAAAAAGAGAAACAAGAATTATGAAACAAGAGAACAGACTTGAGGAACTCACTGACTCCATCAATTGTCATAACATTCATATTATAGGAGTCCCAAAAAAAGAAGGAGAAAAGGGGGCAGAAGGTTTATTTGAGGAAATAATAGCTGAAAACTTCCCTAAACTGGGAAAGGAAATAAACATTTGAATCCAGGAGCCACAGAGAACTCCCACCAAAATCAACAAAAGCAGCACAATACCAAGACACATTGTAATTAAATTTGCAAAATATAGTGATAAAGAAAAATCCTAAAAGCAGCATGACAAAAAAGGTCCTTAACTTACAAGTAAAGACCCATAAGGCTAACTGCAGATCTCTCTACAGAAATTTGGCAAGCCAGAAAGGAGTGGCATGATGTATTCAACGTGCTGAAAGGGAAAAATCTGCAGCCCCAAATACTCTATCCAGCAAAGCTATCATTCAGAATACAGGAGAGATAGTTTCCCAAACAAACAAAAACTAAAGGAGTTCATGACAACTAAAATAGCCTTGCAAGAAATATTAAAAGAAACTCTTTGAGTGGGAAGGAAAGACCAGAAGTGATAAAGAAAAGAAAGGAACAGAGAAAATCTCCAGAACCAATGACAAAACAAGTAATAAAATGGCGCTAAATACATATTTATCAATAGTTACTCTGAATACAAATAGACTAAACACTCCAATAAAAAGATATAGGGTGTCAGAATGGATAAAAACGACAAGACCCATCTATATGCTACCGACAAGAGACTCATTTTAGACTTACAGACATGTGCAGATTGAAAGTAAGGGGATGGAGACACATTTATCATGCAAATGGACGTCAAAAGAAACCAAGAATAGCAATATTTGTATCAGACAAAATAGACTTTAAAACAAAGACTAACAAGAGATGAAGGACACTATATAATAACAAAGGGGACTATCCAACAAGATCTAACAATTGTAAATATTTATGTCCCCAAATGAGAGCATCCAAATATATAAAACAATTAATAACAATCATAAAATAGCTCATTGATACAAATACAATAATAGTAGGGGATTTTAATAGCTCACTTACATCAATGGACAGATTATCTAAACAGAAAATCTACAAGAAAATAATGGTTTTGAAAGACACATTGGATCAGAAGGACTTAACAGGTATATTCAGAACATTTCACTCTAAAGCAGCAGAGTATACATTCTTTTAAAGTGCACAAGAGACATTCTAAGAATAGATCACACACTAGGTCAAAAATAAGGCCTCAACAAGTACAAAAAATTTAGAACACACCATGCATATTTTCTGACCACAATGCTATGAAACTTGAAGTCAACCCCAAGAAAAAAAATGTGGAATGACCACAAATAATATATGGGATTAAATGATATTTTAATAAAGAATGAATGAGTCAACTAGGAAATCAAAAAATAAATAAAAATACATGGAAAGAAATGAAAATGAAAGCACAACAGTGCAAAATTTTTGGGATGCAGCAAAAACAATCATAAGAAGTAAGTATATAGAAATACAGGCCTACCTCAAGAAGAAAAAAATATCTCAAATATGCAAGTGAATTTTACACCTAAAAGAACTAGCAAAAGAACAACAAACAAAACCTAAAGCCATTCGGATAAGGGGAAAAAATAAAGATTATAAAAGGAATAAACGGTAGAAACTAAGAGAACAATAGAATAGATCAATGAAAACAGGAGCTGTTTCTTTATTTTAAATTAACAAAATTTATAAACTTCTAGGCACACTTATCAAAAAAAAGAGAGATAGGACCCAAATAAATAAAATCAGAAATGACAGTAGAGAAATAACAACCAACACCACAGAAATATAAGCAATTATGAGAATAGTATAAAAAACTATATGCCAGGGGCGCCTGGGTGGCGCAGTCGGTTAAGCGTCCGACTTCAGCCAGGTCATGATCTCGCGGTCCGGGAGTTCGAGCCCCGCGTCAGGCTCTGGGCTGATGGCTCAGAGCCTGGAGCCTGTTTCCGATTCTGTGTCTCCCTCTCTCTCTGCCCCTCCCCCGTTCATGCTCTGTCTCTCTCTGTCCCCCAAAAAATAAATAAAACGTTGAAAAAAAATTTATAAAAAAAAACTATATGCCAAAAATTGGACAACCTGGAAGAAATGCACAAATTCCTAGAAACATATAAATAACCAAAACTGAAACAAGAAGAAATAGAAAACTTTAACAGACCAATAACCAGCAAAGAAATTGAATTATAATCAATAATCTCCCAGCAAACAAAAGTCTAGGGCCTGATGAGTTCATAGGCAAATTATATGCAACATTTAAAGACAAGTTAATACTTATGTTTCTCAAACTATTCCAAGAAATATAAAAAGAAGGAAAACACCAAAATTCATTCCATGAGGTCAGCATTCCCCTGAAACCAAAACCAAAGATTCCACTGAAAAAGAGAACTACAGGCCAATATCCCTGATGAACATGGATGCAGAAAGTCTCAATAAATTACTAACAAACCAAATAAAGCAGTACATTAAAAGAACCACTCTCCACAATCAAGTGTGATTTATTCCTGGGTTGTAAGGCAAGTTGAATATCCTCAAATAAATCTATGTAATACACCACATTAATGAAAGAAAGGATAAGAACCATACGATCCTCTCAATAGATGCAGAAAAAGCATTGGACAAAATACAGTATCCATTCTTGATGAAAGCCCTCAACAAAACAGGGATAGAGGGAACATACTTCAACATGATAAAGGCTGTCTATGAAAATCCACAGATAATATAATCCCCAATGGAGAAAAATTGAGAGTTTTTCCTCCAAGCCAGGAACAAGACAGGGATTTTGCTCTCACAACTCTAGCCATAGCAATCACAAAACAAAAAGAAATAAATGTATCCAAATATGCATGGAAGAAGTCAAGCTTTCACTATTTGGAGATGACATAATACTCTATATAGAAAACCCTGAAAACTACTCCCCCCCCCGCCAGTTGCTAGAATTGATACACAAATTCAGCAAAGTCGCAGGATACAAAATCAAGATACAGAAATCGTTGTGTTTCTATACAACAATGATGAAAAAGCAGAAAGAGAAATCAAGGAACCAATCTTATTTACCACTGCATCAAAAACCATAAGATATTTAGAGATAAATTTAACTAAAGAAGTGAAAGATCTGTACTCTGAGAACTATAAAACACTAATGAAAGATATTGAAGAGGACACAAAGAAATGGAAAAGGATTCCGCGTTCATGGATTAGAAGAACAAATATTGTCAAAATGTTTATACTCCCCAAAGAAATCTACACCTTTAATGCAATCTTTATCAAAATAACACCAGCATTTTTCACAGAGCCAGAAAAAATAATCCTAAAATTTGTATGGAAACACAAAACACACCGAATTGCCAAAGGAACCTTGAAAAAGAAAAGGAAACCTGGAGGCTTCACAATTCTGGACTTCAAGTTATATTACAACGATGTGGTCATCAGTATGGTACTGGAACAAATACACACATAGATCCATAGAACAGAATGGAAAAGCCAGACATGAATATACAACTACATGGTCAATTAATCTTTGGCAAAGCAGGAAGGAATATTCAATGGGAAAAAAAGCCCATTGAAACAAATGGTGTTGAGAAAACTGGAAAACATGCAATAGGAAGAAAGCAGACCACTTTCTTACACCATACACAAAAGTAAATTAAAAATGGATTAAATACCTAAATGTAAGAAAGGAAACCATCAAAATCCTAGAGAATACAGGAAGTAATCTCTTTGATATCCTCTCTAGTAACTGCTTACTAGATATGTCTCCAAGGCAAGGAAAACAAAAACAAACAAACAAAAAAAACTAGTGGGACTTCATCAAAATAAAAACTTCTGCACAGTGAAGGAAACAATCAACAAAACTTAAGTCAACATATGGAAAAGGAAAAGGTACTTGCAAATGACATATATATTAAAGGGTTAGTATCCAAAATAGGGCTTATAAATCTGAACACCCAAAAACCAAATAATCCAGATTAAAAATGGTGAGAAGACATGGAAAGTTTTCCAAAGAATACATCCAAATGGCTAACAGACACATGAAAAGGTGCTCAACATCACTCATCATCAGGTGAATACAAATCAAAACCATGATAAGATACCACTTCACACCTGTCAGAATGGCTAAAATTAACAACACAGTATACAACAGGTGTTTTCAAAGATGTGGAGGAAGGGGAACCTCCTTGCACTGTTGGGAATGCCAACTGGTGTATCCACTCTGGAAAACAGTATGGAGTTTCCTCAAAAAGTTAAAAATAGAATTACCCCACAATCTAGCAATTGTACTACTAAGTATTTACCCATTGAATACAGAAGTACTAATTTGAAGGGATACATGCACCCTGATGTTTATAGAAGCATTATCAACAATAACTCAATGATGGAAAGAGCCCAAATATCCATAGACTGACGTAGGTATAAAGCAGAAGTGGTATATGTATACAATGGAATATTACTCAACCATAAAAAGAATGAAATATTGTCATTTGCAATGATGTGGATGGAGCTAGAGAGTATGGTGCTAAGCAAAATACATCAATCTGAGAAAGAAAATATCACCTGATTTCACTCATGTGTGGAATTTAAGAAATAAATCAATCATAGGGGGAAAAAGAGAGAGGCAAATCAGGAAACAGAGTCTTAACTATGGAGAACAAATTGGTTACCAAAGGAGAGGTCGGTCAGGAGATGTGTTAAATTCATGATGAGGAGTAAGGAGTGCAATTGTTGTGATGAGCACAAGTTGTTGTATGTAAGTATTGAATCACTAATTTGTACACCTGAAACTCCTATTACGTTGTATGTCAACTAAATGGAATTTAAATAAAAACTAAAGAAAAACTTTACAAAACTTTCCCATTATGTATCCCTCAGCATGTAATTCTTATATTTCTTTCATCTTTTGTCTCTCTTATTCTAAGGCATATTCCTTTATGTGTTGAAAAGTATTATTTCAATTGATATGCTGATTTTGTAGCAAATTTTAATTGTATCTAGACTATTCTATATGTGACAATTCTAAGTTTTAGTGTAATTATATTTTTTAAGAGAACTGTGGAATGCTTCAGAAATGTCCATGCTATCTTTGCCCAGAGGCCATGCTTATCTACTCTGTATAATTCCAATTTTAGTATATGTGCAGCTAAAATGAGCATATAATTATCTTAGTTTTATAGCTATTATTTTCCTGGAAATTTTGTCCATATTTTTAATTTACAACAATACAAATATAGATTACAATATGTATGTTTGTGCATAATTTTCAATAGGACATTTAATAAATATATTATGTGTATTTGTTTTAGATCATTGCCTTGATGTCTTGGGCCTATTCATGTAACTGTGAGAAATAGAACTTTGTTATTCTGAGTGCTGAACTCTTGGAGACCTTGGGCTAGTAATTTACCTTCCATGTTTTTTTTTTAAATCTAAAAAATTGAAACAATAGCAGTTTATTGTATTTAATATTGAAAAGAATTAAAAACCAATCCAGTTTTACTTTAATTAACAAAAACACTATAGACCCTTGGTGATAAAACTAGAGAGAAAAATTTGAGAATTTAATCAATCAGAAGAGGTCCAGATTAATTTTTACAGGTGTTTTACTTTGATTAGCCCACCACTTCTTTTTCTGAACAATGATTTCATGGCTAAAATTGTAAGAGTTTTTATAAGTCCTAGTTTCTTTGCTTTAAAAATATAACTAGCTTGAGTCTTTTTCACTAAGAACTTAGTTTTGAATAACTTTCTTTTATGTTTCTGGTTTGTTTAATTGTATGATTTATATTGCATTATGAATAGTTTCCCAGAGGAAAAAAAAACAATGTTTAATGAGTCTTCATTCATGCTTAACACTTTTGGGTTTACAAAAAGACATCCTCACCAAGATGTTAAACAGCTTCACAATCTTGGATACTGATTAATTTTTGAAATACTCTGGGAAATTTCTTCTCATGTTTTTTTACCCCTTCATCTCCTCTAAACCTCCCTTGCCCCATATTGGCTAATTTCTAAGATTCAAGAATACAAATGTTCCTAGAAAAAGGAATTAACTTAAACTCAAAGTGTTATATCAATAGACATTCTTGAACTGTGGCCTAATTAATTGCAAGTGTCATCATATTAATTGGACAGGAAAAGGATCTGGGATTTGATCTTATTAGGCAGATATTATTATTATCTAGATATTATTATTAGGCAGAGATAGATACTTGAGATCAAACTTAAACATTGGAAGGAAGCCCTATTTGGCAGACAGGCACCATATTTGATTGTCAAGGCAACTTGTGGTTATTTACACAAATAGTTAACAGGAGAGAGTCTATGGTGGAGGAACATCATGTTCTCCAAAGTAGGTCAGAGTACATGTCCATTGAATCAAGAAGCAGATATCATTCAGAACACAGTCAAGCAGACTTACTTTAGTATCAGGAAATGGGTCACCTCATAACAAGGCAGACCTTGATTTGGGAAGATTACTAAGATTTCCTAGACTCAAGAACAGGGAACAAGATAAGTATTCAGTTATCAAATCTAGGGAAAAGTGGTAATGAGTCTTGAAAATAATGCAGAAGCCCAATGGAAGATATGATACAAGGAACACAAACTCAAACATCTACAGTGACTAGACAGAAAACACAAGTGTGTAAATCAGGCCAAGTTTATGATCCTAAATGATGAATGGATAAAGAAGATGTGGTGTGTGTGTGTGTGTGTGTGTGTATACACTCAGCAATGAAGAAAAATGAAATCTTGCTGTTTGCAACCACATGGATGAAACTAGAGGGTATCATGCTAAGTGAAATAAGTCAGAGAAAGGCAGATATACAATTTCACTCATATGTGGAATTTGAGAAACACAACATATGAATATAGGGGAAGGGAAGGAAAAATAAGATAACAGAGAGGGAAGAAAACCATGAGACTCTTAAATACAGAGAACAAACTGAGGGTTTCTGTAGAGGAGGTGGGTGGGTGATAGGCATCAAAAAGGGTACTTTTTAGGATGAGCACTCTGTGTCATATGTAAGAGATGAATTACTGGGTTTACTTCTGAAGCCAAGACAACACTGTATGTTAACTAACTTGAATTTAAATATAAAAAAGAATATCTTTCTTATATACATTGACATATGTTAATTATTTCTCAATAAAGCTAGAAAAAATCCACATTTTCTTCATTTAATATCTCCCCCACCCCCCAAAAAAAGTAATAAAGAGGCCTGTGATGAATTAGAAAGCAAACGTCTCATATAAAAACATTTAAACTAAGAAAATATGTTTGTATACAAACATAATATGACTGCTGGCCAAATTCAGCTTGCAGGACACCTGTACATGGACCGTTGTCAAATGATTGATAACAGAGGTCTTCTAAAAAAGCTTTGATAAGAATAGGAAGAGTACACAGGAGTAGGCACTGGATAGTCTAAAGGGCAGAGAAAGAAGCTGGAATGATCTAACATGAGTTTCACCAACTTCACAAATTTTTCACAAATTGATATCCTTAGTCATAAGAAATTTAGTCTAGGTGAGGAAATAAAATATATACTGAGGAAATGTATGAATGCTATACAAAGAAGCATATCAACAAGTGTAAATTAATTAATGCAAAGGGGATGCTGAATACATTTGTGACGAGAGTCAGATGGAATTAGTCTGAAAAATTATGTATAGGGTAAATTTTGAAACCAGTTTTGAAAGAAATAATGAGCAGGCCAAAAGAAATGTTGAGAGAATATTGATAGCAAAAGATAAAACTTATTTAAAGACACATAAAAAGAAGTACATCACATAGCAGAAAGAGCCTTAATTGGGAGTCAAATAGACCTAGATTCTAGTCTTGATTTTGGTACGAATTCTCTATGTGGTTTTGGGTAAGTCAGTGTCCCTAAGTTCCTGGTGTTCAAGCAAACCATAGATCATAAGTGCAAATTTCCACAAAGACCAAATAGCTAAATGAGTGAAGGAGAAGTGGAGACATGTCTAACTAAAGCTCATATGCCTTGTTTAAGCAGACAGAAATAACTGAGCTTCAGATGTTTGTGACTAAGTGGTAATGTATATTCAATATTTGAATTTTTGTAGAGAATTAAATAATTCCAATTTTTATGTGAAATATTTCCATTTTAATTGTTGACAAGGAATTTACACTAAAACAACACAAAGACCAAATAAAATATTTTCATAAGCCACTAGTCTGCAATCTCTGGACTAGATAGATTCAAAGGTTCCTTCCAGATCTTTTTGTTTAAGGATTCATGGCATTAAATATTGGATTCAGTAAAATGGAAGGAGATGCCCTTAGTTCTTGGGCTCTTTCATATAGTAGAATGACTGAAAGCATGGAAGTTGGAATCAGACAGCCTGGCTCTGCCTAAGTGTGTGATCTTGAGCAAATTATATAATCTCTGCACTTCAGTTTAATCTTATATAAAATAAGAATAATAACACTAATTACATCATAGTGTTGTGAGGATTAACTGAGATGTTACATGTGGAATTAGCTATTATTAGCAAGAAAATGTTATTTATGACAAACCATTTTCCTAACTGAAGGTAAGATGAATTAAACACAAGGAGATGACTTAGAACCTATACTCCTATAAATGAGTGGCTATAAAAATGAAAACAAATGACAGATATGAGAGACATTATGAGAAGAGAATTGTTAAGACTTGATAATAGATTGAATGTAGGAATGCTACAATGCTTTGTATATAGTTACAAAATTCTAAGCAGTTACACTTTCAAGAGTTGATGACTGGTATTTGGAAGAATTTAATTAACTTGAAAATCTAGACTTTTTATTTTTAATTCTATTTATTTGTTTATTTATGTTTTGCACAATGATATTTTTAAATTTATTTATTTTTATTTTTTATTTAAATTCAATTTAGTTAACATAGTGTGTAGTATTGGTTTCAGGAGCAGAATTTAGTGATTTATCATTTACCCATGACACCCATTGCTCATTCAGAAAAGTGCCTTCCTTAATGCCCATCACCCGCCAATAGCACCTGTCAGTTTGCCCTCTGTATTTAAGAGTCTCTTATGGTTTGTCACCCTCTGTTTTTATCTTATTTTTCTTTCCCTTCCCCTACTTTCATCTGTTGTGTTTCTTAAATTCCACACGAGTGAAATCATTTATCTCTTTCTCTGACTGATTTAATTTGCTTAGCATAAGCATAACCCTCTCGTTCCATCCACGTTGCTGCAAATGACAATATTTCAGTGTGTGTGTGTATGTGTGTGTATATATATGTGTGTGTGTGTGTGTATATATATATATTTGGCTCTTGTCAACAACTTGGGCTCTTTCCATAATTTGGTCTATTGTCAATAGTACTTCTGTAAATATTGGGGTGCATGTTCCCTTCAAATCAGCATTTTTGTATCTTTGGGTAAATACCTAGTGGTGCAATTGCTGGGAGGTAGGGTAGTTTTATTTTTAATTTTTTTGAGGAGCCTCCATACTGTTTTCCAGAGTGGCTGCACCAGTTTACATTCACACTAACAGAGCAAAAGTGTTCCCTGTTCTCCTCATCTTCACCAAAATCTGTTGTTGCCTGAGTTGTTCATTTTAGCCATTCTGACAGGTGTGAGGTGGTATCTCATTGTAGTTTTGATTTGTACTTTTCTGATGATGAGTGATATTGAGCATCTTTTCATCATCATCTGGATGTCTTCTTTGGAAAAGTGTCTATTCATGTCTTCTGTCCATTTCTTCACTGGATTATTTGTACTTTGAATGTTGAGTTTGATTAATTCTTTATATATTTTGGATACTAATCCTTTATCTGGTACTGACATCTCTTTTTGTAATGAAAGAGTGCTTCCAAAATTTAACGTGTTCTTTAAAAATGGCCATGTTTGACTGACCCGGGGAAGATGGCGGCATAGGAGGACGCTGGGTTGACTGTGTCCTGCTGATCACGTAGATTCCACCTACACCTGCCTAAATAACCCAGAAAACCACCAGAAGACTAGCAGAACAGAGTCTCTGCAGCCAAGCGCAGATGAGAGGTCCATGGAAGAGGGTAGGAAGGGTGGCAAGGTGGTGCGTGCTACATGGACTGGCGGGAGGGAGCCGGGGTGGAGGGGCAGCCCACCTGCAAAGCAAAGCCCCCGAGTCTGACTTGCAAAAGTGGACGGGCCGGATGGAGTGTGTTCTGACAGCAAGCGGGACTTAACATCTGGAACGTTATAAGTTAACAGCTCTGCTCGGAGAATGGGAGGGCTGGAAGACAACTGGAGGGAGAGTTGTTGAGCCCCAGATGACAGAGCTCAGCTTGGCAGGGAACAAAGGCGCTTCCCAGCGCCATCACCCTCTCCCATCCACCATCCAAAATCCCAAAGGGAACCAGTTCCTGCCTGGGAACTTGCTAGCACCCGGCAAACACCCAATGCTGTGCTTCTGCAGATCCATCCCTCCAGCGGGACTGACTCCCTCCCGGTGCTGCAGGGCCCCTCCCGAAACGGATCTCCAAAAGAAAAGCGAGCTCCCACTCCTGTGCATCTTGCCGATCCACCCCAGCTAATACACCAGATCCCCAGCACCACAAGCCTGGCAGTGTGCAAGTAGCCCAGATGGGCCATGCCACCCCACAGTGAATCCTGCCTCTAGGAGAAGGAAAGAGAAGGCACACACCACTCTTACTGTGGCCCCAGCGGGGGGCTATGGGACAGACATCAGGTCTGACTGCGGCCCCGTCCACCAATGCAAGTTATTCAAGACAGCACAGGGGAAGTGCCCCACAGTCCCGCACCACTCCAGGGACTATCCAAAATGACGAAACAGAAGAATTCCACTCGAAAAAATGTCCAGGAAATAACAACAGCTAACGAACTGATCAAAAAGGATTTAAACAATATAACAGAAAGGAATTTAGAATAATAGTCAGAAAATTAATCGCTGGGCTTGGAAACAGTATAAAGGACAGCAGAGAATCTATTGCTACAGAGATCAAGGGACTAAGGAACAGCCAGGAGGAGCTAAAAAATGCTATTAATGATCTGCAAAATAAAGTGGAGACAACCACAGCTCGGATTGAACAGGCAGAAGAGAGAATAGGTGAACTAGAAGATAAAATTATGAAAAAAGAAGAAGCTGAGAAAAAGAGAGATAAAAAAATCCAGGAGTATGAGGGGAAAATTAGAGAACTAAGTGATGCACTAAAGAGAAATAATCTATGCATAATTGGTATTCCAGAGGAGGAAGAGAGAGGGAAAGGTGCTGAAGGTGTACTTGAAGAAATAATAGCTGAGAACTTCCCGGATCTGGGGAAGGAAAAAGGCATTGAAATCCAGGAGGCACAGAGAACTCCCTCCAGACGGAACTTGAATCGATCTTCTGCATGACATATCAGTGAAACTGGCAAAATACAAGGATAAAGAGAAAATTCTGAAAGCAGCTAGAGATAAACGTGCTCTAACATATAAAGGGAGACCTATAAGACTCGTGACTGATCTCTCTTCTGAAACTTGGCAGGCCAGAAAGGAATAGCAGGAGATCTTCCATGTGATGAACAGAAAAAATATGCAGCCGAGAATCCTTTATCCAGCAAGTCTGTCATTTAGAATAGAAGGAGAGATAAAGGTCTTCCCAAACAAACAAAAACTGAAGGAATTCGTCACCACTAAACCAGCCCTACAAGAGATCCTAAGGGGGATCCTGTGAGACAAAGTACCAGAGACATCGCTACAAGCATGAAACCTACTGACATCACAATGACTCTAAATCCATATCTTTCTATAATAACACTGAATGTAAATGGACTAAATGCACCAACCAAAAGACATAGGGTATCAGAGTGGATAAAAAAACAAGACCCATCTATTTGCTGTCTACAAGAGACTCATTTTAGACCTGAGGACACCTTCAGATTGAGAGTGAGGGGATGGAGAAGTATTTATCATGCCACAGTGAGTCAAAATAAAGTTGGAGTAGCCATACTTATATCAGACAAACTAGACTTTAAATTAAAGGCTGGAACAAGAGATAAAGAGGGGCATTATACAATAATCATAGGGTCTATCCATCACGAAGAGCTAACAATTATAAATGTCTATGTGCCAAATACGGGAGACCCCAGATATACAAAACAATTACTCACAAACATAAGCAACCTTATTGATAAGAATGTGGTAATTGCAGGAGACTTTAACACTCCACTTACAGAAATGGATAGATCATCTAGACACATGGTCAATAAAGAAACAAGGGCCCTGAATGAGACATTGGATCAGATGGACTTGACAGATCTATTTAGAACTCTGCATCCCAAAGCAACATAATATACTTTCTTCTCGAGTGCACATGGAACATTCTCCAAGATAGATCACATACTGGGTCACAAAACAGCCCTCCATAAGTTTACCAGAATTGAAATTATACCATGCATACTTTCAGACCACAATGCTATGAAGCTTGAAATCAACCACAGAAAAAAGTCTGGAAAACCTCCAAAAGCATGGAGGTTACAGAACACCCTACTAACGAATGAGTGGGTCAACCAGGCAATTAGAGAAGAAATTAAAAAATATATGGAAACAAACGAAAATGAAAATACAACAATCCAAACGCTTTGGGACGCAGCGAAGGCAGTCCTGAGAGGAAAATACATTGCAATCCAGGCCTATCTCAAGAAACAAGAAAAATCCCAAATACAAAATCTAACAGCACACCTAAAGGAAATATAAGCAGAAGAGCAAAAGCAGCCTAAACCCAGCAGAAGAGAAATAATAAATATCAGAGCAGAAATAAACAATATAGAATCTAAAAAAAACTGTAGAGCAGATCAACGAAACCAAGAGTTGGTGTTTTGAAAAAATAAACAAAATTGATAAACCTCTAGCCAGGCTTGTCAAAAAGAAAAGGGAGATGACTCAAATAGATAAAATCATGAATGAAAATGGAATTATTACAAACAATCCCTCAGAGATACAAGCAATTTTCAGGGAATAGTATGAAAGATTATATGCCAACAAACTGGACAACCTGGAAGAAATGGACAAATTCCTAAACACCCACACACTTCCAAAACTCAATCAGGAGGAAATAGAAAGCTTGAACAGACCCATAACCAGCAAAGAAATTGAATCAGTCATCAAAAATCTCCCAACAAATAAGAGTCCAGGACCAGAGGGCTTCCCAGGGGAGTTCTACCAGGCGTTTAAAGCAGAGATAATACCTATCCTTCTCAAGCTATTCCAAAAAATAGAAAGGGAAGGAAAACTTCCAGACTCATTCTATGAAGCCAGTATTACTTTGATTCCTAAACCAGACAGAGACCCAGAAAAAAAAAGAGAACTACAGGCCAATATCCCTGATGAATATGGATGCAAAAATTCTCAATAAGATACTAGCAAATTGAATTCAACAGCATATAAAAAAAGTTATTCACCATGATCAAGTAGGATTCATTCTTGGGCTGCAGGGCTGGTTCCACATTCGTAAATCAATCAACGTGATACATCACATTAATAAAAGTAAAGATAGGAACCATATGTTCCTGTCAATCGATGCAGAAAAGGCATTTGACAAAATTCAGCAACTTTCTTAATAAAAACCCTCGAGAAAGATGGGATAGAAGGAACATAAAGATCATAAAAGCCATTTATGAAAAGCCCACAACTAACATCATCCTCAATGGGGAAAAATTGAGAGCTCTCCCCGAGATCAGGAACACGACAGGGATGTCCACTGCCACCGCTGTTGTTTAACATAGTGTTGGAAGTTCTAGCATCAGCAATCAGACAACAAAAGGAAGTCAAAGGCATCAAAATTGGCAAAGGTGAAGTTAAGCTTTCACTTTTTGCAGATGACATGATATTATACATGGAAACTCCAATAGACTCCACCAAAAGTCTGCTAGAACTGATACATGAATTTAGCAAAGTTGCAGGATACAAAAGCAATGTACAGAAATCAGTTGCATTCTTATACACTAATAATGAAGCCACAGAAAGACAAATAAAGAAACTGATCCCATTCACAATTGAACCAAGAAGCATAAAATACCTAGGGATAAATCTAACCAGAGATGTAAAAGATCTGTATGCTGAAAAATATAGAAACTTATGAAGGAAATTGAAGAAGATATAAAGAAATGGAAAAACATTCCATGGTCATGGATTGGAAGAATAAATATTGTCAAAATGTCAATACTACCCAAAGCTATCTACCCATTCAATGCAATCCCAATCAAAATTGCACCAGCATTCTTCTCGAAACTAGAACAAGCAATCCTAAAATTCATATGGAACCACAAAAGGCCCCGAATAGCCAAAGGAATTTTGAAGAAGAAGACCAAAGCAGGAGGCATCACAATCCCAGACTTTAGCCTCTACTACAAAGCTGTCATCATCAAGATAGCATGGGATTGGCACAAAAACAGACACATAGACCAATGGAATAGAATAGAAACCTCAGAACTAGACCCACAAACGTATGGCCAACTAATCTTTGACAAAGCAGAGAATCCCAGAGTTTAGCCTCTACTACAAAGCTGTAATCATCAAGACCACATGGTATTGGCACAGAAACAGACAGATAGACCAATGGAATAGAATAGAAACCCCAGAACTACACCCACAAACGTATGGCTGACTCATCTTTGACAAAGCAGGAAAGAACATCCAAGGGAAAAAAGACAGTGTCTTTAACAAATGGTGCTGGGAGAACTGGACAGCAACATGCAGAAGGTTGAAACTAGACCCCTTTCTCACACCATTCACAAAAATAAACTCAAAATGGATAAAGGACCTGAATGTGAGACAGGAAACCATCACAACCCTAGAGTAGAAAGCAGGAAAAGACCTCTCTGACCTCAGCCGCAGCAATTTCTTACTTGACACATCCCCAAAGGCAAGGGAATGAAAAGCAAAAGTGAATTACTGGGACCTTATGAAGATAAAAAGCTTCTGCACAGCAAAGGAAACAACCAACAAAACTAAAAGGCAACCAACGGAATGGGAAAAGATATTTGCAAATGACATATCGGACAAAGGGCTAGTATCCAAAATCTATAAAGAGCTCACCAGACTCCACACCTGAAAAACAAACAACCCAGTGAAGAAATGGGCAGAAAACATGAATAGACACTTCTCTAAAGAAGACATCCGGATGGCCAACAGGCACATGAAAAGATGCTCAATGTCGCTCCTCATCAGGGAAATACAAATCAAAACCACACTCAGATATCACCTCACGCCAGACAGAGTGGCCAAAATGAACAAATCAGGAGACTATAGATACTGGAGAGGATGTGGAGAAAGGGGAACCCTTTTGCACTGTTGGTGGGAATGCAAATTGGTGCAGCCACTTTTGAAAAGAGTGTGGAGGTTCCTGAAAATTTAAAAATAGACCTACCCTATGACCCAGCAATAGCACTGCTAGGAGTTTACCCAAGGGATACAGGAGTACTGATGCATAGGGGCACTTGTACCCCAATGTTCATAGCAGCACTCTCAACAATAGCCAAATTATGGAAAGAGCCTAAATGTCCATCAACTGATGAATGGAAAAGGAAATTGTGGTTTATATACACAATGGAGTACTACGTGGCCATGAGAAAGAATGAAATAGGGCCCTTTGTAGCAATGTGGATGGAAATGGAGAGTGTTATGCTAAGTGAAATAAGCCATACAGAGAAAGACAGATACCATATGGTTTCACTCTTATGTGGATCCTGAGAAACTTAACAGAAACCCATGGGGGAGTGGAAGGAAAAAAAAAGGTTAGAGTGGAAGAGAGCCAAAGCATAAGAGACTCTTAAAAACTGAGGTCAAAGTGAGGGTTGATGGGGGGGTGGGAGGGCGGGGAAGGTCGGTGATGGGTATTGAGGAGGGCACCTTTTGGGATGAGCCCTGGCTGTTGTATGGAAACCAATTTGACAATAATTTTCATATATTGAAAAAGAAATAAATTAAATAAATAAAAATGGCCATTTTTCAGTGCAAAGCAAAACAAACAAACAAAGATAAAAAAAAACACAGCTGCAGAATTAAGTCTGGTTATGTTTTTATGATAAGTGAGGCTCCATTTGTGGTTGTTAAATTTTAGTCTACTTTTAATGAATAAAGGTTGTTTTATTTATTATATTAAACTTATAAATGCATGATAAAGCTGTTCAATTTCATGACTGATATAACTGATGTTATACTATCTGTTCAGATGTTTCTATGTCTTTTCAATGTTTAATAAAACTACACTACCCACAACTCTGCTAAATCTTCTTGTTGGTGTAGATATTCTCCTTGCCTTTCAACCCTTTTTGCATGAGGGACAGATTCTTCTTCTGCCTCTTCAGAGATATGTTCTTAAATTTCTCTTCATTGCCCATCACTCTGTGGGTAAGATCTCCTGACATTTTTCTTTTAATATCCTTTCCTTTATCGGCTCAGTTTATGCACCTAGTACCTTGACCACTGCACATATATCAACTTGAATCTGTATCTTATAGAAAAGAGTTTTGAATTTAAACTCAGGTTGATTATTAACACAAAAACTATGTTACAGGGATAAGTAAGTGAAAACATAATGATTTTGAAGTGAGAGCTAATATAACAACAGTCAAGGAAGGAGGGAGAGAGCCAGAATGCTATGCTTAGGAAGAAAGAAAGACATACTAAAGACAGAGGAACACAAAATTGTGACTTGTTAAGGATGAATAGAATTAGAGAAAGGGATTATTGCTGAGAAGAGAGTACAAGTGACTTAATTACATATTTTGCATTAAAATTTATAAGTTTGTTAAACTAAATGCTCCCTGAAAGGAAAAACCCTCTCAGTCAATTTTTTGTGCCTTAGAGTTCTCAGCACATTATAAAGCAAAAAAAAAAAAAAAAAAAAAAAAAAAAAAGGTGATCAGCAAATGTTTGGCAAATAAATAAAAAATTTAATGCTTCAGCTTTCACACTATGCCCAGTGACAAAACACCCAGTGGAAGAAAATTTAATATAAATCCATTTTCGTTTATCATAATTATCATTACCATTTATTGTATGCTTATTAAGTGCAAGGCATGAGGTAAGCACTTCACAATTATTATCTCATTTTATCTTACAACAATTCAGTGAGTTAGGGAGAACTGTTATCCCCAAATTTACAGAAGTTATGTGATTTGCACAAGTGCACACAATAAGTGATGGGATTACCAATCCATTTTTATCTGATTTATAGCTTTTATTCTTGGTAGTTACCTGTTAAATTCATTCTCTGAATATTCCCATTAGAGTTTAGAACAACAAAAGGCAAAAATATTTTCAGTAAAGTTTCTCTTTTCCTTATGAACCTAAACAATACCACTAACTCTATAAAATATATTGAAATTAAGATTTTCATAATAAAGTATCTTTTGATCATTGTTTTTAAATTAGTTTTTTAGGGGCGCCTGGGTGGCTCAGTCGGTTGAGCATCTGACTTCGGCTCAGGTCATGATCTCGCAGTGCGTGAGTTCGAGCCCCGCGTCAGGCTCTGTGCTGACAGCTCAGAGCCTGGAGCCTGCTTCAAATTCTGTGTCTCCCTCTCTCTCTGCCCCTCTCCCACTCGTGCTCTGTCTCTCTCTCTGTATCAAAAATAAATAAAAACACTTAAAAAATTTAAAAAAAGTTTTTTATTTTACATCATTTCATTGTGGTAAGTGTACTTTTAATCCCAATCATGTATTTCAATCCCCAACCCACTTCCCCTTTGGTACCCATGTTTGTTCTCTATAGTTAAGAGTCTCTCTCTTGGTTTGTCTCAGTCTTTTTTTCTTGGATCATATTTCATTTTATTTTACTTTATTTTATTTTATTTATTATTTATCCAAATTTTTATTTAAATTCCACTTAGTTAACATACAATGTAATATTATTATCAGGTGCAGAATTTAAGATTCATCACTTACATTTAACTCCCAGTGCTCATGAGAACAAATGCCCTCCTTAATACCCATTCCCTATTTAACCCATCCCCCTGCCCTTTTCCCCTCCAGTAGCCCTCAGTTTCTTCTGCATAGTTAGGAGTATGTTTCCTGGTTTGTCATTTTTCCCTCATATGTTCATTTGTTTTGTTTCTAAAATTCCTCATATGAGTGAGATGATATGGTATTTTTTCTCTGACTGACTTAAGTTTGCTGAGATTATACTCTCGGTAAAAATGGCAAGATTCAGTCTTGTTTATGGCTTAATAATATCCCATTGTGTATATATACCACATATTTATCTGTTTAACTATTGATGGACACTTGGGCTCCTTCCATATTTTGGCTATTGTAAATATGCTTCAATAAACATAGGGGTGCATGTATCACTTTGAATTAGTGTTTTTGTATTGTTTGGTAAAAACCCAGTAGTGCAATTCCAAGACCATAGGGTCATTCCATTTTTAACTTTTTGAGGAAACTCCATACTGTTTTCCACCATAGGCACACTAGTTTGCATTCCCACAAACAGTGGAAGAGGATTCCTTTTATTCCACATCCTATCCGGCACCTGCTGTTTCTTGTGTTGTTGATTTTAGCCATTCTGACTGGTGTGAGGTGATGTCTTGTTGTAGTTTTGATTCGTATTTCCTTGATGATGAGTGATGTTGAGCATCTTTCAATGTGTTTGTAGGCCATCTATAAGTCTTCTTTGGAGATATGGCTGTTCATGTCTTCTTCCTATTTTTAAATTGGATTATTTGTTTTTTGAGTGTTGAGTTGTATAAGTTCTTTATTTTGGATACTAACCCTTTATGTGATATGTCATTTGTAAATATCTTCTCCCATTCAGGTTGTCATTAAATTTTATTGATTTCTTTCTTTGTTATGCAAAGCTTTTTATTTTGATGTAGTCTCAATTGTTTATTTTTGCTTTTGTTTCCCTTGCCTCAGGAGACATGTCTAGGAAAATGTTGCCATGGTCTATGTCATTGACATTACTTCCTGTGCTCCCTTTAAGGACTTTTATGATCTCCTGGCATTTTGGTCTTCCATCCATTTTG
Organism: Leopardus geoffroyi; assembly: GCF_018350155.1. Taxonomy (NCBI): domain Eukaryota; kingdom Metazoa; phylum Chordata; class Mammalia; order Carnivora; family Felidae; genus Leopardus; species Leopardus geoffroyi. The sequence goes on from NC_059343.1 coordinate 66,958,030, forward strand.
AATTTATTTTTGTGAATGATGTAAGAAAGTGGTCCAGTGTCATTCTTTTGAAAGTTACTGCCCGGTTTTCCCAACACGATTCTTTGAAGAAACTTTTTTCCATTGGATATTCTTTCCTGTTTCCTCAACGATTAGTTGACCATATAGTTATGGGTCCATTTCTTGGTTTTCTATTCTGTTCCATTGATCTATGTGTCTGTTTTTGAGCCAGTATCATGCTGTCTTGATTACTACAGTTTTGTAATATAACTTGAAGTCCAAATTTGTGATTCCACCAGCTTTCCTTTTCTTTTGCAAGATTGCTTTGGCTATTCAGGGTCTTTTGAGGTTCCATAGACATTTTAGGATAGCTCATTCTAGTTCTGTGAAAAATGCTGTTGGTACTTTTTTTCATTGTTCACTTGAGAGAGAGACAGAGAGAGAGTGAGAGAGAGAGAGAGAGCGAGCTGGGGAGGGGCAGAGAAAGGGAGAGAGAGAATCCCAAGCAGGCTCCACACTGACAGCATGGAGCCTGATGTGGGGCTCCAACTCATGAACTGTGAGATCATGACCTGAGCCGAAATCCAGAACTGGATGCTTAATCAACTGAGCCACCTAGGTGCCCTTATTGGTACTTTGATAGGGATTACATTACATGTGTAGATTGCTTTGGGTAGTATACATTTTAACAATATTTTTCTTACAATCTATGTGCATGGAATGTCTTTCCATTTCTTTGTGTTGCATTCAATTCCTTTGATCAGTATTTTGTAGTTTTCAGAGTCCAGGTCTTTCACTTCTTTGATTAGGTTTATTCCTAGGTATCTTATTATTTTGGGTGCAATTGTAAATGGGACTGGTTTCTTAATTTCTCTTTCAGTTTCTTCATTATAGGTTTATAGAAATGCAAAAGAATTCTGTACATTGATTTTATGTCCCTTACTGAATTTATTTATCAGTTCAGTAGTTTTTTGGTGGTCTTTTGGGTTTTCTATATATAGTATCATGTCATCTGCAAATAGTGAAAATGTTATTCTTCCTTATTGATTTGGATTCCTTTTATTTCTTTTTGTTGTCTAATTGTTGTGTCTAGGACTTCCAGTACTATGTTGAAAAGAAGTGGTGAAAGTGGACATTCTTCTCTTGTCCTGACCTTAGGGGAAAACTCTCAGTTTTTTTTTTTCATTAAGTGTAATGTTAGCTGTGGGGTTTTCATAGATGGCCTTTAATATGTTGAGGAATGTTCCCTTTAGAACTACTTTGTTGAGGGTTTTTATCATGAATGGATGTTTTACTTTGTGAAATGCTTTTTCTGCATCTATTGGAATGATCATATGCCTTTATCCTTTCTCTTACTGATGTGATGTATCACATTGATTTCCACATATTTAACCACTCTTAAAACCCAAGAATAGGGGCGCCTGGGTGGCGCAGTCGGTTAAGCGTCCGACTTCAGCCAGGTCACGATCTCGCGGTCCGTGAGTTCGAGCCCCGCGTCGGGCTCTGGGCTGATGGCTCAGAGCCTGGAGGCTGTTTCCGATTCTGTGTCTCCCTCTCTCTCTGCCCCTCCCCCGTTCATGCTCTGTCTCTCTCTGTCCCAAAAAGAATAAATAAACGTTGAAAAAAATTTTTAAAAAAAATTGTTTAAAAAATTTAAAAAAAAACCCAAGAATAAATCATAATTGATCATAGTGAATGATTTTTTCTTAATGTATTGTTGAATTCATTTTGCTAGTATTTTGTTGATAATTTTTGTACCTATGTTCATCACAGGATATTGGCCTGTGGTTCTTTTGTTTTTAGTGGCGTCTTTATCTCTTTTTAGTATTAGTGTAATTCTGGCCTCATAGAATGAATTTAGAAGTTTTCCTTCCTTTTAATTTTTTTGGAATAGTTTATGAAGGATAAGTACTAACTCTTCTTTAACTGTTTGGTAGGATTTGCCCATAGCCATCTGGTCCTAGACTTTTGTTTTTTGGCTTTTCTTTTTATTACTAACTCAATTGCTTTGCTCGTTTTTGGTTGGTTCTATTTTTCTATTTGTTCCTGTTTCAGTTTTGGTAGTTTATCTTCCTAAAAATTTATCCATTTCTTCTAGGTCATCCAATTTGTTGACAGCTAGTTTTTCATAATATTTTTTTATGATTATATTTCTATAGCTTTGGTTGTTATTTGTCCTCTCTCATTTATGATTTTATTCATTTGAGTACTTTCTTTTTTTCTTGATTAGTCTGGCTAGAGGCATATCAATTTTATTGATTTTTTCAAGGAACCAGCTACTGATTTCATTGGTTTCTTCTATTGTTTTTCTAGTTTCTATATCATTTATTTCTTCTCTAGTCTTTATTATTTCCTTCCCTCTGCTGGTTTTAGGTTTTGTTTGCTGTTCTTTTTCTAGCTCCTTCAGGTGCATGGTTAGGTTGTTTATTTGAGATTTACCTTGCTTCTTGAGGTGGCCTGTATTTGTATCAACTTTCTTCTTAGAACCACTTTTGCTGCATCACAGAGGTTTTGGTACATTGCATTTTCATTTTCATTTGTTTCCATGTAATTTTTTTTATTTCTTCTTTGATTTCCTGATTGCCCCATTTACTGTTTAGTAACATGTTATTTAACCTCCAAGTATTTGTGGTCTTTCCATATTCTTTTTCTTGTCATTGACTTCAAGTTTCATACTCTTGTGGCTGGAAAATACCCATGATATGATTTTGATCTTCTTGAATTTGTTGAGATTTTGTTGTGGGCTAATAGGTGATCTATTCTGGAGAATGTTGTGTGTGCACTTAAAAAAGAATGTTAATTCTGCTGTTTTAGGGTGGAATGTTCTGAGTATATCTGTTAAATCCATCCATTCCAGTTTGTCATTTAAAACCATTGTCTCCTTGTTGATGTTCTGTTTAAATAATCTTTCCATTGATGTAAGTGGGGTGTTAAAGTCCCCTACTTTTATTGTATTATTATCTTTTAGTTTCTTTATGTTTGTTACTGTTTTATGTATCAGGGTGCTTCTATGTTGGGTGCATAAATATTTACAATCATTATATCTTCTTGTTGGATTGTTTCCTTTATGATTATATACTGTCCTTCTTTGCCTCTTGTGACAATCTTAGCTTGAAAGTCTACCTTTCCAATATACTACCGCTACTTTGGCTTTTGTTTTTTAAAATATTTTAAATGTTTATTTATTTTTGAGAGAGAGAGAGAGGGAGAGAGAGAGAGAAAGAGAGAGAGAAAGTGAGCACGGAAGTGGGGGAGGAGTAGGGAGAAAGGGAAATACAGAATCCAAAGCAGGTTTCACACTCAAGAGACCAATGAGGGGCTTGAACCCAAGAACCACGAGATCATGACCTCAGCCAAAGTTGGATGCTTAACTGACTGAGCCACCCAGGCATGCCAGCTCTGGCTTTCTTTTGACATCCATTTGCTTTATAGATGTTTACACATCCCTTCACTTTCAATATACAGGTATCTTTAAATGTAGTATGAGTCTTTTGTAGGCATTATATAGACAGGTCTTGTTCTTTTTTTTTAAATCCATTCTGTCACCCTATGTCTTTTGATTGGAGTGTTTAGCCCATTTACATTCAAAGTAATTATTGATAGATTTGTATTTATTGCCACTTTATTGCTTGTTTTGTGATTTGCTTAGATCTCTGTCTGTAGTTTTGTCCTATTTTTTCAATTGGGATGAATTTCTCTGTTTCCTCATTTTGTCTGCCCCTCTGGGCCTGTTTCTTTGTGTTAAGAAAGTCAGATGTGTCTTTTGGTCTTGAAAGTAGTGACTTTATGAAAAGACAATCCTGGAATGCTTTGCAGTGCAGTGCCCCCAGTTCATCAGTACCTGACACTTCAGGAGAGTATCCTATGTGTGTTGCTTATGCACTGCTGTTGTGTCTGAGTCACTTTTCTTTAAAGTTTAGTCATCCATATTGACTTTCTGCCTAATGTGGACTGTGCTTGTTCTCTGTGGTGTTAGTGGGACCCAGGCAGGCCAGCTTTGAGGAGTTGTGCCCTCCAGGGAACTTGGGAACATAGCAGCAGTGTTAACAAAATTTGCACTCGATCACTAGTTCCATGCTGGTTCCCATGAAGGGCTGCAGTCACTGGGGCTGTGTGCTGGAGCATCCAGGGGCATGAGGCTGGACCTGGCACATGAAGATGTCTCTGGGACACTGGGCCCAGTGCAGGATAGATGCTGGGGGCACAGGTCTGGGCACTGTGACAGACATGTGTGGTGCATGGTGGCCACTGTTCACTCAGTTGCTGGGCAGGGTACACATGCAGCTTTAACAAAATTTCCCTGAGACTAGGGCACAGGCTAGCAGGCTTGGAGTGGGTGGGTCCTCAGGATAACTTTTGTGCATAGTACACTGCTATAAGGTTAGGTAGCAAGTGTCTGTGCAAACCCCTCCACCACCCGAAATTGTCTTGGTGTTTATGCTGTGGGACTGGATGTGGTCCCACATCAGTGGGATGTCCAGTCCAATGAATGGTGACTGCCAGCTCCCTGGTTTTCAGAGAAGTCCCCCAACATGTTCCAAAATTAGTATGAACAGATTTGTCTCTCATTTGTCTCCTAGCATTGTGTACACTCATTTTTATGTTGCCTTTCCACACAGGCTGCCATCTCTTTAAGGATGGACCCAACTATCACTGGTCCTCTAGTCTAGCCCAGTGCAGAGTCAAATGACTTTTAAAGCCCCAGGTTCCAAGTCTCACTGTTTTTATAAACTCACAAAATTCAGCCCCTCTGGTTTTTTTTTTAAAGTTTATTCACTTATATTTTTGAGAGACAGAGCTCGATTGGGGGAGGGGCAGAGAGAGAGGGAGACACAGAATCCAAACAGGCTCCAGGCTCTGTCTGAGCTATCAGCACAGAGCCCAACATGGGACTTGAACTCACAAAACCCAAGATAATGACCTGAGCTGAATTCAGATGTTTAACCAGAAGTCCCTGGTTTTTAAAGCCGAATGTTATCAGATTAATCCTCTCTGTGTGAGGCCCCTGGTGCCAGGGCCCATTTCTCTGCCTTCTCAATGAATGCAGCTCCTCCCCCTCCTGTGGGCAGCCTCCTTCTTCCTTTCTCAACTTCCTAACCTTTCAGATGCAACTTCTCATCTATATTTAGTTGTGAAGTTTGTTTTCTGAGTCTTCAGGTTGCTCTCCAGTTTATTGAATTGGATGTGGATGATATATAGTTGAAAATGTAGAATGGGGTAAGCTCAGGGTTCTCTTACTTTGTCATCTTCCCAAGCTCCCTCTTCCTTTTGTTTTTAATATGATTTATTTAAGTGTAAATTTATGTAATTTACTTTAAAAATTTTTAATGTTTATTTACTTTTAAGAGAGAGAGAGAGGCAGAGTGCAAGTGAGGGAGGGGCAGAGAGAGAAGAAGACACAGACTCTGAAGCAGGTTCCAGGCTCCAAGTTGTCATGTGGGGTACAAACCCACAAATCTTGAGATAGTGACCTGAGCCTAAGTCTGGCACTTAACTTACTGAGCCACCCAGGAGCCCCTATGTGATTTACTTTTTAAAGTTTATTTATTTTGAGAAAGAGACAGACAGAGCGAGTGGGAGAGGAGCAAAGAGAGAGAGAGGCAGAGACAGAATCCCAAACAGGCTATGCACTGACATCTCAGAGCTCAAACTCACAAGTGAACTGTGAGATCACGACCTGAGCTGAAACGGAGAGTCAGATGCTTAAGTGACTGAGCCATCCAGGCACCCCTGTGTAATTTACTTTTTAATAATGGTGTCAACCATAAGACTCCTCATATTTTTTTAGAAAAACTTTTTCTTGTGAAATACTTTTAGATTTACAGAGAAGTTGCAAGGATAGTCAAGAGAAGTCCTTCACCCAGTTTCCCTTTGTTAACATAGTAATGTAAAATGGAGTATTTGTCAAAACTAAGAAACCAACATTGGTACATTACTGTTAACTGAATTCTGGACTTCATTTGAACTTTATCAGCTTTTCCACTAATGACATTTTTGTTCTAGGATTCAGTCCAGAATACCACATTGCATTGAATAATTATGCCTCCTTAGTTTTTTTTGGCCTGTGAGTTTCTCAATCTTTCCTTTCTTTTGATCTTGAGAATTTTGAGGAATTCTGGTCAGATGATTTATAGAATGTAGTTCAACTTGGGTTTTTCTCATGTTTCCCTCAGGCGTACACAGTGGTTATGGGTTGTAGGAAGAATTCCACAGAGGTGAAGTGCCCTTCTCATCATATTATCAGGGGCTGTATGATATTAACATAGCAACATTGATGATGTTGATTTTAATCACTTGCTTAAGGTAGTATCTGTCTGATAGGTTCCTCCACTGTAGTTCAGACTGCCACAGCAAAACACTATAGACTGGGTAGCTTAAACAACAGACATTTATTTTTCAGAGTTCTGGATGTTAGGAATTCAAAGATCAAGTTGCCAGGAGATTTAGTTATTGATAAAAGCCCTCCTTCTGACTTGTAGCTGGCTGCTTTTCTTGCTGTATGGTCACATAACCTCTTCTTTATGCATACACTGAGAGTGAGATCTCTGTTTTCTTTTCTTCATAGGGACACTGATCCCATCATAAGGGTCCAACCCTCATTACTTAATTGAAACTTATTACTTCCCAATAGCCTCACCTCTAATTACTATCACATTGGGGGTTAGGGCTTTAATATATGAATTGAGGGAGAATGTTTAGTCTATAACAGCTCTTTTATTTCTCTTTACTTAGTCTGGTTTTGTTAGTGAATCAGTAAGTTTAGTCCATATCCAAGGGATGAGTGTATATATTTCCCTTGAGGAAGGGAAGTTTCTATATATATCATTTGGGATTCTGTAGAGAAGTGTCTCTCTTTCTTTTTCTTTCTTTCTTTCTTTCATTTATTTATATCATTATTAACTCTTGGATGTTTATTTTATACTTTGGGTTATAATCCAGTACTATAATATTTATTTTGTTGTTCAAATTATTTATTTCAGATTTGACCATTTGGAACTCTTTCAGACTGGTTCTTATATCTCTTTGATATTCCTCATCATTTTGTTTCTTGAGCACTTTTTTACTTTCTGGCACTACAAGATGCTTTAGCCTTCTTATTGTGGTCAATTTATGTATCAACAGGATTGGGCCATTAGGTACTCAGATATTTGGTCAAAATTATTCTGAGTATGTCTGTGAGGGTTTTTGGAATAAGATTAGCATTCAGATCAGTAGACTAAGGAATAAAGGTAGCCCTTCTTAATGTGGATGTCCCTCATTCAATCAGTTGAAGGCTTGAATAGAACAAGAATTCTCACCATTCCTCAAGTAAGAGAAAACTTTTTGACCTGATGGCCTTAATTTGGAGCATCAGACTATTCCTGCCTTTCAAGTCAAACAGAAACATCAGTCTTGAGCTTGTTGGCTTCAGATGAAAACTTATACCATTAACTTTCCTGGTTCTCAGGCCTTTAGATTGAAACTGGAACACACCATTAACTGTCCTGGGCCTTCAGCTTGATGACTGCAAATCTTGGGACATTTTAACTCCCATGATTGCATAAACAAAATTCCTATAATTTCTCTCTCTGTCACACACAAATACACATGCACACATACACACACCTTAATTGCTCTGTTTCTCTGGAAAACCCTTACTAATATACTCATCTCGTGTTTTTTCTGCTACACCCTTAGTATCCACCATTTCTCTGAGTCCTGGTTCCTGAAATTGGAGAAAATATTTAGAAATCAAGGTCTGGGCATTCGGTATTGCTCCATTATATTATTTGTACAAAATTCATAGTTTAGCTAGCATTCTAAAATTTTTTCAGGTACAAATTGTCCTACATTTTTGTAGCTTTTTAATGCTAAAAAATATTTTGATGTAAATCAGATAATAAACCTGTAAGCCTGTAAATTAACCTGTAGTTTCCAATTTGTGTGTGTGTGTGTGTGTGTGTGTGTGGATAAACATGTAATGATGATTATTTCACAGAGAGAGAGGGAGAAAGAGAATCCCAAGCAGGCTCTGCACTGGAAGCTCGACCCCACAAAGCCATGAGATCATGACCTAAGCTGAAACCAAGAATCAGACTCTTAACTGACTGAGCCACCCAGGCATCCCTCTAATACACGATTTTATTTTTAAGCTATTTTATTTTTTTAATGTTTAGTTATTATTGAGAGACAGAGAAAGACAGAGCATGAGCAGGGGAGGGGATGAGAGAGAGGGAGACACAGAATCTGAAGCAGGCACCAGGCTCTGAGTTGTCAGCACAGAGCCTGACGCAGGGCTTGAACTCACAAATTGCAAGATCATGGCCTGAGCCGAAGTCAGATGCTTAACTGACTGAGCCACCCAGGTGCCCCATGGTTTTAAACTATTTTATTTTCCACGTATTTTACAGTAAATCTGAATATTGGTTACAAGTGTAAATGTGTAAATGTGGATTTTCTCCCTCATTGTATAATAACAATGAAAAAAAGATTTATTTTTATTTTTATTTTTTTTTTAATTTTTTTTCCCAACGTTTATTTATTTTTGGGACAGAGAGAGACAGAGCATGAACAGGGGAGGGGCAGAGAGAGAGGGAGACACAGAATCGGAAACAGGCTCCAGGCTCTGAGCCATCAGCCCAGAGCCCGACGCGGGGCTCGAACTCACAGATTGCGAGATCGTGACCTGGCTGAAGTCGGACGCTTAACCGACTGCGCCACCCAGGCGCCCCTGAAAAAAGATTTTTGAGAAGACTTTGGCCTATGGGAGTTGTGCAGTCCAAATACAGTCTGTGCTCTAAGGACATCTCATCCATGTTCACAAAACCAGAGATTGAAGCACAAGAAACAGGATGTAATTTTTGGGCACTTCAGAATTTGAAGGGTTTGATGCATAAAATGGCTTGAATGGTCCCTGCGGCTCATTGAGGAAACGTCATAATTTGCCTTAACTTGCTTAATTTCACTGCTTCTGATCCAGGTAATATGCTAGATATGCCTGGAATCAGAAATTGAAAAAAAAAAAAGTTTTAATGTTTCAGAGCCTCATCCTTGTCTTTCTTCCATTTGTATTTTCATGACTTTCGTTCTTCAGCTCTCCAGAGATTCATTGAATACACATAGCAATAGCAATAGGACAACATTTCCATCTCCACTCCCTCTATCTTATGTGCACTCTCTATTTTCTATGGGAAAATAATCATCTGAACTTTTTTGAAATAGTTCTCTTTTTAGAACATTTCAGTGGGTATCTTCCTGGGATTAAAAGAAAAGCTTTTTCCTAAAAACAAAAAAAAAAAAAAAAAAAAATAAAAACAAACAAACAAAAACAAAAGGAAAACAGGAATAAAATATGTCATTATTTAACACACACATATACACACAGACACAATCACACAATCACACAACATCAGCAATTGTGGGAATTTTTGTTCCCAATGGGTGATGTAATCAGTTTTCCCAGACAATGCTATGATGAATGAAAATCTAGACCCTAAAATAATCAGGGAATAAAATTCATGAGATTTTGTATGTAAGAAATTATGAAATTGAGCCAGATTTGAAGTTTCACAGTATAAGGCATTGCTTATTTAAGAAGAGAGCAACATACCTTAGATGGAAATTACTAAGCCTTCAAACATCTTTCTGTTTAGTCATATTTGCTCAATAAAAAAAAATAACATGCAATAATAGCTAGTCTTTCAACTCCTACTCTGCAGTTTCCTTTTACTATATACTATTTTTGTTTGGTTTGATTTGGCTGGAAATATTTTCCAAAGATTTTGATAGAGTGCAGTTCCATTAGCTTTTGGAATTGTCACACAAAGATATGGCAGGATTGGTCAATGCCTTATAAACATTTTGATTCAGACAATATATATTAAATAATATCATACATGAGATATGTTGATGTTTATGGAAACAAAGTCAGCTTGATGGGGATCAGAAGGTGTGTATGGTAACTGTTATATATTTTTATTTGAGAAATTTGGCTATTTTTAAAAATTTTCTTGTGTCACCTTTATTTTTAATTTATTTTTAATTTTATTTTTCATTTTTTAAAATTTACATCCAAATTAGTTAGCATATAGTGCACCAATGATTTCAGGAGTAGACTCCTTAATGCTCCTTACCCATTTAGCCCATCTCCCCTCCCACAACCCCTCCAGTAACCCTCCGTTTGTTCTCCATATTTATGAGTCTCTTCTGTTTTGTCCCCCACCCTGTTTTTATATTATTTTTCTTTCCCTTATGTTCATGTTTTGTCTCTTAAAGTCCTCATACGACTAAAGTCGTATGATTTTTGTCTTTCTCTGATTGACTAATTTCACTTAGCATACTACCCTCCAGTTCCATCCACGTAGTTGCAAATGGCAAGATTTCATTCTTTTTGATTGCTGAGTAATACTCCATTGTATATATATATATATATATATATATATATATATATATATATGTATATACAACATCTTCTTTATCCATTCATCCATCGATGGATATTTGGGCTCTTTCCATACTTTGGCTATTGTTGATGGTGCTGCTATAAACATGGGTGTGCATGTGTCCCTTCAAAACAGCACACCTGTATCCCTTGCATAAATGCTTAGTAGTGCAATTGCTGGGTTGTAGGGTAGTTCTGTTTTTAGTTTTTTGAGGAAACTCCATACTGTTTTCTAGAGTGGCTGCACCAGCTTGCATTCCCACCAACAATGCAAAAGACATCCTCTTTCTCTGCATCCTCACCAACATCTGTTGTTGCCTGAGTTGTTAATGTTAACCATTCTGACAGGTGTAAAGTGGTATCTCATTGTGGTTTTGATTTGTACTTCTCTGATGATGAGTGAAGTTCAGCATTTTTTCATGTGTAGGTTGGCCATCTGGATGCCTTCTTTGAAGTGTCTATTCATGTCTTTTTCCCATTTCTTCACTGGATTATATTTGTTTTTGGGGTGTTGAGTTTGATAAGTTCTTCATAGATTTTGGATCTAACCCTTTATCTGATATGACATTTGCAAATATCTTCTCCCATTCTGTCGGTTGCCTTTTAGTTTTGCTGATTGTTTCTTTCGCTGTGCAGAAGCTTTTTATTTTGATGAGGTCCCAGTAGTTCATTTTTGCTTTTGTTTCCCTTGCTCCAGAGACATGTTGAGTAAGAAGTTGCTGTGGCCAAGATCAAAGAGGTTGCTGCCTGATTTCTCCTTGAGGATTTTGATGGCTTCCTGTCTTACATTTAGGTCTTTCATCCATTTTTAGTTTATTTTTATCTATGGTGTAAGAAAGTGGTCCAGTTTTCCCAACACCATTTGCTGAAGAGACTGTCTTTCTTCCATTGGATATTCTTTCTTGCTTTGTCAAAGATTAGTTGGCCATATGTTAGTGGGCCCACTTCTGAGTTGTCTATTCTGTTCCATTGATCTGAGTGTTTGTTCTTGTGCCAGTACCATACTGTCTTGATGATTACAGCTTTGTAGTATAGCTTGAAGTCTGGGATTGTGATGTCTCCTGCTTTGGTTTTCTTATTCAAGATCTCTTTGGCTATTCGGGTCTTTTCTGGTTCCATACAAATTTTAGGATTATTTGTTCCATCTCTGCGAAGAAGGCTGGTGTTATTTTTGATAGGGATTGCATTGAATACGTAGATTGCTTTGGGTAGTATTGACATTTTAACAATATTTGTTCTTCCTATCCAGGAGCATGGAATCATTTTCCCATTTTTTTGTGTGTTTTTCAATTTCTTTCATAAGATTTCTATAACTTCCAGTGTATAAGTTTTTCACCTCTTTGGTTAGATTTATTCCTAGGTATTTTATGGTTTTTTTGTGCAACTGTAAATGGGATCTTTTCCTTGATTTCTCTTTTCTGTCACTTCATTGTTGGTGCATAAGAATGCAACCAATTTCTGTGCGTTGATTTTATATCCTAAAACTTTGCTGAATTCATGGATCAGTTCTAGCAGTTTTTTGGTGGAATCTTTTGCATGTTCCATATAGAGTATCATGTCATCTGTGAAGAGTGAAAATTTGACCTCCTCCTGGCCAATTTGGATGGCTTTTGTTTCTTTGTGTTGTCTGATTGCAGAGGCTAAGACTTCCAATACTATGTTGAGTAACAGTGGCAAGATTGGACATCCCTGTCTTGTTCCTGACCTTAGGGGGAAAGATTTCAGTTTTTCCCCATTGAGGATGATATTAGCATTAGGTCATTCATATATGGCTTTTGTGATCTCAAGTTATGCTCCTTCTATCCCTACTTTCTTGAGGGTTTTTGTCAAGAAAGGATACTGTATTTTGTCAAATGCTTCCTCTGCATCTATTGAGAGAATCATATGATTCTTGTCCTTTCTTTTATTGAGGTGATGAATCATGTTAATTGTTTCACGGATATAGAACCAGCCCTGCATCCCAGGTATAAATCCTGCTTGGTTGTGGTGAATAATTTTTTTTACTGTATTGTTTGATCTGGTTGGCTAATAACTTGTTGAGGATTTTTGCATACATGTTCATCAGGGAAATTGGTCTATAGTTCTCCTTTTTAGTGGTGTCTCTGTCTGGTTTGGGAACCAAGGCAATGATGGCTTCATAGAAAGAGTTTGGAAGTTTTCCTTCCATTTCTATTTTTTGGAACAGTTTCAAGAGAATAGGTGTAAACTCTTCATTAAATGTTTGGTAGAATGCCCCTGGAAAGCCATCTGGCCCTTGACTCTTATTTTTTGGCAGATTACTAATTCGATTTCCTTGCTGGTTATGGGTCTGTTCAAATATACTATTTCTTGCTGTTTCTGTTTTGGTAGTGTATATGTTTCTAGGAATTTATTCATTTCTTCCAGATTACCAATTTAATTTGCATATAATTGCTCATAATATTCTCTTACTATTTTTTTTTTAATTTCTGTGGTGTTGGTTGTGATCTCTTCTCTTTCATTCTTGATTTTACTTATTTGGGTCCTTTCCTTTTTCTTCTTGATCAAACTCGCTAGTGGTTTATCAATTTTGTTAATTCTTTCAAAGAACCAGCTTCTGGTTTCATCGATCTGTTCTACTGTTTTTTTGGTTTTGATAGCATTAATTTCTGCTCTAATCTTTATTATTTACTGTCTTCTGCTGGTTTGGGGTTTTATTTGCTGTTCTTTTTCCAGCTCCTTAAGGCGTAAGGTTAGGTTGTTTATCTAGATCTTTCTTCCTTCTTTAGGAAGGCCTGGATTGCTATATACTTTCTTCTTATGACTGCCTTTGCTGCATCCCAGAGGTTTAAGCTTGTGGTGTTATCATTTTCACTGACTTCCATATACTTTTTAATTTCCTCTTAACTGCTTGGTTAGCCTATTCATTCTTCATTCTCCAAGTATTTGTTACCTTTCTACATTTTTTCTTGTGGTTGATTTTGAGTTTCATAGCGTTGTGGTCTGAAAATATGCATGGTATGATCTCGATATTTTTGTACTTAGGGCTGATTTGTGCCCCAGTATGTGGTCTATTCTGGGGAAGGTTCCATGTGCACTGGAGAAGAATGTATATTCTGCTGCTTTAGGATGAAATGTTCTGAATATATCTGTTAAGTCCATCTGGTCCAGTGTGTCATTCAAAGCCATTGTTTCCTTGATTTTTTGATGACATGATCTGTCCATTGTTGTGATTGGGGTGTTGAAGTCTCCTACTATTATGGTATTACTATCAATGAGTTTCTTTATGTTTGTGATTAATTGATTTATGTATTTGGGTGCTGCCACATTTGGCACATAAATGTTTATGATTGTTAGGTCTTCTTGGTGTATAGACCCCTTGATTATGATATAATGCCCTTCTGCATCTCTTGATACAGCCTTTATTTTAAAGTCTAGATTGTCTGATGTAAGTATGGCTACTCCAGCTTTCTTTTGTTGACCATTAGCATGATAGATGGTTCTCCATCCCCTTATTTTCAATGAAGGTGTCTTTAGGTCTAAATTGGGTCTCTTGTAAAGAGCATATAGATGGATCTTATATTCTTATCCATTCTGTTACCCTATGTCTTTTGATTGCAGTATTCAGTTCATTGACTTCTAGAGTGAGTACTGAAAGATATGAATTTATTGCCATTATGATGCTTGTAGAGTTGGAGTTTCTGGTGGTGTTTTCTTGTCCTTTCTAGTCTTTGTTGCTTTTGGGCTTTATATATATATATAATATATATTATATATTATATATATATTATATATATAATATATTATATACATTATATATATATATATATATATATTTTTTTTTTCATCTTTTCTCCCATCAGAGAGACCTTCATAAAATTTATTTGAGGGCTGGTTTAATGGTCACAAACTAATTTTTGTTTGTCTGGGAAACTTTTTATCTCTCTTTCTATTTTGAATGACAGCCTTGCTGGATAAAGAATTCTTGGCTGCAAATTTTTGTGATTCAGCACACTGAATATATCCTGCCACTCCTTTGTGGTCTGCCAAGTTTCTGTGGATAGGTCTGCTGCAAAACTGATCTGTCTTCCCTTGTAGGTTAGGGACTTTTTTTCCCTTGCTGCTTTCATGATTGTCTCCTTGCCTGAGTATTTTGTGAATTTGACTATGATATATGCCTTGATGGTTGGTTATTGTTGAATCTAATGGGGGTTCTCCGTGCTTCCTGGATTTTGATTTCTGTGTTTTTCCCCAGGTTAGGAACGTTTTCCACTATGATTTGCTCACATAACCCTTCTACCCCTATTTCCCTGTCTTCCTTTTCTGGTACCCCTATGATTCTGATGTTGTTCCTCTTTAATGAGTCACTGATTTCTCTAATTCTTTTTTTTTCACATTTATTTATTTTTTTTGAGAGACATAGACAGAGCACAAGTTGGGGAGGGGCAGAGAGAGAGGGAGACACAGAATTTGAAGCAGGCTCCAGGCTCCGTGCTGTCAGCCTAGAGCCTGATGCCGGGCTTGAACTCACAAATCGTGAGATCATGATCTGAGCCGAAGTCAGACGCTTAACCGACTGAGCCACCCAGGCACCCCTGATTTTTCTAATTCTTAAATAGTGCTCTTTTGCCTTAATCTCCCTCTTTTTTTCTGCTTCGTTGTTCTGTATGTTTGTCTTCTATATCTCTGATTCTCTGTTCTGCCTCATCCATCCTTGCTGCCACTGCATCCATCCGTGATTGAAGCTCAGTTATAGCATTTTTAATTTCATTCTGGCTAGTTTTTACTTCTTTTATCTCTGCAGAAAGGGATTCTAATCTATTTTCGACTCCACCTAGTATTCTTATCGTGATTCTAAATTCTGGTTCAGACATCTTGCTTGGTTAAATCCCTGGCTGTCGTTTCTTCATGCTCTTTCTTTTGGGGTGAATTCCTTCATTTTGTCATTTTGAAGGGAGAAAAGGAATTAATGAGGTAGAAAAATTGAAATTAAAAATATTAAAATTAAAATAATATTAAAATTAAAAACTGAAACCACACACACGCACACAAAATCGAATAGATGATGCTAGATCCTGAGTGTGTTTTGGTATGGGTGTTGAAAATAGTTTGACAGATTAGAGAAAAAAAAGGGGATGGAGAAAAAGGGAAATCGTTTGAGAATTTGAAAAAAATGAGTACACTGAAGTAGACTAAAATGAGATGATGGGGTAAAACGGAATTTAAAAAATATACACAAAAGTAAAGAATATAATAGAAAATAACATTAAAAAATATTTTTAATAAAAATTAAAAATAAATATGAATTTTTTTCTTTTTCTGTATTCAAGAAAAAAAAGAAATGAAAAAGAGAAAAAAGATAAAAAAAGAAAGAAAGAAAGAAAAAAAGGAAATCATTTGAAAATTTGAAAAAGTGAATACACTGCAGTATACTAAAATAAAATGATTGAAGTAAAATAGAATTTAAAGAAAAAATTACATAAAAGCGAAAAATATAGTATAAAAATTAAGTAAAATATTTTAGTAGAAATTGAAAATTAAAATGAATTTTTTCTCTTTCTGTATTCAAGAAAAAGAAAAGAAGTGTAAACGAGAAAGAGAAAAAAAAGAAAGAAAATTGAATAGGTGAATCTGCTAACAGATTGAAGTAGGACTGAAATTAGTTTGTTTCCCCCTAGAATTCAGTCTATGTAGTGCTTTATAGTCCATAAACTAAGCCAGCGGTGAGACTTATGTTTTTCAAGAGCGAAGTTGGCTCAGTTGAGCAGGGCTCAGTGTAACAGCGCCAGTCTTCTCTAGATGGCACTGCTAGCCTGCTGGGGTGGATTGTTGTGGAGCTCATAGGTGTGTTTGCGCATGAGCGGGAGTGGTGAAAATGGCGCCACCCAGCTACCCAGTCTGTTCTCCTGGATCAGCAATCACACACCTGTCCTCTGTCTTGAGTTTTTGTCCACTCCCCACTTTTTCACTCTTCATCACGAGGCCCCATGCAGTACCTTTCTCCTGAGTTTTATCTCAGATGAGGCTGGTTTCCTCAGCCCCTTACTTCTGAAGGACTGTGGCTTTGACCTGTTCTGCCCCTCTGCGGGAGGGTCTTACTGAGCAATGGCCAAATGAGCAATTGCTGAATGTTGGCTGCATACAGGAACTCTTGCTGGACCCTGCTGCTGCCGGTGCCCCAAGACTGAGGCCAGGTGCCAGCCTGCCCCAGAAAAAGTTGGTGAGATAGTGTAGCAGCAGCATTTCAGGGATTATGGAAAATCACAACACACATCTAGCACCAGGCTTCACACTTAATGACCTTGTTCCAGCACCAGCAAATGTGGCCATTTTCTGGGGTCTGCTGGGATCAGGTGGCTTCAACAGTCTCTACCAAATGTCCTTCCAGCAGTGGAACCTCTTTTCCCCGTGTGGCCCGAGAACCTCCTGGACCCCACTCTACTCCTGGGGATTCTCGCCCTTTCCACCAGAGCATCACCAGGTATCAAGCTGCAGAGTTGCAGCCTTTGCACTCCCCTTGTTTACAGTCTTAATAGCATTTAAACCCTCTCCTTTCTCCTTTGTCCTTTGTCCCTTTTTAGTTTAGTCCCTGAAGCTGTTTCCAATTTTCTACTTTCTCTCCAGCCGCTTTTGGGGAGGGGTGCTTTTCCTGTATTCCCCCCCCCCGTCACCATCCTCTGTCCCCTGCAAAAGCAGTTCCCTACCCTCTGCAGCTTCTTGTTCCCCAAATTCACCTCTCTGTGCCGCGTACCTGCTGAATTCTGTGGTTCAGGTTGTACAGATTGTTGTGTTAATCCTCCAATCAGTTTTCAAGGTGTGTAGGATGGTTTAGTGTTGGTCTGGCTGTATTTCATGGACGTGAGACACACAAGAAACTTCCATGCTGTTCTGCCATCTTGGCTCCTCCCCTGAAATTTCGCTATTTTTACAAAGCTGTATATGCACCATTATTTTTGCTAATAAAATAAGAATAGTTTTTTTGTCTCTATTTTCCCATAAGAGATATGGTATTGAGAGAAAGCATTTACAGTTGGCTTTTTGTTATATTGGTTTGAGTCATTAATTTTTTTTGCCCACAATTTATATCTCCACTTAAAATTGAGTGTTATTAACATATTAAAAAATCTTTGTCTCCTGTGCTCAAAAGCTGACAACAAACTCTCTTGGTTCAATGCCAGGCATTCCTGCATTGCAGTTACATTTCTTTTTCAAAAACAAAGAAAGCTATGTTCAGAAACCTGGAGGTGGTCTCTAGGCCAATATATGGCTTTGCCATGAGAGTGTGTACTGTATGCTCATATCCCATGAAGATGTGTAAAGTCAGTCAATAAAGAAATGGTTCTTATTAGCTTCTTTATTATCTTCAGCAATCTAGGAAAGGATAGTCCAGAATTCCTTTCCAAAATCCAAAAAGAAAATTTAATTTAAAACATGACTGTTCTGATCATGTTGCCTGGCTGTCTTTTAAATTTTATTGTCTTTGTGGATTCTCCCTTTATACATTATTATATTTGATTTTCTCCTCTGAAGGGCAGAGGAAATTCTTCCTCCCCAACAGTTGGAGTAGTCAGAGGGATATTTTAGCCTCACTGAATATCACTTGCCTTTCATTGCTGCAGCTGAAAGATAGTTGGAAAATCATGGATTACTTGGTTTAATACATTTTCTTTGGAGTTAGTGTTAGAATATGGAAACAAATTATGAAAAATAGTCATTGCTCTCATTCATTCAATAAAATTTTTTTGAATATCACCATTCTCTGCCTTGGGTATTTTATAATTTGCTTAAGTCTTTTTTAAATGTTGTGCCCTGAAATGCATACTGTTTACTAGGTATTTTAATCACAGAATGGAAACAGACCATTACAGACTTTAACCTCTAAACTAATTTAAAAAAAATTTTTTTTGAGAGAGAGAGACAGAGCATGAGCTGGGGAGGGTCAGAGAGAAAGGGAGACCCAGAATCCAAAGCAGGCTCCAGACTTTGAGTTGTCAGCACAGAGCCTGATGCAGTCCTCAAACTTATGAGCTCTGAGATAATGACATGAGCCAAAGTCTGATGCTCAACTGACAGAGCCACCCAGGCGACCCAACTCTAAACCAATTTTAATGTAGGCTATAAGAACATTAGCTTTTTTTACTAAATCTGCAGTCTACTGGTACCTCAAAACTTCTTTCTATCTGAACTTTTAAGTAGTAGCATATTTATTAAACTTCTGATTAATAGTTCTTAACACATTCAGATTTAAAGAAATGCCACATGAAATTTTACAACAAAAGAGTGAATTCAAACACAATATGTCACACTAGACTCTACAAATACCATATCATAAGTAAAATGATACCAATTACAATAGAAAAGAATAGAGTAACAGCTGAGTTTCATCAGCTGTAATATGTGTTGATTTCCCAATTGTTGAACATAAGAACACCTCTATCATAAATGCCACGTTCTTGCTGTTCTTTGGTATTTTTATTTTTTAGTTAATATCAGGAAAGACAGTGGTGTGTAAGTATAAAATATTTAAAATGTTTAAGAAAAATGATTTGGCAGTCAAATCTCATGATTAAGGATATTTAGGTTTTACCATTCTTCAATCTTTTAAAAAAATTATGATTTGAGGTGGGGAACAAATATGAGAGAGTAGTAGGAAGATCCTAGGCTTGCCTAATCCCTTGAGCACACTACCTACTTACCAAATCATGCTGAATACCCAAGAAGTCCACCTGAGGACTGATACAACAAATTGCACAACTAGAAGGAAACAAGAGGCCACAGTGAGGAAGGTAAGAACTTTGGAAAAGTGGTTTGATGGCAAAATGGATTGAAGGTATTGCAGAGGGGACAGAGCTATGGTCGTGAAGAAAGGCGTTAGAGAGAGGAACCACAGATATATGCACAAAGAGAATACTTCCCCAAAGCCAATGACTAGAAAAACAAGAGGGGCTGATTTTCATGAGTTTTTACAACCAGCAAGGCTCAAAGACTGGAATTTTAAGTGCCACAGCCTTGGCTGGGAAGGAGACATGAGGGTGCTGCTGTACTCCTAGAGAGAAGACAGGCAAGCAACCATGGGACAGATGGCACAAAAGGAAGATCACCAAAGGCATATGAGGATAGACCCTGCTCTTCTGGGAGTGCATCTGTGAGAGGTGGCGTTGTCTATCCGGAGATAAAAGAGCCAGTGGGTGACATTTCACTCCTCAGGCTCTCAGCATAGGTGCAGAGACACCCACTGAGGACAGCTAACCCTGACACTGGCTATTTAGCCTGCTTTGTCCAATATCACATGATCCTGCATTCTGGGCCACTACCATTCTCAGTCAAAACTGCATCAGTCCCAGCGTGGTGAGACCTCTCCCAGAAAAGCGCAGTTCCCCACAACACCACGTCCCTAAAGTTTGGAGTTTTGAAACTAAGAAGTGTTGGCTGAGATAAAGGTCAAAGTGCACTGCATTTCTTCAGGCAAGCAAGTAACCCAGAGATAGTATGAAAACAGTGATCTGAAAAAATGCCTAGGATGTATGAAGAAAAATTATTTGCTCTTCTGGAAGTGCTTGCCTGAGAGCAGCAAAGATGGACTCCTCTCTCCTGGGACAAAAGAGCTACCAGGACCATTTCCCTTTCCAGCTTCTCAGCAGACACCAACCTTAGTAAAAAAGCAAAGCTGCAACACTGGCTGTCTAACTTGCTTACCCCAAATCCAGCACTCCTGTGCTCTGCTGGAAATGCTTTTCTTAAGCAAGTGTGCCTAAAGACCAGTACAGAGGGCTGCTTCTCCTCTTGAAGACCAGCAGAAATCCCCAAATACATTAAGTCCCCAGATCATAGACTTCTGCACTTCTGCAAGGCTTTAGTTCTAGTAGAAGTAGCATATAGTGTCATTTAACAAAAGACCAAAGCAAACCTAGTTAAAACTCTCAACACTCTGGCCGAGGTCCAAACACTGCCCACTGCAGCAAGGAGAACCTCTGGAGACAAATAACCTGAGACACAGAGCAGCCCAAACATAGCAGCAGAGTGCATGCAGCACACACCAGAGACTCCCTGACGCACCAGGCTCTGGACATTATTGGACCTCTTTTTCATAAAACCATTACTCCCAGGAGCAAGAAACATAAACAGGCTTTTCTAACACAGACAAGAATCCAAAGACCTAGGCAGGATGAAGGAACCAATCCCGAAAGAAAGAACAAGAAAAGTCATGAACAGGTATAAGTTATATGCTTAATGGAGAATTTAAAACTATAATCATAAAGATACTCTCTGAACTTGAGAAAAGCATGGAAGACAGAAAGGACATCCTTAATGTAGACACAAAGGAGTTAAAAGCAATATGTCATGGGGCACCTGGGTGGCTCAGTTGCTTGAGCGTCCAACTCTTGATTTTGGCTCAGGTCATAATCCTAAAGTCATGGGATTGAGTCCCACACTGAGCTCCATGCTCAGCATGGAGTCTGCCTGGAATTCTCTCTCTTTTTCCTTTTTCCCCTCTCTCCTGCTCTCTCTCTCTTAAAAGAAAACCAATCTAACAGAAATGAAAAATACAATAACTGAAATTCAAAAACAGAGTGGACATGATGAACAAAAGGATGGATGAAGCAGAAGAATGAATAAATGACGAAGCTGAAAAAAAGAAATAATGATGGATAATGAGAGTAGACTTAGAGAACTTAGTGACTCCATCAAACTTAATAACATTATTCCAGAAGAAGAAGAAAGAGGAAAGGGGGCAGAAGGTTTAATCTGAGGAAATAATAGCTGAAAATTTCCCTAATCTGGGGAGGGAAATAGACATCTAAATGCAGGAGGCACAGAGAACTTCCATCAAAATCAACAAAAGCAGGCCAACACCAAGACATATTACAGTTAAATTTGAAAAATACTGCAATGAATAAAAATATTCTAAAATCAACAAGACAAAATAAGTCCCTAACTTACATGGAAAGAACCATTAAAGTTAGCTGCAAATCTTTTCACAGAAACTTGGCAAGCCAGAAGGGAGTGGCATAATATGTCAGGAAGAGAAGGATAAATATCATATGATTTCACTCATGTATGTAATTTAAGAAACACAACAGATAAACATAGGGGAAGAGAAAGAAAAATAAAATAAAAACAGAAAGGGAGGCATTGAGTTTGATAAGTTCTTTAGATTTTGGATACTAATCCTTTACCCAGTATGTCATTTACAAATATCTTCTCCCATTATGTTGGTTGACTTTTAGTTTTGTTGATTGTTTCCTTCACTGTGCAGAAACTTTTTATCTTGATGAAGTCCTAATAGTTCATTTTTGCTTTTATTTCCCTTGCCATTGGAGACATGTCAATGAAGAAGTTGTTGTGGCCTAGGTCAAAGAGGTCTCTTCCTGTTTTCATCTGTAGGATTTTGATGGTTTCTTGTCTCAAATTTAGGTGTTTCATCCATTTTGAATTTACTTTTTTGTATGGTATAAGAGGTGGCCCAGTTTCATTGTTCTGCATGTTGCTGTCCAGTTCTCCTAGCACCATTTGCTGAAGAGACTGTCTTTTATCCATTGGATACTATTTCCTGTTTTGTCGAAGATTAGTTGGCCAAATATTTGTTGGTCCATTTCTGGGTTCTCTATTTTGTTCCATTGTTTTTGTGCCAATTCCATACTTTGGTGATGATTACAGCTTTGTAATACATACAGATTGAAGTCCGGAATTGTGATGCCTCCAGCTTTTTCTTTTTCAACATCGCTTTGGCTATTCATGGACTTTTGTGGTTCCATGCAAATTTTAGGATTGTTTGTTCTAGCTTTGTGAAGAATGCTGGTGTTATTTTGATAGGAATTGCATCGAATGTGTAGATTGCTTTTGGTATTATCAACATTTTATCAATATTTGTTCTTCCAATCCATGAACATGGAATATTTTTCCATTTTTTTGTGTGTGTCTTCTTCAATTTCTTTCAGAAGCTTTCTGTAGTTTTTAGCACACAGGTCTTTCACCTTTTCAATGAGGTTTATTCCTAGGTATCTTATTTTTTTGGTGCAATTGTAAATGGGATAGATTCCTTGATATTTATTTCTTCTGTTTCATTATTGCTGTATAGAAATGAAACTAATTTCTGTACATTTATTTTATATCCTGTGACTTTGAGGAATTCATGTACTAGATGTAATAGTGTTTTGGTATAATCTTTTGGGTTTTTCATGCAGAATGTCCTGTCATCTGTGAAGAGTGAAAATTTGACTTCTTCCTTGCCAACTTGGATGTTTTTTTTATTTCTTTTTGTTGCCTGATTGCTGAGGTTAAGACTTTTAATACTATATTGAACAACAGTGAAGAAATGGGAAGAAGACATGAATAGACACTTTTCCAAAGAAGACATCCAGATGGCTAACAGACACATGAAAAGATGCTCAATATCACTTATCATCAGGAAAATAAAACTCAAAACCACAATGAGATACCACCTCACACCTGTCAAAATGACTAAAATGAACAACTCAGGCAACAACAGATGTTAGGAAGTGGAAAAAGGAGGACACTTTTGCACTGTTGATGGGAGTGCAAAATGGTGCATCAACTCTGGAAAACAGTATGTAGGATCCTCAAAAGATTAAAAATAGAAATACCCTATGACTCACCAATTGCACTACTAGGTATTTATTCAAAGAATATGAAAATGCTGATTCGAAGGAGTACATGCACCCCAATGTTGATAGCAGCACTTTCAGCAATAGCTAAACTATGGAACGAGCCCAAATTTCCAACAACTGATGAATGGATAAAGAAGATGTGGTATATATATACATATACACACATACATACATACAATGGGATACTACTCAGTGATGAAAAAGAATGAAGTCTTGCTATTTGCAACAATGTGGATGGAACTAGAGAGTGTATTATGTTAAACAAAATAAGTCAATAAGAGAAAGACAAGATATCACATAATTTCGCTCATCTGTGGAATTTGAGAAACACAGCAGATGATCATAGGGCAAGGGGAGGAAAAATAAGATACAAACAGGGAGGGAGGCAAACTGTAAGCGACTCTTAAATACAGAGAACAAACCAAAGGTTGCTGGAAGGGAGGTGGGCTGGGTGGATAGGCTGAATTGGCGATGGGCATTAAGGAAGACACTTGTTGGGATGAACACTCAGTGTTCTGTGTAAGTGATGAATCACTGGGTTCTACTCTGGAAACTTATATTACACTATATGTTAAGTAACTTGAATTTAAATAAATAAATAAATAAATAAATAAATAAATAATAAAACTACCCTTTGATAGAGCAATTGCACTACTAGTTATTTACCCAAAAAATGCAAAGATACAAAATCAAAGGGAAACATGCACTATGATGATTATAGAAGCATTATCTACAATAACTGAATTATGAAAATGGCTTACATATCCACTGGCTGAAGAATAGATAAAGAATTATATACATATATGAAGAATTGTATATATATGAAGAATTATATATATATATATATATATATATATATACACACACAATGGATTACTCAGCTATATGGAAAAATGAAATCTTGTCATTTTCAATGACATGGGTAGAACTAGAGAGTTTAGTGTTAAGTGAAATAAATCATAGAAAGACAAAGACCATATGATTTCACTCATCTGTGGAATTTAAGAAACAAAATAAACAAGCAAAAGAACAATAAAAAAGAGATTGTGTCAAACCACAAAATAGGCTCCTAACAATAGAGAACAAACTTTTCATTTCCAGAAGGGGGTTGGATGCGGGGATGGGTTTAATAGGTAATGAGGATTAAAGAGGACACTTTTGACAACCAGTGAGTAATGTGTGGAAGTTTTGAATGACTGTATTGTATACCTGAAACTAATATTACACTTTATGTTAACTAAGTGGAATTTAAATAATAATTTAATAAATAAACAAGCTACAAAATGTTAATTTGAAATAATCCAGAGTAGCAAAAAGAGAAAAAGTGAAAAAGTGTGAAGAAAGCATGCAGGACTTATGTGGTGCCATCAAAAGAAAGAATATATGCATTATGGGAATCCCATAATAACAGTAGTAAGAAAAAGAGACAGGAAACATATGTAAAGCAATAATGGCTGAGAACTTCCCAAACATAGGGAAAAATATGAACATCCAAGTTCATGAGGTCCAAAGGACCACAAATATGTTGGACATGTAAAGGACTACACCAAGACACATTTTAATGATATTATCAAAACTCAAACAAAATTAGAGTTTTGAAAGCAGGAATATAAAAGTGACTCATCCCATACACAGAAAATCCTTAAAATACTATCAGTGGATAGCTCAACAAAAAACTTTTCAGGCCAGTAAAGCAAGGGATAATATGTATAAAATACTGAGAGATAAATTTGTAAATCAAAAATACTATATCCAACAATGGTTTTCTTCAAAAATAAAAGAGAAATAAAAACTTTCTCAAATAAACAAAACTGATGAAATACATCACTTCTAGTCATGTCTTGTAAGAAGTGCTAAAATGCATTTTTTCAAGCAAAAATAAAAGGATGTGAATTAACATCTTAAAAGTATATGAACACATGTGTGAAACTCACTGGTAATGTTAAAAATATAGTAGTCAAAATTATATTTCCTATACTGTAATGGTGGTACATAATTCACTTACAAGTATAGTTTAAAAGGTAAAAAAAAAAAAAAAACAATGATATTAAAATAACCATAGCTACAACAATTTGTTATTGGGTACACAACATAAAACATAAATAGTAACATCAATAACCTAATATATGAGGGAGATGAGTGAAAGAATAAATTTTATGTGTCTTATTAAAGTTAACTTATCAGCCTGAGATAGGTCATTATAAAGATAAGATATTCCGTATAAGCCACATGGTAACAATTAAAACAAAAAACTCTAGTAAATACACAAAACCTTAAGATAAAGTATACCATTACAAAGTATTGTCAAATTGCAAAAGCAAATAACAAGATTGGAAGGAAAGAAAAAAAATATATAAAACAATCTAAAAGCAATAAGCAGAATGGCAATAGTAAGTCTTTACCTATCAATAATTACTTTAAATATAAATGGATTAAATTCTCCAATCAAAAGACAAATAGTAACTGAATGGATTTTTAAAAAGATTGAATGATATGCTGTGTAAAAGAGACTCACTTCATTTTTAAAGACACATATACTGAGAAGGAAGGGATGGAAAAAGTTATTTCCAGGAAATGATAACCAAAAGAAAGCATGGTTAGTTGTATTTTTATTAGACAATATAGACTTTAAGCTAGAAATGGTAATAATAGACAAAGAAGACCATTATATAATAATAAAGAGGCCAATTTACAAACAGGATATAACAATTATAAACAATTTTCCACCCAAAATTGTAGTGCCTACATATGTAAACCAAATTCTAACAGAACTAAAAGGATAAATAAACAGCACTATAACAACACTTGAGGACTTTAATATTCCACTATCAACAATGGAAACATCATCCAGATAGAGAATAAATAAGGAAACAGCAGATTTGTAAATCACTATGAACCAAATAAGCCTAAGAGATATATACAGACAATTCCACCCAATAACAGCAGAATACATATTCTTCTCAAGTATTCATGGACTATTTTCTAGGCTTGATCATATTTTAGAGTACAAAACAAGTTTTAGTGTACTCAAGAAGAATGAAATTATATCAAGTGTCTTTTCCCACCACAATGGTATGAAACTAAAAATAAATGACAGGGAAAAGCTGAAAAAAATCACAAATTCATGGATATTAACATACTTCTGAAGAACCAATGGACCAAGGAGAAATAAAAAGGCAAATTAAAAAAATATCTTTAGACAAAAATGAAAATGAAAACAGAACACACCAAAACTTGTGGGAAGCAATTAAAGAATTCTTAAGAGGAAAGTAAAAAACAAAACAAAACAAAAAATATATACATAAAGAGAAAAGGAAGATCTCAAATAAATAACTTAAATTTACACATTAAGTAACTAAAAAAGAAAAACAAGCTATGTTCAAAGTTAGAAGAAGATAGGCAATATTTATTAATATTAGAGCAGAAATAAAATAGAAATTAGAAAGGCAATAGAAACGATAATGAAAGTGAGAGTTGGCTTTTTAAAAAGATTTTAAAAATTACAAATCTTTAACTAGATTAAGAAAAAAGATGGCTAAAATTAAAATTATAATGAAAGAAATAATATAATTAATACCATAGAAATTCAGAGAATTGTAAGAGACTACTATGAACAATTATAGGTTCACCAACTAAATAGTTTATAAGAAATAAAATGGATAAATTTGTAGAAACACACAGCTTTCCAAGACTGAATCATGAAGTAATAAAATATCTGAACAGAGCAATAACAGAGACATTGAAGCAGTAATCAAAACTTATCAACAAAGGGGAAGATTCAAGATGGTGGCATACAATGATCCCGAACTCACCTTCACGATGGACACACAAATTTACAGTGGCATATGAAATAATTTTTCTCTAAAAAGGACCTGAGAACTTGATGAACAACACCTTTACAATGAAAGACAAGGAGACACATGGTGAAGAATAAGAGAAGCAGAGACATGGCCTTGTCCAAGACCCCACACCAGAAACAGTGATCCCACAATAAGGAGAAATCCCCCAAATATGGGACATTACTTTGAGGAGTGAAGGGTGTGTGTCCCTCACAAGTCACCCTGACCCTTAAATACAAGCCCCCCAAAAGTCTGGTTTTGAAAATCAATGGGGGTTAAGAGAAGAATAGAACTATAGGGTTAAAAGATTCCACCTCTAAAAGATTTGTGCACAAACCCACACACCATGAGATGCAGAGCAAACAAAATAGATTGAAAAGTGTCTGGACCATAAGTAAGGGAGACTAATTAATTTCTAAAAAGCTGACAGAGAGACAGAGACCTACAGGGATTTTATCCAGGGATGAAAGTGCTGGAAGATTCCATTTTTTGCAAATGCAACCTAACCTGCTGGTGAGAGAGATAAACGGCACAATTTTTGGTGCCCTTTCTCTAGTCTGTTAGCTCTGGCATGTGCTCTTCCCACATTGCACTGTAACTGGGCTAGGTGAACACCCTGCCTACCCTCCACATCACCAAAGGCACAATAGGGGCAGTTGAGCACCCCAAGTCCCATCCAATTCAGGTAGAGACCAAAGGTACCATCAGAATGGGCAAATATCCCGAGTACCAATCTTTTTGCTCAGCAACAGAGATGCAAATGGGACAGTCAAGTGCCTAAAGACCCACTCCCCTCACATAGCAGCCAAGCTACAGCTGGGTTTGGCAAGTGCCCTGAATCATACATACTCCATGTAGAGCCAGGATGGGCAATCACCCTAAGCCCCACCCTCCCTACACAGAAGTAGAGCCAAGCTGAGCTGTGAGTGCCTCAAGACCCAACTTTTCTTCATAGTACTCAATCTTTAATTAGCTTGGGCAAGAACACTTAGCCCCATCTACCTAGTGCAGAAACTGAGATACAACTGCATGTGGTGAGTGTCCCCACCCTGCCCTCCCTTCAGAGTGGCCACAGCCTTATCAAGCTGGCAAGTACACACAGTCCACATGAGATATGCCTATATAGCACCTGGCTCTGGTGGTCCCAGTGCTTCTGGAACACATAGGAGTACTCCTACATAAGACCATTCCTTAAAAATTGAGAGAGGTGGCCATTTCCATATGTATATGTGTCCCAGAAGTATATATATATATATATATATATATATATATATATATATATATAAAATCACAGAAAGACAGGCAAAATGAGGAAACAGAAGAATATGTTCCAAACCAAAGAACAAGGCAAAACCCTAGGGAAAAAAAACCTGATGAAATAGATAAGCAAACTACCTGATAAAGAATTTAAAGCAATGGTCATAAAGATGATCACCAATTTCAGGAGAAGAATGTGTAACCACATCAAAAACTTCAACAAAGATATAGAAAGTATAAGAAAGTAGCAAACAGAAGTTATAATTGAATTGAAAAATACAGCAGAGGGGTTAAACAGCAGAATAAATGAAATAGAAGGAAAAATCACTGAGCTGGAAGACAAAACAATGTAAAACACCTGGAGAACAGTAAAATGAAAATGGAATTAAAAGAAGTGAGAAACCTTAAGGCACCTCTGGGGCCATATCAAACAGTGTAATATTTTCATTATTGGACTTCCAGAAGGAGAAGAGAGAAAGAGCCAGAAAAGTTACTTGAAGTAATAATGGATGAAAACTTCCATAATCTGAGAAAGGAAGCAGACATCCAGGTCCAGGAAGCCAAGAGAATTCCATGTAAAATACACCAAGATACATTCCAATTCCACCTCTGGGTATTTATATAAAGAAATCAAGAACACTAATTCAAAAAGATACATGCATCTATATGCTCCTTCCAGCATTATTTACAATAGCCAAGATAGGGAAGCAACATAAATGTCCATTAATAGATGAATGGATAAAGAAGATGTGATATGTACACATGCACACACACACAATGGAATATTATTCATCCATGAAAAAGAACCAGATCTTGCCATTTACAACAACATGGATAAACCTGGAGGTATTATGCTAAGTGAAATAATTCTGACAGAGAAAAACAGATGTCAAATGATTTCGTGTATATGTGAAATCTAAAAAAAATCCCAGAACAAAGGAATAAATAAAACAAAATAGAAACAGACTCATACATAGAAAGAACAAACTGGCGGTTGCTAGAGATGAGAGACACATGGGAATGAATTAAATTGGTGAAGTGTAACATGAGGTACCAACTTCAATTTATAAAATAAATCATGGTGATGTAATATACAGAATAGGGACTACAGTCAGTAATACTGTAATAAATTTGTATGGTGATATTAAGTAGACCTATCATGATGTCATTTCATAATGTATACAAATATCAAATTATTATCTTGTGTACCTAAATATAATATACTTTTGATGTCTATTATAATTCAATAAAAATAATCCCAATAAAGAAAAGCTTAAAACTAGATGATTTTGCTGGTGAATTCTACCAGAAATTTAAAGAAAAATTAATTCCAATTATTCCCAAAATCTTCTTGAAAATCAAAGAGGAGGGAGAACTCCCAAATGTATTTTACAAGACTAAAATTACTCTGACCTCAAAGCCAGATTAGGACACTACAAGAAAAGAAAACTACAGGGTAATATCCCTAATAAATACAGAGACAAGTGTTGATAGCAGCACTTTCAACAATAGCCAAACTATGGAAAGAGCCTAAATGTCCATCAACTGACGAATGGATAAAGAAATTGTGGTTTGTATACACAATGGAATACTACTTGGCAATGAGAAAGAATGAAATACGGCCTTTTGTAGCAACGTGGATGGAACTGGAGAGTGTGATGCTAAGTGAAATAAGCCATACAGAGAAAGACAGATTCCATATGTTTTCACTCTTATATGGATCCTGAGAAACTTAACAGAAGACCATGGGGGAGGGGAAGAAAAAATTAGAGAGGGAGGGAACCAAACCATAAGAGACTCTTAAAAACTGAGAATAAACTGAGGGTTGGTGGGGGGTTGGAGGGAGGGGAGGGTAGGTGATGGGCATTGAGGAAGGCACCTGTTGGGATGAGTATTGGGTGTTGTATGGAAACCAATTTGACAATAAATTTCATATTAGAAAAAAAATACTAACAAAACAAATTCAGCAGCACATGAAAGGGATCATACACCATCCTGAGATACATGGATGTTTCAACGTACACAAATCTATAAATGTGATATGTCACATTAATAGAATGAAGGATAAAAATCAAATTATTATCTTAATACAGAAAAAGCATTTGACAAAATACAACATTCATAATAAAATTTCTCAACAAATTGGGTATAGAAGGAATGTACCTCTACACAATAAAGACCATATATGACACACCCCAGGTAACTTAGTGCTCAGTGTTGAAAAATTGAACTCTTGGCCTCTAAAGTGAGGTACGAGACAAGGGCACATACTGTTACCATTCCTATTCAACATGGTACTGGAAGTATTAGCCAGAGCAATCAGACAAGAGAAATTTAAGAAAGTCATCTGAATTAGAAATAAAGAAGTAAAATTGTCTCTATTTACAGATGATGTGATCTTACTTTTTATTTTTTCTGACAAAATTCTTCTTTATTATTTATTTATTTAAAAATTTATTGAGGTATGATCAACATGTAAAAATCTATACATATGTAATATAATGACCCAATGAATTGGGGGATAAATATATACCTGTGAAAACATTAATATAATCAAGGCCACAATCATATGCATCACTCCCCAAAGTTTCCTCTTATCCTCTTTATTATTATCATCATTATTATTTTTGTGGTAAGAACACTTAACATAAGACCTACCTTCTTAGAAGATTTTAAGTATACATGATTTTATATGGAGAAAATCTTAAGACTACACCAAAAAACATTAAGAACTAATAAGTACATTAAAAAGTTGCAAAATACAAACAAGATACAAAATCACTTGAATTTTTATACATCAACAATTAATATGAAAAAGGAATTTTAAAATATCCAATTTACTATAGCATCAGAAATTTTAAAAAAGTGTTTAAGAATAAATTTAACCTCTTGTTTTGAAATAGCGAAGCAGCATGTAGACCCTGACCTTGTCTTGTCCCTGAAACATAGCTAGATCAGCACCAAAACATTCTGAACACCTAGGAAATTGGTCTGAGGATTAACACAACAATCTGCATAACTTGAGCCATAGAACTTAGTAGGCACATGGTACAAGAGAGGTGAACTGGGGGATAAAAAAGCCACAGAGGGTAGGGAGCCATTTTCGTAAAGAGAGGGAAGAAAGAGAAAGAGGAAGGGTCACAGTGTGGTGCATTGGGATCATGCAAGAAAAGCACTGTCCCCAAAAGTAGATGTAGAGAAAGAGAGAGAAAGAGTAAAAACAGTCACAGGGGACTGAATAAGAAATCGGTTCTCCAAAACCATTGACAGGGAGAAAGGAGAGGGTTTCCATACCACTAGGATTCTACACACAGTGGAGTGCAGTCTGAAGTTTCAGAGTTCAGTGCCTGGAAGTTCTCTGATGGGGAAATGGGGTCTCAGGGGTCTGTGTGCCACATGGGAGAAGCATTTGGTAGAGACCATAGGGCTTCCCCACAGGCAAAGGTCCCAGCAGATCCCAGAGAACAGCCACATTTGTTGGTATTGGTACAAAGATGACAGAGTGTGGCAAAGCCTGGCACTAGTTGTGTGTTGTGATTTGCCATAATCTCTGAACTTCTGCCATTGCATGATCACATGAACGTTTTCTGGGGCAAACCTGCACCTGACCATTGCTCAGCAAGACCCTGTCCCAGAGAGTCAGCATGTGTCCAAGCCATAGGGGTGTCTGAAGTGTGTGGTTTTGAAACAGCCCAATCTGAGATAAAACACTGGTTGGAGGTGCTGCTTGGCAGGCAGACAGCTTGGACACAGACAAGGTAGAGGCAGGGAGTCGACAGAAACCTGAGACAAAGTGGGGGTGCTTAATCCCAGATTGGTGAGAGCACGAAGTTCCTGCATCAGAGACTATGGAGCTGGGTGAAGCCATTTGCACCTCTCCCACACACTGATCCAACCCAGTAAGCTAAGCAACACCACCCAGTGGAGAATGGAGCCATTAAAGCAAGCCCCACCCAATTGTACCCTCCAAGCACATCCCCCAGAAGACCAGCACAAGTAATTCCACCTGCTTAGTGTACCAACTATAGAGTGCTTCATAGATTCAGTACCAGGGGAAACTGGATGTAACTTCGTTCAGGTTTCATTCTTTTTGCTGGTTCCCTTATTTGTTCATTTTCTTTGCTTCTGTTTTTAGTTAAATTTTCTTTTATATTTTCCTCTTCTTTCTCTTTCTTGGATATAGAAACAGAAAAAGTTATTTTTATTTTTTACTTTATTTTTAATTTTTTAATCATTTATTTCATTTACTTTACTTTATGTTATTCTATTTTATAATATAAATTTTTCTTAATTTTTAAATTTTTTCTTACCTTTTTTTTCCCTTTCCTTTCCCTTTTATCTCTATTCTATGAAGCTTCTCTCCAAAAGTAGACCGAAACACACCTAAGTCTACCTTCCTTTCTTTGATTTTTTTTGTTTTTTTAATTTGTTTTCTTTTTAATTTATTAATTTTTTTTTCTTCCTCCCAAATGATAAAACGAAGGAATTAATCACAAAATAAAGAACAGGAAGAAATGATAGCCACAGTCTTAATCAACACAGATATAAGCAAGATGTATGAACTAGAATTTAGAGCCACGAAAAGAATAATAGCTGTAGTGAAAAAACAGAATTTCTTTCTGCAGAGATAAAAGAAATAAAGTTTAGTCAGGCCTAAATTAAAAATGCTATAACCAGGGCGCCTGGGTGGCGCAGTCGGTTAAGCGTCCGACTTCAGCCAGGTCACGATCTCGCGGTCCGTGAGTTCGAGCCCCGCGTCAGGCTCTGGACTGATGGCTCAGAGCCTGGAGCCTGTTTCCGATTCTGTGTCTCCCTCTCTCTCTGCCCCTCCCCCGTTCATGCTCTGTCTCTCTCTGTCCCAAAAATAAATAAACATTGAAAAAAAAAATTAAAAAATAAAAATGCTATAACCGAGATGCAATCTTGAATGGATGCCACAGCAGCAAGGATGGATGAAGCAGAGCAATGAATCAGCGATATTGACGATAAAATTATGGAGAATAATGAAGTGGAAAAAAGAGGGAAACAAAGTCAAAAGATCATGATATAAGATTTAGAGAACTCAGTGACTTATTAAAAAAGAAAAACATCTGAATCATAGGAGTCCCAGATGATGAAGAAAAAGAAAAGGGGGAAGAAGGTTTATGTGAGCAAATTATAGCAGTAAACTTTTCTAATCTGGGGAAGGACACAGATATCAAAATCCAAGAAACACATAGAATTCCCATTAGATTCAACAAAAACTGACCATCACCAAGGCATATCATAGTCAAATTCACAAAATACTCAGGCAAGGAAAGAATTCTGAAAACAGCAAGGGAAAACAGTCCTTAACCTATACGAGAAGACAGATCAGGTTTGCAGCAGACCTATCCACAGAAACTTGGCAGGCCAGATGGGAGTGGCAGGATGTATTCAATGTGCTGAATCATGAAGATATGCAGCCAAGAATTCTTTATCCAGCAAGGCTGTCATTCAAAATAGAAGGAGATAAAAAGAGTTTCCAGAGGAACAAAAACTAAAGGAGTTAGTGACCACTTAACCAGCCCTGCAAGAAATTTTAAGGGGTACTCTTTGAGTGGAGAAAAGATAAAACAAAATTTAAAAGTCCAAAAGCAACAAAGACTATAAAGGACCAGAGAACATCACCAGAAACACCAGCTCTACAGGCAACACAATGTCACTAAATTAATATCTTTTGGTACTCACTCTAAATATCAATGGACTAAACAGCCCAATCAAAAGACGTAGGGTATCAGAATGGACAAAGAAACAAGACCTATATATATGCTGCTTACAAGAAATTCATTTTAGACCTAAAGACACCTGCAGATTTAAAGTAAGGGGATAGAGAACCATCTATCATTCCAAGGTCATCAAAAGAAAGCTGGAGTATCCATATATATATCATACAAGCTAGATTTTAATGTGAAGACTGTAACAGATGTTGAAAAAGGGCATTATATCATAATTAAGGGGTCTATCTAAGAATATCTAACAAGTTTAAATATTTATGTCCCCAAAGTGGAACACACAAATATATAAATTGATTAATCACAAACATATAGAAGCTCATTGATAATAATACCATAATAGTAAGGGACTCAACACCTCATTTACAGCAATTCACAGATCATGTAAGCAGAAAATCAACAAGGAAACAATGGCATTGAATTACAGACTAGACCAGATGGACATAAAAGATATATTCAGAACATTTCATCCTAAAGCAGCAGAATATGCATTCTTCTCCAGTGCACATGGGACGTTCTCCAGAATAGATCACATACTGGGACACAAATAAGCCCTTAACAAGTACAAAAAATCGAGATAATACTGCGTATATTTTCAGACCACAACACTAAGAAGCTTGAAACCAACCACAAGAAAAACTTGGAAAGGCCATGAATATTTGGAGATTAAAGAATAGCTTATTAAAAATGAATTGTTTAACAACGAAATTAAAGAGTAAATTAAAAAGTACATGGAAGCCATTGAAAATGAAAACATGATAGCCCAAAACCTCTCGGATGCAGCAAAGGTGGTCATAAGAGGAAAGTATGTAGTAATCCAAGCCTTCCTAAAGAAGGAATAAATGTCTCTAATAAACCACCTAACCTTACACCTAAAGAGCTTCAAAAAGAACAGCAAATAAATCTAAAACTAGCAGAAGAAGGGATATAATAAATATTAGAGCAGAAATAAATGATATTGAAATTAAAAAAAAAACAGAACAGGTCATTGAATGCAAGAGCTGGTTCTTTAAAATAATTAAGTAAATTGATAAACCCCTAGCCAGTTTGATCAAAAAGAAAAAGAAAAGGACCTAAATAAATAAAATCACAAATGTAGGAGGAAGGCTCACAACCAACAATGCAGAAATACAAACAATAATAAGAGAATAGTATGAGAAATGATATGCCAACAAATTGGGCAATCTGGGAGAAATGGACAAATTCCTAGAAACATATAAACTACCACAACTGAATCAGTAAGGAATAAAAAATTTGAACAGACCCATAACCCGCAAAGAAGTTGAATCAGTAATCAAAAATCTCCCAAAAAACAAGAGTCCAGGGTTGGATGGCTTTCAGGGGAATTCTACCAAACATTTAAAGAAGAGTTAACATTTCTTCTTTTGAAGCTGTTCCAAAAAATAGAAATGGAAGGAAAATTTCCAAACTCATTCTATGAGGCCAGTATTTCCTTGATTCCAAACCAAAGACTCCACTAAAAAAGAGAGCTACAGACCAATTTCCCTGATGAACACGGATGCAAAAATTCTCAAAAAGATACTAGGAAACCAGACCCAACAATACATTAAAAGAACTATTCACCAAGATTAAGTGGAATTTATTCCTGTGATGCAGGATTGGTTCAATATCTGCAAATCAATTAGTGTGATATATCACATTAATAAAAGAACCACATGATACCCTCAATACATTAAGAAAAAGTATTTGACAAAATACAGCATCTTTTCTTGATGAAAACCCTCAACAAAGTAGGGATAGAAGGAACATACCTCAACATCATAAAGGCCATATATGAAAGACCCACAGCTTATATCATCCTCAATGGTGAAAAACTGAGAGCTTTCTTCCTGAGATCAGGAACATCACTGGGATGTCCACTCTTATTACTGTTATTCAACATAGTGTTGGAAGTCTTAGCTTTAGCAATCATATAACAACAACAACAAAAACAAAAACAAAAGGCATCCAAATCAGCAAGGAGGGGTCAAATTTTCACTCTTCACAGATGACATGATATTCTACCTGCATAACCCAAAAGACACCACCAAAAAACTACTAAAACTGATGCATGAAGTCAGCAAAGTCACAGGGTATAAAATCAATGCACAGAAATCGGTTGCATTTCTGTGTATCAGTAATGAAGCAGCAGAAAATCAAGGAATGGTTCCCATTAACAATTTCACCAGAAACCACAAAATACCTAGGAGTAAACCTAACCAAAGGGGTTTAAAATCTATACACTGAAAACTATAGATATGAAATAAATTGAAGAAGACACGAAAAAATGTAAAAAGATTCCATGCTTATGGATTAGAAGAACAAATACGGTTAAAATGACAATATTACCCAAGGCAATATACATATTCAATGCAATCCCTATCAAAATAACACCAGCATTCTTCATAGAGCTAGAACAAATAATCCTTAATTTTGTACGGAACCAGAAAAGACCCTGAATAGCCAAAGTAGTGTTCAAAAAGAAAAGCACAAAACAGACACATATTTCAGAACAAAATAGATAACCCAGAAATGGACCCACAAATATATGGCCAACTAATCTTCAACTAAACAGGAAAGAGTATCCAATGGAAAAAAGACAGTCTCTTCAACAAGTGGTGTTGGTAAAACATGAAGAAGAATGAACCTGGACCACTTTCTTACACCATAAACAAAAATAAACTCAAAATGGATGAAAGACCTAAATGTGAGACAGGAAACCATCAAAACCCTACAGGAGAAAACAAGCAACAACCATTTTGTTCTCGGCTGCAGCAACTTCTTACTCAACACATCTCTGAAGGCAAGGGAAATAAAAGCATAAATGAACGACATATTGGGACCTCATCAAGACAAAAAACTTCTGTACAGCAAAGGAAATAATTAGCAAAACTAAAAGGCAACCAATGGAATGGGAGAATATATTTACAAATGACATATCACAGAAAGGGTCGGTATCCAGAATCTATAAAGAACTTATCCAACTCAACACCCCAAAAACCAAATAATCCAGTGAAGAAATGGGGAGAAGACATGAATAGACACTTTTCCAAAGAGGACATCCACATGGCTAACAGACATGAAAAGATGCTCAACATCACTCATCATCAGGGAAATACAAATCAATACTACAATCAGATACCACCTCACACCTGTCAAAATGGTTAAAATGAACAACTCAGGAAGCAACAGATGTCGGCAAGGATGCAGAGTAAGAGGAACCCTCTTGCACTGTTGGTGGGAATGCAAACTGGTGCATCCACTCTGGAAAACAGTATGGAGGTTCCTCAAAACATTCAAGATAGAGCTATCCTATGACCCATCATTTGCACTCTAGGTATTTATCCAAAGGATATAGGAGTGCTGATTTGAAGGGGCACGTGCACCCCAATGTTTGTAGCAGCACTATCGACAATAGCCAAAGTATGGAAAGAACCCAATTTTTCAACAACTGATGAATGGATAAAGAAGACATGGTATATATATATATATATATATATATATATATATATATATAATAGAGTATTACTCGGTGATCAAAAAGAATGAAATCTTGCCATTTGCAACAATGTGGATGGAACTAGAATGTATTATGCTAAGCGAAATTAGTCAGAAAAAGACAAATATTATATAATGTCACTCATATGTGGAAATTAAGAAACAAAAGAGATGAACATATGGGAAGGGATGGAAAGATAAAATAAAAACAAAGAGGGAGACAAACCATAAGAGACTCTTAAATGCAGAGAACAATCTGAGGGTTGCTCGTGGTGCATTGATTGAGGGGATGGTCTAAATGGGCAATGGGCATTAAGGAGGGCAGTTATTGGGATGAGCACTGGGTGTTGTATGTAAGTGATGAATCACTAAATTCTATTTCTGAAACCATTATTACACTATATGTTAACTAACTTGGATTTAAATAAAAAGAATAAATTTAAGTTATGAGGTAAAATATCTACACTGAAAACTATGAGACATTGATGGAAGAAATCAAGAAGATGTAAATAACTGGAAAGATATATTGTGCTATTGTATTGAAAGAATTAATATTGTTATAATGTCCATACTACCTAAAGACAGCTATAGGTTCAATATAGCCCCTACCAAAATTTCAATGGCATATTTTATAGAAACAGAAATAACAATCTTAAAATTCATTTGAAACCACAAAAGACCCTGAATAGCCAAAACAATCCTGAGAAAGAAGAACATAGTTGGAGAAATCATACTGCCTGATTTCAAATTATATTACAAAGCTATAGTAATCAAAACAGTATGATATTGGCATAAAAAGAGACACATATATACAATGGAACAGAATAGAGCACCTATAAATAAATCCATGCATATATGGTCAACTAATTATTTATAGGATCACCCAGAGCACACAATGGGAAAAAGATATTTCTAATAAAGATGCTAGAAAAACTGGAGAAGAATGAAAGTGAACCCTCATCTTATGCAATGTTCCAAAATTAAGTTAAAATGGATTAAAGAATTAAATGTAAGATTCCAAACCATAACACTTCTAGAAGAAAATATGACAAAGCTCCTTGACATCGATCTTGGCATTGATTTTTGGGATACGACACCTAAAGCACAAATAACAAAAGCAAAAATAAATAAGTGACACCTCATCAAATTAAAGACACCTTGTGCAACAAAAAAATGATCAACAACATTAAAAGACAATGTTGAGTTTTTTCTCTACTTGTTGAATGAAAAATGGTATAGCAGTTGTACATTTAATGGTACTTATTATGAGCAAATGTCACAGAAGAGAAGGAAAATATTAAGTCCATACATACAGTAATAATTTTCTATTGCTCTGTTATGTATTTATTTAAACAGTTCTCAAAATAATGTATGAACATAAACTTGAAAAAGAAGTTTGTGTCTTCAATTGTAGAAAAACCCTTAGGTATCCTGAGATACTTTCAAGGGATCCCATGAGTCAAACAATTTTCTTAATAAGTTTACAAAATTATTTGCCATTTTTATTTCCATCATAAGTGTACAGTGGTGTTATCCAAAGTTTACAAAATGCATGATGTCATAACAGATTGCCTACAGAAGCAAATTGAGAATCCGGATATCTTCTATTGTGCTAAACATGAAGGAAATTTTCTAACATACAAAACTATGTCACTCTTCTTAGTAAATTTTCATTATGGATTATGTAGCTATTTTTCTTTAAAATGTTATTCATATCACCATGTAATAAATTTATTTTTGTTATTTTTAATAAATTAACACAAAATTATTTTTTTTAATTCTTATCAATCTGAAGAAAAAGATCTTTGGGCTCCTCAAGAATGTTTTAATGCAAAGGAATTATGAGAACAAAAATTTGAGAACTGCTGGAGTAGCACATTTTGTAAGTCTATTTAGTTAGTTAAAATATTTTATGGCAACTCTCTTGCTCAAACAGAACAGAACACTGGGTTAGGCCCATAAATACAATAATATTCCAAAGATGGCCTTTACCATTTTGCCCACTAATTCTCAAAGAACTCAAAAACACTGTATAAAGGAAAGCTGTAGGCTTTTTCACCTGTAGGAAACTTACTACAATGATTCTAATTCTCTTCTATTTACTGTTTCCAACTCTGTCCAGCTGTTCATTGCTGTCTCTTCTTCTACTTGGTGTGTTTGGCTGATATTTGTTTGATATTTAAGGGTTGCAAGTAATATCAATTAAAATGTAAAACCTTATAAATAGGTTAAAAAGATTAAGAGTACACATATCTTGTTGAGCACTGAGTAATGTATGGAATTGTTGAATCACTATATTGTACACCTGAAACTAATATAACATTATATGCTAACTAAACTAGAATCAAATTTTTAAAAATGTAAGACCTTATAAGAGGATTCCCCCTTAAAGAACAAATATGTACTTTGTACAGATTTTTATGTACTTTTATGTACTTTTATGTACTTTGGTCATCTTTAAAAGCTGGTCAGAATTGGCAGATTTCTATTTGAATTTGAAGCTATGTATTCTCCAAAGATAGAATGTTTTTTTTAAATTATTTTATTTCCTTTACCCTAAATTTCCTTTGTTAAATACATGAATATTTTATTATGTAATATTTGTACTTCTATGATTTTGTAAATGAAATAATTAGGTATATATAATTTGTGAGTTTATATGTATCAAGCACATTGTAATCATTATAGCTGTGCATCCTACTTCAACATTTGTGAAATGTCCTAACGGATATATGCATATGCAGTGCTTTGTAATGGTTTCAAAGGAATATGTATGTATGTGAATTCACAGAGACAGTCCTACTGTTTCTTTAGGTATAATGATTCTTCTCAAGTTTTATCTTAAAATGTTGCTTTTTTGCTCAAACAGTAACCTAATTAAAATAATAATGATATAGGAATTATCAGACATGATCACCACCTAGAGGCAGCACATTAAACTATTATATTTTGTTTTTAAAATAAGCAAAATGATTCAAAATTTATGTTGTTGTCTCTAGCCCCAGAGATATGTATAAAGAGGTTCAGAAAACAAATAAAAGGTATTTTATGGCTTTGATAAAGTGCTATTGTCCTATTATATATTAGCAGAGGGAGTATATTTTAGAGAACTTCTAGCCTAACACTTTAATTAATATACGAATCCATTTTAAAATATTCACTGTAAATATTTACTAATAAACATTATAGTTATATTTAGGTTTTCTATATTCCTTTACATTCAATGAGATAGTGGCCCATTTTATCTCTACCCATCATCCACTTTAAAAAAAAAACTAGTTAGTGATGACTGCATGCCAAAAGTACAAACACATTAAGAACAAATTTTTGGTACGAATCATGTGCGCTCACATCAAACTGAGAGTGAATATTTTCAAAATGATATACTGAGTGGAGGTTCACATTGCCTTGGCAAAAAATCATTTCACCAGTTTTTTTTTTCATTTCATGAGGTTTTGACACATTTACCACCTATGGTTAGGTTTAAGAAACTTTCACTTAGAATATTTTTGATAACACCCAGTTTTCCACATCATTCCAAGCATATCTTAGATACTTTTCATGTTACCTAATTTAATACATCAACACTAAAAGGTTTGCATTAGTATCCCTATTTTACAGTTCTATCAACTATGAATCAGAAGTTAAATGATCTGCCCAAGGCCACTCAGCTAGTACGTGACAGAACTAGGGATTCATTCTGTTTGACTAATAAAAGATAGTCTTTACGTCATTTATACTTAGATCTTGAACACATTAGTGTTTATACTAATGTGTCCTAATACCTTGCACAATCTCTTGCACAGTAGATAATGTGTTTCTTTAAGGAAATATTAAAACAGTTTTTATTAAATAGGTATAATGGAAAATGGTGGCCTAAAGATATACTGAGGGAAAAAGTAATCCTGCTTGGCATTTTGGAATAGAATTGGTGTTCAATTTCACTTGCTTCATGGAGCTAAGAATTAAGAGAATTAGCCTTCTATTCTTTTTGCACTAATTTGATATACTTTTTTATTTGCTTAATTGTAATGCAATTCTGCTTGGATATAAACATAGCAACATAGTAATCATTCTTTACTTCTAACTTTTAATTGCCTGTAAACCAATAATAGCATGCTTTTATTGAATTATTCCCATAGAACATATATAGCATCCCATAGCATTTCATTCCTCTTGTCTCAGTACCACATGCAGTTCCCTTCTTACACTTATAAGTGAAGCCAATTTTATTTTTATGTGCATGACTTGACTTGTAGATTCACTTTAGACCCACTTACTCCCACATCATATTTCTAAGACACTGTATGAATTCTGTTATTTTCTTCCTCACCTGGGTTACCAGCCTTGAAACTGTTAAGTGCATTCTGTTCCTTTTTGCTTTCTCATGTAGGTTGCCAAAGACCTTTTTAAAAGCTATGGATTAAGTCATATGGGATAATTTAAATCTGTTTATATATGCTTCATTCAAAGCCTATCCATATCTAGTTGAGTGAATGTTAAGAAGCATTAAGGGTACTCTCAGTGGTAGTCCAAGACTTGGCATTGGAAAGCTGAATTCTAGTACAGGCCTTGAAACCTACCATTTCTTTTACAATAGAGAAGTCTCCATCTCTCTGAACTTCAGTTTACTTATCTAAAATACGAATCTTAGAAACTACAAATCCCTCATAGAATCTTTTGTCAATGATGATGATGATAAGTGTATACATACATATTTATTTAATAGTTGTTGTTGATTTTCTCTCCTATCCCATAGACTTAAGACAGAACTTGTAACAAGTAGAGTTGTAAAGAAATCACACATAGTTTCAGGCAGAATTGAAGTGATATTATCTAGGAAACCAACCTGAAGAAACCTAAAATAAAGGCGAGAAGTACCATTGTGTTTTCACTAATCCCAGAGGATGTGACACAGTAGTAGAATACTGCCAATCATGTATTTTCCAGGTATGCAAAAATTTATTAAGGCAGTGTACCTTAGGAACTTTGAACATTTGGTAATAAACTTCTTGGAGATGGATAAGGATTGTGCTGATTTTTATCAAGACACCGATTTGATTTTTAAACATTTGTAAGGTTAGAAAAATGTAATTTCCTTCTCTAGTAATTTATCAAAATCAGTAAAAATGCACAATTCTTAGATAATGAGATATTACTTCAAATTCAAGGATCAGTCTTCTGTTCTTTCAAGCATGAAATTTCTTCTATTTAAATCTGTTTTTTAATGGATTTTTTTCAATGCTTAAAATCATTTCCTCATCTTCATAAAGC
The DNA here is from genome assembly GCF_018350155.1 of Leopardus geoffroyi. NCBI lineage: Eukaryota > Metazoa > Chordata > Mammalia > Carnivora > Felidae > Leopardus > Leopardus geoffroyi. Next base: position 67,000,637 of record NC_059343.1, read on the forward strand.
ATTGTGTGACAGTGACTACTCACCATAACTAATTAAAAATACTAAGTTAGAAATTGTTGAAAGTCTTTATTGATATGTATATAACAAATTTCAAATTAAGTATTCAGATATCATATTATCTCACTTTCTGATTGGAGAGGATACATCATTATTGGAACAGATAACACTCATCACAGTCCAAACTTACATAAGTGGCAGGAAATGGAAAATTATAACAATTGACCATTTAGGGCTGAGATAAATGCTTTTCTCAATTATCTGGCTATTTCAGATAAAGGATTTTTGTTCTGAATTAGTAAGAAAATAATTTTATTTCCTCACTTCACTGAGAAGGTAGAGAATTAATCTGTCTGAAATTTTAATTTACTTCAAATACCTGGTGTGTGAAAAATTAAAACCTAATTTGTTGGTTCTAGGAAAACACTATATTGGAGGGTGGCCACTCTAGTGGCCTTGGCCAGTTATTAAATAAAATTTATTGCATGATACAACAAATTTTGTAAGAAATAATTGTTAAAATGGAGCATCCCAAGATTTGAACATTGCCAAATTCAACACAATTGTCACTATTTGAGAGAACAATGGAATGAAAATCAAGGAGTCTGGTTTCAAGTCCCTAGTACTGCCATTTAAGAGCTATAGAATCTTAGACAATCTACTTAATCTCTGTGGAACTCAGCTGTCTCATCTGTAAAATAAGTATATTCAAATAAATGCCTTTCTTTTTAATCTGTTAAGGCTGCTATATCAAAATAACAGAGACTGGGTAGTGTATAAACAACAGAAATTATTTCTCATAGTTTTGGAGGCTGAGAAATTCAAGATCAAGGTGACAGTGTAGCAGCATTCTGGTGAGAGCCAAGGCTTTCTTGCTGTGTGCTCACATGGTGTAATGGACAAGGGTTCTCTCTGGAGTCTCCTTTATAAAAGTACTCATACCATTTTATGAACATAACCTTTATGATTTAATCACTTTTTAAAAGTTCCACCTCGTAATGTGATGACATTGGGTATTGGAATTTCAACATATGAATTTTAGGAAGATGCAAACATTCAGACCACAGTATTCTATTTATGGCTTCTCAAAATCATGTCCTACTCACACGTCATCAGCTCAAGGGTCTAAACCAAAAGTCTCATCTAAATATCATCTAAATCAGATATGGGTGAAACCATTACATCTTAAGGCAAATTGCTGTTCAGCTATGAACCTGTGAAATCAAACATTATGTGCTTCTAAAATACAATGGTAGGACAGGCATAGAATAAACACTTAATTTCAAAAGAGGGAAATAATATTCCCACCACAAAAAGGAAATGATAATTATGTGATGTGATAGAGGTGCTAATGCTACAATGCCAATAATATTAAAATATACAAATGTACAAAATCAACATGTTGTACACCTTAAATTTATATAATGTTATATACAAAGTGTATTTAAATATATAAATTTTTTAAACACAAAAGGGAGAAATGGAAAAGAGGAAAGGGTTAACAGGTAATGACCAAATCCAAAATTTTAAAGCACACTAGAGTTGTGGTCCCATCTTCTGGCTACACTGAGGTGGGAGTTGGGCCCCCAATTTTGCTGGGTGCACAGATTAGCCATGAATTATATTCCTATGTATGTGGCTCTCCCAGGCTGCAATCACACAGATGGTTCTACCAGTTTGGGTTCTCAGGATTGGCCCTGCTTATTTGGATCAGACTCAATTGGATATTGCACTAATGGGGCCTCTCTGTGGTGAACCTGCCCCCACAGTGACTTTCTGCCAGGGTTGCATGCCTGTAGCTCTGTGTGGCTCCATCCTTTGAAATCTAGGTTGAGAAAGCCACATCCCCAGGCTTCACTGGGCACAGTGAAAGCTGCACCTAGGGTGGTCAAGGAGCATGGTGCTGAAGTTTAGGGAGTGGAGGTGATGATGTGAGGTGGCATCTGATAGAAGCACCTCATTCTCTCGAATCATTCTGCCCTGTGCACCCTTATACTCTGGCCTTATGCTGGGAGGGATAGCCCAATCATCTGTGAAATGCCCTGAGAGTGATTCTTCCATTGTCTTGGACAATAGGTCTTGCGTTCTGTTTAGATAATCCATCTCCCAAGGCCCCTGGGTGGCTCAGTCGGTTAAGGAACAACTCTTAGTTTTGGCTTATGTTGTGGTCTCATGGTTTGTGAGTTTGAGCTCCACATTGGGCTCTGTGCTGACAGTGAGGAGTCTGCATGGGATTCTGTCTCATTCTCTCTGTCCCTCTCCAGCTTGCTTATACATGTGTTCTCTCTCAAAATAAAATAAACTTTAAAAAACATTTTAAAAAGAAAATCAATCTCCTCATTGTCTTGATGAACAATAACTCCTGGTTTCCATTGGAATGGTCAATCAATACCAATCTCATCATCAAATTTAGCACACCTTTTTGTTCTCTATGAACAAGTTCTTGTTTCTTCATGGAGAGATCGAGAATTTTCCGAGTTTTTGGTCTACTTCATTTTTTATTTACAATTCCACTTTCAAATTATTTTTCTCTTCTCACATTTTATTATAAGCATCCAAAGAAACAAGGCCACTCTTTCCTCACTTTGCTTAGAAATTTCTGTAGTCAAATATCTGATTTAATTGCTCACACCTTCTACCCTCCACAAAACACTGTGAAACAAACACAGTTCAGCCAAGCTCTTTGCCAGTTTGTAACAAGGATTGTCTTTCCTCTAGTTTCCGATAATATGTTATTTACTTTCATTACAGACGTCATCCAAATGGCCACTGCTATTCATATTTCTGGGTGGCGTGGGGAGCAGTAAGGGAGCTGCACCACAAACAATACCGATCTCACACACATATGCGCGCGCACACACACACACACACACACACATGTGCACACACTGGGTCTCCAGATGGTGGCCATGGCCACATCCCTGGCAGCAGCTCCGGGCAAAGTGACAAAAGATGGCATTGTGAGTTTAACTAAGTGGACATCACTTGCAATCCCTTCCATAACTGCCTGGGCCACTCCAAGGAACAAATCAAAGCACACCTGGTGAAAGGTCCAAAATACGACTATGAGTAGGGTAATAAAAAAGCCAAAGTCACAAAAACAGAGAGCAAGTAACAATCTCTGGAAAAACACTGTCTGAAGGGCCAGGCCCTGGAGTGTGTATGATCCTCCTTTAATATAGCAGTGTTTGCAGGTGCAAAGCACACAACAAGCTTTTAAAATGCATAAGGGACAGAAAACTAGCCAAAATGATGAAACAGAATTCTCCTCAAAAGAAATTCAAGGAAGTAGAGACAGCTAATGAACTGATCAAAAACGATTTAAGCAATATAACGGAACAAGAATTTAGAATAATAGTCACAAAATTAATCACTGGGCTTGAAAAAAGCATAGAGGACATCAAAGAATCTATTGCTACAGAGATCAAGGGACTAAAAAATAGTCATGATGAATTAAAAAATGTTATAAATGAGATGCAAAATAAAACAGAGGTGGCCACAGTGAGGATTGAAGAGGCAGAGGGGAGAATAGGTGAATTAGAAGATAAAATTATGGAAAAGAGGTAGCTGAAAAAAAGAGAGAGAAAAAAATCCAGGAGTACGAGGGGAGAATTAGAGAACTAAGGGATGCAATGAAATGGAACAATATCCGTATCATAGGAATTCCAGAAGAAGAACAGAGAGAGAAAGGGTCTCATGGTGTACTTGAACAAAAAATAGCTGAGAACTTCCCTGATCCGGGGAAGGAAAAAGGCATTGAAATCCAAGAGGCACAGAGAACTCCCTTCAGACGTAATTTGAATCGATCTTCTGCAGGACATATCATAGTGAAACTGGAAAAATACAAGGATAAAGAGAGAATTCTGAAAGCAGCTAGGGATAAACAGGCTCTAACTTACAAAGGGAGACCCATAAGACTAGTGGCAGACCTATCTACTGAAAGTTGGCAGGCCAGAAAGGAATGGCAGGAAATTTTCAATGTGATGAACAGAAAAAATATGCAGCCAAGAATCCTTTATCCAGCAAGTCTGTCATTCAGAATAGAATGAGAGAAAAAGGTATGCCCAAACAAACAAACAAACAAAAAACTGAAGGAACTCATCACCACTAAACCAGCCCTACAAGAGATCCTAAGGGGGACTCTGTAAGTGAAATGTTGCAAGGACCACAAAGTACCAGAGACATCACTACAAGCATGAAACCTACAGATAACACAATGATTCTAAACCCATATCTTTCAGTAATAACACGGAATGTAAATGGAATAAATGCTCCAACCAAAACACATAGGGTATCAGAATGGATAAAAAAATAAGACCCATCTATTTGCTGTCTACAAGAGACTCATTTTAGACCTGAGGACACCTTCAGATTGAAAGTGAGGGGGTGGAGAACTATCTATCATGCTACTGGAAGTCAAAAGAAAGCTGGAGGAGCCACACTTATATCAGACAAACTAGACTTTAAATTAAAGGCTGGAACAAGAGATGAAGAAGGGCATTATATAATTATTATAGGGTCTCTCTATCAGAAAGAGCTAACAATTATAAATGTCTACGTGCCGAATTTGGAAGCCCCCAAATACATAAAACAATTAATCACAAACATAAGCAACCTTATTGATAAGAATGTGGTAATTGTAGGGAACTTTAATACTCCACTTACAACAATGGCTAGATGATCTACACACAGGATGAATAAAGAAACAAGGGCCCTGAATGATACATTGGAGCAGATGGACTTGACAGATATATTTAGAACTCTGCATCCCAAAGCAATAGAATATACTTTCTTCTCAAGTGCACATGGAACATTCTCCAAGATAGATCACATACTGGGTCACAAAACAGCCCTTCATAAGTATAAAAGAATTGAGATCATACGATGCACACTTTCAGATCACAATGCTATGAAGCTTGAAATCAACCACAGGAAAAAGTCTGGAAAACCTCCAAAGGCATGGAGGTTAAAGAACACCCTACTAAAGAATGAATGGGTTAACCAGGCAATTAGAGAAGAAATTTAAAAATATATGGAAACAAATGAAAATTAAAAGACAATAATCCAAACACTTTGGGATGCAGCAAAGGCAGTCCTGAGAGGAAAATACATTGCAATCCAGGCCTATCTCAAGAAACAAGAAAAATCCCAAATTCAAAATCTAACAGCACACCTAAAGGAAATAGAAGCAGAACAGCAAAGACACCCAAACCCAGCAAAAGAGAAATAATAAAGATCATAGCAGAAATATACCATTCATGTTTCTACCAACATTTGTTCATGACCACTGTGTTATTACCTAAGAAGACTGAAAGTTTTTCTGCAGCTTTTCTCTACTCCTTAACCCTCAAGAATGCAGGATTTTTCTAGCATGTACCTCAATTTTCTTCTAGTTGCTGCAGTTCCAAAGCTACTAATACGTTTTTAGGCATTTGTTATAACAGCACCCCCACTTCTTGATATCAATTTTGTCTTAGTTTTTCAGACTGCTATAATAAATCCCACAGATGAACTGGCTTATAAACAACATGCATTTATTTATCACAATAAATTTCTAGAGGATGGGAAGCCCAAGATTAAGATGCTAGCATGGCCGCTGTCTCATGAAGACCCTGGCTTATAGCTGGCGACTTTTACTACCTTTACTGGGTTGTTACATGATGGAAGGGGCAAGGGATTCCTCTGAAACCTCTTCTATAAAGGCACTGATCCCATTTCTGAGGGCTCTACTCTCATGACCTGATCACTTCCCAAAGGCCACACCTCCTGATAACATTATATTAGACATTAAGATTTCAACATATGAACTTGAGAGGGACACAAACACTCTCATAACACCCTTCAGTTTTCCATAACTGAAGATCATAACACCCTTCAGTTTTCATTATAACTCTAAACATGTATTTCTAAATTCAAAAATGTAATCAAGTAAATATATTTACAAATTTATGAAACTTCAAACACCTTTGTGTATTCTTATACTTATTTTACTGTAAAAGCTCTTTAAAATAGGGTGCCATATTCAGTGAGTTCAAAATCAGCATGAAATAAATGTGTAATTACATAGGATTTAAGAAATATTTTGATGCTTCAAACAGTATTTTTTTCCATTTCTGTTTGGATATTTTAATTGTTTCTAAAAGGTCAATTTTTTTCTGGTTTTATTGAGAAATAATTGACATATTAATTGACATCAAGTTACTATATAACTTTAAGGTGTACAGCATGTAGCAGCTTCAAACTCACTCATTAATGAAAACAAATAAACCTGCTCATTATTGTGTTTTTTACACAAATACTTTAAAATATTTTAAAATTGAATTCTGAATGTTAATAGAACATTGATTTTCTTTGTGCATATTTAATAAATGTGTTGACATATGTAAACATTTGTAAAAAGATAAAACATAATATTTAATCCTGTTAGCATTTATCTCATGAAAATCTGTGGACTTTCTGAGCACTTTTATACTTTTAGTAAGAGAAACTTTTACCCTAATTTCTTTTCCATTTGTCTTCTGCATAACAATTTATGAAGTTTAAGCAAATGAAAAGCAAAATAATGATATTTCAGCTGTATAGATACACATTAAGATAAATGAATTTATGTGTCAAAATATGTTTGAGAAAAGAGATTACATGAGTGCTTCAAAGTAAATGATCTACACTAGCATCGAACATGCATCAGCTTAAATCAAAAACATAATAGTATATACGGTTTTTCAAAAAAATGGAAAACAGGTATTAATGTAATAAAACATGCACAAGATTTACATGCTGAAAATCACAAAATGCTGATGAAAGAAATTGAGGAAGATAAATGGAGAGGCACATCATATTCATAAAGTTAAAGGCTCAACATTGTAAAAATCTCGTTTGTCTCCAAAGTGATCTGTAAATTTCACATAATTCCTATTAAAATATCAGCAAGTTTTTGATAGGTGTTAAGAATATTATTCAAAAATTTGTAATTAGAATAGCTAAAATAATTTTGAAAAGTAAAATGAAGTGGGAGTAATTCCTCTCTTGTGTTAAGAAGTATTATTTAACTACAGTAATCAGCACAGTGTGATATTGGTGGAAGGTAGACGTATTGATCAAAAAAATGTATTGATCAAAGACACAAAATAGAGAACCCAGGACAAGAATTAAAATTATATTCCCAGTTGATTTTTTATGGAGGTGTGAGGCAATTTAACAGAGGAGGAATAGTCTTTTCAACAAATGGTGCTAGAACAATTGAACATTCATCAGACAAAAAGTAAACTTGACCTAAATTTCACATTTTGTGCAAAACTTAATGTAAAATGGATCACACTCTTAGTTAAAAATGCAAAACTATAAGACTATTTAGAAAAAAATAGAAGGCACTCTTCAGGATCTAGGAGTATGTGCAGTTCTTAGACTTGACATCAAAAACATGATCCATGGGGTGCCTGGATGGCTCAGTTGGTTAAGCAGCTGACTTCAGCTCAGACCATGATCTCACAGCTCCTGAATTTTAGCCCCATGTTAGGCTCTGTGCTGACAGCTCAGAGCCTGGAGCCTGCTTCATCTTCTGTCTGTCTGTCTGTCTCTCTCTCTCTGCCCCTTCCTGCTCATGCGCTGTCTCTCTCTTGCAAAAATAAACATTAATAAAAAAGCATGATCCATAAAAAGCAAAATTGATAAGTTGGACTTTGTCAAAGTTTATAACTTTTGCTCAGTGAAAGACTTTACTATGAGGATGAAAAGGTAAGCTACAGATTGGGGGGAAATATTTGCAAACCATATACCCATAAAGTCTTTGTGTCTAGAACATATAAAGAACTTCATAAAGATTCAAAAATTAAAAAAAATCCAATTAGAAATGGTTAAGACATGGAGAGACATTTCATCAAAGGACATACACAGATGGCAAATAAGCACATGCAGAGATTTTCAACATTATGATCTAGAAGAGAATGTAAATTAAAAATACAATGGGGTCTATGATGGTGGTGTAGGAAGGCTGTGAACTCACTTCCACCCATGGTCATACCAAATGTATATATATTCATATAGAGCAATGGCCCCTGAAGAACTGAGGACTGATTGGAAGCTTCTGCACAACAAATGATAGAAGGACCACATAAAGAATGGTGGGAGATACAGAAACAAAGTAATAGCAGGAACCCCACTCCTGACTCAGCAACCCTAAGCAGGGAGTGATGTCATTGAGGAACCTGCACACAGAATTGCCTACCATGGGGCTCAGTGAAAAAACATTGGTTTAAAGGGCAACTTACTGCAAGTAAAGGAAGTCCACTCACTAACCCTAGAGCATTTGCCAAATGGGTCAAACTACTGGAACTCTCTTTGGGGTTGGAGGTGCTTGTGAGTATCATTTTTTTTGTTTCCTTTACACCTTGATAGTGTGGACTGGAGTAGAGTTTAAGTGACTATCTGGTTTGCTTTGGCATACAGATCCAGCCATTCCCCCAAGGAGGCCCTGGCATGGAATGCTTTGGGAACCCCCAGCCAGGATCTGCCCCAAGTCTATCCCACCAGGGCAGCCCGGGCATGGTGTGCTCTAGAACCCTTCATGGCCTGCACATGATCCAATTGCCCTGCCAAGACAGGCCTGGTGCAGCATGGCCAGAACCCCCCCCCCCAGTTCACGCCTGTTACAGCTCCAGCAATCCTTCCAAGGTGGCCCTGGCACAACATGCCTCAGGAATCACTGGCCTGTGGTTTCTTCACCTCCAGCCATTCCACTAAGGTGACTCTGGCATGGGATGCCCTACAATCCTTTGACTCATGCCTGCTGTAGCTCCATCCATACGACCAAAGAGGTTCAGGCACAGTGTGCCTAGGGATGCCCTAGCCCATGCCATTTCTAGCTCAAGCTGTCCAATCAAGGAAGCTCCAGTGTGGTGTTCCCTGGGACTTCCCCTACTGATGCCCTCTATAGCTCCAGCTAGCCTGTCAAAGCTTCCAGGCACACCAGTGTAAACAGGGGATGCTTTTACAAAAGCCCATTCTTGCATGACCTAGAACAGTAGCTGTTTTGATTACTACAGCTTTGTAAGGGAATAAAATATGGAATTATGATACCTTCAGTTTTGTTTTTATTTTTCAAGATTACTTCTTCTTTTCAAGGTCTTTTATGGTCCCGTACAAGTTTTAGGATTGTTTGTTCCAGTTACATGAAAAATGCTGTTAGTATTTTGATAGGGACTGCATTAAATGTGTAGATTGCTTTGAGTAGTATAAACATTTTAACAATATTTGTTCTTCCAATTCATGATCAAGGAATTTCTTTGTGTTGTCTTCAATTTCTTTCATCAGGTTTTTTTGTTTTGTTATGTTTTCTTTTGTTTTGTTTGTTTTCAGAGTACAGATCTTTAAGTACAGAACTGATTAACTTTATTCCTAGGTATGTAATTATTTTTGGTGCTATTGTAAGTGATTTTTTTTTAATGTCTCTTTCTGCTACTTCATTATTAGTGTACAGAAATGCATCAGATTGCTCTACATTGATTTTGTATCCTGCAACCTTACCGAATTCATTTATTATTTCTAGTAGTTTTTTGGTGGAATCTTTAGAGTTTTCTATATATTATATCATACAATCTGCAAATAGTGAAAGGTTTACATCTTCCTTACTAATCTGTATGCTTTTATATCTTTCTCTTGTCTGACTGCTGTGGCTAAGAATTCCAGTACTATGTTGAATAAGTGGTGACAGTGCACATTCTTGTCTTGTTCCTGACATTAGTGGGGAAGCTCTCAGTTTTTTCCCCACTGAGTATCATGTTCACTGTGGGTTTTTCATATAAGGCCTTTATCATGTTGAGGTATGTTCCCTCTAAAACTACTTGGCTGAGGGTTTTATCATGAATGGATGTTGTAGTCTGTAAAGTGCATTTTCTGCATCTATTTGAAATCATCATATGGCTTTTATCTTTCTCTTATTGAAGTAATGTATCACTTTGGTTTATTTGCAAATATTGATCTGCCCATGCATTCCAGGAATAAATCCCATTTGATTGTGGTGTATGATTTATTTAATGTATTGTTGAATTCATTTTTCTAGTATTTAGTTGAGTATTTTTGCATCTATGTTCATCAGAGGTATTAGCCCTGTAGTTTTCTTTTTTTGTGTGTGGTATCTTTATCTGGTTTTGGTATCAGTGTGATATTGGTCTCAAATAATGGATTTGAAAGTTTTCCTTCCTCTTCTATATTTTTGGAATAGTTTCAGAAGAGAAGGTATTAACTCTTCATTAATGGTTGGTAGAATTCAACTGTGAAGCCATTTGGTCCTGGACTTTGTTGGGAGTTTTTTGATTATTGATTCAAATTCTTTGTTGGAAATGAGTGTGTTAAAAGTTTCTATTTCTTCCTGATTCATTATGGTAGGTTATATGTTTCTAGGAATTTATTTATTTTTTAGTTTGTCCCCTTTTTTGGTGTATAATTTTTCATAATATTTTCTTACAATTGTATTTTTGTGGTGTCAGTTATTTCTCCTCCTTTGCTTGTGATTTTGTTTATATGATTTCTTTCTTTCTTTCTTTCTTTCTTTCTTTCTTTCTTTCTTTCTTTCCTTCTTTCTTTTTTTCTTTTGAGTCTGGCTAGAGGTTCATCAATTCTGTTGAGCTTTTCAAAGAACTAACTTCTGGTTTCATTGATTTATTCTATTTTTTTTTTTTTGTTTTGTTTTGTTTTTAGTTTTATATCATTTATTTATGCTTTAATTTTATTATTTCCTTCCTTCTTCTCAGTTTGGATTTTGTTTGTTCTTCTCTTTCTTGTTTCTTTAGGTATAAAGTTAGATTATTTACTTGAGATTTTTTCTTGCTTCTTGAGGTAGACCTGTGTTGCTATAAACTTCCCTCTTAAAACCACTTTTGCTGTATCCCAAAGGTTTTGAACCATTGTCTTTTCATTTTAGTTTGTTACCATTCACCTTTTCATTTCTTCTTTGATTTCTTGGTTGACCCATTCATTGTTTAGTAATATATTGTTTAATCTCCATATATTATGGTCTTCTTAGATTTTTTATTTTTTATTAAAACATTTTTAACGTTTATTTTTGAGAGACAGAGAGCATGAGCTGGGTAAGGGGGAAGAGAGAGGGAGGCACAGAATCCAAAGCAGACTCCAGCCTCTGAGCTGTCAGCACAGAGCCCAATACAGGGCTCAAACTCATGAACCATAAGATCATGACCTGAGCCAAAGTCAGTCGCTTAACTGACTGAGCCACCCAGGCACCCCATACAAAGTCGAGGGCAATGACTTCACAGTCAAATTCTACGAACCATAAAATGATTGAAATCTTGCCGTTTTCAACAATGCAAGAATGTATTATGCTAAGTGAAATAAGTCAGCCAGAGTGATACAATACCACATGATTTCATTCAAATGTGGAATTTGAGAAACACAGCAGATAAACATAGGGGAAGAAAAACAAAAATAAGATAAAAACAGAGAGGGAGGCAAACCACAAGAGACTCAAATACAGAGAACAAACTGAAGGTTGCTGGAGAGGTGTTGGGTGGGGGGATTGGCTAAATAAGTGACCTATTAAGGAGGGTCCTTGTTGTGATGAGAACTGGGTATTGTATGTAAATGATGAATCACTAAATTATGCTCCTGTAACCAACATTACACTATATTTTAACTAACTAGATTTTGAATAAAACCTTGGAAAAAATAAAATGCTGGTTGAATTCTTATGCCCTGGCTGATTTCTTATATAGAAATTATAGAGTTACTTAGAAAAGACTGGTATCCTGACAAAAATAATGACAATATTTACTTGACTTTTGAAGACTTGGAGAACTGCAAATTTCCCAAACTCTAACTTTCTCATTATAAATACCCTGTATGAGAAATTGTTACCTCATTTTAACTGGCATTGGGCAACTGAAAAGAACATCTTGTTCACCATCATCATTGTTTTTTCGTTCATTCATTCATTCATTCATTCATTTTTTTTTTTGCTGTTGTAGTAACTTTTCAGATGAGTATGTATATGGGATTTGTTTTTTTTTCCAATATATGAAATTTATTTTCAAATTGGTTTCCATACAACACCCAGTGCTCATCCCAAAAGGTGCCCTCCTCAATACCCATCACACACCCTCCCCTCTTTCCCACCCCCCCCCCATCAACCTTCAGTTCATTCTCAGTTTTTAAGAGTGTCTTATGCTTTGGCTCTATCCCACTCTAACCTCTTTTTTTTTCCTTCCCCTCCCCCAAGTGTTTCTGTTAAGTTTCTCGGGATTCACATAAGAGTGAAAACATATGGTATCTGTCTTTCTCTGTATGCCTTATTTCACTTAGCATCACACTCTCCAGTTCCATCCACGTTGCTACAAAGGGCCAGATTTTGTTCTTTCTCATGGCCACGTAGAACTCCATTGTGTATAGAAACCACAATTTCTTTATCCATTCATCAGTTGATAGACATTTAGGCTCTTTCCATAATTTGGCTATTGTTGAGAGTGCTGCTATAAACATTGGGGTACAAGTGCCCCTATGCATCAGTACTCCTGTATCTCTTGGGTAAATTCCTAGCAGTGCTATTGCTGGGTCATAGGGTAGGTCTATTTTTAAATTTGGAGGAACTTCCACACTGTTTTACAGAGTGGCTGCACCAATTTGCATTCCCACCAACAGTGCAAGAGGGTTCCGGTTTCTCCACGTCCTCTCCAGCATCTATATCTCCTGATTTGTTCATTTTGGCCACTCTGACTGGCCTGAGGTGATATCTGAGTGTGGTTTTGATTTGTATTTCCCTGATAAGGAGCGACGTTGAGCATCTTTTCCTGGGCCTGTTGGCCATCTGGATGTCTTCCTTAGAGAAGTGTCTATTCATGTTTTCTGCCCATTTCTTCACTGGGTTATTTGTTTTTCGGGTGTGGAGTTTGGTGAGCTCTTTATAGATTTTGGATACTAGCCCTTTGTCCGATATGTCATTTGCAAATATCTTTTCCCATTCCGTTGGTTGCCTTTTAGTTTTGTTGGTTGTTTCCTTTGCTGTGCAGAAGCTTTGTATCTTCATAAGGTCCTAGTAGTTCATTTTTGCTTTTAATTCCCTTGCCTTTGGGGATGTGTCGAGTAAGAGATTGCTACGGCTGAGGTCAGAGAGGTCTTTTCCTGCTTTCTCCTCTAAGGTTTGGATGGTTTCCTGTCTCACATTCAGGTCCTTTATCCATTTTGAGTTTACTTTTGTGAATGGTGTGAGAAAGTGGTCTAGTTTCAACCTTCTGCATGTTGCTGTCCAGTTCTCCCAGCACCATTTGTTAAAGAGACTATCTTTTTTCCATTGGATGTTCTTTCCTGCTTTGTCAAAGATGAGTTGGCCATATGTTTGTGGGTCTAAGTTCTGGGGTTTCTATTCTATTCCATTGGTCTATGTGTCTGTTTTTGTGCCAATACCATGCTGTCTTGATGATTACAGTTTTGTAGTAGAGGCTAAAGTCTGGGATTATGATGCCTCCTGCTTTTGTCTTCTTCTTCAAAATTACTTTGGCTATTCAGGGCCTTTTGTGGTTCCATATGAATTTTAGAATTGCTTGTTCTAGTTTCGAGAAGAATGCTGGTGCAATTTTGATTGGGATTGCATTGAATGTGTAGATAGCTTTGGTTAGTATTGACATTTTGACAATATTTATTCTTCCAATCCATGAGTACAGAATGTTTTTCCATTTCTTTATATCTTCTTCAATTTCCTTCATAAGCTTTCTATAGTTTTCATTATACAGATATTTTATGTCTTTGGTTAGATTTATCCCTAGGTATTTTATGCTTCTTGGTGCAATCGTGAATGGGATCAGTTTCTTTATTTGTCTTTCTGTGGCTTCATTATTAGTGTATAAGCATGCAACTGATTTCTGTACACTGATTTTGTATCCTGCAACTTTGCTAAATTCATGTATCAGTTCTAGCAGACTTTTGGTGGAGTCTATCGGATTTTCCATGTATAATATCATGTCATCTGCAAAAAGTGAAAGCTTAACATCATCTTTGCCAATTTGGGTGCCTGTGATTTCCTTTTGTTGTCTGATTGCTGATGCTAGAACTTCCAACACTATGTTAAACAACAGTGGTGAGAGTGGACATCCCTGTCGTGTTCCTGATCTCAGGGAAAAAGCTCTCAGTTTTTCCCCGTTGAGGATGATGTTAGCTGTGGGCTTTTCATAAATGGCTTTTATGATGTTGAAGTATGTTCCTTCTATCCCGACTTTCTCAAGGGTTTTTATTAAGAAAGGGTGCTGGATTTTGTCAACTGCCTTTTCTGCATCGATTGACAGGATCATATCGTTCTTATCTTTTCTTTTATTAATGTGATGCCTCACGTTGATTGATTCGCGAATGTTGAACCAGCCCTGCAGCCCAGGAATAAATCCTACTTGATCATGGTCAATGATTCTTTTTATATGCTTTTGAATTCGATTTGCTAGTATTTTAATGAGAATTTTTGCATCCATATTCATCAAGATATTGGCCTGTAGTTCTCTTTTTTTACTGGGTCTCTGTCTGGTTTAGGAATCAAAGAAATACTGGCTTCCTAGAATGAGCCTGGAAGTTTTCCTTCCCTTTCTATTTTTTGGAATAGCTTGAGAAGGATAGGTATTATCTCTGCTTTAAACCTCTGGTAGAACTCCCCTGGGAAGCCATCTGGTCCTGGACTCTTATTTGTTGGGAGATTTTTGATGACTGATTCAATTTCTTCGCTGGTTATGGGTCTGTTCAAGCTTTCTATTTCCTCCTGATTGAGTTTTGGAAGTGTGTGGGTGTTTAGGAATTTGTCCATTTCTTCCAGGTTGTCCAGTTTGTTGGCATATAATTTTTCATAGTATTCCCTGATAATTACTTGTATTTCTGAGGAAGTGGTTGTAATAATTCCATTTTCATTCATGTTTTTATCTATTTGGGTCATCTCCCTTTTCTTTTTGAGAAGCCTGGCTAGAGCTTTATCCTTATGGTTTATTTTTTCAAAACACCAACTCTTGGTTTTGTTGATCTGCTCTACAGTTTTTTTAGGTTCTATATTATTTATTTCTGCTCTGATATTTATTATTTCTCTTCTTCTGCTGGGTTTAGGCTGTCTTTGCTGTTCTGCTTCTATTTCCTTTAGGTGTGCTGTTAGATTTTGTATTTGCGATTTTTCCTGTTTCTTGAGATAGGCCTGGATTGCAATGTATTTTCCTCTCAGGACTGCCTTCGCTGCATCCCAAAGTGTTTGGATTGTTGTATTTTCATTTTCGTTTGTTTCCATATATTTTTTAATTTCTTCTCTAATTGCCTGGTTAACCCATTCATTCTTTACTAGGGTGTTCTTTAACCTTCATGCTTTTGGAGGTTTTCCAGACTTTTTCCTGTGGTTGATTTCAAGCTTCATAGCATTGTGGTCTGAAAGTATGCATGGTATGATTTCAATTCTTTTATAATTATGAAGGGCTGTTTTGTGACCCAGTATGTGATCTATCTTGGAGAATGTTCCATGTGCACTCGAGAAGAAAGTATATTCTGTTGCTTTCGGATGCAGAGTTGTAAGTATATCTAAGTCTATCTGATCCAATGTATCTCTCAGGGCCCTTGTTTCCTTATTGTCATGTGTCTAGATGATCTATACATTTCTGTAATTGGAGTGTTAAAGTCCCCTGCAATTACCACATTCTTATCAATAAGGTTGCTTATGTTTATGAGTAATTGTTTTATATATTTGGGGGCTCCTGTATTCGGTGCATAGACATTTATAATTGTTAGCTCTTCCTGATGGATAGACCCTGTAATTATTATATAATGCCCTTCTTCATCTCTTCTTCCAGCCTTTAATTTAAAGTGTAGTTTGTCTGATATAAGTATGGCTACTCCAGCTTTCTTTTGGCTTCCAGTAGCATGATACATAGTTCTCCATCCCCTCACTCTCAATCTGAAGGTATCCTCAGGTCTAAAATGAGTCTCTTGTAGACAGCAAATAGATGGCTCTTGTTTTTTTTTATCCATTCTGATACCCTATGTCTTTTGGTTGGCGCATTTAGACCATTTACATTCAGTGTTATTATACACAGATATGGGTTTAGATTCATTGTGATGTCTGTATGTTTTATGCTTGTAGTGATGTCTCTGGTACTTTGTCTCACAGGATCCCCCTTAGGATCTCTTGTAGGGCTGGTTTAGTGGTCACAAAATCCTTCAGTTTTTGTTTGGGAAGACCTTTATCTCTCCCTCTATTCTAAATGACAGACTTGCTCGATAAAGGATTCTCAGCTGCATATTTTTTCCATTCATCACTTTGAAGATCTCCTGCCTTTCCTTTTTGGCCTGCCAAGTTTCAGAAGTGAGATCAATCATGAGTCTTATAGGTCTCCCTTTATATGTTAGGGCACGTTTATCCCTCGCTACTTTCAGAATCTTCTCTTTATCCTCATATTTTGCCAGTTTCACTATGATATGTCGTGCAGAAGATCGATTCAAGTTACGTCTGAAGGGAGTTCTCTGTGCCTCCTGGATTTCAATGCCTTTTTCCTTCCCCAGTTCAGGGAAGTTCTCAGCTATGATTTCTTCAAGTACACCTTCAGCACCTTTCCCTCTCTCTTCCTCCTCTGGAATACCAGTTATGCGTATATGATTTCTCTTTAGTGCATCAGTTAGTTCTCTAATTTTCCCCTCATAATCCTGGATTTTTTTATCTCTCTTTCTCTCAGCTTCTTCTTTTTCCATAATTTTATCTTCTAGTTCACCCATTCTCTCCTCTGCCTCTTCAATCCAAGCTGTGGTCATTTCCATTTTATTTTGCAGCTCATTAATAGCATTTTTTAGCTCCTCCTGACTATTCCTTAGTCCCTTGTTCTTTGTAGCAATAGATTCTCTGCTGTCCTGTATACTGTTTTCAAGCCCAGGGGTTAATTTTATGACTATTATTCTAAATTCACTTTGTTATATTGTTTAAATCCTTTTTGATCAGTTCCTTAGCTGTTGTTATTTCCTGGAGATTCTTTTGAGGGGAATTCTTCTGTTTGGTCATTTTGGATAGTCCCTGGAGTGGTGTAGACCTGCAGGGCACTTTCCCTGTGCTGTCTTGAATAATTTGCATTGGTGGGCGTAGCCGTAGTCAGACCTGATATCTGCCCCCTGCCCACCGCTGGGGCCACACTCAGACTGGTTTGTACCTTCTGTTCCCCTCTCTTAGGGGCAGGATTCACTGTGGGGTGGCGTGGCCCGTCTGGGCTACTTGCACACTGCTAGGGTTGTGGTGCTGGGGATCTGGTGTATTAGCTGGGGTGGATAGGCAAGGTGCACGGGGGCGGGAGGGGCAAGCTTAGTTTGTTTCTCCTTCAGTGATCTGCTTTGGGAGGGGCCCTGTGGCACCTGGAGGGAGTCAGACCCGCCGCTGGAGGGATGGATCTGCAGAAGCACAGCATTGGGTGTTTGCGTGGTGCAAGCAAGTTCCCTGGCAGGAACTGGTTCCCTTTGGGATTTTGGCTGGGGGATGGGCAAGGGATATGGCTCTGGCGAGTGCTTTTGTTCCCCGCCAAGCTGAGCTCTGTTGTCCAGGGCTCAACAACTCTCCATTCTGTTGTCCTCCAGCCTTCCCGCTCTCCGAGCAGAGCTGTTAACTTATAACCTTCCAGATGTTTAGTCCTGCTTGCTGTCCAAACACACTCCGTCCGGCCCTTCTGCCAGACTTGGGGTCTCTGCTTGGCTGGTGGGTTGCCCCTCCACCCTGTCTCCCTCCCTCCAGTCCGTGTAATGCCCACCGCCTCGTCGCCCTTCCTACCCTCTTCCGTGGGCCTCTTGTCTGCACTTGGCTCCAGAGACTCCCTTCTGCTAGTCTTCTGGCAGTTTTCTGGGTTATTTAGGCAGGTGTAGGT
Organism: Leopardus geoffroyi; assembly: GCF_018350155.1. Taxonomy (NCBI): domain Eukaryota; kingdom Metazoa; phylum Chordata; class Mammalia; order Carnivora; family Felidae; genus Leopardus; species Leopardus geoffroyi. The sequence goes on from NC_059343.1 coordinate 67,018,486, forward strand.
GGAATCTAAGTGATCAGCAGGACGTGCAGTGAGCCCAGCATCCTCCTATGCCACCATCTTCCCCTGGATCCGGGATTTGAGTATACTATGGTACTGAGTCCATTTGGAAAAAATTATCCTCTCTCCCTTTAACTATTCTAATCAATTGTGATCCTTCCAAATCCCTAATTTCTGACTAGCTCATTTGTTACTGTTTATGAATCGGTGTATACTCTGACCTTAGGCTCTTCTTCCTTCTAGGCAAAGTAGACAAGAATATATATGTTTAAAATACACCCTCCTATAAAGCTCTTCCCTTTGTGTGTCTTTCTTTCCACTTTTGGTCTTCTCATTTCTCCTGAGTGGGTCTATGATGCCAGATATGTCCACTTTGGGCAAGCATTACTGTGAAGAGTCATATATCTGAAATCAATCTCAGCATAGGTCAACACTTCATGGGTAAATATTGCAAATCAAGAAAGTTACAATAGTGCGACAGAATAAGACACTCCACAGAATGTAAGCAAACTGCCAATGCTCCTTATTTGGGGCTTTAGGATGGGCTTAGGATGAGTATTCTATGTAGTACCTCCACTTGATGACCGAGTACCTTATAAGTACATGAATCTGATTGCATGTAATTCACGATGGACAGTTTAGGCCATATGGTCAGTTGAAGAGCAATATTTAGCATTCAGTCTTCATCAAAGTCCAGTAGAAAATCAGGATGTGTTTTTTATTTGTTCATTGAAATTAAAATATATTGTACATTTGTCATATGCCAGGCAGTATTTCAGGTTCTTGGATGCAGCAGTAAATAAGACAGACAATATTCCTGCACTCATAAAGCATACATTGTAGTGGTTGGAAACAGAAAATATACAAACAAACAAGTAAATAAAAATAAAAATGTCAGATACTGAGAAGTACAATGAAGGTAAAAGAATTTAATGTAGGTCCTGCAGTTGCAAGGCTCAAACCTTTTACATCAGGATATATCAAATAATGTAGCCATGCATGCTTAAGGAATATTAAACATCTTCACTTTATGTGATCATTGGGCACTAATATGGTCATAAGCATAAATAATAACCTGGGCACTAAAATCTCATGGCAGATATCCAAGTAATTCAGAAAATCATTAGAATATCTTTGAAATGAAAACTAAAAAATGATTAAAACAAAAAATGCTTTAAAACTTTTAGGTATTCAAAGGTAGACGGGGATAGATATATCCTGGGACACACAGAAATCTTTAGATCCCAGTTTGAGAACTCTTGATCTAGTACAATTATATGTATAATTACTTTATTTATATTACATTTTATTCATTATAAAGATTTAATGTAACTGAATTAAGAAAAATACATGCATATCTATGACACTATAATGTTTAAGATTTTTCTGCCTCATGGGGCGCCTGGGTGGCGCAGTCGGTTAAGCGCCGGACTTCAGCCAGGTCACGATCTCGTGGTCCGTGAGTTCGAGCCCCGCTCGGGCTCTGGGCTGATGGCTCAGAGCCTGGAGCCTGTTTCAGATTCTGTGTCTCCCTCTCTCTCTGCCCCTCCCCCGTTAATGCTCTGTCTCTCTCTGTCCCAAAAATAAATAAACGTTGAAAAAAAAAAGAATTAAAAAAAAAAAAAGATTTTTCTGCCTCTTATTTCTCTCATCTGAGAAAATGGAGTCAATAGAAGTATCTATCTCATAGATTTGTTTTGAGGAGTAATTAAATAATTCAGGTAAAAAATTTACTATGTTAGACATTGTTATTGTTGACTTATTTTATCTATTATAAATAGCATGATGAGCATCCTTATGCAAACATATTTATTCATATCTCTATTTCTAAAGATAAAGTTCTCATAAATGGAATCACTGATTGAAGCAGTGTAAAGTTGTAAACCTTTTGATATAGATTGTTATACTGCCCTCTGTAAACTTGTACTGTTTAACCTCTTATCAGAGGTAAATAGAGGTACTTGCTTCCTTATATACTCTCACTAACGAAGAATGTTATCATTGTTTCAAAATTCTACCTAATCTGATAGGTGAAAAATGAACCAGGATTTCTTACTATTTAAGGACTATTGGAATCAGAAAGAAAGGCCACTTATAATGTTAGAGTAAATACTAAAGAAAAATTGTTGGATTGTGATTTTATTTTGTTATTTATTTATTTTTTTAAACGTCTATCTGTCTTGGAGAGACAGAGCATGAGTGGGGGAGCGGGAGAGAGAGAGGGAGCCACAGAATCCGAAGCAGGCTCCAGGCTCTGAGCTGTCAGCACAGAGCCTGATGTGGAGTTTGAACCCACGAACGGTGAGAATATGACGTGAGCCAAAGTTGGACGCTTAACCGACTGAGCCACCCAGGTGCCCTGGGGTTTATTTTTGAAAATAAAATAATAAATTATAAAAATAAATTTATTTTATCTTATATTTAATAAAAGTAGGTAATAATTACACTTAATTAATAATTACACTTAAGCATATAGTCAAGTGTTAATATGGGGAAAAGTGTAATTTTTCCAACAAAACAATGACATACGTGATATCATATCTACCATTTATTTGAAAAGAGTTATTTTCAAAAATTATGGGTTTCATCAAGTTTCTCAGATGGCTCTCAGTTGTTTGATATTCCAGCTTTCTGTTTTGTAGCTATATTTTTATTATTGTGGTAGATTTTATCATCTTCAATTGTGAACTGAGCTAAATCTGCAATAGCTACATTTATCAGTATCTTAGTTTGTTACTTAAGCTGTTGCCCATCATTCCTGTTATTGATTTCATAAAATCCTGCATCTTTTGAAATCTATGCAATTTTAATATGGAAACAATTTGCATTGTATTTGCAATATGTTTTCATATGTGTGCTCATATTACGTAATTAGTGACCAACTGATAAAGATGTCAAAATACTTAGGAATTAGCATTAGTGTGAAGTGGCGGAAAAAGTTTGAGTAAGGATTAATTTTATAAGCATTCTTTTGATTAAGGAATATTTTGTGTTGTGATGACCATAGGTCCCTATTGCATTCTTATAACTTCAGGGATTTAAAAAACAAATATTGGATCACAAGAGATATTTTATCTCATCGCTTAACATTTTTTCATCACTTGTAAATTAATGTCTTCTAATATTTATTGGTAATTAACTTTTTGTCATTTTTTTTATTCAGGCCCTTTGACCATTTTATTGGGCTATTCCTATTTATCTTAATGATTATAAGAGCTCATTATATATTAATAATAGTAATCCTTTGGCTTCCAGATATGTGACACTGTACTTCTCATTTGCCATTTGTCTTTTAAGTGTGTTCATTGTCTTTATACATAATTTTCAAATTCATGTAGACATACCTGTCTTTTCATAGTTCCTCTTTTTTTACGGTTAAAATTATTTCCATTATTAAAATTTAAGAATTACTCATATTTTCTCCTAATTTGACTATGATTATTTTAACTAATTCACCTAGATTTGTTTTATCTTTAGAGAATGGCACAAAGTAAGGATCTATTTCCCTACACTCTATCCCATATAATTAATCAATGATTTCAGTACCATTAACTAAACAATACATCTTTTCCCCACTGACTTATTGAGCATTATACCTTCTAGATCCATCCATGTTGTTGCAAATGATAATGTTTCATTATTTTTATAACTGAGTAGTATTCTATTGTGTATATATATATATATATATATATATATATATATACATATTCCATCTGTGAATGGACACTTCAGTTGCTTCCAATCTTGGTTATTGTAAATAATGCTGCAACAAACATAGGGAAGAATATATCTTTTCTTTTTTTTTAATGTTTGTTTGTTTATTTATTTATTTATCTATCTATTTATTTGAGAGAGACAGAGACGAAGTGTGAGCAGGGCGGGGGGCTCAGAGAGAAAGGGAGACAGAATCCAGAGCAACCTCCAGGCTCTGAGAAAGCTGTCACCACAGAGCCTGACACAGGGCTTAAACTCACAAACCGTGAGATCATGACCTGAGCTGAAGTCGACCACTTAACCAACTGAGCCACCCAGGATCCCCTGAATGTATCTTTTCTAATTAGAGTTTTCATTTCCTTTGGGGAAATACTCAGCAGTGTAATTATGGATCATATTGTAATTCTGTCCTTAATTTTTTGAAGAAGCCCCATACTGTTTTCCACAGTGGATGCACCAGTTTATATTCCCATTAACAGTGCACAAGAGTTTACTTTTCTCCATATCCTCATGAACACTTGTTTCTTATTGATTTTAGCCATTCAGACATTTGTGAGGTGATATCTCATTGTGATTTTGAGTTGCATTACCCTGATGATGAGAGATGTTGAGAATTTTTCATGTGTTTGTTGGCCATCTGTATGTCTTTTTGGGAGAATTGTCTATTCATGTCTTCTGCTCATGTCTTTTTTAATTGTTTTTTCTTTTTGGTGTTGAGTTGTCAGAGAAAGACAAATATCCATGATCTCACTCACCTATGGAATTTAGGAAACAAAACAAATGAATAGAGACAAATAAAAAACCCAGACTCCTAAATATAGAAAACAAACTGGTGGTTGCCAGAGGTGAGGTGGGTGTGGTGATGGGTGAAGGAACTTAGGAGAACATTTACTGTGTGAGCAATAAGTAATGTATAGAATTTTTGGATAAGTATATTGTACACCTGAAACTAATATAACACTTTATGCTAATTATACTAGAATTTAAAAAAAATAAACAAAAATCTAAAGTAATAATAAAATGCAACACTTATTATTTATTACATTTTTGTATATTTGAGTAAGTTTTAAAGTTTTTTATTCTGTTTTAGTTTCTCAGTTTATGCATCAATTCCATACTATTTAATTATTATTGTCTTATAATATGTTTTAACATGTGATAGAAAAAGTTTTCCCTTATTCTTTGTTTAAAACTTTGGACTGCTTTTCTGATTTATCCTTAGAAATACACTTTGCTCTTTCTAAGCAAGTTCTTTTGGGAATGTTTTAAAAATTGCATGAGATCAGTAAGCTATTTTGAAAAGATTTTAGAGATATACCTATAGAAATTTACCTTTTTTTGTCCTTTCAGTGAAACTTCATAGTTTAATTTTCTAGGTCCTATCTATTTATTATTTAGTTTTTTCAAAATTTTTATATTCTCTATTGCTATAGAGAGAAAACATTGTTCCTATTGTATTTTTAAGATTATTGTTTATATTATAAGGAACAGCTATTGCAATGTGTGTACTGTTTATTAACTCATTTCTCTATGGAACTCTTTCATTAGCTATAGAAGTTTTTCATTTGATTCTCTTGGATTTTTTGGGCTTAAGACATAACATCAACAAATAAGTTTTCTTTCTCTTTCAAATACTGCAATTTCTTTTTCCTCTTTAAAGTTTAACTTGCATGTATAGGATATATGTATAACTTTAAATAATATTGTCAAAGGCAAGCACCCTCTGCTTTGTAGATTACGGTATAATACCAATAATAGATGCTCTTTGTTTACCAATAGTAGATGCTCTTTGTTACCTTAAATATGTAACCATTTCTAAACATTATACAAATAACACACAAATATATTTTCATCATTAAAAAGTCAAATAATACCAAAGTGTACAGAATAAAAGGCGAAATGCCTACACTTCATATAGCCCATTCCCACTTCCAATTTTTATTGACCCAGAGAAAGTTATTATTAATAGTTCTATGTTTTCTTTGACACTTTTTATGTGTATGTTTTTAAAACACACCTTAGATCATATTAAGCTTCTATTTTGAGTGTAGTAAAACTATAAAAAAATCTGGAATTGGTTTTAATTTTTTCAAATGCCCTTTTGGACTCTTGTTATTCAGTCTGCACAGAGTAAGCACTCATTAAATGAAAGATATTTTTATTATTTTTACTTGTGTTAATATATAATGTCATGTTTTTGCTTCAAACTGTCAATGTGTTCTAGTGATATACTCCTCAATATTATATTATCATTATATTACTGTAATAAACCTTGATTTGTCAATATGTACTATTTCAATGTACTCAAGTTCCATTTATAACATTTTACTTGGACTTCTTGGACACAATTTATTAAGATAAACATATTATTTTTCTTTAGTGTGTTATTTTTCCTATGTTTTGCCTCGATATCTTAGTCTTATAAAATGAATTATGCAACTTCTCTTCCTTTTAATGCTTTAAAATTTTTCGTATTAATATAAGTATTATATTTTTCCTTTAGGAAACTTAATTGTCTGTAGAGCCTTTGTTCACAGTAGTTCTTCAAGAACTATTTTGAATTTATTCAGTGTCTACTGATCTATTAAATAGGTCAAAAGAAACCGATGCATGGAACATACTTATACTAAAAAAAAATTAATTTTTATTTGAAATTCAAATTGAACTTTCTGTATTTTCTTAACTAAAGATAATTTTTAAGAGATGTTTTATATTTACAGTAAAATTGGGAGGAATGTACAGGGATTTCTCACATACCTCTTGCCCCCACACATTCATAACCTCCCCATTATCTACATCACTCAGCACAATGGTACAATTTTACCAAGGATGAACCTACATTGACACACATCATAAATTCCATTGTTTAATTAAGAGTTAACTTTTGCTGTTGTACATTCAATAGGCTTGGACAAAAGTATAATGACATATATCCATTATTATAATATAATTATAATATTATAATATATAATAATATAAATATAATATATTTAATATAATATAAAAATATTATAATATTTTTACAGTTCTAAAAGTTCTCTGTGCCTACCTCTTTTTCTTTACCTTTTGCAACTCTTAGAAACCACTGATCTTTTCACTATCTCCATATTTTTGCCCTTTCCAGTATGTAATATAGTTGGAGTCATATAGTATGTAGCCTTGTCAGATTGGCTTCTTTCACTTAGTAATATGCATTTAAACTTCCTCCATGTCTATTCATTGCTCCATACCTCATTGTTTTAGTGTGGGATAATATTCTATTGTTTGGATGTATTGCATTTTATTAATTCATTCACCTAATGAAATAAGGGCACCTTAATTGCTTCCAAGTTTTGGCAATTATAAATAAAACTTCTATAAACATCTGTGTGCAGGTTTTGGTGTGGATATAAGTTTTTAAATCTGTTAAGTAAATACCTTGGAATCTGATTGTTGGCTCATATGGTAAGATTATGTTTAGTTTTGTAGGAAACTTCAAAAAAAATCTTCCAAAATGGTTGTATCATTTTGCATTCCTACCAAAAATGTATGAGAATTTCTATTGCTCCAGCAGCTCCTCACCAGTATTTGGTGCTGTCAGGGTTGTGGACATTGGTCACTCTAATAGGTGTGTAGTAGTATCTCATTATTGAGATATTTAATTTACATTTACTTGAAGACATATGATATAGAGCCTCTTTTCCTATGCATATTTGTACTCTGTATATTTTACTTCATGAGATGTCTGTTAAGCTTTGGCTCACATTTTAGTTGGGTTGTTTGTTTTCATATTGTTGAGATTTAACTGTTTTTTTTTTTTATAACTTGGATAATAGTCTTTTACCAGATGTATCTTTTGTAAATGCTTTCTCCACGACTGTCGCTTATATTCTAATTATCTTAATAGTGTCTTTGACAGAGCAGAAGTTTTTAATTTTAATGAATTCCAATTTATTAGTTATTAATTTCATGAATCATATCTTTAGTATTGCATCTGAAAAGACATCACCACAGCCAAAGTCATGTAGGTTTTATTCTATGTTATCTTTTATGATTTTAATATTTCTGTGTTTTACAATTAGGGCTATGAGCTACTTTGAATTAATTTTTACAATTGGTATAAGGTTTGTGTCTACGTTCACTTTTTGCATATGAATGTCTACTTCTTCGAGTGTAATTTATTCAAGAGACTATTTTTGCTCCTTGTATTGCCTTTGCTTCTTTGTCAAAGACCAGTTCGCTATATACAGTTGGCACTTGAACATGGGAGTTAGAGGTGCCAACCTCCCACATAGTCAAGAATCTCTGTATAACATTTGATTCCTGCAAAACTAAAATACTAATAGCTTGTTATTGACCTTAACAATAACATACCATCAAGTAACATCTATTTTTTCAAGTTTTTATTTAAATTCTAGTTAGTTAACATAGGGTGCAACACCAGTATCACATGTAGAATTTAGTGATTCATCACCCACACACCACACCCAGTGCCTCATTAATACCCATCAGTATTTAACTCATCCCCCCCCGCCCACCTCCCTTCCAGTAACCATCAATTTGTTCTCTATACTTAAGAGTCTGTTTCATGATTTACCTCTCTTTTTTCCTCTATGTTCATCTATTTTGTTTCTTAAATTCTACATATACGATGTAGAATTATGCTGTATATATAAAATTATATGGTTTTTGCCTTTCTCTGACTTATTTAACTTAGCATAATACACTCTAGCTACGTCCATATTGTTACAAATGGCAAGATTTCATTTTTTTGACCACCATTTTTTTTATCCATTCATCAATTGTTGGATATTAGTCTTTTCCATAGTTTGGCTATTATTGATAATGCTGCTATAAACATCAGGGTGCATGTATCCCTTTGAATCAGTATTTTTGTATCCTTTAAGTAAAACGTGGAATTGATTCCTTGATTTCTTTTTGTGCTGCTTCATTGGTGTATAGAAATGCAACAGATTTTTGTATGAAGATGACACCAAGAAATGGAAAAGCATGCTACACTCATCAATTGGGAGAACAAATAATGGTAAAATGTCTTTACTACCCAAAATAATCTACACATTTAATGCAATCCCCACTAAAATGTCACATTTTTCACAGAGCTAGAAAAAATAGTCCTAAAATTTGTATGGGACCACAAAAGACCCCAAATGGCCAAAGTAACCTTGAAAAAAAGCAAAGCTGGAAGCATCACAATTCTGAACTTCAGGTTATATTACAAAGTTGTAGTCATTAAAACAGTATGGTACTGGCACAAAAACAGACACATAGATCAATGGAACAGAATAGAAAACCCAGAAATGGACCCACAACTGCACGGTCAACTAATCTTCAACATCGTAGGAAAGAACATCCAACGGAAAAAAGACAGTCTCTTCACCAAATGGTGTTGGGAAAATGGACAGCAACATGCAAAAGAATGAAACTGGACCACTTTCTTACCCCAGACACAAAAAATAAATTCAAAATGGATGAAGGACCTAAGTGTGAGACAGAAAACCATTAAAATCCTAGAGGAGAACACAGGCCCACCTCTATGACATTGGTTTTAGCAACTTGTTGCTAGACTCCTCTCTGGAGGTAAGGGGGAAAAAAAGCAAAAATGAACTATTGGGACTTCATCAAGATTAAATGTTTCTGTACAGTGAAAGACACAATTGATGAAGCTAAAAGGCAACTTATGGAATGGGAGAAGATATTTGCAGATGGTATATCTGATAAAGGATTAGTATCCAAAATTTCTAAATATGTTATCAAACTTTACATACAAAAAAAACAACCCAATAAAGAAATGGGCAGAAGACATGAACAGACATTTTTCCAAAGAAGACATACAGATGCATGAAAAGATGCTCAACATCACTCATCATCATGGAAATACAAATCAAAACTCTGGTGAGATATCACCTTACACCTGTATGAATGGCTAATATTAACAACTCAGGAAAGAACAAATGTTGGAGAAGATTCAGAGAAGGGGGAACACTCTTACACTGTTAGTGGAAATGCAAACTGGTACAGCCACTCTGGAAAACAGTATGAGGGCTCCTCAAAAAATTAAAAATATAACTATCTTACCACCCTGCAATTTCACAATTAGGTATTTATCCCAAAGGACACAAAAACCCTGATTTGAAGGGGCACATACTCTCTGATGTTTATAGCTGCATTATCAGCAATAGCCAAACTATGGAAAGAGACCAAATGTCCATTGACTAATGAATGTATAAAGAAGCAAAGAAGTGGTGGCATACACACACACACACACACACACACACACACACACACACTGGAATATTACTCATCCATAAAAAAGAATGAAATCTTTCCATTTGCAACAACATGGATGGAGATGGAATGTATTAAGTTAAGCAAAATAAGTCAAAGAAAGACAAAGGCCATTTATTTCACTCATAAATGAAGTTTAAGAAACAAAACAGCTAAAAATAGGGGAAAGAAAAAAATGAGAGAGACAAACCATAAATTAACTCTTACATATAGACAACAGATTGAGGGTAGCTGGAGGGAAGGTGGGCAGGGTGATGGACTAAATGGGTGATGGGTATTATGGGGGCACTTGTAATGAGCATTGGGTGTTATATGTAAATGATGAATCACTAAGTTCAACTCCTGAAACTAGTATTACACTATATATTAAGTAACTAGAATTTAAATAAAAACTTAAAACAAAAAAAAATGTGCGCATGAACACTCACATGCACACATTTCCCTTTGTGCACATGCACACTCACACAATGAAGGGGGGTAAGAGAGGGAGAGAGAATAAAAATTGTAAGCTTTTAGGCTGTTCTTTTAATCCATAATGTCCCCAAACTTCCTGATGATGTCCCTTGATATCTTTCCTTTTTAATTTATTGTGCTGGGCATTTGATAAATCTTTTCACCCAGAATTTTAAGTGATTTAGTCCTAAAAAATGTTCTTGCATTACTTCCTTGATAATTTACATTCCATTTACTTATATTTTGCAACAAACTATCCCAAAACTTAATTTTTGTTTTATTAAAATAAAAATTTATTATTTTTCAAGATTCTGAAACTTATAGGGATCAGCTGAGTACTCATTTGGAGTCCCTGAAATGACTACAGTTGAATGGTAGCAGAAGCTAGAGTGATCTGAAAACTTCACTGGCTATTTAAGGTGGCTTTTTCACCTATGCATCTGGCTCCTCAGCTGGAATGGCAGAAACAATTGAGGGTTAATTGGTCATTTCTCTCTGTCATAGGCCTCCTCCTAGTATGGTTATCTCAGGGTGGTCAGACATTTCACATGGAAGTTGGAGTGCTCCTGAGCACACATTCCAAAAGTGAGTGTTCCAAGAATTAGGAAACAGAACCCACTAATGGGTGGTTCTCAACTGAGGGTTATTTATTTATTTATTTATGCCTCTACTCCAGGGGATATTTAGCTATATCTGAAGACATTTTTGGCTTTCACAAGTGGAGGGAGGATGGAACCGGCACCCTGTTAGTAGAAACTGGGGATGTTGCTAAACATTTTATAATGTACAGAATAGCTTAACACAGCAAAGTGTTTAACCTCTAATGTCAACTCAGTCCATTTCTGCCTCATTCTATTGGTCAAAGTATCCATAGGCTAGAATTTTAGTTACTAGAGACTTTGGAACAAAAGGGCACTGGACTCTGTGATACTAGGCACAACTAAGGAGAGAGGTAAGGGGCCTTTTGGAAACATCACAGTGATTAATTGAAAGTGTACATAATAATCAATGGGACTGTAATGGTTAATTTTATGTGTTGATTTGGCGGATATTTTTGGATGAACTTAATATTTAAACTCATGAACTTTGAGTAAGCAGATTGCCTTCTATAATGTTGGTTGTCTTAATACAATTAGTTGAAGGCCTGGATATGACAAAAAGACTGATTTCCCTGAGAAAAGAAGTAATTCTCTAGCTGACTACCTACATCTGCACCATTGGCTTTACCGGTTTTCTAGGCTGCTGGCCTCAGACTGGAACTGAAATGTTGACGCTCCTAGATTTTGAGCCTGCTGGCCCACACTACAGATTTAGATGTGCCAGTTTCCATAATTATGTAAGTTAATTTCTTACAATAAATCTATCTAATCTATCATCTATCTATCTATGTATCAATCAATGATGTATCTAATTTATCTATCTTTTATTGGTTCTGTCTCTCTGGAGAACCCTGACTAACTCAGAGGCTCACAGCTCCTCATGTATGTTGGGTTTTCAGAATATCTGTAGTCAAGCTTATATATTCATACAGGAGTTTGAATGGTTCCTCTCTAAAGAAACTCACTAACTGAAGAGAAAAGGCTCATAGAGAATGACATTGGTAGATGCTGCTCATAAAATGGTGAGATTCCTACACATCAGCTAATGATGCTGTTAGTTGCGAAGCTCCACCCAATAAGCTTTTTAGTGTCTCATTCTAAAATATAAGTGTTAAATGTCTTAAATCACCTGGAATTTGAGGGAAAACTAACATTAAAGGCAGTTACCAAAACAAATCAAAAAGGGGATAAAATGGAGACGGAGGACATTGGAGGAAGTGTAGCAATCCAGGGAATAGAAGAAAATTTAAAACAAACCAAACAAAAAGAAAAGCAGTAAATTGCTGTAATATTGATACTGGAAGACAAAGGAGAGAAAAATGTTACATTAAGAAAAAAGCATAGCCTGATATGACAAAAAGAAAAGCATAGAACAAAAAGAGCTGATGGAAATTAAAAATAAAAAAAGAAATATAAAATTCAATAGAGTCTCCTGGGGTGGCTGAGTTGGTTAACCGTCTGACTTTGACTCAGGTCATGCTCTCACAGCTCCTGGGTTTGAGCTTCGTGTCAAGCTCTATGCTGACAGCTCAGAGGCTGGAGCCTGCTTCGAATTCTGTGTTTCCATCTCTCTTTGCCCCTCCCCAGCTTGTACTCTGTCTCTCTCTCAAAAATAAATAAACATTATTTTTTTAATAAAATTAAATAGACATATTGAATATAAGAACAATCCCGGAAAGATGAAAAAAAGAGAAAAAACTAAGAGAAAAGATATTTTATAGTTGGCGATTAATCTGGAAGATCCAACATTGATGTAGGGATTCTGTAAACAGAGAACAAGAGAACTGAGATTCATAGTAGCTAATCTCCAAATATGGCTCTGCAATAAACTATGCCTCCCTGTATTTGTTGCCTTGTTTATTTTCTTTCTCTTGGATTTGGGCTGAACTTTGGTTTCTTTTGACTAACAAAATGCAGAAGTAATACATAGTTTTCCAGGCCCAGAAAACCTCAGGTGAGAACCTCACAGTTGAGTTCAATGAACTCATATGTCTGGGTGAATGAATTAGACACTATATTACATGAAAATTAGCACCTCTAACCTGCTACAAATGCTAGCTTCAGTATTTTAATTACCTCACTATTCTTCTGTCTCTTTCATATTGTCTTTTAGCTACCTTACTATTCCTCTATGACATTAAAAAAGTTGTAATCACATTTAAAAAGTTGTAATCATTTAATTATTTATGTAATTAAAAATATATTGATTTCTTCTGCTGGAAAATAAGATCAATGAGAGCAAAGGAAATCTCTATTTTCTTCACAGATGTAACAGTACCTAGTTGGTACATAGTAGGTACTCAAGAAATATTTATTGATTAAATGAATTAAAGAATCTAAATTGCAACACTGGTTAGTACTTGTCATTTCTCATTTGATTTGTATTTTTACAAATCAAAACAAAAATTCTATTGGGAAAAATTGGCCTGTGGGTTACTTCTGTTTTAAAGACAGCATAACCTAGTTCAAATTCTAAAAATTATGAATTTTGTACAAGTAAACTAAACTATTGAACTTTGTGCTTTTGTTTACTTATCTATAAAGTGAAAATAATAACAATAATACCTGTCTCATAGGTTTATTATATGTAAATGTGTTTTTTACATGTATGTGTAATATATAAAAAATGCTTAAGAAAGTGCTTGGCACATAGTAAACACTTTTATATGTGCTAAATATTTAAAGATTTATTTAACCCTTGGTCAGAGTGCCTAATCTGTATGAAAAATATAGCCTTTTAAACCACTAATACTAAGATATTTCAAAATCATCCATCTCACTTTGTAATTACTCCTTTCTCTCTCCTCTGGAAACACACACACTCATAGACACACGCACACACACACACATCCTTTCCCTTATATGATCTGTAATATTCAATTTCTATAAACATTGGGGTTCATTTATATTATTTAGTAAATTTCACAAAGCCTGGACTGCATAATATAGTTGCTAAAAGATTAAATGCATGTGTTATCAGATAACATATACTAAATCATTGTTTTGTTTCTTAAAGGATATTTAATTTTTCTAGATTTAATGTTTGACTCTTTGAAACACAGGAAAACCATCTTGATCTACACTTTTATGTGATACTTGATATAAATATGTAAGAAAATGTTCATGAGAAAAACAGATTTTGGGGCGCCTGGGTGGCTCAGTCGGTTAAGTGTCTGACTTCGGCTCAGGTCATGACCTCATGGTTTGTGAGTTCGAGCCCCACATTAGGCTCTGTGCTGACAGCTCAGAGCCTGCAGCCTGATTTGGATTCTGTGTCTCCCTCTCTCTTTGCCCTTCCCCCACTCGAATTCTGTCTCTGTCAAAAATAAGTATACATTTTTTGAAAAATTAAAATAAAAGAATATGAGAAAAACAAATTTCAAAAAAAAGATTTTCAAAGTCTGTAATAAACAATAAGAATGAACATCTCTAAGTTAGAGAGATGATATGTTAGAGAAAATGGTTATTACTCCATACAAAATCAGACTTTTGTCTACTTACCATTTTCCAATTTAAGGACGTCAATATAATCTGAAAGACCATTGCCTTGGGACTATTCATGGGAGGCAAGTGTATCATTATTAAAAGTATGTAATTGTCTTGAATTCATGTATTTTAAGATAAAAATCATATCTATCGAGTAGTTATTACATTAAAAATCCTTTTCTGTATTCTGAAAAATCACCTTTACATAAGTCATTTACCTTCTATCATGGTTTAGATTTAACTTAATTTCATTTCAGCGCAGGAGGTTCTAAACTGAAGCTGATTTTGGACTTTTTCTCTGTTCCTTATATGTTAACCAACTTGTTTCAACAATTCTGTTTTTTAATTTTGGAAAATTTTTGCAATAGTACCTTGAATAAAAATATTTATTTTAGGACCAAAACATTACTATTTGAGGATTTTCAAAACCTAACCTTTAAAATGAACTACTAGGACCTCATCAAAATAAATATCTTATGAACAGTGAAGGAAACAATCAGCAAAACTAAAAGGCAACCGACAGAATGGGAGAAGATATTTGCAAATGACATATCAGATAAAGGGTTACTATACAAAAACTATAAAGAACTTATCAAACTCAACACCCAAAAAACAATCCAGTGAAGAAATGGGCAAAAGACATGAATAGACACTTCCCCAAAGAAGACATCCAGATGGCCAACCAATACAAGAAAAAATACTCCACATCACTCATCATCAGGGAAATACAAATCAAAACTACAATGAGATACAACTTTACACCTGTCAGAATGGCTAACATTAACAACTCAGGTAACAACGGATGGTGGCGAGGATGCGGAGAAAAAGGATCTCTTTTGCATTGTTGGTGGGAATGTAAGTTTCTGCAGCCACTCTGGAAAACAGTATGGAGGTTCCTCAAAAAACTAAAAACAGAACTGCCCTATGACCCAGCAATTGAACTACTAGGCATTTATCCACGGGATACAAGTGTGCTGTTTTGAAGGGACACATGCACCCCCATGTTTATAGCAGCACTATCAACAATAGCCAAAGTATGGAAAAAGCCCAAATGTCCATCGATGGATGAATGGATAAAGAAGATGTTGTATATCTATACAATGGAGTATTACTCGGCAGTCAAAAAGAATGAAATATTGCCATTTGCAACTACGTGGATGGAACTAGAGGGTATTATGCTAAGCGAAATTAGTCAATCAGAGAAAGACAAATATCATATGACTTCACTCATATGAGGACTTTAAGATACAAAACAGATGAACATAAGGGAAGGGACAGAAAAATAATATAAAAACAGGGAGGGGGACAAAACAGAAGAGACTCATAAATATGGAGAACAAATGGAGGGTTACTGGAGGGGTTGTGGGAGGGGAGATGGGCTAAATGGGTAAGGGGCATTAAGGAGTCTACTCCTGAAATCATTGTTTCACTATATGCTAATTTGGATGTAAATTTTAAAAAATAAAAAATAAAATTAAAAAAACCTTAACCTTTAAAATGGTGTCAATATTTATCTGTGTGATCTTAGTAGGTCATCAATAATACTTACTATATTATGGTTTATTATGTGATTGGACTCCAACTCTGACATGCCCTAGCTCTATGTCTCCTTTTGCTGACACCATCTTAAACATGGGACTTTTATAAGGATTAATAATGTTCAGCTTGAAACATTTTAGGTGTTATTAGAGAGAAACACTGAGGGCAGGCTTTGTTTTATGTAGCAGATATACCCTGAAGTATTATGTATAGTTATTCTTTTTATCAAGGTACAGCAATAAACTGAATTATACCTTACCATCTAGTTAGAAAATGATTTCAAAGGTTATTCACATTAAAAATTTTTATCCTGAGGCATGCTATAACTAGCCAAAAACATGATTATTAATAGGGCAAACACTTTAAAGTCATGACAGAATTTTTATTAAAACTTCAACACTATATACTCAGAAAATCAATTATTGTGATGAATCAGCATATTACCAAAAACTAGCATTGCCAATGAGATAGTTAATAAAGGATACTTCATATTACTAAGGAAACTCCAAGTAAATTTCTTAAACAACTTTTCTCTGTGGTATTCCCTAAAGATTTTTGTATACCTTTGTCCATTTCTCCATAATTTTATTAAGTATTGTTCTGGTATAGATTTATAATTTATATCCACTTTCACTTATAGTGATGGTATACTGTTTCTTTAAATTAACACTCCTCTATTCCACTCTCCCCTTCACAACTTACTATTTTTGAAATGTTTAGAAGAGAAATTGTGTGTATCAAAGTTTTTATGGTAAAGGAATGTAGGATCCAATGAAAATATCAAAAAATAATACAAGTCCTGGAGAAGTGGACTTTTTAGTTTCATAGTGTGAAAGAATAGTCCTCTGTAATATACTATGACATTCTTGTAATATGAATGCTATATATATATATACACACATATATATATATATATATATCAATAGATATATAGTTAAAAAATAATGTTGTAAGGTGAAGATGGCTAACTGCTTTATGTAGAGGGTAGAATTTCACATGAAAAGTTAAGATTACTCATTACCATATTTCTACCCATCACTTGGAATGTGTTTTTTAAGAGAAAACAAGCATTGTTACTTTTATTTTAGCCTTGGAAATGAAAGGGACTAAGGTGTTTAAAAAACCAGTTGTTGGGGCGCCTGGGTGGCGCAGTCGGTTAAGCGTCCGACTTCAGCCAGGTCACGATCTCGCGGTCCGTGAGTTCGAGCCCCGCGTCGGGCTCTGGGCTGATGGCTCGGAGCCTGGAGCCTGTTTCCGATTCTGTGTCTCCCTCTCTCTCTGCCCCTCCCCAGTTCATGCTCTGTCTCTCTCTGTCCCAAAAATAAATAAACGTTGAAAAAAAAAATTAAAAAAAAAAAAAAAAAACCAGTTGTTATATTGGAAGTTATGACAGTACATTTTCTGTGGCTGCAGAATTTGGCTAGGAAGTGGGAGGTTATAGACAATGTGCTTAGAAATTTAACCAGCCCTTTTAGGTCAGTTTTGATTACTGTAGCATTTTAGTAAATTTTGAGACATGGTATGAAATGGTATGAAAAGGTTTCCCAGCTCTGGGAAAGAGTCAGAATTGTATGCTTTGGAAGCTGGACTTCTGGATTTACTTACTTCCTTTTTTTATTCTTAATATTCACGGAGTCTTTTTAAAACCAAGGAAATCAAGCAAGAGAAAAAAGGGAAAAAGACATCCACATTGGAAAGAAGTAACATGATCTTTATTTACAAATGACATGATCTTATGAATAGAAAACTCTGGGGGCACCTGGGTGGCTCAGTTGATTAAGAATCTGACTCTTGGGGGTGCCTGGGTGGCTCAGTCCATTGAGCGTCTGACTTTGGCTCAGGTCATGATCTCACAGCTCGTGAGTTCGAGCCCCGCATCGGGCTCTGTGCTGACAGCTTGGAGCCTGGAGCCTGCTTCGGATTCTGTTTCTCCCTCTCTCTCTCTGCCCCTAACCCACTCGCATTCTGTCTCTGTCACTCTCAAAAATAAACATTAAAAAAATTAAAAAAAGAAATAAAAAGAATCTGACTCTTGGTTTCACCTCAGTTCACAATCTCACGGTTTATGAGTTCGAGCCCTGCGTCAGGCTCTGTGCTGACAGCGCAGAGTCTGCTTGGGATTCTCTCTCTCTCTGCTCCTCCCCCGCTCGCTCTCTCTTCTCTAAAAATAAATATATAAACTTAATTTTTTTAAAAATAGAGATAGTACCTGTCCTTCTCAAACTCTTCCAAAAAATAGAAAGGGAAGGAACACTTCTGGACTCATTCTATGAAGCCAGCATTCCTTTGATTCCCAAACCAGACAGAGACCCAAAAAAAAAAAAAGAGAAATACAGGCCAATATCCCTGATGAATGTGGATGCAAAAATTCTCAATAAGATACTAGCAAATCGAATTCAACAGCATATAAAAAGAATTATTCACCATGATCAAGTGGGATTCATTCCTGGGATGCAGGGCTGGTTCAATATTCACAAATCAATGATACATCACATTAATAAAAGAAAAGAAACATGATCCTGTCAATAGATGCAGAAAAAGCATTTGACAAAATTCAGCATCCTTTCTTAATAAAAACCCTCAAGAAAGTTGGGATAGAAGGAACATACTTAAACATCATCAAAGCCATTTATGAAAAGCCCACAGCTAATAACACCCTCAATGGGGAAAAACTGAGAGCTTTCCCCCTTAGATCAGGAACACGACAGGGATGTCCACTCTCACCGCTGTTGTATAACATAGTGTTGGAAGTCCTAGTATCAGCAATCAGAGAACAAAATGAAATCAAAGTCATCAAAATTGGCAAAGATAAAGTCAAACTTTCACTTTTCACAGATGACATGATAGTCTATATGGAAAACCTGACAGACTCCACCAAAAGTCTGCTAGAACAGATACATGAATTCAGCAAAGTTGTAGGATACAAATTTTTAAAAAAAAAATTAGAAAAAAAACTCTGAAGAATCCACAAAATACCTACCAAATCTAATAAACTAGTTCAGCAAAATTGGATACAAGATTAATATTCAAAACTCAGTTGTGTCTAGGTAGTAGCAATGAACAATCCAAAATGAAAATAAGAAATCCATTTACAGCATCAAAAATAATAAAACACTTAGGAATAAATTTAATAAAGGAGGTATAAGACTGGTACACAAAGCACTGCAAAATATTGCTGAAAGAAATGAAAGCTACCCTAAATAAATGAGAAGACATCCTGTGTTAATGTACTGAAAGAAAATTTTCTTGGTATGGCAATATTCTCAAAACTTATCTGTATATTTATTGTGATCCTTAAGCAAAATTTCAACTGCCTTTTCTTTGGCGAAATGGACTAACTGATCCTAAAACTTATATGGAATTATAAGGGTCCCTGAACAACCAAGAACAAAATTGGAGGACACATACTCTCTGACGTCAAAAATTACTACAATGCTACAGTAATCAAAGGTATGGTACTGACATACAGACATGTACATTAATGGTATAGACTTGAGGGTGCAGAAATAAATCCATACATCTATGTCCATTCATTTTTGAAGAGTGCTAAGACCATTCAATAGGGAAATAGTGTTTCAAGAAATGGTGCTTGAACAAATGGATGACCACATGTAAATTAATAAAGTTGGACCCCTACTTCACACCATGTAGAAAATTTAACACAAAATATATCAGAGACTTAAATGTAAGAGTTAAACTATAAAACTCTTAAGATATATGGATGTATGTCTTTGTGACCTGGGTTTGGCTCCAGATTCTTAGATATGCCACACAAAACACAAGCAATGAAAGAAAAGGTAAATTACATTTAAATCAAAATTAAAAACTTTTGTGCATCAAAGGACACTATCAAGAAAATGAATAGACAACCCATAGAATGGGAGAAAATTTTTGCAAATATTATAACTGATAAGGCACTTGTATATAAAATATGTACACATCTTACAACACAATACTAAAAAGACAACCCAAGTGAAAATGAGCAAAGGATTTGTTAAACATTTCTCCAAAGATACACAAATGGCTGATAAGCACATGGGAAGATGCTCAACATCATTATGGAAATGCATATCAAAATCACCATGATTTTAATCACCTCCAAATCACCCCACTAGGATGGTTACATAATGAAATATAGATTATAAGAAGTATTGACAAGAAAGTGGAGAAATTAGAACCCTCCTATATTGCTGGTGAGAATATATAATGCTGAAGCTACTTTGGAAAACAGTCTGGAAGACCCTCAAAAAGTTATAGCATGACTATTTGGTCCAGTGACTCTACTTCTAGAATGTATACCTAGGAGAATATATATATACATAAAAACATGTACATGGATATTCATAACGGCATTATACATAATTGACAAAACATAGAAACAACTCAAATGTTCATCAAGAAATAATGTAGTATATCAATGTAATATATTATTCAGCCATAAAAAGAAATGAAGTAATGATACATGCTACAACATCAATGAACCTGAAAACATTATCCTAAGTTAAAGAAGCCAGACACAAAGGCCACACGTTGCATGATTCTATTTTTATGAAATATCTAGAATAGGCAAATCTATAGAGAAAGAAACTAAATTAGTGGCTACCAGGGACAGGTGAGGAGGGAGTTGAGAATATAAAGATTACTAATTGGCACTTTGGTTTTTATTTGGGGGAAAATGTTCTGGAATTAGGTAGTGGTGGTAATCACACAACATTGTGAATGTACTAAAAACCACTGAATTGGAAATGGTTAAAATGGTAAATTTTATGTTAATTTTATCTCAGTGCAAAAAAAACTTTTAAATTCTTTTATGAATATCACAATATAAAAAATTAAATGCTATATTTCACTAACTACATTTTTAGAGATTAAAAAACTACAATTATTTTTTTTTAATTTTTTTTCAACGTTTATTTATTTTTGGGACAGAGAGAGACAGAGCATGAACGGGGGAGGGGCAGAGAGAGAGGGAGACACAGAATCGGAAACAGGCTCCAGGCTCTGAGCCATCAGCCCAGAGCCTGACGCGGGGCTCGAACTCACGGACCGCGAGATCGTGACCTGGCTGAAGTCGGACGCTTAACCGACTGCGCCACCCAGGCGCCCCACTACAATTATTTTTGAAGAGAATTTTTATTAAGATCAACCCAGTAAAATTTTGTGGATACACGTATAATCAGAACTGCCCTTTTGAAAAAAAATGTGTAAATCTTTTTAAAATGGAATTACAATTTTATTTGTTCACAAGCTGATAATAAAATTATATTTGGGAAAGAATTCTACCTCTTTGCATTACAGAAAATAGTTCACTTTTTTTTTTTATAAAAACAACCTAGAGAACCATAAGAACGTTGTAACAATCTTTCATGATATCCCCACATTGTGACTTGATCACATATAAGTAAAATTAAAATTCACAGATTTAATACATAACTTACACAAAAGGAAAGTCACTCAAAAAGTTGAAAGAATATTTTTATATATTCCACTATTATAATCACAAAATGTGAAAAGGTTTCATGTTAGCTACTTTGTGATGAATAATCAGCATGAAGATGTTCTGAAATTACATTGATGCTAGAGAAAAGTTGTGTTTATAAAATATTTGATAAAAATATTCATCTCTATTAACATTACAACATGGAGGCACATATTACCAAATTATGAAACTATATAGGGAAGCTTTAAACAATATTCTGAGATTCTCCTTTTTTTTCATCTTTTTTGGTCTCTTCTTTATCAGCTACTTCCTTTCCCAATTTAGCCTTCTTATTTTCCTTTCCATCTCTTCCATCTTTCCCATCTCCCTTTCCATTTTCTTCTGTTTCATCTTCCTCTTTTCCATCTTTGCCCTCCTTTCCATCTTCTCCTTTCTCTTTTCTACCTTCTTGCTTATTTCCATCTTCCTCTTCATTTCCAATTTCATCCTCTTTTCCACCTTTATTCT
The DNA here is from genome assembly GCF_018350155.1 of Leopardus geoffroyi. Lineage (NCBI taxonomy): Eukaryota > Metazoa > Chordata > Mammalia > Carnivora > Felidae > Leopardus > Leopardus geoffroyi. Next base: position 67,040,506 of record NC_059343.1, read on the forward strand.
CCTTTTCATCTTCATTCTTTTTTCTTTCTTCTCTCAGTTTTTCTTCTCCTTTGTCTTTTTCACATTCCAATTCTTTGCTATCTTCTCCTTTCCCCTTTCCATCTTCATCCACTTTTTCATGTCCTTTCTCTCTTTCTTCTTCTTTCTCTTTGCTATCTTCTTTCCCTTTTCCATCTTCACCTCTTTTTTCATATCCTTTCTCTTTTTTGTCTTCCTCCTTTCCCTCTTCTTTTTCTTTCCTATCTTCATCCTCTTTTCTATCTTCTTTTCCTTTTCCATCTTTGTTCTCTTGCCCAACTTCTCCTTTCTCTTCTTTTTTGTATTGATCTTCTCCATCTCCTTTCTGATATCTCTCATCTTCTTTTCTTGCTGGTGACACTGCTTCATTCTTTTCTACTCCCTCTTCTTCAACATCTTCATTTTTTTCTTCGTTCATTTCCTCAAGTTCTTTTTCAGGAGCTGGTGCCTATATATAGACAAGAAATAAACAAGATTATATTTATAAATTTGGAATTGTTCTCCTTAAGTATTTAGAAAGAGTTATAGCTGTTTTATAATTATTCTTTTATAAAAAGAATGATCTCCATTTATAAGAAAGTAATTTTACTGTGAAAAACACCTCCCAAATATCAAAATATAAGGAAAACATCCTAAGAGATATAATTAACTAAAATAATTCCACACACATATGTAGAAATGGATATTTGGAACAATAAATTCAGGAAAATATATTCATATAAATAATTTTCATTACAAATATGGGAAACAGTAAATATGGAAAAATGACATATATTCTATATCAGCGATTCTCAGTGAGTAAATAAAATGCATTCTTTTGAGGAAATAATATTTTGTTTCTATAATGGTGAGATTTAGGTTTTCTTTGTAAAAGTTACTTGAAAACTCTTTGACTGGGTAGGCTGTGGGGAAGAGCTAAGATGTAGCATAGTAGGCAGATAATAGGTTTGCCTCATCCCTCAAATACAGCTAGATAACTATCAAATGATTCTGAATACCCAAGAAATTGACCTGAGGGTTGATAGAACAAACTACACAACTAGAGGGAGAGAAGAGGCCACATCAAGGAAGGCAGAAAGTATGGAGATGTGGTTTGGGGGTAAAATGGATCACAGGTGCTGTGGAAGGGAGAGATCTTTGGTTGCACAGAAAGTTGAGAGAGAGTGGAACACACAGGAAAATGCACAAGGAGAATGCTTACCCAAAGCCATTGGCTGGTAAAATGAAAGAGGCTGATTTTTGTGTTTTGGCCACCAGTGGGGCTCAAAGACTAGAGATTTAGAGGTCCTAGGTACAGAGGAATGGGCTGGCGCCATTTTCATCCCCTGCCCCTCAGCATAAACCTACCTCAGTAGACAACACAGGAACAACACTGGCTGCCTTACCTATTTACACCAAGTCCTAACACCCTGCACTCTGCTGGTACTGCATTTCTCAGGCAAATGTGCCTAAGGACCAGTGCAGTGGGCCCCTTCCTCATAAGACTAGCACAACCTCCCACACACACCACTTCTACTGACCATAGATTTCTGCAAAGCTTCAGTTCTAGTGGAAATAGCATCAAGTCTCTTAATAAGCAGAGCAGAGCACACCTAGTTAAAATTTGCAACCCTCTGGCCAAGGTCCAAACACTTCCCACTGCAGGCAAGAACAACCCTTATAAATGACTGACCTGAAGGATAGAGCAGCCAAATACAGCAGCAGAGCACATGCAGCACACAACAGAGACACTTCCTGAAGAGCCAGGCCCTGAACATTATATGACCTCTTCTTCATAAAGCCATTACTCTCAGGAGCAGGAAACATAACTGGCTTTTCTAACACAGAGAAGAAGATAGAGGCCTAGAAAAATGCCAAGATGGAAGAATTCATCCCTAAAGAAATAACAAGAATAGGTCATGGCCAGGGATCTAATTGAAACAAACATAAGTAATATGCTTGATCCAGAATTTAAAGCAACAATCGTAAGGATACTAGCTGGTCTTGAAAAAGGCATGGAAGATATTAGGGAGGCACTTGTCACAGATATAAAAGAGCTAAAAAACAATCCAGCCAAAATGAAAATTGTAATAACTGAGATTCAAAACAGACTGGATTGTAATGACCACAAGATGGAAGAGGCAGAGGAACAAATAAGTGATATAGAAGATGGAAATATGGAAAATAATGAAGCTGAACAAAACAGAGAAGAAAAATTTTGGATCATGAGAGTAGGCTTAGAGAACTCAGTGACCCCATCAAACATAATAGCATTCCTATCATATGCATCCCACAGGAACAAGAGAGAAAAGGGGTAGGAAGTTTACTTGAGGAAATACAGCTGAAAACTTCCCTAATCTTGGGAAGGGAATATTCGTCCAAATACAAGAGGCAAAGAGAACTCCCATCAAAATTGACAAAAGCAGGCCAACACAAAGACATATGGTAGTTACATATACAAAATATGGTGATAAACAACAAAAACAAAAATTCTAAAAGCAGCAAGACAAAAGAAGTCCATAAAGTACAAGGTAAGACCAATAAGGTTCCACAGAAACTTGGCAAGCCAGAAGGGAGTGGCATGATAGATTCAATGTACTGAATGGTAAAAATCTACAGCCAAGCATATTCTATCCAGCATGTCTATCATTCAGGATAGGAGAGATAAAGAGGTTCCCAGACAAAAACAAACAAACAAACAAAAACAACAACAACAACAAAACAAAACACAACAAAAACCTAAAGGAGTTGGTGACCACTAAAAAAGTTTTACAAGAAATGTTACAGGGGACTCTGAGTGGGAAGGAAAGACTGAAAGCAACAAAGACTAGAAATGAACAGAGAGAATCTCCAGAAACAATGACAAAACAAGTAATAAAATTGCACTAAATACATACCTATCAATAATTAATTTGGATGGAAATGGACTAAATACTCCAATCAAAAGACACAGGGTGTCAGAATGGATAAAAATACAAGCCCAAACTAGATGCTGCCTACAAGAAACTCATTTTAGACCTAAAGACACATGCAGACTAAAAGTGAGGGGATGGAGAAACATTTGTCTTTCAAATGGACATCAAAACAAAGCTGGAGTGGCAATACTTATATCAGAACGACTAAATTTTAAACCAATGACTGTAACAAGAGATAAAGAAGGGCACTATATCATAATAAAGGGGACTATCCAGAAAGAAGATCTAACAATTATAAATATTTATGCACCCAACATAGAGGCACCCAAATATATAAAACAATAACAAACATAAATGAATTTACTGACAATAATACAATAATAATAGGGTACTTTAAAAACCCCAAGTACATCAATGGACAGATCATCTAAACAGAAAATAAACATGGAAACAATGGTTTTGAAAGACATACTGGACCAGATAGATTTAACAGAAACATTCAGAATATTTCATCCTAAAGCAGCAGAATACACATTCTTTTCGAGTGAACATGGGACATTCTCCAGAAGAGATCTCATACTAGGTCAAAACTCAGACCTCAGCAAGTACAAAAAGACTGAGATCATACCATGCATATTTCCTGACCACAGTACTATGAAACTTGAAGTCAATCACAAGAAAAAATTCAGAAAGTCCACAAATACATGGAGGTTAAAGACCATCCTACTAAAGAATGATGGGTTAACCAGGAAATCAAAGAGGAATTTAAAAATACATGGAAACAAATGAAAATGAAAACACAATGGTCCAAACTTTTGGGATGCAGCAAAAGCAATCATAAGAGGGAAGTATATATAACAATATAGGCTTACCTCAAGAAGCAAGAAAAATCTAAAATAAACAACCTAACCTTATACCTAAAGAAGCTAGAAAAAGAACAACAAACAAACCCTAAAAGCAGCAAAAGAAGGGAAATAATAAAGATTAGAGAAGAAATAAATGATATAGAAAAAACAAACAAAAACCAGGAGCTGATTTCTTTGGAAAAATTAATAAAATTGATAAACCCCTAGCAGGACTTATCAAAAAGAAAAGAGAAAAGGCACAAATAAATAAAATCACAAATGAGAGAGGAGAAATAACAGTCAGCACCACAGAAATAGAATTATAGGAGAATATTATAAAAAAATATCTATATGTTACCAAATCAGAGAATCTAGAAGAAATGGATACATTCCTAGAACCATAAACTACCAAAACTGAACAGAAAGAAATAGAAAATTTGAAGAGACTTATAACCACCAAAGAAATCGAATCAGTAATCAAAAATCTCCCAACAAACAAAAGTCTAGAGCCAGATGGCTTCACAGGGGAATTCTAACAAACATTTAAGGAAAAGTTAATATATATTCTTCTTAAACAATTCCAAAAAAATAGAAATGGAAAGTAAACTTCTAAATTAATTCTATGGAACCAGCATTACCCTGATACCAAAACCAGGTAAGAATTCCGTAAACATATACACACAACAACAACAACAACAACAACAACTACAGGGCAATAGCTGAACATTGATGCAAAAATTCTCAATAAAATGCTAGCAAACCAAATCCAACAATACATTGACAAAATCATTCTCCACAATCAAATGGGATTTATTCCTGGGTTGCAAGGGTGGTTCAATATTTGCAAATGAATCAATGTGATACAACACATTAATAAAAGAAAAGAATCTTATGATCCTCTCAATAGATGAAGAAAAAGCATTTGAAAAAGTACAAAATCCATTCATGATAAAAACCCACATCAAAGTAGGGATAGAGGGAGCACACCTCAACATCATAAGGGCCATATACAAAACTCAGCTAACATTACCCTTAATGGGGAAAAACAGAGCTTTTCCTCTATAGTCAGGAACAAGACATGGATATCCATTCTCACCACTATTATTTAACATAGTACTGGAAGTCCTAGCCTCAGCAATCAGAAAACACAAAGAAATAAATGCGTCCAAATCATCAAGGAAGAAGGCCAACTTTCAATTTTTTCAGTTGACATAATACTGTACACAGTGAAAACCCAAAGGCTCCACCAAAAATTGATAGAATGGATACATGAATCCATAAAGTTACAGGATACAAAATTGTATAGAGAAATAGGTTGCATTTCTATACACCAATAATGAAGCAGCAGAAAGAGAAATCAAGGAATCAATCCCATTTACAATTACACTGAATACAATAAGATACCTAGGAATAAACCTAACCAAAGAGGTAAAAGATCTCTATTCTGAAAACTGTAAAAAATTTATGAAAGATATTGAAGATGACACAAAGAAATGGAAAAATATTCCATGCTCATGGATTATAAGAACAAATATTGCTAAAATGTCTATACTACCCAAAGCAATCTACACATTGAATGCAATTCCTACCAAAATACCACCAGCATTTTCACAGAGCTAAACCATTCTAAAATTTGTATAGAACCACAAAAGTTCCCAAATATCCAAGGCAACCTTAGAAAAGTAAATCTGGAAACATCACAATTCCAGACTTCAAGTTACATTACAAAGCTGTAGTGATCAAAACAGTATGGTACTGGCACAAAAATGGACACATAGATCAATTGAACAGAATAGAAAACCTAGAAATGAACCGAAAACTGTATGGTCAATTAATCATTGACAAAGCAGGAAAGAATATGCAATGGGAAAAAGACAGTCTCTTCAACAAATGGTGTTGGGAAAAATGGACAGCAACACGCAAAAGAATGGAACTGGACCACTTTCTTACACCATACGGAAAAATAAATTCAAAATGGATAAAAGACCTAAATTTGAAAAAGGAAACTAGCAAAATCCTAGAGGATAACACATATAGCAACCTCTTTGACATTTCCCATAGCACCTTCTTATTAGATATATCTCCTGAGGCAAGGGAAACAATAGCAAAAATAAACTATCAGGACTTCATCAAGATAAAAAGCCTCTGCACAGGAAAGGAAACAAACAACAAAACTAAAAGGCCACCAATGTTGGGGCGCCTGGGTGGCGCAGTCGGTTAAGCGTCCGACTTCAGCCAGGTCACGATCTCGCGGTCCGTGAGTTCGAGCCCCGCGTCAGGCTCTGGGCTGATGGCTCAGAGCCTGGAGCCTGTTTCCGATTCTGTGTCTCCCTCTCTCTCTGCCCCTCCCCCATTCATGCTCTGTCTCTCTCTGTCCCAAAAATAAATAAACGTTGAAAAAAAAATTAAAAAAAAATAAAATAAAAAAATAAAAGGCCACCAATGAAACGGGAGAAGATATTTGCAAATGACATATCTGATAAAGTGTTAGTATCCAAAATCTATAAAGAACTTATCAAACTCAACACTCAAATAATCCAGTTAAAAAGTGGGCAGAAGATATATGAATAGACATTTTCCCAAAGAAGACATCCAGATGGCTAATAGACACATGAAAAGATGCTCAATATCACTCATCATGAGAAAAATACAAATCAGAACTACAATAAGATATCACCTCACACCAGTCTCAACAGCTAAAATTAACAATATAGGAAATGACAGGTGTTGGCAAGGATGTGGAGAAAGGGGAACCCTCTTGCACTGTTGGTTGGAATGCAAAGTGGAGGAGTCACTCTGGAAAATAGTATGTAGCTTCCTGAAAAAGTTAAAAATTGAACTACCCTATGTTCCACCAATTGTACTACTAGGCATTTACTCAAAGGATACAAAAATAGTCATTTGAAGGGATACATGCACCCCAATATTTATAGCATTATCAACAATAGCCAAATTATGGGAAGAGTCCAAATGTCCACCATCTGATAAATGGATATATAAGATGTGGTGTATATATATGTGTCTATATATATATATATATATATATATATACACACACACACACATACATATATACATATATATATACATCCATACAATGGAATACTATTCAGCCATAAAAAGGATTGAAATCTTGTCATTTGTGAAGACATGGATGGAGCTAGAGAGAGCTAAAGAGCCTTATGCTAAGTGAAATAAGTCAGTCAGAAAAAGATAAATACCACATGATTTCACTCATGTGTGTAATTTAAGAAACAAAACAGATGAACATAGGGGAACAAAAGAAAAGAGAGCCAAATCAGAAAACAGACTTTTAACTACAGAGAACAAACTGATGTTTGCTGGAGGGGAGGTTGGTGTAGGGATGGGTTAAATGGGTGACGGGTATTAAGGAGGGCACTTGTGATGAGCATTGGGTGTTGTATGTAAGTGATGATTCACTAAATTCTATACCTGAAACTAGTATTACACTGTATGTTAACTAACTAAATTTAAACAAAAAATAATGTAAATAAGAAATAAAAGTTTTTCACCATATAGCATAGGATCACTTACAAAAATTTTTTCCCTATTTGCACAGCTTTGGTTTGTATATTTGGCACTATATCCCATTTTCAGTGTTTTATTGCAATATCAAAAACTATGGTATGCATTAAATATGCAAATAAAGACCTGTAAGAAACATTTACATAATAATTTGTTTTGCAATCTGCAAGGGGAAAAGAATCATATGATCTTGCAAAGGGATTTATAAATAGACCATTTGCCAACAAAATGAATAAAGGATTGCTCGCTATTTAATAAAAGTCATTTTATTATTACTAAGTCATGATCACTGTCATTATTCTACCAATAGCAATGCAAACCCAATATTCTCACTACTTATACCTGTAAACTCTCGTATTTTAAATTCATTTTCTTATTTTCCCCTTCAATACTATTATATGTCATAAACTGAATATTTGTGTTCTCCATAATTTATATGATGAAACCTAATCCCCTACCTGAAGGTAGGGCCTATGAGAAGTGATTAGGTCATGAGGGAAGAGCCCTTATGGATGAGATTAGTGTCCTTACAAAAGAGACCCCAGAGATGTCTCTCACCCTTTCTGTCATGTCAGGACACAGCAAGGAGACTGCTGTGTATAAAACAGAAAGCAGGTCCTCACCAGACACCAAAAATGCTGGTGCCTTGATCTTGGACTTCTCAGCCTCCAGAACTATAAGAAATAAATTTATGTTATTTATAAGCTACCTAGTCTGTGGTATTTGTTATGGCAGCTGGAATGGACTAACACAGTATAGAACCACTACTCATTTAATGTTTCTCAACTTTTAAACTACAAGTCAAACAAGATTTCCTTCAGTTGTACCCATTGTTGATCTTTCAAATGGATAAATCTGTTAATATTTAAAATACCTCCATAATTTTGGCTTCTCCATTTTTATCACTATATTCTTCTTTAACGACTTCTTTCTTGTTTTCAGCTATTGCTTTGGAACTTGTATCTGTGTTTTTTTCCATCGTATCATGTTCTGTCTTCATTTTCTGTCCAGCAACACAGAATAATAAAAACAAATATACAACTTAAGTGGTGTGTTAATTAAATGGCCCAGGTTATTTTATCAGCTGCTGTAATGATTTATAAAAAGATTATAATATCCATATAAACTTAATATCAATAAAATCATCACTCGACACTTTTACCTCCATTGTAAACCCAAAGCAGCATTAAAAATGAATAATATTCTTCTGATATAAATCAAATACATTTTCTTTTAGATGAGAAGCAACAAGTTAGAATACTGACCATTGACCACTCAAAGCTAACTGCCTGCATCAGATTAGATTTTTATAAATTAAGTCTTTTTGACTAGAGGGGGCCAGTTTACCTGTCATGTCTAATAATTAGCAACAGGGTTTTGTTTATTGCAAAGCCTCCAGTGGCTAATAATTAAGAGAAACACTAGCAAGGGCATCACTTTAGATATATTTTAAAGAGATTTCCTGGGGACATAGGTGATTCAATATATGTTCTAAAAGTTTTGAAATGACTTGAATCATGATTGCTTTACCAAGAAAGCTCTTTGCCTATGTGAGTAAAGAGCACTGGGTGAAGAGGCCAGAAAACCTGTGTTTGAATTTTGGATCTGATACTTACTTGATGTCATCTTGAGCAAAAGTATAAATCTTTTTGTGCATGTTTTTTATATGTAAAAAAGAGTAATTCCACCTACCTCATAGGGGTGTTATTAGGAACAAATGGTAAAATATATGTGAAATTGCTTTAGAAACTATAAAATATAATACAGATATATTATTACTATTTTAACACATGAAAAACAGAGAGTCAAGTATAATAATGCATTTTAAAGTCCAGAATTATATAGTATTTGTTTTATTATAGCATTATCTTCTAATTTTAATGGAAATAAAGTGTTTAATATCTTAATAGCCTATAAATTGAGTACCCAATTTTATAGAATAGTGACCTTGAAATGTTAAATAGAAAAAAATTTTTTTTTTAACTTTTCTCTCCTGTTGTTACTTGTTACTAAAACTTCACTTGCCCTAGTTTTAACAGTATCTTTCTTTTTATTTTTGAGAGAGAAAGTATGTGAGCAGGGAAAGGGGCAGAGGGAGAGAGAGAGAATCCCAAGCAGCCTCCACACTTAGCATGGAGCTGATGCAGGGATCGAACCCATGGCTCATAACGCCAGCCAAAATCAAGAGTTGAATGCTCAACCAACTGAACAGCCCAGGCGGCCCCAGCAGTATCTTTCAATCAAATAATTCAAAGCGATTTATAAATATGCCTGTAATTTACAGTTTCTCCAATCACAAAATGATGGGATTCGAGGATTTTAATGTTCCTCCTAGCTTTAACCATTTATGATTTTAGGAAGTTAACCAATCTCTAAAATATCAGTCATACCTCAATAAAGCAGTTTAAAAAATTACTAGTATTATATTTGCACACATTTATAAATAAATAAATAAATAAATAAGTAAGTAAGTAAATAACATGGAGAAATGAACTTAATATTGAGGCTATTTCTATTTCTAATGTCATTAGCCATAACATTAGAGTATAGAATATCAATTGTGTTCATTTAAAAATAATTTATGTGAAAACACTTTGCAAACTGTAAAGTATTATCAAATGCTAGTTACTACTATTATTACAAAGCATTATTTTGGTTACTACAGTTTACACCTTTTGTTTTTCCAGCAATATTGGTGTTGTGACTATATGATGTCAAAGGCATATATATTTTACAAGTCTACCCAACTAAAATTTTATTTTGTTTCTTCCTAATAAAAATGTCAAAATACAGTAGACAATCACAGAACGTGAACAAATATTCCTTACTCAAAAAGTTTACATGCACCATATGGTATATTACTAGCTAAACAGAAAATAAAGAAAGCAAAATGATCAGCTGTATGCCTTTCCAAAAACATTATTTTTAAATGTTTTTTAATGTTTAGTTTTGAGAGAGAGAGAGTGAGAGCGAGCATGTGCGAGTGAGTGGGGGAGGGGCAGAGAGAGAGGGAGACACAGAATTCAAAGCAGGCTCCAGGGTCTGAGCTATCAGCATACAGCCTGATGCAGGGCTCAAACCCATGAACCCTGAGATCATGACCTGAGCCGAAGTCAGATTCTTCACCGACAGCCACCTCACCTAGGCGCCCCTCCAAAAAAAATTATTTCTAAAGAAGAGTAATCTTCTGTCAACATTGCCTGTTGAATATTTACCTTTGTAATAGATGTTCTTTTGGGCTTCAACTCTGGTGTAATGGGCACGGGCATCTGCATCAAAAAACACAAGTCATGGTTGGGGGGAGGAAAAAATCATAATTGAAGACAGATTACTAATAATGAAATCCAACCTCTTAATTTAAATAAATGGGTATAGTTCGGACCAAGCACTAGGAAAAACAAACAAACATGTCCTTAGTGTGAAATTTTTTACGACAACATCCAAAATAAATCTTGTATTAAATAGGTAGTATTGTGTAGGATTCCCTAAATTTTAAAAGTACATTTTACAATACATGAGAAGCGTTTTAAAAAGACCACTTACAGCAGACAGTCTGGCTGATCTTCTTTTTGGCTATAAGTAAAAAAAAAAAATAGTTAATAGAATTATGGACACACAAAACTAGAATTATTTATATTGTGAAAATATTTAGTGCAACACTACATGAGCATTGTTTTTAAAGAGGCAGTTGTAAACTTGAGTAGAATATATAGTAGAAATATAAATTTTTATTTTCCCTTCCCTGGACCCTTTATACAGCTAAAGAAAAATATCTCAAATTAAACTTCAAATGCTAAGCTAAATGAACACAATGGCTAATAACAAGGAGCATATTTAGAAATAAGAATATAGTCCCTTCTTGCAAACTGACAAAGATTTTTTTTTTTGCTTAAAAGGAAGAAACTCTCTCCAGATCTTAACAAGCATAAGGTCCTAAATTCCAAGAAGTTTGTAATTTTCAATACCTGCTATATTTCTGAAAGAGCTCACTAACATACCATATTCATACTCATATGGTACAAATATACAAATCAGCATCTATTTTTAGCTGCTTGTGTGTCTCAAATTCATAAAACAAGTGGATTTTTTCAGTCATATTCTAAAACTAAAAAAACTCACCTCCTGCCTGGTACCATCTTGACTGGCAGCCTATACAGAGGAGAAAACCACACAGGAATAAGGTCATCGATATAAACACATAGATTAGAAAATATTGCATATGGATTACAGTTGTAACACAACCACTTATGACTTTTTTCCTGGATTCCAGCTCAAGTAGCCACGTGTTATTTCCTAGTAGCATGCTACATACTGCTGTCCTCTAATGTGCAAATGTGCACCAAGATGCAAATGCATTCTCAAGACATAAATTCACACAACTAATAATCAATTCCATCCTTTTGTGTAAATTGCATCTCCTACAAACAAACCTTTTAAATTTTAAAATCCACCTGCTGTAGCCAGTGTTAAAGCCAAAAAAAGTGTGGGGGTGGGCAGAATGAAGGAGGAACTTCCTGCAATTCCCCTGTGTTTTGCCTTATGTTTTATATGCAATTGTACTTATCTGATCCTCTCTACTGGCTGGATTAATCTTTTCCAAGTCCTTCATACAAAAACTACAACCCCCACAATGTTTCGATGCTTGCTTGCTTTCTCTTTGTTTTCTTTCTTTCTTTCTTTCTTTCTTTCTTTCTTTCTTTCTTTCTCTTCCTTCTTTCCCTTTCTTTCCTTCCTTTTGGTCCTTCCTTCCTTCCTTCTCTCTTTTTCTTTTATGGAGGGAATCCCTGCAACGTCAATGCGTTATTCCGAGGAGCTGGCCATGGACTTTAAAACTTCCGGCCACTACCTGCTACAAGGTTGCTGTCAGATCTGTAAAATAGCACGACCCATTGCACAAGCCTAGAAAAGCTCAGCGGAGGGAATCTCAGGAAATGGGATGGTTACTAAAAACCATTGCTTTTTGTATTTGAGCATCCCTTTAGTCTGGGAATTATCAAGCTATTACATGATTCATACAGCCCCAGAGCACAGGGGAATTTCGGTCTTATTCCTATGTTTTAGAAATAGGGAAGGTGGCCGGATAAATAGGAATAATATCAAAACAATCACACTGCTTTACATCAGCACAGTGTTTTCCAATTTTATGAAGCAATGAAACATCGTTCAATTTCACTACTAAGGGACACCCCCCCTTCCCAAAACAACAAACAAACATTCAAACAAACACTGGTAGTAAATTTATCTCTTGTCCAAGAGAGGAGTCACAATTTTTGAAATGAGGGTTTGCAGAATACCTGTAGCCCTTGAATATCTCAAATCAATTCTGCATGTCTAAAAGTGAATAAATCCACGCTACCGCAACATCAGCAGTAGTTTTTATCTTACGCAGTTCTCTTGCCATCTCTCCACCTTTACACAAAGAGTTTGGAGAACCCCAGATCTCATAGCCCTAAAGTTGCTAATTGCAGAGGTGGTTCTCTCCTTCTTTAAGACAGTTTAAAGTCTGCGCCGCCTAATGGCACAGGATTACCATTGCATAGCCATCTGGCATGACAAGAAGTGGAGGAGGGAAGAGGAAAAAGAAAACGGGAAGAACAAAGGCAAATACGGGAGAAAGCCGTGGCTTTCGTTACCCCAAACGGGAAGGTTCCCGGAGAAAAGCCGGAGGCTGAGGAGGAAACTGGTGCCTGGAAGTGTGGTTAAGAGAAGTGTTCTCCAATAGGGTAAGCGGAGGAAGGGAGGTGGGGTAGGAAGCGACAGCACAACGCTATGGCTGTTTCAGCATGGAGACACCTCTTAAACGATTATTTCCCTTAAACAAAACAAGCCGAAAGTGAACTACTAGTTGCATTCAAGACCATCCTTAATCTTACACTGATCATTCTTTGCCTTTCTTTCCCCCTTCCATTCAGTACATCACAAAATCGAACTAGAAGCCAAAATGCTTTCTAAAACCTCTACGGATTAGGAAATATGCATTTCAGTCTCTAATCCCCCTTCTATCTTCCTATTTCACTTACCTTTCTTTTGGGCATTGTTTCAGCTCTCTACAGGAGATCTTAACAATTAGCAGAAAAAAAGCGAAAAGCAGTCTCTGCCCAAGCGCTCAGAGAGCAACTGAGTTTTCAATGAACTAATTGCAGCACAACCTGTACTCGGCAAAAAAAAAAAAAACAAAAAAAACAAAAAAAAAAAAACAAAAAAAAAAACAAAAAAACAAAAAAACAAAACCAACAAAAAAAAACCAACAAAAAAAACCCCCCAAAAAAACAACAACAACAACAACAACAACAACAACAACAACAAAAAACACACCTCGTTATTGGCAACATTAAACGCACCAAGACGCAACCAAACTACGTGAATGGTTAGCTGGAGTGGGAGCCAGATTTGAATGACAGGCAGTGAGACCAATAAAGAAAGCTGATCTGCCCAGGGGCGTGGTCCACAGACTTGCCAGACGCCCTGTTAAGGCTGCCTTTTCAGACCGCTGGTGTGGTGGAGGAGCACATGGACTTGATAAATGCAAAATGCTCAAGCTTAAGACTGGCGGGAAAGCCAGAGTTGTCTTCATTTTGTTTTTCTTTTATGTTGTAATAACAGGCGAAAGTCACAGCAGTTGCTTTCTCCACAGTCTCCAAAACCACCACTTTTACTTATTTCCAGGGATAAAGGGCTTTTGAGACCGGGTTTAGTATAGGCTCCAGTCTTCACATTCTACCTCTGGCAGGAGGATGGAGATGAACTGCGGGGGGGGGGGGGGGGAGTATTGATTCAGAAAGTAGAGAAGACTGAAGCTGTTTCTCTGGTTGTGGGAACTTTCCGCCAAAGCAGTATTGTGGTCCTGGCACGAAGAGGGTGCTAAAATGTGAGGAGGGTGCCAAAATGTTGCGTCTCCTGCAGGTGAAGAGTTGAAAGAAAACTGAGAGCTGGAAGAGCAGAAGAGCCTGAGGGCACAGACACCTGATATCCCACTTGGTAAGCATACACCAAGAATAGGACCTCGAGTTCAAGTTTGTAATAACAAAGGTCTATCCAGGGTTAAAGTGCTGATACAAGGGATTTTGAATCCAAAGGTAGCATTTAGTGAAGGGACTCAGGAAGGTGCCATGCAAAAATGTGTTTAGGACTCAGAGCCTGGACTAGGATCAGGTGATTAAAAGGCACTCATCAGTGCCACAAAATTTAAGGATGGGCCCAAAACTCAGATTAGGGTGAGGCGATTGAGGTGAGTCATGCAAGCACAGGGTAGGATCCTTTTTGAAAACTTTTGATATTTTGTTCATCATGGACTTTGGTACATTAATTTAGATATTTAAAATAGTGCATTAAGTATTTATCTTCATTGTTGAGTTTTGGAGTTCTTACATTTTATGCCGAAGGATAGTGTCTCCTTAGCCTCACCATAGTTTAACCCATCCTTAGGTGGATTTCTCCTCTAAAAGAGACTTCTATCTGCCTTCCAAAGTTAGTTCCTGAGACCTAAAGGTTGTGGGAGTGGGGATGGGAATTGGCAAATACTGTACTTGAGGATAATTGTGGGTAGAAATGGAGATTCCAGGTCCTGAAGCCCTTTCTCAGAGTACCTTACTTTGGTTGTTGTAACATGTAATTGGGTTTAAAAGTGCTCCAACGACAGCCCAAATCCTTATTCTGGAAGGTTAATTTAAAAAGGAAATTAATATTTTGCACAACTACCTAAAGGGGGAGTTTCATTTGTGTTCATGTGTACTAAAAAATTGGAATTACCAGTTTAAAAATTTAATATTCATAGCTGTTACATAATACATAAGCATCCCCTCAAACTAAAATATGGCCTAACAGAAGAACCCATCATTTAAATTTTGCCCATTCTTCCCCAGCCATCTATACTGTGGAATTAAACAGATCCAGTAGTATAAGACTGTTTGATTACAAGTCAACTTCCCTTCTCCAATCTCATTGTATTCTGATTCAAGTAAGTAAATTAAGAAGACATTTATATTGCTTCCTTTGCCCACAGTTATTGGAATCATCCTTAGATCCTCTAGAGGCCTCTTTTTGCCCTTATGGTGAAAACATTACTGAGCGAGCCTAGATATTTTTCAATGATTTTATGTTCCAAGAGTTAGAATGTAAGTATAAAAATTGGGTACAAAATGAGGATTGCCTCAAAAGGATAAGAAAAAAAAACATGAAGGGAATGAAAAATGTGGCAACACTGGAACACATTTACTCAACAAATTCGTATTTAGCATTATTTTGTGAATTGGATTTTGGTTTTGTAGACTAACCTGTAAAAAGACAAAACTCTCTGGCATGCAAAGTTAAATTACATAGTTTCTACCCTTAGGATTTTTATAATTTTTAAAATAGAGCAAGCAGTTGCATGCATATTTATAAATCAAGGTTGCTTTATCGTATGAGTGGTACAATCTAAGTTTGATATTATAACAGAGGGGAACTATCATTTAGGGCAGATCATTGGAGAAAATTTTTGTTGAGAAGGTGGTATTTGACTTGGCCCTGAACTGTTGAATAGACTGTTAACAGCAAATGCAGATACAGGAAATATTTGTACTTGTTAGGGAAAAGAATGCCTAGTCCAAGTGGACTGAAACAAATGATCATGTGAAGACTTGGGAAGTCAGGCTTAGTTTTGAGGCAAAGCACAAATGTGTAGTCAGTGAGATCTAAGATACCTCTTAAGTTTGTCAGCATTTTTGTTTTTTGGTCAGTTTTTCTTCCTTGCTGTCTGACTTGTTGCAACTGTGATTTATGTCTTATCAGATTGAAAAAATAGTCATGCATGCATAAAAAATATTCTAATTGTGACATAATTCTCTAATTCTTGACCTACCACATACCATGTTCTTTCTAATCATTAATCAGGTGGCCTTTTATACAAACCAACCTGCCCTAGACTCTTCATTTGCTGTATTATTATCTCGTACTACAGACCCATTCTGTTATATCTTTGCCTATCAAATGTCTACCAAAACTGCTCAGATTCAAATCTAATATTACCCCTTTGACAAAAGCCTTCTCCAATCATTTCTGCCCTAAAAGATCCTGCTTTCTTATTATGTTATAGAATTTAAATTGTACCACTCATATGACACAAGCAAACCTGATTTTCCCCAACCATTCAGTCCTAAAATTTCACATTGATTTAAAATTTTATATACTTATTTCGCCTTGCCTGAATATTTTCTCAGCACATCATATTCTACATAGTTTCTATGAATTTACTAACTTTAAAAACTATTTTTCTAAAATTGATAAATTATTTTTAAGTAGGGCTTTAATCTTTGTATAATTGTCAAATTAAGACTTTTTTGGCTCAGTTTTTCTAAAATTAAATAGGCTTATTTCTCTTTTACAATTGTTTATTGACTATAAAGGTTGATTGTTAGACAACTCTCCACTGGCCTCTCTAATTTCCCCTGAGTATTAAGTATACCTACAAGCACTCTAAAAACCTACAGAAACTTTAGCATGTCCACTGGGTAGCCATTGGGAAAAGACACAGAAAGATATGAAAAATTATAGAGGAAAGAAACCAGCATTAAACAGAAAGATAATCCAAAAGAGAATATTAAGATTATGTATTTATGAGAAAAGGGGTGCTAGGCAGTTAAGATAAAAGAGGTCTTCAAATGTCCTGTTTATAGTTTAGAATGATATATATGTTACATAATTAGAAGTATTTCTGTATGCACTGCTTTATGTGCAATGGGATCTCAAAAATACTGATTGATTAGTAAAAAGATATTTGCTTTTATCTATTAAATTATCTTTGATTTTGGCATTATCCATTACCATTATTGTTTCCATTATATTTACAAAAAATGAAAAAATCAGAAAACTACCTACTATTGCTAACAAATAATGATGTAAGACTTTTAGTATGTAATTAAAATTTTGTGTTTTATTATTTATTAATTTTTGTAAATGTTTATTTTTGAGAGAGACAGAGCATGAGCAGGGGAGGGGCAGAGAGAGAGGGAGACACAGAATCCTTAGCAGGCTCCAGGCTCTGAGCTGTCAGCACAGAGCCCGACATGGGGCTCAAACCCAGGAACAGTGAGATCATGACCTGAGCCAAAGTCGGACGCTTACCCGACTGAGCCACCCAGACGCCCCAAAATTCTGTTTTAAATATATTGTTGGTTGGTATTTTCAAAGAGCAAAATAAATGGTAAGTCTACAGTGAACCAAATACATCAATGCACTTATTTTTGAGTCATGTTGAAGATTGATCTGAGGAATTGCTTGGATTGATTACAGCACTTAGCTGAAACTCTGGAATAACTTTTAGCTCATCTGTGATTTTACTTGAAAGTATTTCTGTTGGCTAAAAGTTATTTGAAAATTTTCCATTTCTCATAGGTGTCCTCATTTACTTGAAAAGAGTTCCAAAGTTTTTTACTTTAGCTATAAGGACTTATGTTTCCTTTAAATTTACTAAATTCTATTAAACTTAATTTGTATTTTTGCATGAAATATAAGAGTTTTAAAATCTTATTTTTTCTAATATTTTACCATCAGCCTGATCTTTTGTTAAAGTTTTTATTTATTTTGAGAGAGAAAGTGCGACAGAGTGGGAGCAGGGGAGGAACAGAGGAAGAGGGAGAGAGAGAGAATCCTAACCAGACATGGGACTCCATTCCACTGACCGTGAGATCATGACCTGAGTGGAAACCAGGAGTCAGAGGCTTAACCAATTGAATCACCCAGGTGCTCCTACCATCAGCCTTATCTTATAGAAGCATAAATATTAGTCCATGGCTAATAAACTACTAAGATGTAGTTTGGGAGACTTCTACAACTTGTGTGAATATTATGGTACACTAAGACAATGGCATCTTTAAAACAATTATATTTTGGCTTTTTATATTTTAATTTGCTTTAATGCTTCAGGCTTTTTCTATCTCCTTAGAAAGCTCACTAATGCTGGTTACATTTATAGCAAGAATTTATTAAAAATAATAAAAAAAATTTTATAAATGCCACATATTGCCCACATGAGACTACAGCCTATTTTCAAGAAAAGATAAATCAGTTTTCTGGTATAGTTCAGCTGTCCCATCAATGAGCGTTGATTACAAACAATCACCCTTCACTGAGAAAATAGTGGCAACCTATCAAATATGTTGTGTGTAAGAAACCAACTTCTTCACTAATAAAAATATTTGATATAGTAAACTGATACCATTTTAATAAGAGGCTAAAGTTAAATGCTGGATTCTCTTAATTTTGCATCATACTAGAGATTTTTCCCCTACTCTCTGTTTTAGGCTTTCATCCACTCACTTAGAGCCTTACATATCAGCTTATTTTATAATAAGCACCATATAACCTCCAAATTTTTTAATTTATTGTAAATTACTTGAAATAAATATCTACACATATTTAAACATAGCTAAAGTGTGATAAAAAAGTTAAAACTAGTTTGCTTCAATCTTTAAACTATACATACAAATATTCTGATGAAGTAGTAGAACTCAAGTAGATTTTGTTTTGGGAAATTGTCAATGTATGCTGTTGTTCTCACTAACTGCATATTCCATTAAGAGGATAAATGAACAAACAGCTGTACAATAATGGTATTAAGTCTGAAAATACCTTCGAGTACACAGCAAAGCAAGAATGCAGGGAGGAAGGGAGAAAAGAAGTTCCCCTGGAGGAGATCCATTAAGAAATATCTCTTAAGAGTCACTTTTTGGGAGATCATTCATACACATCTCTTGTGTTCTTAAATTCTAAGGACATGGTGGAAAACATTTACTTATTTCTTACTTACCTTACTTCATTTTGAAAGAATCATTCTTTTTGTTTGTTTGTTTCTATTCTCTTTATTCTTATAAATTCAAGTTAGTTAACATAGAATGTAGTATTGGCTTCAGAAGTAGAATTTAGTGTCTCGTTACTTACATACAACACCCACTGCTCATCCCAAAAAGTGCCCTAATGTCCATCACCCATTTAGCCCATACCCCAACCCTCTTCCCCTCCAGCAACCCTCACTTTGTTTTCTGGTTTTAAGAGTCTCTTATGGTTTGTCTCCCTCTGTGTTTTTATCTTATTTTTCCTTCCCTTCCCCTATGTTCCTCTGTTTTGTTTCTTAAATTCCACACATGAGTGAAATCATATGATATTTGTCTTTCTCTGATTGACTTATTTCACTTAGAATAACACTCTCTACCTCCATTCATATCATTGAAAATGGCAAGATTTCATTCTTTTGAATTGGTGAGTAATATTCCACTGTATGTATGTATGTGTGTGTGTGTGTGTGTGTGTGTGTATACACACACCACATTTTCTTTATTCATTCATCAGTTGATGGACGTTTGGCTTCTTTCTATAATTCGGCTATTGTTGACAACACTGCTGTAAACATTGGGGTGCATATGCCTATCCTCTTTTTATTAAGTCAATCTATGATCAATTTGTTAAATAGCTGACATACTTCATTCATTTCCCACACATTTAAAACTGGAAAATTATATTTTGTATTCAGGTGAGTAACCATTCAAGCAAATGGGCATGTTTAGTACTTATACATTTTAATGATAATAGTATAAATCTACATTTACATATTTTCATTATTTCCTATAAACTAAATATATTTTTGGAACATTTTCCCTTGCTTTCAGAGTTGTGTTGTCCAAATACAAACTAGAAAATATTTTTAAATATGTTCATTAAATAGTTTATATTGTTTAGACTATTTCATATATGAATTCATTGCTGATTCAAACTGAAGGGAAAATAGAATTATTCCTTCTGTCTCCTTTTGTTTTCATATTCTAGTTCACTTCTAAATTTATTATGAGATTAATTGCCATTCATCACTTAATTTCTCCTGGAAAAAGTCCACATTGAAGATTTTTTTAAAATGTAATGTTTTTTTTTTTTTTAATTTTTTTTTCAACGTTTATTTATTTCTGGGACAGAGAGAGACAGAGCATGAACGGGGAAGGGGCAGAGAGAGAGGGAGACACAGAATCAGAAACAGGCTCCAGGCTCCGAGCCATCAGCCCAGAGCCTGACGCGGGGCTCGAACTCACGGACCGCGAGATCGTGACCTGGCTGAAGTCGGACGCTTAACCGACTGCGCCACCCAGGCGCCCCTAAAAATGTAATGTTTATTTATCTTCGAGAGACAGAGACAGAGCATGAGTGGGGGAGGGGTAGAGAGAGAGAGGGAGTCACAGAATCTGAAGCAGGCTCCGGGCTCTGGGCTGTCAGCACAGGGCCCGATGCAGGGCTTGAACTATGAACTGTGAGATCGTGACTTGAGCCCAAGTCTGATGCTTAACTGACTGAGCCTCCCAGGTGCCCCAACATTGAAGATTTTTAAAAAGTAATAAAATACATGCTATTTTAGTTCATGAGGTATGACTTGTTCTGTGAAAAATATTATTTTTGTAGCTCTTGAAAATAGAAATATTATTTTGTAAGTTTATGATAACTTTTGCCCATAGAAAGTAGTATCCTATTACATTTTAGCCATTTTAATTTTATCTTTAAAATAACTGTGGCAAGGGGCACCTGGCTAGCTCAGTCAGAAGAGCATATAACTCTTGATCTTGAGGTTATGAGTTTGAGCCCCACATTCGGTGTGGAAATTACTTAAATAAATGACTAAATAACTGTGGCAGGATAATTCCTTTATATATTAATTTGTATTCTGTTTCCATTTCAAGAATTATCCAAATCTTTGTGTTTCTTCTTCTCAGTTGCTAATGGTTATGCTTTGAGAATTTTACTGGCTAGGTTCTTAAAATTTTTGGAACTTGCTTATCAGAAAGGAAGAGATCCCAAAGAGTAGAAGAGAGGAAAGGAGCCACACTGAAGGAGACTTTGAACTTTCCTCAAGGCAGAGGAGGTGATAGGGGATGGGTTAGCAAGACCAATGTACCTATTTGCACACAGTGTTCCAGATTAAAATGTGTCTGTAGGATGCCAAATCAGATACTAGGAATACTGGAAGAGGGGTATCTCTGAGAAGGATTGAAACAAAGTGCTTCGGAGACTTGTAGCAAGAATTAGCACTGGAGAGCAGCACCACTTTACACTCTCACCAACACAGAAGAATGTTCACTTCCCTTGCCTTGACCAGCATTTAGTATTTTAAAATATATTATTTTTTACCAGTTGGATAGACTAAAATATCTCCTTTTGATGTATATGTCTTTAATTGTGAGGAAGTTGAACAACTTTTTTATATGTTTGATAGCCATTTGTATTCTTTTTCTGTGAATTATTTGAACATAACCTTTAGTTTTCTTTTTTTAAAGCCTTTTTTTAAAGTTTATTTATTTATTTCGAGAGAGAGAGAATCAAAGCAGGCTCTGTGCTAATAGCATGGAGCCTGATGCAGGGCTTAAACCCAGAAACTGTGAGATCATGACCCGAGCAGAAATCAAGGTCACTTGCCCCAAGATATCGCCCAACCAATTTAGCCATGTAGGTGCCCCATGAGCGTTATTTTTCTGTGATTTTTCTCTTTCATCTTTTGAAATGTTTACAGAAGTATATTTTTCCAAAAGAGGATTTAAGTTTTTATGTAGCTGTATCACTTTTTATTTATGACTTCTTGTTTGTGTTTTCTTTTAGAAGAACTTCCTCCCTCCAAAATTATAAACATATGTTTTAACACTTCTCTCTGGAAATTATGTAGTTTCACTTTTTATAGTAAAATATTTGTGCAGTTGTCTGGACTTTATACATTTAAGAAGTGAGTTGGGATACAGCTTTTTTATTTTTTTCCCAAAATTTGGACCAGTTGTTTCAGCATAGAATTTATCATCTACAAGTGAGGAAGTTGAGACCTAGAGTAATAAAACAACTCACCTAAGATTTCTAAGTTATTAGCAAAGTTAAGAACAGAAATCAAGTTTCCTATTTCAACTTTTGGCCTGTAATTTTTCCAACAAAGTATACTGACTCAGTGTACCTTCTCTGCTTAATTACTTTCCTGGCTTGACAGTATTGTGATTTAGTCTAACCCAGTAGAAATTTGATAAAAAAGCTTTTTAATTCTAAACAATTATATGCTTGCCATCAGAAAAGTGTGAATTACAAAATGATTTATTTTCTTCTGTAGGGAAGATCTTTACCAGGAACTTCAGGAAGAGAGAACAGCTATGTTTTAGATTGGTTCTTGGCATAAGGAAGGTAATGATCATAATGCTTTCATGGGAGAGTTTGGGGTGAGAATGGGAGTGAGAAAAGAGGAGGAAATGGACTTTTTATATTTTTCTCTTGGGTCAGACCTTCACAGAGCCACTATTTGGTGATTATTAGTAAAATATTCCCTGTTTTCTCCAGATTAAATTAGTAAGAACAGCTACCATTTATTGGAAGCTTACTATGTATTAGGAACTATTTATGTGTTATATGAGTTACTTCTGGTGATTATTTTACAAATGATATAGCTAATAATTGTTTTTTCAGTCATAATTTGTTTCTTTGTTTTTGTTGCAAATTTTTATTTAAATTCTAGCTAGTTAACAAAAAGTGTAATATTGGTTTTAGGAGTAGAATTTAGTGATTCATCACTTACATACAATGGGAGGTGTTCATTACAAGTACTTTAATACCCATCACGCATTTAGCCCATTCCCCACCTACCTCCCCTCCAGCAAACCTGTTTTTCTCTATAGTTGGTAATTTCTTGTGGTTTGCCTCCCTCTCATTTTTTAATTCTTTTCCCTATGTTCATCGGTTCTGTCTCTTAAGTTCCACATTTGAGTGAAATCATATGGTATTTGCCTTTCTCTCACTGACTTATTTCGCTTAGCATAATATAATCTAGCTCCATCCACATCATTGCAAATGGCAAGATATCATTCTTTTTTTTAAGTTTACTTATTTTTAGAGAGAGAGAGCCAGCAGGGGAGGGACAGAGAGAGAGAGAGAGAGAATCCCAAGCAGGCTCTGCTCTGCCAGTTCAGAGCCCGACATGGGGCTCGATTGCACAAACCATGAGATCATGACCAGAGCCAAGATCAAGAGTCAGATGCTTAAACAACAGAATCACCCAGACGTCCCAAGATATCATTCTTTTTCATGGCAAAGTAATATTCCATCATATATACATAGCACAGCTTCATTATCCGTTCATCAGTAGATGGATATTTGGGCTCTTTCCATAATTTGGCTATTGTTGATAATGCGGCTATAAACACGAGGGTGCATGTGCCCCTTCCAATTAATACTTTTGTGTTCTTTTAGTAAATACCTACTGGTGCAAATGCTGGGTTTTAGGGAGTTTCTATGATTAACTTTTTGAGGAAACTCCATACTGTTTTCCAGAGTGGCTGCACCAGTTTGCATTCCGAAAAACAGTGTAAGTGGGTTCCCCTTTATCCTTATACTCTCTAACATCTATTGCTTCCTGTGTTGTTAATTTTGTCCATGCTGACAAGTGTTAGGTGGTTTTGATTTGTATTTCCCTGATAAAAAGTGATGTTGAATATCTTTTCCCGTGTCTCTTAGCCACCTATATGTCTTCTTTGGGAAAATGTCTATTCATGTCTTCTGCTAATTTCTTCACTGGGTTATTTGTTTTTGGGGTGTTAAGTTTGATAAGTTCTTTATAGTTTTTGGATAGTAACCCTTTATCTGATATGTCATTTGCAAATATCTTCTCCCATTACATTGGTTGCCTTTTAGTTTTGTTGATTGTTTTCCTTGCTGTGCAGAATCTTTTTATCTTCATGAAGTCCTAGTAGTTCATGTTTGCTTTTGTTTCCCTTACCTCCAGCGATGTGTCTAGTAAGAAGTTACTATGGCCACGGTCGAAGAGGTTGCTGCCTGTATTTTATTCTAGGATTTTGATAGTTTGCTGTCTCACATTTAGGTCTTTAATCAATTATGAATTTATTTTTGAGTATGGTATAAGAAAGTGGTATAGTTTCATTCTGCTACATGTTGCTGCCCAGTTTCCCCAACACCATTTGTTGAAGAGACTGTCTTTTTTCCATTGAATATTCTTTCCTGCTCTGTCGAAGATTAGTTGACCCTATAGTTGTGGGTCCATTTCTGGGTTTTCTGTTCTTTTCCATTGATTTGTGTTTCTGTTTTTGTGCAAGTACCATACTATCTTGATGAATACAGTTTTGTAATATAGCTTGAGGTCCAGAATTGTGATGCCTTCAGTTTTGCTTTTCTTTTTCAAGATTGCTTTGGCTATTTGGGGTCCTTTGGGATTCCATACAGATTTTAGGATTGCTTATTCTGGCTCTGTGAAAAATTCTGGTGGTAACTTTTTTTTAATATTTTTTTTTTTTTCAACGTTTATTTATTTTTTGGGACAGAGAGAGACAGAGCATGAACGGGGGAGGGGCAGAGAGAGAGGGAGACACAGAATCGGAAACAGGCTCCAGGCTCTGAGCCATCAGCCCAGAGCCCGACGCGGGGCTTGAACTCACGGACCGCGAGATCGTGACCTGGGTGAAGTCGGACGCTTAACCGACTGCGCCACCCAGGCGCCCCTGGTGGTAACTTTTTAAATTGTAGTGTCTCTCAATAGCTTTTAAAAAATATTTTCACTTTATTAAAATTTTATTTTAATATTTTATTTATTTTTGAGAGAGACAGAGAGACAGAGTGTGAGCAGGGGAGGAACAGAGAGAGAGGGAGACACAGAATCCAAAGCAGGCTCCAGGCTCTGAGCTGTCAGCACAGAGCCCGATGTGGGGCTCGAACCCACAAACTGCAAGATCATAAACTGAGCTGAAGTTGGATGCTTAACTGACTGAGCCACCCAGGCACCCCAAAAAGATTTTTATTTTTAAGTAAACTCTACATCCAATGTGGGGGTGAAACTCACAACCCTAAGATGAAGAGTCATTTGCTCCATTGATGGAGCTAGCCAGGTCTCTCAATGCTAGTGGTATATTGATGGGGATTGCATTAAATGTGTAGATTGCTTTGGGTAGTAGAGACATTTTAACGATTTATTCATCCAGTCCATGAGCATGGAATGTTTGTCCATTTTATTGTGTCATCTTGAAATTTTTTTAAAATGTTTATATTGAGAGAGAGAGAGAGAGATACAGAGTGTGAGCAGGGAAGGGGCAGAGAGAGACAGAGATGCAGAATCTGAAGCAGGTTCCAGGCTCTGAGTTGTCAGCACAGAGCCTGATGTGAAGCTCAAATTCATAAGCCATGAGACGATGACTGGAGCCAAAGTCAGATACTTAACTGACCGAGCCACCCAGGCTACCCTCTTTTTGTCAACATAAATTTCTTTCATAAGTCTTTTATAGTTTTCAGAATATAGATCTTTTACCTCTTTGGTTAGGTTTATTC
Source organism: Leopardus geoffroyi (assembly GCF_018350155.1). Classification (NCBI taxonomy): domain Eukaryota; kingdom Metazoa; phylum Chordata; class Mammalia; order Carnivora; family Felidae; genus Leopardus; species Leopardus geoffroyi. The sequence goes on from NC_059343.1 coordinate 67,066,118, forward strand.
CTATACTTCTTATGGTTTTTTTGGTACAATTGAAAATGGGATTAATTCCTGAAATTTCTGTGTCTTCATTATTGGTTTATAGAGATGCAACAGATTTCTGTATGTTGATTTTGTATCCTGCGATTTTACTGAATTCATCAGTTCTAGCAATTTTTGGTGGAGTCTTTCTACATGGAGTATCAACGCATCTGAGAATAGTGAAAGTTTGACTTATTCCTTGCCAATTTGGATGACTTTTATTTTCTTTTGTTGTCTGATTACTGAGGCTCGGTCTTTCAGTACTATACTAAATAACAATTTTGAGAGTCGACATCCCAGGCTTGTTCTGACCATAGAGGAAAACCTCTTACTTTTTCCTCATTGAGGTTGATATTAGCACTGGGTCTTTCATAGATTGCCTTTATGATGTTGAGGTATGTTCCCTCTACCCCTACTTTATTGAGGGTATTTTTCAAGAATAGATGCTGTATTGTGTCAAATGATTTTTTTTCTGCATCTATTAAAAAAGCATCTGTCGAGTAGAGGGGGATGGGTCATGGTGTAAGATTCTGAAGCCTTCACTGTGGGTGCTGTGCTGCTCACTGAAATCTGTCCATGCTGTTGGTCAGGGTATAAAAATGGTGTCAGCCCCCTCTCTCATACCCAGAGAGGAGCATTTCTACCCACCACTGTTCAGGAAGCCCTCACAGAAGAATGAATAATCTCCCTTCATGTGTCCCAGAGATCCCAAGATCCTTGCCTTCACCCTGTCTGTGTCTGAGCCATCTGCCCACTTGGCAGCACAGGGCTCCTGTGTTTTATCGCAGACACACTGGGTGGGTTACAAAACTCCAAATTTGAGGGACTTGGTGTGGTGTGGACCTGTGCTGATCCTCTGGAGGAAGATCTCACCATGCTGTGGCTGGTGCTGTTTTGTGCTGGAAGGGCAATCACACAAACATGCAGGGACTTGGAATTTGTGGTGAAGCACAACAGAAAGCTGGCATCTAAGCTACCTGCCCTCAGCAGGTACCTCTGTGTCTATGCTAATGAATGGGGCAGCTCAATGGCACCCGCCAGCAATTTTGTCCCCTGAGAGGCAGTGCCATCTCTCCAAAATGCACTCCAAGAAGGGTAACTGTCTCTCCCAGTGTGACTCTAGGGATCCTTGGACCACCCTCTGCTCCCGGGTTTCTTCCTTCCTTCTCCACCAGAATACCACTATGCCCACAAGCTCCACCCCAGCATACTTCTAAGAACGTCAGACTTTGAGCTCCACTGCTTATAAAAACTTGCAATAATCGGCCCTTCTCATTTTCCCAGTCAATGGTTTTGGGAAAGTGTTTTTCTTGTGCAATCACCTGCACACTGATCTCCATCTCTCTCTCTCTCTCTCTCTCTCTCTCTCTGATCAGAGCATCCTCACCTCTGTAGCATTCATAATTCTTTTCTCCCCCAAATCACATCTCTACACTTCCTACCTTCCTCAATGTGGCCTCTATTCTCCCCCTAGTTGTGTAGTTTGTTCTGTCCTCAGATTGGTTTCCTGGGTATTCAGAATTATTTGATATTTATCTAGCTGTGTTTGAGAAACAAGATAAGCATAGGGTCCCCTACTACTATGCCACCTTGACCCAAACTTCTAGCTAGTAATTGTGAAGTCAGAATTCAAATTCAGGTGAATTTGATTCCAGAGTCTATGCTCTTTTAATTACATTTCAGTTCTTTTAATTTTTATTTTATCAAGTATTTATGTTTTTAAATCTTAGTTCAGAAATTCATTACCAAAATCTCAGCATAATTTTTTTGCTAATATAATTAGTTACATAGAAAATTAATTATGTTTTATTTCCTGTTTTACAGTTTTAAATTTTCAGTTCTTCCTGAGACATAGTGCCATTTTGACTCCAACTGTGAAATAGCTACGAAATCAATGCTAGTGGAATATAATTATTAGCCCAACTATAATTCACAGTAATTTGTTCCACAAATATTCATAGAGCACTTCTCAGAGCCTAGCCACTGCATTAGTCACTGAGGATACAAATATTTGATTCTGGTTTTTGAGGAACTCACAATCTAGTACAGACATAGATGTACCTATGTAGTCTGAAATGTGATATAATTGATATATGTTCAAAATAGTATGGAAATCAGGATAAGAAGCAACCAATACTTTATAAAAGTGGGGAGATCAGAAAAGGCTTTACTAAGGAGGTAAAGATAGTATAGGAGAGATGGGCATCCCAAGTAAAGAATTATTAATAATTCTATATTTGTTACTTATCTTAAAGAAGTATTTGTTCAGGGAAGAGTTAAGATGGCAGAGAAGTAGTAGGAACTTGAGCTTTCCTCAGCCCTCAAACACAGCTGTATTGAGGTCAGATCACTTGAAACACCCAGGAAATCGATCTGAGGACTGGCAGAAGGAGTTGGGTTGGAAGGAGACAGCATGGCAGGTGCGAGGTGCATGGAAGTGAATTGGGTCAGAGAACACCTGTGGTGCCATCAAGAGGAGGCAACCCTTTCCAAGAGAGACAAAAGGAAGAGAAAGAGGAGTTGAGTGAGTGTGGCATCACTTTGCACAAGAGGAAAACCTCTCTAGACTACAGACTAGAGAGAGAAGTACTGAATGTCATATGCTTTTTTGCACACAGTGGGGATTTTGAAAGTGCATGACTTTCTCTGGAGCAGAGCTGTGGTGTGCACTCTGGGGAGAAGTAGGGAGCTGGCCTAGGAGTGCATAGAACATTGTAGGGGTCTCCAGGGTACACTGGGGGAGAATATTCTCCTTCTTGGAGTACTTTTGGAAGAGGGTATATTGCCTCTCCAAGGACACAAGATCGTGTAGGTTCCAACAAGAGGCCTTTTATCAGCAGGCACAGAGGCATACCAGGAGGGAATATAACCTTGTTGCTGCTTTTAGTGGTGCTACACCATTGATACCATGCACTGTGTAGGCGTGGGACTGTTTTTCTGGGACAAAGGACTTCAGACTCAGCGTGAAGAGGCTCTAATCTTGAGTAGAGGTGGGTAGGGTCCGCATTGTGCTGGGTCCTTTAAGACTTCAAGTTTTGAATCCCAGCTGAGTGCCAAAGAAAAAATGCAGGAGAGCAGTGGCACAGGGTGAGCTGACTATCCATGCTTTTCTGTGAGAGCTGACTAAACAGCAGGGGTATGAGATCCCCTGTCCGGGGATGGGAGATTGGAGTGCCACCATTTTCTCCCCAACACCAACATGGTGGGACTTCAGAGAGCAGCACAGCAACCCCAAGTGGAGGCGGGACCCACTTAAACCAAACCCCCTGAGCATGGCAACTGCTTATTTACTGGAGCAAGACTGACTCTGAGCCAACACAGCAGACCTCTCTTCCAGAAGACTAGCGTAAGCAGCACCTTACATGCACCAAGTATACGGAAAACCAGGTGCTTCAAAATGACACCTGCAGTACTGGTGGGAATAGGACGAGGCTTACTTTTTTTCTCCTTTCTTCTTTCTTTTTTTCTTTTAGAATCAGGCATATAATTTCTTATTTGTTTCATTTCGTTTTCTCTTTTTCTTTTTGGATCAGACTTCAATTTTTTTTCTTTCTTTTTAATTAGAATCAGTCTTATAGTTTTTTGATTCTCTGTTTTTTTAATTCCCTTTACTTTTACCTTTTTTGGGGATTAGGCTTCCCCCCCTTTTTCCAGGCTTATTCTAACCAACAAACCAAAGCACACCTAGATAAAGCTCCATACCTTCCACACTGCAATCAAGGAGGGGCTCTGCAGAGGAGTGACAGTAGAAAAGAGTAGCCAAAACAAAACAGAGTTCACACAGCATACACAAGAAACACTTACTGAAATGCCAGGCCCTGGACAGTGTATAACCCCTTTTTAATAGAGCATTACTCTCAGGTGCAAGAAGCATAACAAGCTTTTAAAACACAGAAAAGACAGAAACTTAACCAAAATGAGAAGTTGGAGGCATTCTCCATAAAAAAAAAAATGTCAAGAAGAAATCACAGCCAGGGACTTGCTCAAAAAAGATATAAGCAATATATCTTACAAGAATTTAGAACAACAGTCATAAGACTACTAGCTAGGCTTGAGGAAAGCATAGAAGACACCAGAGAAACCCTTGCTCCAGAGATCAAAGACCTAAAAGCTAGTCAGGCATAAATTAAAAAAATGTTGTAACAGATGCAAACCTGACTGTATATAGTAAAAGTGAGGATTGAAGAAGCATAGGAAAGGGTGGTTAATATAGAAGATAAAATTATGGAAAATAATTAAGCTGAAAAGAGGGGAAGAGAAGTATTAGATCATGAGGGGAGACTTAGGGAACTTAGTGATTCCATTAAATGAAACAATATCTGTATTATAGGAGTCCCAATAGAAGAATAGTGGGAAAATGGGGAAGAAGGTTTATTTGAACAAATTATAGCTGAAAGCTTCCCTAATCTGGGGAAGGAAACAGACATTCAAGTCCAAGATGCACAGAGAACTCCTCTCAAAATCAACAAAAACAGACCAACACTATGACATATCATAGTGAAACTTGCAAAATACAAGATGAAGAGAGGGTTCTGAAAGCAGTTAGGAACAAAAAGTTCTAAAGCTACAAGGGTAGACATATAAGGTTAGCAGCAGACCTGTTCACTGAAATCTGGCAGGTAAGGAAGGAGTGGTAGAATATATTCAACGTGCTGAATCAGATAAAGATGCAGCCATGCATCCTTTATCCAGCAAGGCTGTTATTCAGAATAGGGGAAGAGATAAAAAGTTTCCAAGACAAAAAACAAACTAACTAACTAAAGGGGTTCATGATCACTAAATCAGCCCTATAAGAAATTTTTAGGGGGACTCTCTGGAGGAAAAAAATAAAGATCAAAGCAACAAAGACTACAAAGGACCAGATAACATCACCAGAAACACCAACTCTACAGGTGACAGAATGGCACTAAATTCATATCTTTCAATAATCACTCAGAATGTAAATGGACTAAATGCTCCAAACAAAAGACATAAGGTAGCATAATGGATTAAAAAAAACACCCAAGATCCATTTATATGCTGCCTGCAAAAGACTTACTATAGACCTAAAGACACATGCAGATTGAAAGTGAGGGGCTGGAGAAACTTCTATCATGCTAATGGATGTCAAAAGAAAGCTGGAGTAGCCATACTTATATGAGATAAACTAGATTTTTAAAAAATATTTATTTATTTTGAAAGAGAGTGAGAATGAGTGCATAAACAGGCAAGGAGCAGAGAGGGAGTGAGAGAATACCAAGCAAGCTCTGCACTGTCAGCACAGCGTCCAATGCTGACACCAACTCAAACTCACCAACCGTGAGATCCTGATCTGAGCCGAAGTCATACACTTAATTGGCTGAGTCACCCAGGCACCCCTTCTTTTCTGAAATCAAGAGTCGAATGCTTAACCAACTGATCTACCCATGTGCCCTGATATAAACTAGATTTGCAAACAAAGACTGTAGCAAGAGGTGAAGAAGGGCATTATATCATAATTAAGGGGTCTATCCATCAAGAAGATCTAACAACTGTAAATATTTATGTGCCCAAATTGGAGCACACAAATATATGTTTATTAATAACAAACATGAAGAAGCTCATTGATAATAATACAATAATACTAGGGGATTTTAATACCCCTCCTTTACAACAATGGCCAGATCATCTAAGAAAATCAACAAGGAAACAGTGGCTTTGAGACACACACTGGACCAGATGAACTTAACATATATTCAGATTTCACCCTAAAACACCTGAATGTTTTTTTTTCTCAATGTACATTTTTTCTCAAGTGCACATGGAACAGTCTCCAGAATAGATCACATAATTGGTCACAAATCAGCCCTCAATAGGTACAAAAAATCAAGATCATACCATGCATGTTTTCAGAAAACAATGCTATGAAACTTGAAGTCAAACACAAGGAAAAATGTGGAAGGCCCTCAAATACATGGAGGTTAAAGAGCATCCTACTAAAGAATGAATGGGTTAACCAGGAAATTGAAGAAGAGATAAAAAAAAAGTACATGGAAGCAACTGAAAATTAAAACATGACAATTCAAACCCTTTGGGATGCCACAAAGTCAGTCTTTGGAAGTATATTGCAATCCAGGCCCATTTCAAGAAACATGAAAGGCCCTGAATACACAATATAACCTTATGCCTAAAGGAGCTATAAAAGGCACAGCAAATAAAACCTAAAGACAGAAGAAGGGAAATAATAAAGATTAGAGCAGAAATAAATTATATAGAAAAAAACAAAAAAGCAGAACAAAAAATGAAATTAAGGTCTGGTTCTTTGAAAGAATTAACAAAATTGATAAACCCCTATCCAGACTTACCAAAAAGAAAAGAGAAAGAACCCAAATAGATAAAATCCTGAATGAATGTGATCACAACCAAAAACACAGAAATACAAACACTGATAAGAGAATACAATGAAAAATTATATGCCAACGAACTGGGAAATCTGGAAGAAATGGTCAAATTTTTAGAAATACACAAACTACCAAAATTGAAATAGGAAAAAATAGATAATTTGAGCAGACCCATAACCAGCAAAGATATTGAATCAGTAATCAAATATCTCCTGATAAACAAGATTCCTGGGCCAGATGGCTTCCCAGGGGAATTGTATCAGCTATTTAAAGAAAAGTTAATATCTATCTTTGAAAATTGTTTCAAAAACTATAAATGGAAAGAAATCTTCCAAACTCATTTGAAGAGTCACCTTGATTCCAAAACCAAAGACCCCACCAAAAAGGAGAATTATGGGCCAATATCCCTGATAAATTTGTATGCAAATATTCTCAACAAAATACTAACAAATCAAATCTAATAGTACATTAAAACATCACCATGATCACGTGGGATTCATTCCTGTGCTGAAGGGCTAGTTTGGTATTCACTAATCAATCAATGTGATACACCACATTAATAGAATAAAGGATAAGAAATATATGATCTTCTCAATAGACACCAGGAAAGCATTTGACAAAATAAAGTATCCTTTATTGGTAAAAACCCCCATGAAAGTAGGGATAGAAGGACTATACCTCAACATCATAAAGGCCATATGCCAAATCCCCACAATTAATATCATCCTCAATGGGGAAAACCTGAGAGCTTACCCCCTAAGTTCAGGAACATGACAGGGTTGTCCATACTCACAACAGTTGTTCCACATCATACTTGAACTCCTAGCCTCAGCAGACAACATAAAGAAATAAAAATTGAAAAGAAAGGAGTCAAACATTTACACTTTGCAGAGGACATGATACTCTACATGGAAAACCAGAAATATTTCACCAAAAACTTCTAGAACTGATACATGAATTTAGCAGTCTTAGATATGAAATCAGTGTACAGAAATCAGTTGCATTTCTATACACGAATAATGAAGCAGCAGAAAAAGAAATCACAGAATTGATCCCATATACAATTGCACCAAAAACCATAAGATACCTAGGAATAAACCCAACCAAAAGGGTAAAATATATATATATATAAATTTATATAAATATAAATATATATATATATAAAACTATAGAAAGCTTATAAAAGAAATTGAAGAACACACTAAGAAATGGAAAACCATTCCATGCTCATGGATTGGAAGAACAAATATTGTTAAAATGTCTATACTATCCAAAGCAATCTACAAATTCAGTGCAATCATTATCAAAATATCACCAGCATTCTTCACAGAGCTAGAACATACAATTGTAAAAATTGTATGAAACCACCAAAGACCCCAAATAGCCAAAGTAATGTTGAAAAAGAAAACCAAAGTTGAAGGCATCACAATTCCAGACTTTAACCTTTATTACAAAGCTATAATTCTCAAGACAGTATGGTATTAGCACAAAAACAGACACATAGATCAATGGAATAGAATAGAGAACCCAGAAATGGACCCACAAGTATATGGCCAACTAATCATCAAGAAAGCAGGAAGGAATATCCAATGGAAAAAAGACAGTCTCTTCAGCAAATGGTGCTGGGAGAACAGGACAGCAACATGCAGAAGAATGAACCTGGACCATTTTATTACACCATACACAAATATAAATTCAAAATGGAAGACCTAAGTGTGAGACAGGAGACCATCAAAATCCTAGAGGAGAAAACAAGCAGCAACCTCTATGACCTTCTGCAACAGCTTCTTACTTGACATGTCTCCAGAGGCAAGGGAAATAAAAGAAAAAAATGAACTATTGCGACCTCATCAAGATAAAAGGCTTCTGCACAGAGAAGGAAGTAATGAACAAAAAAGTAAGAGGCAACTTACAGAATGGGAGAAAATATTTGCAAATGACATATAGAATAGATTGGTATAAAAAAATCTATAAAGAACTTAGCAAACTCAACACCAAAAATACAAATAATCCAGTGAAGAAATGGGTAGAAGACATGAATAGATATTTTTCCCAAAAAGACTTACAGATGGCCAACAGACACATGAAAAGATGCTCAACATCACTGATCATCAGGGAAATGAATATCCAAACTACAATGAGATACCACCTCACTCCTGTCAGAATGGGTAAAATCAATAACACAAGAAACCACAAGTATTGGTGTGAATTGGGAAAGGGGAACCCTCTTTCAGTGCTGGTAGGGTGCAAACTGGTGCAGCCACTCTGGAAATCAGAATAGGGGTTCCTGGAAAAGTTAAAAGTAGAACTACACTACAATCCAGCAATTGTACTACTAGATATTTACCCCCCACCAACTCTTAGACATTTTAAAAAATTATGTTAAATCTACTTGTGCTCTATAAATGGAACAGCAAAGCCTGAATGACAGCACATTTGTTGACAACATAGTTTACTGAATGTTGAAGCCCACTATTGACACCTACTTCTGAGAAAAAGATACCTTTCAAAATATGACTGCCCATTGACAATGCACCTGGTCATCCAAGAGCTCTGATGGAGATGTACAATGATATTAAAATTGTTTTTCATGTCTACTGTCACAGTATCCATTCTGCAGTTCATGGATGAAGGAGTAAGTTCAACTTTTAAGTTTTATTATTTAAGGAATACATTTTGTAAAGCTATAGCTTCCCTAGATAGTAATTTCTTTGATGGATCTGTGCAAAGTTAATTGATAACCTTCTGGAAAAGATTTACCATTCTAGATATTATTAAGAATACTTGTGATTCATAGGAAGAGATCAAAATACCAACATTAACAGGAGATTGGAAGAAGTTGATTCCAACCATTATGGATGATTTTGAGGGGTTCAAGACCTCAGTGGAGGAAGTAACTGCAGAAATGGTGGAAATAGCAAATGAACTAAAATTAGAAGTGAAGCATGAATACATGACTGAATGGCTGCAATTTCTTAACAAAACTTTAATGGATAAGTAATTGCTTCTTATGGATGGGAAAATAAAGTAGTTTCTTGACATAGAATCTACTCCTGGTGAAGATGTTGTAAATATTGTTTAAATGACAACAAAGGATTTAACATATTATCTCAACTTAATTGACAAAACAGGTACAGGGTTTGATAGGATTGACTCCAAATTTGAAGGAAGTTCTATAGTGGGTAAAATGCTATCAAACAGGATCACATTCTATAGAGAAATAGTTCTTGGAAGGAAGAGTCAGTCAATGGAGCAAACTTGTTTTCTTATTTTAAGAAATTGCCACAGCCATGTCCTCAGCCTTCAGCAACCACCATTCTGATCAGTCAACAGCCATCAACTTTGAGTCAAGACCCTCCACTGGCAAAAAGATTATGACTGAAAGCTCAGATTATGGTTAGCATATTTTAGCAGTAAAGTATTTTTAAATTAAGACATATATTTTTTAGACATAATACTATTGCACACTTAATAGGTTGCAGCATAGTGTAAAAATAAGTTTTATATGCACTTGGAAGCCAAAGAGTTCAGTTGACTTGCTTTATTGCAATATTTATTTTATCGCAGTGGTCTGGAACCATACCTGCAGCGTGTCTATTGTATGTCTGTACATGGTTTGCTTCTTTAGGTTCTTCCTAAAGAAGATATATTTATCTATATTATATTTATATATATTTAGTTAAATATAACTTTCCCAAGGAGACCTTCTTTGATGACCACATTTAAATCTAATCTCCCTATCCCTTCTTCTTTCTTTCTTTATCTCCATAGCACTTATTAGTTTCTAATATGCTATTTAATTTACTTATTTCTTTTCTTATTTTCTGTCCTCCAAGCTATTATGTAAGCCTCATAGGGAAAATATTTTTGTCTGTTTTGATTACCACTGCACCCCCAAGTGCAGTGCACCACTGCACCCCTATTCAACAAGTAAATTAACAGGTATCTCCCTTGAACTTTCTTCTGAGAAGACTTCTCTGTAGATTGACTTTTTCTTGGGCACTCTGGCTGTCCATGTGATTGATAAAGCAGACACACCTGGAAAGTTTATGATTATTGACATTTTCAGGAGGCACACATGCTAATAGTAGCTCAGCAGTAGTTCAGGATGCTCCAGATGATAGTTTAGTTATGGGCCTAGACCATTTGAGCTTAAATGCCAACATTGGTATGATTAGCCCTATATAAATTTCTACCCTAACAAGTTCTAATGGATGATAGGTCTCAGTAGCAGATGTCCATTACATGTGCTAAGTCTTGCTGAAGCTTGGAGTGAATCTGGGCCTACTGGACCATGAATGATTTCCCCATTACCCTGAAATCTGTCATTATGTGGGTCTATAGGTAGGTTATATTGGCAGCCAAGATTTCCCTGACATAAGACACAGCTAGAGGAAGAGAACCTGGCTGATTTTTATCATTATTAGATAGCTGCAAAATTTCTTGCTGGTGGGCCTGGCACACATAAAATGGCTGACTTTTCATGCAGGTCCATTTACTCAGTTATTTCTGGTGATAGATTGAACCAGGATAGCTAGAAGATGGGTCTAAGTGTCCAGGTAGCCTTTCAGTTATACACACAGGTCCAAACTTCCAGCCTTAGCTATCTAAATCAGTTTTCCACATGAAAGAGTGGAAAACCTTTTTTGAAATATTATGTTCACGGCAGCATTATTCCATAGTGTATCCTTTCCAGCAACTGGAACTCTTCCACAGTGTCTGCTTCCTTCTCTGGAAGTATTGGCATCTCCTCATAAGCAAGAAGTCACATACCATCCAGGGTGCTAATCTAACATAGGTTTGGCATAAGGCATGACTTTTTTTGAGTGTACAGAATGATCTATTTTTATATTCTTCTTTCAGCAGGATATCTAAAATGTTCTGTCTTGCTAAGAAGTGTGAGGCCTGAGTTTTCATGGAGTTATATAGGGGACTTCATCAACTGACCCAGATAACAGAAACTGTTTTTAAAAGGTTCTAGATACTCAAACAATTATGTAGATATGGAGCCTTGATGTATAAGAGTAAGACCTTTGATTACAGAGCCAATAGTTCTGTAATTGTTTTCCTCCAAAAAATTAATGGAAGAACTTCAGGATTACTGCCAGATCATCTATGTCCATATGTGTAGTGCTTCTGGAGCTATGGGTTTCATATAATTATCGTCATGTCTTATACTTCAGGTTGTGGAGATTCCAGCGAGAGTGCCAACTGGAGGGTCTTGCGTTTAGGATGAGCCAAGGGTGACCTGAGGTAGAGGGAGAATTCGAATAGTGTTCAAGGTGGTAAGCAAAGATTCTAGGATAATTTTGCTTTCATGGTTATTATCTAACTCACTTTTGAAATGCTATCAGTTTTAAGAGTTTAAAAAGTGTATTTATGATAAAAGCACAACTTTTAGTATATGAATCAAAAAGTGGCACTTTTCCTTTGTTATAAAACATATCCTACAGAATATTCATTTTTGAAATGTATACAGTGTATACAAATGTTGAATCATTATGTTGCACACATGATAAATAGACTATTGTATGTATTATTTTAACAATATTAAAAATCACTGAGAAAGTCTAAAGTTTTATCATCAAATTTTAATTCAATGCATTTTTATGTTGTCTGACTGACATCAGTTTGTTGCCTGATGGAAGTAAAGCTCAGTCCAAGATAATAAGAGCAAAGATACAATCAGAAAGATGATTGTTTGAGTTTACTTCTCTTCCCTCTAATTTTGCCTTTGAAAATGGCATTTTCAAATCAGACCCATCCCTTTACTCTTACTACCTCCAATACTGTGTAACTATGTTATCTTATCTTTGTTATATTTTGCCAACCTAAGAACTGAGAATTCTTTGTCCACTTACCTTAACTTGGGTCTATAATGTTCGCTATTTCATTATGAATGCCTATCATTCTTTTTTATGTGATATTCTTTCTCTTTCCTTTTGCTCAAGGTCAATGCCTAATTTCTGGATTGCCCCATTATCTATTTCACTTCCTCAAAACAACCAGCAATTTTGTAGGAAAGCTAAAGTCATGTGCAATATTGAACAAAGGTGGATTAGGGGAAATGGGAGAGTAGGGTGGCATCTGTTTTTTCTTTCTAATATTGAAGATGGGGGATTGAGGTTTTCAGAGAACCACTGGCTTTATAATAGGGAACACCTCTGGAACCCCTGTTTCTTTATAAAGAAACTATAAGATAAGCTCCCCTAAGGTTTGAGATTTTTTTTCAGTTTTATTTACTGATGTATCCAAGAGCCTACAATAGTTCCTCCATATAATAGGTACTTAATATAAAATTTTATCAAATGATTAAATCAATTCCTCTTTTTTCTGGGAGAGCTTTATATAGTGGAAAGATCATTGGCTCTGAATTTTTCCTTTATATGACATTAAACATTGGAATTGCATAAGAATATAGTTATGGACTACTTCCTCTTCTAAGTCTGTATTATGTCCTTAGCTGTTACATTACACTCCTAAGGCTTCAGTTACCATCTATGAAATGATAACATCTACATGTCTAGTTTTACTTCCAATTCCATATATTTAATGACCTACTTGACACATCTGCTTGAATGACCCATGGACACCTTAAAATATCATATTTAAAATTGAGGTCATTATATTTCCTCCATATTACCCATTGAGATGAGTTGAATTAACACTGTTGTTGTGTACATGGCATTCATTGAGCCTAATTTTAGTCTTTTTAAATCCTAGTATATTATTTCCAACAGCAGACTGATGATATATCAGTTTTCAGTTTTGATAAACAAAACTCTATTTATCTTATGCACACTAGTTCACCAGAATTAAAGATAAACAGAAACAAAAAAACTCTGTGAAATCTAAAAAAAAAAAAGATTAAATAAGCAAAAAGCAGAATCAGACCTATAAATACAAAAACAAACTGATGGGTATGTGGGGGGGGGGGTGGGAGGATGGACAAAATGTGTAAAGGTGAGTAGAAGATACAGTATTGAAATTATGGAATTAATAAGTCACAGGAATAAAGGGCAAAATTTAAGGAATATAGTCAATGATATTGTAATAGTATTGTATGGTGACAGATGGTAGCTACACTTGTGGTGAGCATAACATAACATATAAACTTGTCAAATCACTATGCTGTACCCCTAAAATAATGTAATATTGTGTGTGTCAACCATACTTAATTTAAAAAAAAAAGTATGACAAGTGAAAAAAAGAAAAAAAACAACAACCACAAACCTCTCAATCTCTATTCTTCTTATCATCTTAGAAAATTCCAAGTTTAAGGTCTGAGTTAACTTAATTTTGAGTTTGATAGCTATTCAAGTTCTAAGATGTAGAAGAAGAATGTTGGGAAGGAAGATAGAAATTTAAGCTATGATACAGTATCTATGTAAATGAAGGGGTATATAAAGGAAATAGCTCACTATAACTTTGAATGACTCAAGGAAACGTTAGGGTCAAACATCAGGGTCAGGAGTTTTCAACATCAACATTGGCACTACTGACATTTTGAAAAAATAATTCTGTGTTTTGGGTGGGGAAGGACTTCCATGGACATTGTATAATGTTTAGTAGCACCCTTGCCCTCTACCCAAAAGACATACCTACCATTTTGACAAAAAAAAATGTCTTCAGACATTTCTAATTGTCCCCTGAGTGACAAAGTTTTCCTCCATTGATAGCTATTGATCTAGGAGTTTTGGTTTATCAGAGATGAATTATCTCAGAAATCATATTGAAGAACTATCAACTAATGGAATCATGAAATCCTTCTGTCCATATACCTTACCAATTATGATAATGAGAAAATGTCTGAAAATTATGAATGGACATGTGTTATCATAGTCACAGTTATTATGACCAAATTCAAGTCAGTATTGCTTATTAGGAAACCAGTAAATTACTTAGTAATATTTGTAGAACATGAATTATAAAACCCCAATAATTGGTGAAGGTAAAGTTTTAAGAGGGTACTTTAGAGAAAAAGAGAAGACTCTGCCACCTCATAACATCTAATAGGAAGGTGATGGATTATATGGACTACCTAGAAATATTGGTGGTTCTAAATGACAGCATTGCCTTTTTCAAAACACTGGAAGAACATGGATGCTAGCTATTTAATGTCTCAAGCAACCTGAGAATAGTGTATCTGAAAAGATATCTAGAAAAGCCCTAGTTCTGTGATGATGCTATTAAAGAGGGAATCATGAAAAGAAGAATCTCAAAGAAGTCCAGCCAACAGTTTACACATTTTTGGCCTCAGCCAACCCAACTGCATGAGCAACAAAATCCCAAATAGTCATTTCTGTATTATTGCTGGCACTGATACCTAGGATACCATACCTTGCCTTGGCTTTTACTGTCTCCAACCTTTTGCTTATCTCAGATAAGAGACTGAATAATACTTTCACATTAGATGTTACTAGAAATAAGTGGGTGGTAGATTTTTTAGATTATAATTTAAAGGTTTCAGTCTATGATACAGGGACATGATTAGCAACAAAAATATGCCATCTCAGGTATTCAACCTATAAGAAAAGGAAACTATCGCTATGGAGGAATATAGGTCTATTTGGAATTACCAGAGTACCTGATACCCTCTTTTAGCAAACGTGTCTGAAAACTTGTGCATGCCTCCAGAAAATATCTGTAGTAGCTATGTTGTGCTACATAAATCCATGTTGCTTCAATTTACAGGGTAAAGGAAAGGTATAGACCATGATCACTGAGAGAAAATTTCCATCCAGATGAGAGGATTGGTGACTTCTATGACAAATATTTTTGTTTCTAGTATCCACAGTCTGAAATAGATTTTATGGCTCTATCCATAAGCATGTATACACACACACACACGCACACACAAATATGTAATTGAAACAAAAGTTTCGTAAAATAATTATTTTTTTCTAAATGACTTATGTTCTTATATGCCTTTCTCCACCCTATTCTACATAATTTTACAAAAATGCTATTTGTGACACAATGATTTGATCTCACTACTTAATAGGCTATGATCTGCTGTTTCAAAAATATCCTAAGGGAGGGGCTAAGATGATGAAGTAGTAGGAGGACCTTAGACTTGCCTCCTCCCTCAAACACAGCTAGATATATATTAAATCATTCTTAATACCCAAGAAATTGATCTGAGGACTGACAGAACAAACTGCACTAGAGGGAAAGAAGAGGGTACTTCGAGGAAGGTAGGAAGTACAGAGATGTGGTTTGGAGGATAAATGGATCACAGGTACTGTGGAGGGAAGGGAGTGCTGGTCATGGACAAGAGACAAGAAAGAAAGGAACACACAGGGGATAGCACAAGGAAAACACTTCCCCAAAGCCATTGACTGGGAAAATGAGACAGGCAGATTTTCATGAGGTTTTACAACCAGTGGTGCTCAACTACTGGTTTTAGAGGTCCATAGCATGGCTGGTATGGAGCCCTCCGGGCACTATAGTGCTCCCGTGGAGATGGAGGACAGATATCCTAGGGACAGACAGCATGATCTGAGGATCCTCTGGGATTCACTGGGAGAGATGGTACCCCCTGTTTGGAGCGTATCTGAGAGAGGTGGCATTGCCTCTCCAGGGACAAAAGAGCCAGCTGCTGCCATTTCCCTCCAACACTCCTCAACATAGATGCAGAGACACTTGCTGAGGGTGGCTAAACTAGACACTGGCTCTTTGCTGTGCTTTACTCCAAACTCAGTGCCCTGTGCTTGTGTGACTGCCATTCTTGGAAAAAGCTGAATCATTCACAGAGTGGCGAGACCCTTGTCCAGAGGACCAGCACAGGTTGGTGCCATGCCAGATCCCTAAAGTTTGGAGTTTTAAAACTCAGCTGACCTGCCTGCAATAGAGCCCAATGTGTATTGTGCTGCCCAGTGGATAGGTGACTGGGGTACATACGGGGTGAAGGCAATGATCTGAGGGACACCTGGGATACATAAGGGGTGATTGTTGGCTCATCTGGTGGGGCTTTCCAGACAGTGGTGGGCAGAAACTCCCCTCTCTAGGGACAAGGGAGTTGGTTTATGCCATTTCTTTCCCGTGCCACCATTCCTGAGCATAAACTAACTTCAGTAAGCAGCACAGTGCCACACTGGTTGCCTGAACCACTTAAACCAAGTCCTGCCCCACTGTGCTCTGCTGGTGCTATTTTTCTTACAAAAGTGAGCCTGAGAACCATCAGAGTGGCCCTCTCCTCCACAAGACCAGCACAAACCCTCTGAATGCACCACATCTACTGACAAGAGTTCTACAAAGCTTCCGCTCTAGTGGAAATAGCATCAGGCCTTCTTTTAACAAGCAGACCAGAGCACACCTACTTAAAACTTGCCAAATTCTGCCAAGGTCCAAACATTCTGCCCTGTAGGGAAGGAGGAACTCTGCAGAAGACTGACCTAAGAGAAAGAGCAGCCAAAGCACAGCAGCAGAGTGCACATATGATACACTACAGACACTTCCTGAAGTTCCAGGCCCTGGACAGTATATGGCCTCTTTTTCCTAAAGCAATTACTCTCAGGATCAGGAAACATAACAGGTGTGTTTAACACAGAGAAAAAGATAGAGATCTAGACAAAATGCCAGGACTGTGGATTTCATCCCAAAGAAAGAATAAGAAAAGGTCACAGCTAGGGATCTAATTGAAATACATATAATATGCCTGAACCTGAATTTAAAGCACCAATCAAAAGGATACTAGCTGGGCTTAATAAAAGCATAGAAGACATGAGGCAGTCCCTAAGCACACAGATAAAAGAGTTGAAAACTAGACATGCCAAAATGAAAAATTCAATAACTGAGATGGGAAGCCAATTGGATATAATAACCACAAGGATGGAAGAAGCAGAGGAATGAATAAGTGATATAGAAGATAAAAATTATGTAAAGTAATGAAGTTGAAAAGAAGAGGGAAAGAACAATATTGGATCAGAAATACAGATATAGGTAACTTAGCGACTCTATAGTGCATAATAGCATTCATATAATGAGTCCCAGAAGAAAAACAGTAGGAAAAAGAGGTAAGTTTATTTGAGGAAATTATAGCTGAAACATCCCTAATCTGGGCAAGGAAACATATATTCAGTGAGCAACACAGCATGCACAGTGGAAGCTGGAGTCACTTACACCAAGCCCTGCCCAATAGCACCCTGCAGGGGCATCTTTACAAGGGCAAGTCAGCCTGTGAAATGGTGTAGCAGGTCCATCTCCCAGAAGACCAGCACAAACCCCTCGCACACATAAGTCTACTGATTATAGAGTGCTGCAAAGCTTCAGCTCTAGGGGATACAGGATCTAGCCTTTTCTAACAAACAGACCAAAACACACCTTGTTAAAACCCACCACACACTGGACCAGGTCCAAAAACTCCCCACTGCAGGCAAGAAGAAACTTTGTAGAAGACTGATTGGAAGGAAAGAACAACCAAAACACAGTAGCAGAGTGCACACAGCATACACAAAAAGAACTTCCTGAAGTGCCAGGCTCTGGAGAGTATATGACCTCTTCTTAATATAACCATCACACTCAGGAGCAGAAAATGTAACAGGCTTTCCTAACACACAGAAGAAAGAGGTGTAGGCAAAACAACAAGGCATAGGAATTCATCCCAAAAGAAAGAACAAGAAGAGGTCATGACCAGGGACCTAATCAAAACAGATATAAGTAATATGCCTGAACCAGAATTTAAAAGAATAAACATATGGATACTAACTAGGCTTGAGAAAAGCATACAGATACTAGGAAGATATAAACAAACTAAAAGCTAGTACAAAATACAAAATGCTACAATCAAGATTCAAAGCCAATTGGGTGTATTGACAACAGGGATGGAAAAAGCAGAGGAACAAATCAGTGATATAGAAGATAAAATTATGGACAATAATGAAGCAAACAAGAAGAGGGAAAGAAAAATATTGGATCATGAATGTAGACTTAGAGAACTCTTAACCCATAAATCATAACATTCCTACCACAGGAATTCCAGAAGAGACAGGAAAAAGGGCAGACATTTTATTTGAGCAAATTATAGATGAAAACTTTCCTAACCTGGGGAAGGAAATAGACAAGATGCAAGAGGTACAGAAAGCTACCATCAAAATCAACACAAACTGGCTAACACCAAGATGTGTCATAGTAAATTTACATAATGCACAGACAAGGAAAGAATCCTGAAAGCAGTAAGGGGAAAAAGTCTTTAACCTACAAGGGATGACAAAGTTTGCAGCAGATATCCCCACAGAAACCTGGTAGGCCAGAAGGGAGTGGCATGATATATTCAATGTGCTGAAAAGGAAAATATGCAGCCAAGAATGCTTTATCCACCAAGGCAGTCATTCAGAGTAGGAGAGCTAAAGAGTTTCCCAGATGAAAACTGAAGGAGTAGGTGACCAGTAAACCAGCCCTGGAAGAAATATTAAAGGGGCCTCTTGAATGGGAAAGAAGAACCAAAAGAAAAAAAAACTAGAAAGGAACATAAAATATCTCCAGAAACACCAACTTTATAAGTAATATAATAGCACTAAATTCATATCTATTAATAATCACTCTAAATATAAATGGGCTAAGTGTTCCAATGAAAAGACATAGTACATCCAAATATATAAAAAAGACCCAAAATATATGCTGCTTACAAGAGACTCCTTTTAGACTAAAGGACACCTGCAAATTGAAAGTGAGGACATTGAGAATAATTTATTATGCTAAGGGACATCAAAAGAAAGCTGAAGTAGCCATATTTATATTAGACAAACTAGAATTTAAACCAAAGCCTATAATAGATTAAGAAGGGAACTGTATCATAATTAAGGGATCTACCCAACAAGATCTAAAAATTGTAAATATTTACACCCCCATGTGGGAGGATCCAAATATATAAATTAATTGATAACAAACACAAAGAAACATTGATAATACAATAATAGTGGAGGACTTAACACCCCACCTACATCAATAAGCAGATCATCTAAGAAGGAAATCACAAGGAAACAATGACTTTGAATGACACACTGGATCAGATGGAATTAAGAGATTTATATAGAGCATTTCATCATAAAGCAACAGAATACAAATTCTTTTCAAGGGCTCATGGGACATTCTCCGGGATAGGTCACATACTGGGTCACACATCAGGCCTCAAGAAGTACAAAAAGATTGAGATCATACCGTGCATATTTTCAGATCACAACACTGTGAACTTGAAGACAATCACAAGAAAAAATTTGGAAAAACCACAAATATGTGGAGGTTAAAGAACATTTTAATAAACAGTGAATAGGTTAACCCAAAAATTAAAGAAGAAATTAAAAAAATATATGGAAGCAAATGAAAATGAAAATATGACCATCCAGAACCTGTGGATGCAGCAAAGACAGTCCTAGGAGAGAAGTATTTTACAATACAGGCCTACTTTGAGAAATCGGAAAAATATCAAATACATAGCCTAACCTTACACCTAAAGGATCTAGAAAGTAATAACAAATAAAGCCTAAAGCCAGCAGAAGGGAAATAATAAAGATTGGAGGAGAAATAAGTAATATAGAAACAAACAAACAAAAACAGTAGAACAGATCAACAAAAGTAAGAGCTGGTTCTTTGAAGGAATTAATAAAATTGATAACCCCCTATCCAGACTTATCAAAAAGAAAAGAGATAGGATACAAATAAATAAAACCATGAGTGAAAGAGGAGAGATCACAGCCAACATCACAGAAATACACAGAAATACAAGCAATTATGAGAGAATATTATATGGCAACGGACTGGGCAATGGGGAAGAAATTGGCAAATTCCTAGAAACATACAAGGTACCACAAGAGAAACAGGAATAAATAGATAATTTGAATAGACTTAACTAAGAAATTGAATCAGTAATAAAAAATCTCCCAAGAAACAAAAGTCCAGGGATAGATGGGTACCCAGAGGAATTCTACCAGATATTACAAGAAGATGTAATACCTATTCTCAAACTGTTCCAAAATATAGAAATGGAAGGAATACTTCCATACTCATTCTATGAGGCCAGCATTACTTTGATTCCAAAACCAGACAAAGATCCCAGTAAAAAGGACAATTACAGGCCAATATGCCTGATGAACATGGATGCAAAAATTCTGAATAAGAGACTAGCATATTGAATCTGACAATACATTAAAAGAATTATTCACCACAATAAAATGGGATTTATTCCTGGGTGCAGGTGTGGTTCAATATTTTCAAATCAATCAATGTGATATACCACATTAATAAAAGAAAGCATAAGAACCATATTGTCCTCTCTATATGAAGAAAAGATTTTTGACAAAATACAGAATCCATTCTTGATAAAAACCCTTAACAAAGTAGGCATATATGGAACATACTTCAACATCATAAAGACCATATATGAAAGACCTACAGCTAATATAATCCTCAATGGGTAAAAATGCAGAGCTTATCCTCTATGTTCAGGAATAAGACAGGGATGTCCACTGTCACCAGTACTACTTAACATAGTGCTGGAAGTTTTTGTCTCAGCAATCAGACAAAAATCTATAAAGAAAACATATCCAAATCACCAAGGAAGAAATCAAATTTTCACTATTCACAGATGTTATGATGCTCTTTCTATGTAGAAAACTGAAAGATTCCATAAAGAATTGCTAGAACAGACACAGGAATTCAGCAAATTTACAGGATATAAAATCAACAACAAAGATCTGTCTCATTTCTATACACCAATAATGAAGCAGCAGAAATAGATATCCATGAATTTATTCCATTTACAATTGCATTAGAGACCATCAGATACCTAGGAATAAACCTAAACAAAGACATAAAAGATCTGTACTCTGTAAACTATACAGCACTTATGAAAGAAATTGAAGAGGACACAAATGGGAAAACATCCCATGCTCACAGATTCAAAGAACAAATACTGTTAAAATGTCTATATTACCCAAAGCAATCTACACACTTAATGCAATCCCCATCAAAATGAAAATAGCATCTTTCACAAAGATAGAACAAACAATTCTAAAATTTGTATGGAACCACAAAAGACCCTGAATAGCCAAAGCAATCTTGGAAAAGAAAAGAAAGGGTGCCTGGGTGACTCAGTCAATTAAGCATCTGGCTTCAGCTGAGGTCATGATCTCACAGTTCGTGAGTTTGAGGCCCACATCAGGCTCTATGCTGACAGTGTTGGAGCCTGCTTGGGATTGTCTCTCCCTCTCTCTCTGCCCCTCCCCTGCTCATGCTATCTCTCTTTCAAAATATATAAATAAACTTTTTTAAAAAAAGAAAGTAAAGCAAAATAAGACAAGATCAAATTTCCTAGTAATGTTAATGGCCTAATTTGTAAAATTGTAAGTGGATGCACTAGGGGCATAAAGAGTAAAATCAATAGTTCCTCAAATACTATCAATGAGAGACTACCAATGAAATATATCAATGATATGTAGCAATTATAAATGAGATATTATCAGCTAACTGGTTATATATATATAATATATATATTATATAGTTATATATATAATATATATATATATATTATATAGTTATATATATGTATAATATATATATAACTATATAATATATATATATATATATATATATATATATATATATATATCATACTGAGAAATGCTAATACATCTCAAATCCCCTAAATCTACCACTAAGAGTATATTAAATATCATGATAAGGCATCCTAATTATATTGAGCATTTAGTGTGTGCCACAAGCTTTATAAAAACTATTTCACTCAATTCTCAGAGTAATTTTGCTTGTTAGATACTATTATTCCCATTATGTAGATTCAAAAAAAAAACACTGAGACTTATGGGGACTGTGACTTGGCCAACACATACTACAAATATGTGGTAAAATTGGGATCTTGATATTCTTCTGATTGACTTCAAACATGATGTTTCCTCTGCTACAATATGCTGTTTTCCAAGAAAGTTGATTTTAAGAGATTGAAATGAGCATAGGAAAATATATAGCACTGTTACAAGAATAGCACATTGTTATTACTCGGGAATCTGCTTTTAACAACCAATTTGTATATTACAAGTAACTTTAGTCCCATTTGGTAAAAATATTAAGTGATTGATAAAATGCATTTTGGAGATCTGCTTATAAGAAATAGGGATTTTATAAATGGACCAACCAAAAGTGGTAAAATTGCAACTTTTGTTACAAAAAAAGTCCATGCATTTTATGTAAATAGGCAGGAAAATAAATGACAATGAAGTAACTTCTGAAAAGGTAATTAGTGACTAAATATTTTCTGTTTTTACAAATATTTATTTTCTTTTCAAAAGGAGACATTTGAACCCTGAATTCTTATATCTCAGATGGCAGGTCAGTTTTAGTTCTGAATAATGGTGGGAATGTAAACAGAAATGCAATGGCATGTTTCTAGACCTGACAACATAATTTACTGAGTTCTAACTCATGTTGGTGTATGACAGCTGAATAGTTTACATTTCTTTGTATATATTTTTAAATGTTTATGTATTTATTTTGAGAGAGAGAGAGAGAGAGAGAGCGAACAGAGGATGGGCAGAGAGAGAGGGAGAGAATCCCAAGCAGGCTCTGCAGCACCAGCAGGGCTCAATCTCATGAACTATGAGATCATGACCTGAGCTGAAATCAAGAATTGGACAGTTAACCAACTGAGCCACCCAGGCACCCCCCTTATATATTTTTAGTGTGAGCTAGTTAATCAACATAGAAATATTCAGAGTTTTCTGGAATTTATGGTATACAACTAAACAATTAAAACTGTTCAATGACTTGTTCTCAAGAAAAAAACAAAATCCTTAATGGCCCTAAAGAGCCCTGAATGGTTTGACATCTGCCTCTCTGCACTTTATCTCCAAGTTACTTAAACACTTGCTCACTACACTCCTGCCATACTGCTTCAGGGTCATTGTACGTATTGTACCCAAATTATGATACATTACTGAAATTATTTTGTTTTCCCATTAGGAAATATTTCAAATATAACAATATGTATTTAAAATGAGAACTGATAAGTATACTCACAAGGAACTGTTTGAAGAATTCTAAATTAATACAAAAAGCTTGGATTTATCAAAAAGAAGTTATGTTCTATGAATTGCATGTCTTGATAAAATTAAGTATGCTGGGCAAAGCTAAATGCTATTTGTTCCTTTAAATCCTATTTCTTTCTCAAAAGTATTTGAGAAGTCTCTAAATCCATTTTTAAAGAGTGATACTGCACTCTTATGGTTCTCCTGTTTCTGCTCCTTAAATGTATATACATAATATAGAGAAAATCAGGAGGATGTAGATTGAAAAAAAAACTTGAGACATAATAACCAGATGTGATATGTGGCCCATATTTGGATATTGATGAAAGAAAAAAATAAATGTTTGTAAATAGACATATTTGAAGTAATCAGGAAAAGTTTAATATATCCTGGATATGAAGGAATTACTGTTAATTTGGATGAGTATGATAATGGCATTTTAGTTTTATGGAAAAATAAGTCCTATCAGTTTGATATATATACTGAATTATTTAGGAGTGAACAGACTTGATGTCTGTAATTTGCTTTAAAAATTACAGCAAAAAGCAAAGAGATAGGTACAAAGAGATTATCAGAACATAATGTACACTGAACACCCAGAATAAACTCCAAATGTTAAAAAAAAAAAAAAGCTACAAGAGGATGAGAAGAAAACATGGGTGATTTTTTTTTTATAACCAAAGGATAGGAAATGCCTTTTAAAATATGGAAGCCAAAAAAGAAAAGATTGATAATGTGAACTAGTTAAAAATAACTACTTCTAAATGACTTTAAAAAAAATCACAAACATTTAAAAATAAGTAATGAAAAGTTGGAAAATATTTCCAGCTCATATCACAGACAAGAACTAATAATGGAAAAAATAAGCAGTAAGCTACACTGAGAAAGAATTTTTACCGATCAGCTTTGGGAAATAAGCATTCTCATTTATTTTGGTAGAAAAATGCCTATGGAGGATAATTTGGTAATATTTATCAAAAATACAAGTGAATTTATCTTTTGACACAGCAATCCTAATGAGAATTTATGTTTACAGATATACCTGCATATGTGTACAAAGCTATTTATTGGTGTACTGTGTGTAGTAATAAAATATTGGAAATAACCCAAACAGCCATCACTAAAGAACTGGTTAAGTAAATTACGGTACTTCCATACAATGGAGTACTATTTATATCTTTAAAAAACAATAGGGAACCTCTCTATATATACTGATATGGGAAGATTTCCAGGATATATAGTAAAGTGAAAAAAAAAGTAAAAAAAAAAAAAGGAAGAGTATAATACATTTTAAATAAATAAAGGATGAAAGTGATAATGATATGTATCTTTATTTCTGTGTATTTACATAGAGAAACACTGGAAATTATCCACAAGAACTAATAAAAGCAGTTACTTGTAGGGAGTAGGAAAGAGTGGTGCAGACAGGGGCGGGATAGAAATGGGACTCTTCAATATAAACCTTGATTTGTTGCCTTTTTGAAAAGAAATTTTTAATGTTTATTTTTTCAGAGAGATACAGAGAGTCAGAGCACAGGTGGGGGAGGGGCAGTGAGAGGGGGAGACACAGAATCCAAAGCAGGCTCCAAGCTGTCAGCACAGAGCCCAACACTGGGCTCGAACTTACCAACCATGAGATCATGACCTGAGCCGAAGTCCGATGCTTAATCAACTGAGCCACCCAGGTATCCCTATTGTCTTATTTTGACTCATTTTTGTGTGTTACATATTCCAAACAATATAAATAAATAATATTTTTTAAAAGTTAATACAGCATATTGAGATTTAGTCTATCCAATTGTGTAATTACATTATCTTCACAATTCGGGTATAGTCATTAGTATTATTCTCATTTTACAGATAAAGCTTAAGTTACAGAGTTGGGACTCAAACTTAAGTCTATCTTGCCCCAGATTATGTTCTTTAACATTTTCCTGTGTTTCCCATACAATCTATCTGCCAAATTTCTAAAAGGCATAGTATTTTGCATCCCAGTCTTTTTTCTAAACCTGCTGGAGGTACTTAAATTTTCTGTGTTATAAGTGTGCTCTAAGTGTGCTCAAGTCTTAAGTCATGTGAAGTCTGGCATTCTGACAGTATCAGCCTGTGTCACATCTCTGGTACATCAGGCATTTCTTTCACAACTGGAAGGAATACATTTCTTCTTAAATTTTTTTTAATTTACATTTTTTCATGTTTATTTTTGAGAGAAAGACAGAGTGTGAGCGGGGGAGTGTCAGAGAGCCAGGGAGACACAATCTGAAGCAGGCTCCAGGCTCTGAGCTATCAACACAGAGCCCAACGTGGGGCTTGAACTCACAAACGGTGAGACCATGACCTGAGCCGAGGTGGGACACTTAACCAAGCCACACAGGCACTCCAGGAGGAATACATTTCGTATGCATCCAAACTTCTCTTTTCAACTTTCTTTCTAAAAATTACTTTTCTAATTCCCTCCTTATTAAAGGAGACAAAAGGACCTAGTAACAACTTCCTAGGGCCAAGTTAGTGTGATACTAATACTAATACCCTATTTATTGGGTACTTCCTAAATGTAATATCCTGCGCTAATCACTTTATATATTTTTATTATTATTCTCAAGTTAGTTAACATAGAGTGTAGTCTTGGCTTCAGGAATAGAATCCAGTGATTTATCACTTAAATGTAACACCCAGTGGTCACCACAACAAGTGCCCTCCTTAATGCACATTGAACTCTTTTCCCACCCTATTGACCCTCAGTTTGTTCTCATATTTAAAAGTCTTTTAGGGGAAGTTTCTCCCTTACCCTATGATTATATGTTAAGTTTATCAAATTTGACATATGAGTGAAATCATGTGATATTTTTCTTACTCTGACTTATTTTGCTTAGAATAATATCCTCCAGTTCCATCCATGTTGTTGCAAATGGCAAGATTTCGTTCTTTTTCATCACCAAGTAGTATTCCATTATGTGTACAATGTATTGGTGTGTGTGTGTATATATATATATATATATACACAATATATATACATATATACATATATGTACATGTATATATGTATACATATATACATATACATATATATACACAATTATATATATGTTATATATACACACAATTTTTTGAGGAACCTTCACACTATTTTCCAGAACAGCTACACCACTTTGCATTCCCACCAACAGTGCAAGAGTGTTCCCCTTTTTCCACATCCTCACCAACATCTGTTGTTTCCTGAGTTGTTAATTGTAGCCACTCTGATTGGTGTGAAATTGTATCTCATTGTGGTTTTAATTTGTATTTCCCTAATGATGAGTGATGTTGATCATCTTTTTATGTGTCTGCTATCTGGATATCTTCTTTGGAAAATTATCTATTCATGTCTTCTGCCCATTTCTTTACTGGATTATTTGTTTTTTTTAGGGGGGTGTTGGTTTTGATTAAGTTCTTTATAGATTTTGCATATTAACCTGTTATCTGATATGTAATTTTACAAATATCATGAAGAAGATTGAGAAGATTTGCAAATATCTTCATTCATTCCATAGGTTGCCTTTTAGTTTTCTTGACTGTTTCCTTTGCTTTGCAGAAGCTTTTTATCTTGATGACATCCCAGTGGTTAAGTTTTGCTTTTATTTCCCTTGCCTTCCGAGACATGTCAAGTAAGAGATTGCTGTGGCCAAGGTCAAAGAGGTTGCTGCCTGTTTTCTCCTGTAGGATTTTTATAGTTTACTCTCTCACATTTAGGTCTTTCATCCATTTTGAATTTATCTTTGTGCATTGTATAAGAAAGTGGTCCAGGTTCATTCTTCTGCATGTTGCTGTCCAGTTCTCCCATGACCATTTGCTAAAGAGACTGTTTTTTTTTTTCCATTGGATATTCTTTCCTGCTTTGTCGAAGATTAGTTGGCGATATATTTGTGGGTCCCTTGCTGGATTCTCTGTTTTATTCCACTGATCTATGTGTCTGTTTTTGTGCCAGTACCATACTTTATTGATGATTGCAGCTTTGTAATACAGGTTAAGTCTAGGATTGTGATGCCTCCAGCGTTGGTTTTCTATTTCAACATTACTTTGGCTATCCGGGTCTTTTTTGGTTCCAAATAAATTTTAGGGTTGTTTCTTCTAGCTCTGAGAAGAATGCTAGTGTTATTTTGATAGGGATTGCATTATATATATATATATATATATATATATATATATATATATATTGCTTTGTATAGTATCAACATTTTAACAATATTTGTTCTTCTAATCCATGAGCATGGGATATTTTTCCATTTCTTTGTGACTTCTTCAATTTCTTTCATAAGCTTTCTATAGTTTTCAGCATATAAATCCTTCACCGCTTTGGTTAGTTTTATTCCCAGGTATTTTTATGGTCTTACTTGCAATTGTAAATGGGATCAATTCCCTGATTTCTCTTTCTCTTGATTTATTCTTGGATATAGAAATTCAACCAATTTCTGTACATTGATTTTAATCCTGAGACTTTGCTGAATTCATGTATCAGGTCTAGCAGTTTTTGGTGGAGTCTTTCAGGTTTTCAATGTAGAGTATCATGTCATCTGTGAAGAGTGAAAGTTTGACTTCTTCTTTGCCAATTTGGATGCCTTTTATTTTATTTTGTTTTCTGATTGCTGAGGCTAGGACTTCCAACGCTATGTTAAACAACAGTAGTGAGAGTGGACATCCCTGTTGTGTTCATGATCTCAGGGGGAAAGCTCTCAGTTTTTCCCATTGAGGATGTTATTAGTTGTGGGCCTTTCATATATGGCTTTTATGACTTTGAGGTATATTACTTCTATTCCAACTTTCTTGAAGGTTTTTATTAAGAAAGGATGCTGTATTTTGTTAAATGCTCTTTCTACATCTATTGACAGGATTATATGTTTCTTATCATTTCTTCTGTTGATGTGATGATTCATGTTGATTGACTTATGAATATTTAACCAGCCCTTCAGCCCAGGAATAAACCTAGCTCCTTTAGGTGTAAGGTTAGGTTGTGTATTAGGGAACTTTCTTGCTTCTTGAGATAGGCCTTAATTGCAATGTATTTTCCGCTTAGGACTGGTTTTGCTGCATCTCAAAGTGTTTGGAGTGTTGTGCTTTCATTTTCATTTGCTTCACTATATTTTATTTTATTTTATTTTATTTTATTTTATTTTACTTTACTTTACTTTTTTATTTTATTTTATTTTATTTTCAATATATGAAATTTATTGTCAAATTGGTTTCCATACAACACCCAGTGCTCATCCCAAAAGGTGCCATCCTCAATACCCATCACCCACCCTCCCCTCCCTCCCACCCCCCATCAACCCTCAGTTTGTTCTCAGTTTTTAAGAGTCTCTTATGCTTTGACTCTCTCCCACTCTAACCTCTTTTTTTTTTTCCTTCCCCTCCCCCATGGGTTTCTGTTAAGTTTCTCAGGATCCACATAAGAGTGAAAACATATGGTATCTTTCTTTCTCTATATGGCTTATTTTACTTAGCATAACACTCTCCAGTTCCATTCACGTTGCTACAAAGGGCCATATTTCATTCTTTCTCATTGCCATGTAGTACTCCATTGTGTATATAAACCACAATTTCTTTATCCATTCATCAGTTGATGGACATTTAGGCTCTTTCCATAATTTGGTTATTGTTGAGAGTGCTGCTATAAACATTGGGGTACAAGTGCCCCTATGCATCACTACTCCTGTATCCCTTGGGTAAATTCCTAGCAGTGCTATTGCTGAGTCATAAGGTAGGTCTATTTTTAATTTTTTGAGGAACCTCCACACTCTTTTCCAGAGTGGCTGCACCAATTTGCATTCCCACCAACAGTGTAAGAGGGTTCTGGTTTCTCCACAACCTCTCCAGCATCTATAGTCTCCTGATTTGTTCATTTTAGCCACTCTGACTGGCGTGAGGTGATATCTGAGTGTGGTTTTGATTTGTATTTCCCTGATGAGGAGCGACGTTGAGCATCTTTTCATGTGCCTGTTGGCCATCCGGATGTCTTCTCTAGAGAAGTGTCTATTCATGTTTTCTGCCCATTTCTTCACTGGGTTTTTGTTTTTCGGGTGTGGAGTTTGGTGAGCTCTTTGTAGATTTTGGATACTAGCCCTTTGTCCGATATGTCATTTGCAAATATCTTTTCCCATTCTGTTGGTTGCCTTTTACTTTTGTTGGTTGTTTCCTTTGCTGTACAGAAGCTTTTTATCTTCATGAGGTCCCAATAGTTCATTTTTGCTTTTAGTTCCCTTGCATTTGGGGAAGTGTCAAGTAAGAAATTGCTGCGGCTGAGGTCAGAGAGGTCTTTTCCTGCTTTCTCTTCTAGGGTTTTGATGGTTTCCTGTCTCACATTCAGGTCCTTTATCCATTTTGAGTTTATTTTTGTGAATGGTGTGAGAAAGTGGTCTAGTTTCAACCTTCTGCATGTTGCTGTCCAGTTCTCCCAGCACCATTTGTTAAAGAGACTGTCTTTTTTCCATTGGACGTTCTTTCCTGCTTTGTCAAAGATTAGTTGGCCATACAATTGTGGGTCTAGTTCTGGGGTTTCTATTCTATTCTATTGGTCTATGTGTCTGTTTTTGTGCCAATACCATGTTGTCTTGATGATTACAGCTTTGTAGTAGAGGCTAAAGTCTGGGATTGTGATGCCTCGCGCTTTGTTCTTCTGCTTCAAAATTACTTTGGCTATTCGGGGCCTTTTGTGGTTCCATATGAATTTTAGGATTGCTTGTTCTAGTTTCGAGAAGAATGCTGGTGCTATTTTTATTGGGATTGCATTGAATAGGCAGATAGCTTTGGGTAGTATTGACATTTTGACAATATTTATTCTTCTAATCCATGAGCATGGAATATTTTTCCATTTCTTTACCTTCTTCAATTTCCTTCATAACCTTTCTATAGTTTTCAGCATACAGATCTTGTACATCTTTGGTTAGATTTATTCCTAGGTATTTTATGCTTCTTGGTGCAATGGTGAATGGGATCAGTTTCTTTATTTGTCTTTCTGTGGCTTCATTATTAGTGTATAAGAATGCAAGGGTTTCTGTACATTGATTTTGTATCCTGCAACGTTGCTAAATTCATGTATCAGTTCTGGCAGACTTTTGTGGAGTCTATCGGATTTTCCATGTCTAATATCCTGTCATCTGCAAAAAGTGAAAGCTTAAATTTATCTTTGCCAATTTGGATGCCTTTGATTTCCTTTTGTTGTCTGATTGCTGATGCTAGAACCTCCAACACTATGTTAAACAACAGTGGTGAGAGTGGACACCCCTGTAGTGTTCCTGATCTCAGGGAGAAAGCTCTCAGTTTTTACCCACAGAGGATGATATTAGCTGTGGGCTTTTCATAAATGGCTTTTATAATGTTTAAGTATGTTCCTTCTATCCCGACTGTATCGAGGGTTTTTATTAAGAAAGTTGCTGAATTTTGTCAAATGCCTTTTCTGCATCGATTGACAGGATCATATGGTTCTTTTCTTTTCTATTATTAATGTGATGTATCACGTTGATTGATTTGCGAATGTTTGAACCAGCCCTGCAGCCCAGGAAAGAATCCCACTTGATCATGGTGAATAATTCTTTTTCTATGCTGTTGAATTCTATTTGGTAGTATCTTATTGAGAATTTTTGCATCCATATTCATCAGGGATATTGGCCTGTTGTTCTCTTTTTTACTCGATCTCTGTCTGGTTTTGGAATCAAAGTAATACTGGCTTCCTAGAATGAGTCTGGAAGTTTTCCTTCCCTTTCTATTTTTTGGAATAGCTTGGGAAGGATAGGTATTATCTCTGCTTTAAACATCTGGTAGAACTCCCCTGGGAAGCCATCTGGTCCTAGACTCTTATTTGTTGGGAGATTTTTGATGACTGATTCAATTTCTTCTCTGGTTATGGGACTGTTCAAGCTTTCTATTTCCTCTTGATTGAGTTTTGGAAGTGTGTGGGTGTTTAGGAATTTGTCCATTTCTTCCAGGTTGTCCAGTTTGTTGGCATATCATTTTTCATACTATTCCTTGATAATTGCTTGTGTCTCTGAGGGATTGGTTGTAATAATTCCATTTTCATTCATGATTTTATCTATTTGGGTCATCTCCCTTTTCTTTTTGAGAAGCCTGGCTAGAGGTTTGTCAATTTTGTTTATTTTTTCAAAAAACCAACTCTTGGTGTCGTTGATCTGCTCTACAGTTTTTTTAGTTTCTATATTGTTTATTTCTGCTCAGATCTTTATTATTTCTCTTCTGCTGCTGGGTTTAGGCTGCCTTTGCTGTTCTGCTTCTATTTCCTTTAGGTGTGCTGTTAGATTTTGTATTTGGGATTTTTCTTGTTTCTTGAGATAGACCTGGATTGCAATGTATTTTCCTCTCAGGACTGCCTTTGCTGCATCCCAAAGTGTTTGGATTGTTGCATTTTCATTTTCGTTTGTTTCCATGTATTTTTTAATTTCTTCTCTAATTGCCTGGTTGACCCATTCATTCTTTAGTAGGGTGTACTTTAACCTCCATGCTTTTGGAGGTTTTCCAGACTTTTTCCTGTGGTTGATTTCAAGCTTCATAGCATTGTGGTCTGAAAGTATGCATGGTATAATTTCAATTCTTGTATACTTATGAAGGGCTGTTTTGTGACCCAATATGTGATCTATCTTGGAGAATGTTCCATGTGCACTCGAGAAGAAAGTATATTCTGTTGCTTTGTGGTGCAGACTTCTAAATAGATCTGTCAAGTCCATCTGATCCAATGTATCATTCAGGGCCCTTGTTTCTTTATTGGCCGTGTGTCTAGATGATCTATCCATTTCCGTAAGAGGAGTGTTAAAGTCCCCTGCAATTACCACATTCTTATCGATAACATTGCTTAAGTTTGTGGGTAATTGTTTTATATATCTGGGGGCTCCTGTATTTGGCACATAGTCATTTATAATTGTTAGCTCTTCCTGATGGATAGACCCTGTGATTATTATATAATGCCCTTATTCATCTCTTTTTCCAGCCTTTAATTTAAAGTGTAGTTTGTCTGATATAAGTATGGCTACTCCAGCTTTCTTTTGACTTCCAGTGGCATGACACATAGTTCTCCATCCCCTCACTCTCAATCTGAAGTTGTCCTCAGGTCTAAAATGAGTCTCTGGTAGACAGCAAATAGATGGGTCTTGTTTTTTTATCCACTCTGATACCCTATGTCTTTTGGTTGGCGCATTTAGTCCATTTACATTCAGTGTTATTATAGAAAGATACGGGTTTAGAGTCATTGTGATGTCCGTAGGTTTCGTGCTTGTAGCGATGTCTCTGGTACTTTGTCTCACAGGATCCCCCTTAGGATCTCTTGTAAGGCTGGTTTAGTGGTGACAAATTCCTTCAGTTTTTTTTTGTTTGGGAAGACCTTTATCTCTCCTATTCTAAATGACAGACTTGCTGGTAAAGGATTCTCGGCTGCATATTTTTTCTGTTCATCACATGGAAGATCTCCTGCCATTCCTTTCTGGCCTGCCAACTTTCAGTAGAGAGATCGGTCACGAGTCTTATAGGTCTCCCTTTATATGTTGCAGCACGTTTATCCCTAGCTGCTTTCAGAATTTTCTCTTTATCCTTGTATTTTGCCAGTTTCACTATGATATGTCGTGCAGAAGATCAATTCAAGTTCCGTCTGAAGGGAGTTCTCTGTGCCTCTTGGATTTCAATGCCTTTTTCCTTTCCCAAATCAGGGAAGTTCTCAGCTATGATTTCTTCAAGTACACCTTCAGCACCTTTCCCTCTCTCTTCCTCCTCTGGAATGCCAATTATGCGTAGATTATTTCTCTTTAGTGCATCACTTAGTTCTCTAATTTTCTCCTCATACTCCTGGATTTTTTTATCTCTCTTTTTCTCAGCTTCTTCTTTTTCCATAATTTTATCTTCTAGTTCACCTATTCTCTCCCCTGCCTCTTCAATCCAAGCCGTGGTCACCTCCATTTTATTTTGCAGCTCATTAATAGCATTTTTTAGCCTCTCCTGGCTGTTCCTCAGTCCCTTGATCTCTGTAGCAATAGATTCTCTGCTGTCCTGTATACTGTTTTCAAGCCCAGCGATTAATTTTATGACTATTATTCTAAATTCACTTTCTGTTATATTGTTTAAATCCTTTTTGATCAGTTCATTAGGTGTCGTTATTTCCTGGAGATTCTTTTGAGGGGAATTCTTCCGTTCGGTCATTTTGGATAGTCCCTGGAGTGGTGTGGACCTGCAGGGCACTTTCCCTGTGCTGTCTTGAATAACTTGTGTTGGTGGGCGGGGCCGCAGTCAGCCCTGATGTCTGCCCCCAGCCCACCGCTGGGGCCACAGTCAGACTGGTGTGTGCCTTCTCTTTCCCTCTCTTAGGGGGGGATTCACTGTGGGGTGGCGTGGCCCGTCTGGGCTACCTGCACACTGCCAGGCTTGTGGTGCTTCGGATCTGGTGTATTAGCTGGGGTGGATTGGCAAGGTGCACAGGGGCGGGAGGGGCAGGCTCAGCTCACTTTTCCTTTGGAGATCCGCTTCAGGGGGGACCCTGCGGCACCGGGAGAGAGTCAGACCCGCCGGAGGGATGGATCCACAGAAGCACATCGTTGGGTGTTTGTGCGGTGCAAGCAAGTTCCCTGGCAGGAACTGGTTCCCTTTGGGATTTTGGCTGAGGGATGGGTGAGGGAAATGGCGCTGGCGAGCGCCTTTTTTCCCTGCCAAGCTGCTCTCTTTTGCCTGGGGCTCAGCAACTCTCCCTCCCTTTGTCCTCCAGCCCTCCCATTCTCTGAGCAGAGCTGTTAGCTTATAACCTCCTAGATGTTAAATCCCTCTTGCTGTCAGAACACACTCCGTCTGGCCCCTCCCCTTTTGCAAGCCAGACTTGGAGGCTCTGCTTGGCCGGCGGGCTGCCCCTCTGCCCCGGGTCCCTCTAGCCAGTCCGTGTAGCGTGCACCACCTCTCCACCTTTTCTACCCTCTTCCCTGGGCCTCTCTTCTCGCTTGGCTCCAGAGACTCCGTTCTGCTAGTCTTCTGGCGGTTTGGTGGGTTATTTAGGCAGGTGTAGGTGGAATCTAAGTGATCAGCAGGACGCAGTGAGCCCAGCGTCCTCTTATGCCGCCATCTTCCCCTACTTCACTATATTTTAAATTTCTTGTTTATTTTCCTGATTTACCCATTCATTCTTTAGTAGGATGTTCTTTAACCTCCATGTATTTGGGGGCTTTCCAAATTTTTTCTTGTGGTTGATTTCAAGTTTCATAGCATTGTGATCTGCAAATATGCATGGTATGATCTCAGTATTTTTATACTAGTTGAGGGCTGTTTTGTGACCCAGAATGTGATCTATTTTGGAGAATGTTCCATGTGCACTTGAGAAGAATGTGTATTTTGATGCTTTTGGATGAAAAGTTCTGAATATATCTGTTAAGTCCTCTGGTCCAATGTGTCATTCAGAACCATTGTTTCCTCATTGATTTTCTGCCTAGATGATCTTTCCATGTTGTAAGCAGAGTATTAAAGTCCCTAACAATAATGGTATTATTATCTATACATTTGTTTATGTTTGTTATTAATTTATTTGTATATTTGTGCATTAATATTGGGGGTATAAATATTTACAATTGTTAAGTCTTCTTGAAGGGTAGACTGCTTAATTATGATATAATGCCCTTCTTCATTTCTTTTTACAGTCTGTTAAAAAATCTAGCTTGGCTTATATAAGAATGGCTACTCTGGCTTTCTTTTTATGTCCATTAGCATGATAGACTGTTCTCTATTCTCTCACTTTCAATCTGCAAGTGTCCTCAGGTCTAAAATGAGTCTCTTGTAGGCAGCATATAGATGGATTTTTTAAAAATCCATCCTGATACCCTATGTCTTTTGATTGGGGCATTTAGTCCATTTACATTCAGAGTAATTATTGAAAGATATGGATTTAGTGCCATTGTGTTATCTGTAGGTTTCATGTTTGTGGTGTTGTCTCTGGTCCTTTGTAGTCTTTGCTGCTTTCCATTCACAAAGTCCCCCCTTCGGATCTCCTGCAGAGCTGGTTTAGAGGTCATGAACTCCTTTAGGTTTTGTTTTTCTGGGAAAGACTTTATATCTCCTATTCTGAATGATAGCCTTGCTTATAAAGTATTCTTGGCTGCAATTTTTCCTGTTCATCACATTGAATATTTCCTGCCACTCTCTTGTAGTTTGCCAAGTTTCAGTGGACAGGTCTGCTGCTACTCTTATGTGTCTACCGTTTTAGGTTAAGGACCATTTGTCCCTAGTTGCTTTCAGAATTCTCTCTTTATCTTTTTATTTTTCCAGTTTCACTATGATCTGTCATGGTTTTGACCTGTTTTTGTTGATTTTGAAGGAAGTTCTTTGTGCCTCTTGGACTTGAATACCTGTTAACTTCCCCATATTAGGGAAGTTCTCAGCTACAATTTGTTCAAATAAACCTTCTGCCCCTTTCACTCTTTTTCTGGAACTCCTATGATATGGATATTGTTTCATTTCATGGAACCTCTTAGCTTTCTAATTCTCCCCTCGTGATCTAGTAATTTCTTTTCCTTCTTTATTTAGCTTCATTATTTTCCATAATTTTATCTTCTGTTTCACTTATTCTCTCTTCAGCATCTTCCATCCTCACTGTCACTGTATCTAGTTTATTTTGCATCTCATTCATAGCATTTCTTAATTCATTGTGACTAGTTCTTTTTTTTAAATGTTTATTTATTTTTGAGAGAGAAACAGAGCACAAGTGGGGGAGGGGTAGAGAGAGAAGGAGACACAGAATCTGAAGTAGGCTCCAGTCTCTGAGCTGTCATCCCATGAGCCCTAATGCAGGGCTTGAACCCATGAACCACGGGATCATGACCTGAGCCAAAGTCAGACACTTAACCAACTGAGCCACCCAGGCGCCTCTCATTGTGACTAGTTCTTAAGTCTTTTATCTCTGTAGCAATAGATTCTCTGCCGTCTTCTATGCTTTTTCAAGCCTGCTAGTAGTCTTATAACTTTTATTCTAAATTCTTTTTCAGATATATTGTTTATATCTGTTTTGAGCAATTCTCTGGCTGTTATTTTTTCCTCAATTTTCTTTTGGAGAGAATTTATCCCTTTCATCATTTTGGCAAAGTTTCTGTCTTTTGTGTGTTTTAATACCTTGTTTTGTTATGTGTCCTGCCCCTGTGAGTACTACTATATTAAATAGGGGTTATATACTTTCCAGGGCCTGACACTTCAGAACATGTTTTTGGTGTGTGCTGCACGCACTCTGTTGTTGTGCTTTGGCTTCTTTGTCCTCTGAAAAGCTCCTCCTTGCTTGTAGTGGTGGAATGTTTGGAACTTCAAACAAGTGTGCTCTGAATTTTAATTTTTTTAATGTTTATTTATTATTTAGAGGCAGAGAGAGACAGAGCATGAGCATGGAAGGGGCAGACAGCAGGGGAGACACAGAAAATGAAGGAGGCTCCAGGCTCTTAGCTGTTAGCACAGAGCCCAACATGGGGCTCAAACTCACAAACTGCGAGATTGTGACCTGAGCTGAAGTCAGATGCCCAACCGACTGAGCCACCCAGGTGCCCCAAACAGGTGTACTTTGATTTGTTCAATAAAGTAATCCTGGAATAAAAGGAAAAGGGGGGGGTTGTATAAGCCTGATCCCATACAAAGAGAAAAATAAAAGTGGAGAAAAGAAGACCAAGCAGAGAATCAGGAAAACCAAAAGGCTAAATCCAGAGAGAGAGAGAAAGGAAAATAAAGAAGAAAAAGAAGATATTGAAAAGGTGTAAAAAAAATAGAGTAAAAATGCCTGATTATACAAACAAAACAAAACAAAATTTATATATAATACATAATTTGTATGTAATATACATATAATAAGAATTGACCAAAAACAATTCAGAAACTATGAGTCTGAATTGAAAAGGAAAAAATAAGAGGATAGAAAGAAAAACAAAAGAGAAGTGAAGAGAAGAACAAAAGACAGACAAATAGACAAGCGACAAAAACAAAAACAAAAACAAAAAAACAGTTTTCTGTTGGTGCCTGGGAGTGGTGGCTGTGCTGGTCTGGAGGAGAGGTAGTCCGGTTGGCTCAGTGTCAGTCTTCCTCTAGTAGATAAGCAGTTGCCAGGCATACAGGGTCAGAGTTTGGCAGAACCGGGTCCTCCCACCCACCTCCAGTGGGGGCTGCTTTACTGCTCTCTGAAGTCCTACTGTGTTGGTATTGTGAAGAAAAATGGCCTCACCCCACACTGTCTTCCCCAGGCGCGGAATCTCAACCCACACTGTTCAGGAAGCCCTCACAATATATCACTGGTGGTCAGCTTGCCCCACTCCACAGTACTCCCGTACCTCTTAGGCATTCCGGATGGAATTCAAACCTGACGTCTTAAGGGGCCCTGCACTGCGTGGACCCCGTTCTGGTGTAGCACCACTCAGCCCTGCTGATAAAAGGCCTTTTGCTGGCACCTGCAGCATCTTTTGTCCTTGGGGAGGCAATAAACTTTCCCACAGTACTCAAGGAAGGGGACTATTCTTTCCCAGTGCACCCGTGAGATCTCTACAGCACTCTGGGCTGGCTTGTTTCCACGCCCCCAGGCATGCACACACAGCTCTGGCTTTGCTCTGGAGAAAGTCACACGCTTTTGAAACCTCCAAGTTTCAGCTTCTAAGGCTGTTTGCAAAATAGAAACTGGTACTCCTTGTATTGTATTTCTCAGTCTCCATTCTGGAGAGGTTTTCCTCTTGTACTAACCAGATACGGAAGCCCTCTGTCGTTCCCTTTCTTTTGTCTCTGCACAGAAAGGGTCCTCTCCCTTCTCTGCCTAACCCATTTTATCTCCTCCAATTCACATACACACAACTCGATCCTGCCAAGCTGTCTCCCTCCACCTGTGGAGATCCTTCTGCCACTCCACAGATTGCCTGAGTGTTTCAAGTAATCTGAGCTCAATACAACTGTGTTTGAGGGATGAGGAAATTCCCGGTCTGCCTACTTCTCTGCCGTTTTAACTCCCTCCTAAATAAGTAACATTTTAAAAGAAAAAAGTTAACTCCTCAGCAGGCCTTCCTCATTTCATCCAAGATTTAGTCTTTCCCTTTAATGTTCTCCTCCACTGTGTATATGCAGTTTCCATAACACTCCTCAGTCAGTACTATAATTTTTTGTTTCTTTTCAGTCATTCCTACAATGTTATGAACTTAAGTGTAAGACTCTTTTGTTAATGCTCCTCTGTCTCTTTCACAATGTGCACAATATCCGGCATATGATAGTTGCCCAGTACATTGTGTTTTGAATTAATATAAACTTTTCAGTTCTACCTATGTTAATGAATTTCTTCCTATAGTTTCTTTGCTGTTGTCTCTTATTGCATTTATCACTATCTTGTATTAGAATTATTTACTTAGATTTGTTGTCTTTATGAGATTGTGAACCCCTGGAGTTATAATAGGTGGTCAATTAGGATGGTGAAATAGTTTTTCTGTAACTCCTAAATTAACATATGATGACAATGCTATCACAATAGTTAGTGATACCTCAGATGATAACTTTTTAGTATAATAATAGTCTCATTAGTCAAAAATAAGAATTAAATCTTTAAAATATGTGCATTTATTACACTGCTGCACTTATTCATGGAGACCTCACACATCCTACAGTCCTTTATTGAAAGGTATGCAGAAATCTATTAAGCTTTTTAAAAAATCCTTCAGTTTGGTTTCCAGAATGTCAAAGATTAATTTCGAAGACATTGATGGTATTTAGACCGACTTCAATAGACTAGTTGGGGAGAGCAACATTAATAAGTAGGAACTGAGATTCCAAGACTGATAGAGATATTTACCTAGAGCACATACATTCTTTGAATGCATGAATGTCCCTTAATCTAGCTAAAATGTATTCATTTATACATTTGTTCATTCAGCAAATATTTTTGAGCAACTACTAGGGATTCTGAAGTATTAAGATGTAAATAAAATGGGTCTTTGTCCTCAGGGAGGCAGTATAGCATACTGGTTAAGAACACATGAAATTAAATAAACTTACTTTTTAAATAATGCTTCTCTACCAGTTACATGATCTTGAACAAGGTACTTAAACATTGTACCTTAGTTTAATCTTCTGTTAATAGGGATAATAATAGCTATTTTGCATGATTGCTATGAAGATTTAGGTGTAATAATGCACATGTAGTGCTATTCACAATTATTGCACATAATAACCACTCCAAAAGCATTTATTTTCAATCTTATTGTCTAAAAATAGAAGTGTTCTTTTCTGCAGTTTATGTGTTCATAATAGTACCAGTAGCATATGACCTCATTCCAAATATTTACAGATAGACTTGCTATTCACACTTGGCACTCTTATCCTAATTCTCAGGCTCCATGAGGTTTGTGAGAACAACTTCTTAGTAGTGAGGATAGTAGTGAATGAAATTGAATTATCTTAACAATAAGAATGAAAGAGTTTCCATAAGACTGATGGTGGGAGAATATTATTTGAATGAAGCAGTATAATTCTAAGAAAGATTCTAAATATATTAAAAAGTACTTTGTAAATGAAATGTTGATCACTCTAAGTTAGTGTGGATTTACTAGGAATATATTTCGCTAGACCAGTAGACCAGTGTTACCTATACTGTTGTCCCTTAGAGTATTGAATGTTAATAGGGTAGTTCTGCAAAAAGAAAATATGTCTTCTATGACCCAATAAATTTAGGAAAGATGAGATTAAGCAAAGTGAAACATATGTCTTCACATGTACATGTGAAAAGCCACATGCACTCTGTAAGGTCTTGCAGAGTTTTAATACACTAAAGTGTATTATAGATTTCCAATAGGGTAAACATAATATATAGTCTTTCCCAAATGTGAGCACAAAACTATTTTGTTGTGTGTATGAGTGCATTGCTTATCAACATTATCTCAAACTAATATTTTATAAAATACAGTTTTGGAAATACAGTGCTAATTTAAGTTTCTTTATAGAATCACTAGAGTAGTAGAAAGGAGAATGAGCAGACATATTATATTTTAATTTTTGGAAGGAATTTGAAAAAAAATTATTTTGTTATTAATATAAGATGGAAAAGTGTCTTCTAGATCAAATTTAAACATTATGCTTTCATACTTTCTAAAATATTTTTGAAAACATATATATCACTCACATTTTTAAATAGACAGAAAATGTTTTTATCATCATTTTTAAATTATTTAAAATATTTTGGATCTCAGATGCACAGAATTGACTTTATTACAAATATTTTCACATATACACTCTCTTGATTGTTCTCATACATGGATTACTTTTAGTTATTTATTTTAGTAAATCAGTTTTTATAATGTAATAAGCATGCACAAACCCAACAGCCAAAATGAAAGTTAGACCATGACAATGATTTTACATTTAACCATATATTTTCCTCCTGCTATTCCACTTCTTTTTTTTTTAATTTATTTTTTTTATTATTTATTTATTTTTTTCCACTTCTTTGGGTGACTTACCTTGATTCCATGTTTAGTGTTCCCTGGATTTCTACTTTATTTAGCTTTATTGAATTTAAATGTATTCTGAAGATGTATATAATTTTAGCTATTTTTTTAATTTAAGAAAGATTTATGCCATAAGTAATCTTTTAAAACTTAATATTTTCATGCAATGCTATATTGCTAACATTCATTAAGTTTTTATGTCTCTTTAATTTATTATTTGAAAAGAAACATTTAATTATGTAACATATATAAGACATACATAACAAGAAAAGTGTCCAAATCAAATGTACAGCTTCATTAACTTAAATAAACACAACTATTTAACTACTACCTACATCTACATAAATAATAGCTTTATTATTGGGGAATGAGAGACCTAAGATGGTGGTGTAGTAGGAGGACCCTAGGCTTGCCTCATCCCTCAAACACAGCTAGATAACCACCAAATTAACCTGAATACTCAAGAAATTGAATTGAGGGCTGATAGAACAAACTGCACAAGAGGGCCAGGAAAGGCCACTTCAAGGAAGGTAGGAAGTGAATGTTTTGGGGGAGAAATAGATCATGAGTGCTGTGGAGGGGATGGAGCCCTGTTTGCAGAGAAATGCAAGAGAGAGAGAAAGGAGAACACAGGAGATTGCTCAAAGAGAGCACTTCCCCAAAGGCATTGGCTGGGGAAAATGAAAGGGAGTGATTTTCATGAGTTTTTGCAACCAGTGGGGCTCAAAGACTGGAGTCTTAGAGGTTCATGGCATGGAATAGAACCCTCAGGGCACTGCCCTATTTCTGGAGAGAAGGCAGGCAGGTATCCCTGGGGCAGACAGCATGATCTATTACCTAAGATGAAACAGGAGAGACTGTTCCCTCTTCTTAGAGTGCATCTGTGAAAGTCAGCATAGCCTCTTCGGGGACAAAAGAGCTGGTAGGTGCTGTTTCCTCCCCTGCTCCTCAGCATAGGAGCGGAGACCCCTGCTAAGGGTGGCTAACCCAGACACTGGCTGTTTAGCTTGCTTTGCTCCAAATCCCAAGCCCTGATGCTGTGCCATGAATGCCCTTCTGGGTCAAACCTGCATTTATCCCAGTGAGGTGAGACCTTTTTCCAGAGGACCAGCACAGGTCCTTGCCACACCAAGTCTCCGAAATTTGGCATTTTAAAAGTCAGCAGGCCTGGATAGGGTAGAGTTCAAGGTATGCTGCACTTGTGTTCGGGCAAGCAAGTAACCCAGAAACAGACACTATGAAATCAACAATCTGAAAAATTCCTGTGATGCACAAGGGGAAGTTATTTGATACTCTGAAAGAGCTTCCCTGAGAACAGCAAACACAGACTCCCCTCTCCAGGGATCAAGGAGCTGGCTGGCACTATTATACACTCCCACCCCTCAACATAAACCAACTTCATTAAACAACATAGTTCCAACACTGGCTGCCTAAACTGCTTGTACCAAGTCCCACCCTCTTGCACTCCACTGATACTGCTTCTCTTCTCTCATGCAAGTGCACCTAATGACCAGTGCAGCAAGTCCCAACCCCCAGAAGATAAGCAAAACAGTTCTGCACACACTATGGCTACTGACCATAGAGTTCTACAAAGCTTCAGTTCTAGTGGAAATAGAATCGTGTCTCTTTTAGCAAGGAGACCAGAGCTCACCTAACTTAAAACTCCTGACACCCTAACCAAGGTCCAAACACTGCCCACTGCAGGCAATGAGAAACAGTACAGACGATTGACCTGAGGGATACGGCAGCTAAAACACAGCAGCAAAGTGCACACAGCACAAACCAAAGACACTTCCTGTAGCACCAGGCTTTGGACAATATGTGACCTTTTTTTCATAAAGGCATTGGCTTCAGGAGCAGGTAACATAACCTACTTTGAACACAGAGAAGAGGACAGAGACCTAGACAAAATGCTAAGATAGAGGAATTCATCCCAAAAGAAAAAACAAGAAAACGTCACAGTCACAACCAGGGATCTAATCAAAACAGGTATAAGTAATATGCCTGATCCATAAATTAAAGCAACATCATAAGGATACTAGCTGGACTTGAGAAAAACAAGGAAGATTTCAGGGAGACCCTTGCTACAGAGATAAAAGAGCTATAAAAAAACTAGGATAAGATAAACAATGCAATAACCAAGATTCAATGACCATGAGGATGGAAGAAGCAGAGGATCAAATAACTGATATAGAAGATAGAATTATACAAAATAATAAAACTGAACAAAAGAAGAAAGTAAAATTTTAGGTCACAAGAGTAGACTTAGGGAACTCAGTCACTCCATCAAAAGTAATATTTGTATATAGGACTCCATAAAAAGAAGAGAGAAAAGGGGACAGCAGGTTTATCTGAGGAAATTATAACTGAAAATTTCCCTAATCTGGGGAAGGAAACATATGTCCAAAATTGGCAGGTACAGAGAACTCCCATTAAAATCAACAAAAGCAGGCCAACACCAAGATATATTGTAATTGAATTTGCAAAATATAACCATAAAGAAAACATCATAAAAACAGCAAGAAAAAAGGAGTCCCTCCTTACAAGGGAAGACCAATAAAGTGAGCAACAGACCTCTCCACATAAACCTGGCAAACCACATGGGAGTGGCATGATATATTCAATGTGCTGAATGGGAAAAAAAATCTGCAACCAAGAATACTCTATCCAGCAGGACTGTCATATGGGAGAGAAGGAGAGAGAAGAATTTCCCAGACAAATAAACACTGAAGGAGTTCATGCCCACTAAACCAGCCCTGCAAGAAATATAAGAGGGAACTCTCTGAGTGGAAAGGAAAGAACAAAAGTGACAAATACTGGAAAGTAACAGAGAAAATCTCCAGAAACAACAACAAAAAAGTAATGAAATGGCACTAGATATATATCTATCAATAATTACTCTGAAGGTAAATGGAATAAATTCTCCAATCAAAAGATACAGGATGTCAGAATGGATAAAAAACAAGACTCATTTATATGTAGTCTGTAAGAGACTCATTTGAGTCCTAAAGACATATGCATATTGAAAGTGAGGGAATATAGAAACATTTATCATACAAATGGCCATTAAAAGAAAGCTGGAGTAGTAATAATTATATCAGACAAACCAGATTCTAAACCAGACTATAACAAGAGAAAAAGAAGGGCACTATATTGTTATAAATGGGACTATATACAAGAAGTTCTAAAACTTGTAAATATTTATGTTCCCAACATGACAGCATCAAAATATATAAATCAATATTGGGGTGCTTGGGTGTCTCAGTTGGTTAAGTGTCCAACTTCAGCTCAGGTAATGATCTCACAGTTCGTGAGTCTGAGCCCCACATCAGGCTCTGTGCTGACAGCTCAGAGTCTGGAGCCTGCTTCAGATTCTGTGTCTCCTTCTCTCTCTGCCCCTTCCCCACTTGTGCTTGCTCTCTCTCAATGATAAATAAACATTTAAAAAAGTATATCAAACAAAAAGGAACTGATTGATAATAATACAATTATAGTAGGGTAATTTAACACCCCAATTACAGAAATGGAAAGATCATCTCAGCAGAAAATAAACAAGGAAACAATGGCTATGAATGGCACACCAGAACAGATGGACTTAACAGATATATTCAGAATATTTCCATCCTAAAGCAGCAGAATACACATACTTTTCAAGTGCTTATGGGACATTGCTCAGAATAGATCACAAACTGGGTCACAAATCAGCCCTCAACAAGTACAAAAAGACTGAGATCATACCACTGATATGGTATTTCTGACCACAATTCTATGAAGCTTGAAGTTAACCACAAGAAAAAAATTTGGAAAAACCATAAATACATGCAGGTTAAACAACATGCTACTAAACAATGAATGGTTCA
Organism: Leopardus geoffroyi; assembly: GCF_018350155.1. NCBI lineage: Eukaryota > Metazoa > Chordata > Mammalia > Carnivora > Felidae > Leopardus > Leopardus geoffroyi. The sequence goes on from NC_059343.1 coordinate 67,110,838, forward strand.
AACAGGACATAAAAAGAAATTTAAAATTACATGGAAAAAAATGAAAATGAAAACCCAATGGTTCCAAACCTTAGGAATGCAGCAAAAGCTGTCAGAAAAAGTATATAGCAATATAGGCTTATTTCAATTAGCGATAAAAATGTCAAATAAATACCAGAAACCTAAACCTAAAGGAGTTAGAAAAAGAAAAAAAAAATGAAGCCTAAAGCCAGCAGAAGAAGGAATATAATAACGATAGAGCATAAATAATTGATATAGAAAGACAAAAAAAGCCAGTAGAACAGAACAATAAAACCAGGAGATGGTTCTTTGAAAATATTAATAAAATTGATAAACTTCTAGCCAGATATATCAAAAAGAAAATAGAAGGAACCCAAATAAATGAAATCATAGATGAGAGATAAGAAATAACAACCAACATCACAGAAATACAATTATAAGAGAATATTATGAAACATTATATGCCAACAAATTGCACAATTTAGAAGAAATGGATTAACTCCTAGAAACATATAAACTACCAAAACTGAAACAAGAAGAAATAGAAAACTTGAACACACTGATAACCAGCAAAGAAATGGAATCAGTAATCAAAAATCTCCCCACAAACAAAAGACCAGGGCCAAATGGCTTCACAATTGAATTCTATCAAACATTTAAAGAAGAGTTAATACCTATTTTTTTCTTAAACTGTTCCAAAAAATATATAAATGGAAGGAAAACACCCAAATTCATTCTTTTCTTTTTTTTTTTTTAATAATATATGAGATTTATTGTCAAATTGGTTTCCATAAAACACCCAGTGCTCATCCCAAAAGGTGCCCTCCTCAATACCCATCACCCACCCTCTCCTCCCTCCCACCCCCCATCAATCCTCAGTTTGTTCTCAGTTTTTAACAGTCTCTTATGCTTTGGCTCTCTCCCACTCTAACCTCTTTTTTTTTTTTTTTTTTTTTTTTTCCTCCCCCTCCCCCATGGGTTCCTGTTAGGTTTCTCAGGATCCACATAAGAGTGAAACCATATGGTATCTGTCTTTCTCTGTATGGCTTATTTCACTTAGCATCACACTCTCCAGTTCCATCCACGTTGCTACAAAGGGCCATATTTCATTTTTTCTCATTGCCACGTAGTATTCCATTGTGTATATAAACCACAATTTCTTTATCCATTCATCAGTTGATGGACATTTAGGCTCCTTCCATAATTTGGCTATTGTTGAGAGTGCTGCTATGAACATTGGGGTACAAGTGCCCCTATGCATCAGTACTCCTGTAGCCCTTGGATAAATTCCTAGCAGTGCTATTGCTGGGTCATAGGGTAGGTCTATTTTTAATTTTCTGAGGAACCTCCACACTGCTTTCCAGAGCGGCTGCACCAATTTGCATTCCCACCAACAGTGCAAGAGGGTTCCCGTTTCTCCACATCCTCGCCAGCATCTATAGTCTCCTGATTTGTTCATTTTGGCCACTCTGACTGGCGTGAGGTCATACCTGAGTGTGGTTTTGATTTGTATTTCCCTGATAAGGAGCGACGCTGAACATCTTTTCATGTGCCTGTTGGCCATCCGGGTGTCTTCTTTAGAGAAGTGTCTATTCATGTTTTCTGCCCATTTCTTCACTGGGTTATTTGTTTTTCGGGTGTGGAGTTTGGTGAGCTCTTTATAGATTCTGGATACTAGCCCTTTGTCCGATATGTCATTTGCAAATATCTTTTCCCATTCCGTTGGTTGCCTTTTAGTTTTGTTGGTTGTTTCCTTTGCTGTGCAGAAGCTTTTTATCTTCATAAGGTCCCAGTAATTCACTTTTGCTTTTAATTCCCTTGCCTTTGGGGATGTGTCCAGTAAGAGATTGCTACGGCTGAGGTCAGAGAGGTCTTTTCCTGCTTTCTCCTCTAAGGTTTTGATGGTTTCCTGTCTCACATTCAGGTCCTTTATCCATTTTGAGTTTATTTTTGTGAATGGTGTGAGAAAGTGGTCTAGTTTCAACCTTCTGCATGTTGCTGTCCAGTTCTCCCAGCTCCATTTGTTAAAGAGGCTGTCTTTTTTCCATTGGATGTTCTTTCCTGCTTTGTCAAAGATGAGTTGACCATACGTTTGTGGGTCTAGTTCTGGGGTTTCTATTCTATTCCATTGGTCTATGTGTCTGTTTTTGTGCCAATACCATGCTGTCTTGATAATGACAGCTTTGTAGTAGAGGCTAAAGTCTGGGATTGAGATGCCTCCTGCTTTGGTCTTCTGCTTCAAAATTCCTTTGGCTATTCGGGGCCTTTTGTGGTTCCATATGAATTTTAGGATTGCTTGTTCTAGTTTCGAGAAGAATGCTGGTGCAATTTTGATTGGGATTGCGTTGAATGTGTAGATAGCTTTGGGTAGTATTGACATTTTGACAATATTTATTTTTCCAATCCATGAGCAGGGAATGTTTTTCCATTTCTTTAAATCTTCTTCAATTTCCTTCGTAAGCTTTCTATAGTTTTCAGCATACAGATCCTTTACATCTTTGGTTAGATTTATTCCTAGGTATTTTATGCTTCTTGGTGCAATTGCGAATGGGATCAGTTTCTTTATTTGTCTTTCTGTTGCTTCATTGTTAGTGTATAAGAATGCAACTGATTTCTGTACATTGATTTTGTATCCTGCGACTTTGCTGAATTCATGTATCAATTCTAGCAGACTTTTGGTGGAGTCTATTGGATTTTCCATGTATAATATCATGTCATCTGCAAAAAGCGAAAGCTTGACTTCATCTTTGCCAATTTTGATGCCTTTGATTTCCTTTTGTTGTCTGATTGCTGATGCTAGAACTTCCAGCACTATGTTAAACAACAGCGGTGAGAGTGGGCATCCCTGTCGTGTTCCTGATCTCAGGGAAAAAGCTCTCAGTTTTTCCCCGTTGAGGATGATGTTAGCTGTGGGCTTTTCATAAATGGCTTTTATGATCTTTAAGTATGTTCCTTCTATCCCGACTTTCTCAAGGGTTTTTATTAAGAAAGGGTGCTGGATTTTGTCAAAGGCCTTTTCTGCATCGATTGACAGGATCATATGGTTCTTCTCTTTTTTTTTGTTAATGTGATGTATCACGTTGATTGATTTGTGAATGTTGAACCAGCCCTGCATCCCAGGAATGAATCCCACTTGATCATGGTGAATAATTCTCTTTATATGCCGTTGAATTCGATTTGCTAGTATCTTATTGAGAATTTTTGCATCCATATTCATCAGGGATATTGGCCGGTAGTTCTCTTTTTTTACTGGGTCTCTGTCTGGTTTAGGAATCAAAGTAATACTGGCTTCATAGAATGAGTCTGGAAGTTTTCCTTCCCTTTCTATTTCTTAGAATAGCTTGAGAAGGATAGGTATTATCTCTGCTTTAAACGTCTGGTAGAACTCCCCTGGGAAGCCATCTGGTCCTGGACTCTTATTTGTTGGGAGATTTTTGATAACCGATTCAATTTCTTCGCTGGTTATGGGTCTGTTCAAGCTTTCTATTTCCTCCTGATTGAGTTTTGGAAGAGTGTGGGTGTGCAGGAATTTGTCCATTTCTTCCAGGTTGTCCAATTTGTTGGCATATAATTTTTCATAGTATTCCCTGATAATTGTTTGTATCTCTGAGGGATTGGTTGTAATAATTCCATTTTCATTCATGATTTTATCTATTTGGGTCATCTCCCTTTTCTTTTTGAGAAGCCTGGCTAGAGGTTTGTCAATTTTGTTTATTTTTTCAAAAAACAACTCTTGGTTTCGTTGATCTGCTCTACAGTTTTTTTAGACTCTATATTGTTTATTTCTGCTCTGATCTTTATTATTTCTCTTCTTCTGCTGGGTTTGGGGTGTCTTTGCTGTTCTGCTTCTATTTCCTTTAGGTGTGCTGTTAGATTTTGTATTTGGGATTTTTCTTGTTTCTTGAGATGGGCCTGGATTGCAATGTATTTTCCTCTCAGGACTGCCTTCGCTGCGTCCCAAAGCGTTTGGATTGTTGTATTTTCATTTTCCTTTGTTTCCATATATTTTTTAATTTCTTCTCTAATTGCCTGGTTGACCCACTCATTCGTTAGTAGGGTGTTCTTTAACCTCCATGCTTTTGGAGGTTTTCCAGACTTTTTCTTGTGGTTGATTTCAAGCTTCATAGCATTGTGGTCTGAAAGTATGCATGGTATAATTTCAATTCTGGTAAACTTATGGAGGGCTGTTTTGTGACCCAGTATATGATCTATCTTGGAGAATGTTCCATGTGCACTCGAGAAGAAAGTATATTCTGTTGCTTTGGGATGCAGAGTTCTAAATAGATCTGTCAAGTCCATCTGATCCAATGTCTCATTCAGGGCCCTTGTTTCTTTATTGAGCGTGTGTCTAGATGATCTATCCATTTCTGTAAGTGGGCTGTTAAAGTCCCCTGCAATTACCACATTCTTATCAATAAGGTTGCTTATGTTTATGAGTAGTTGTTTTATATATTTGGGGGCTCCGGTATTCGGCGCATAGACATTTATAATTGTTAGCTCTTCCTGATGAATAGACCCTGTAACTATTATATAATGTCCTTCTTCATCTCTTGTTACAGCCTTTAATTTAAAGTCTAGTTTGTCTGATATAAGTATGGCTACTCCAGCTTTCTTTTGGCTTCCAGTAGCATGATAAATAGTTCTCCATCCCCTCACTCTCAATCTAAAGGTGTCCTCAGGTCTAAAATGAGTGTCTTGTAGACAGCAAAGAGATGGGTCTTGTTTTTTTATCCATTCTGATACCCTATGTCTTTTGGTTGGAGCATTTAATCCATTTACATTCAGTGTTATTATAGAAAGATACGGGTTTAGAGTCATTGTGATGTCTGTATGTTTTATGCTTGTAGTGATGTCTCTGGTATTTTGTCTCACAGGGTCCCCCTTAGGATCTCTTGTAGGGCTGGTTTAGTGGTGACAAATTCCTTCAGTTTTTGTTTGTTTGGGAAGACCTTTATCTCTCCTTCTATTCTAAATGACAGACTTGCTGGATAAAGGATTCTCGGCTGCATATGTTTTCTGTCTAGCACACTGAAAATCTCGTGCCATTTCTTTCTGGCCTGCCAAGTTTCAAAAGAGAGATCAGTCACGAGTCTTATAGGTCTTCCTTTATATGTGAGGGCACGTTTACCCCTTGCTGCTTTCAGAATTTTCTCTTTATCCTTGTATTTTGCCAGTTTCACTATGATATGTCGTGCAGAAGATCGATTCAAGTTCCGTCTGAAGGGAGTTCTCTGTGCCTCTTGGATTTCAATGCCTTTTTCCTTCCCCAGTTCAGGGAAGTTCTCAGCTATTATTTCTTCAAGTACCCCTTCAGCACCTTTCCCTCTCTCTTCCTCCTCTGGGATACCAATTATGCGTATATTATTTCTTTTTAGTGTATCACTTAGTTCTCTAATTTTCCCCTCATGCTCCTGGATTTTTTTATCTCTCTTTCTCTCAGCTTCCTCTTTTTCCATAACTTTATCTTCTAGTTCACCTATTCTCTCCTCTGCCTCTTCAATCCGAGCTGTGGTGGTTTCCATTTTGTTTTGCATTTCATTTAAAGCATTTTTCAGCTCCTCGTGACTGTTCCTTAGTCCCTTGATCTCTGTAGCAAGGGATTCTCTGCTGTCCTGTATACTGTTTTCAAGCCCGGCGATTAATTTTATGACTATTATTCTAAATTCACTTTCTGTTATATTATTTAAATCCTTTTTGATCAGCTCATTAGCTGTTGTTATTTCCTGGAGATTCTTCTGAGGGGAATTCTTCCACTTGGTCATTTTGGATAGTCCCTGGCGTGGTGAGGACTTGCAGGGCACTTCCCCTGTGCTGTGGTGTATAACTGGAGTTGGTGGGCAGGGCCGCAGTCTGACCTGATGTCTGCCCCCAGCCCACCGCTGGGGCCACAGTCAAACTGGTGTGTGCCTTCTCTTCCCCTCTCCTAGGGGCGGGATTCACTGTGGGGTGGCGTGGCCCGTCTGGGCTACTTGCACACTGCCAGGCTTGTGATGCTGGGGATCTGGCGTATTAGCTGGGGTGGGTAGGCAAGGTGCACAGGGGCAGGAGGGGCAGGCTTAGCTCACTTCTCCTTAGGTGATCCACTTCAGGAGGGGCCATGTGGCAGCGGGAGGGAGTCAGATCCGCTGCCGGAGGTTTGGCTCCGCAGAAGCACAGAGTTGGGTGTTTGCGCGGAGCAAGTTCCCTGGCAGGAACTGGTTCTCTTTGGGATTTTGGCTGAGGGATGGGTGGGGGAGATGGCGCTGGCGAGCGCCTTTGTTCCCCACCAAACTGAGCTCTGTCGTCCGGGGGCTCAGCAGCTCTCCCTCCCTTTGTCCTCCAGCCTTCCCGCTTTCCGAGCAGAGCTGTTAACTTTTGACCTCCCAGACGCTAAGTCGCGCTTGCTGTCGGAACACAGTCCATCAGGCCCCTCTGCTTTTTCCAGCCACACTCGGGGGCTCTGCTTGGCTGGCGAGCCGCCCCTCCGCCCCGGCTCCCTCCCGCCAGTCCGTGGAGCATGCACCACCTCGCCGCCCTTCCTACCCTCTTCCGTGGGCCTCTCGTCTGCGCTTGGCTCCGGCGACTCCGTTCTGCTAATCCTCTGGCGGTTTTCTGGGTTATTTAGGCAGGTGTAGGTGGAATCTAATTGATCAGCAGGACGAGCGGTGAGCCCAGCGTCCTCCTACGCCGCCATCTTCCCTCCCCTCCCAAATTCATTCTATAAGGCCAACATTACCCCAAAGCCAAAACCAAACAAAGACTCCACCAAAAAAAGAACTACAGGCTAATAGCCCTGATAAACATGGTGGCAAAAATTCTCAACAAATTACAAGCAAATCAAATCCAACAGAACATTAAAAGAATTATTCACCCAGACAAGTGGGATTTATTCCTGGGCTACAGGTGTGGTTCAATATTTGCAAATGAGACATGATACACCATATTTGAAAAGGAAAGGATGAGAACCATATGATCCTTTTTATAGATGCAGAAAAAGCATTTGACAAAGTACAACATCAATTTAAGATAAAAGTCCTGAACAAAGTAGAGTTAGAGGAACATACCACAACATCATAAAGGACATATATGAAATACAATAGCTAGTATCATCCTCAATGGGGAACAAATGAGAGCTTTTCCTCTACGGTCCAGAAGAAGATAGCAATGTCTACTCTCACCATTGTTATTTAACATAGTACTGGAAGTCGTAACCTCGGCAATCAGAAAACAAAAAGAAATAAAATGCATCAAAATTGGCAAGGAAGAAATCAAATTTTCACAATTTGCAAATGACATGAAACTCTATATTGAAACCCAAAGGACTCCACCAAAAATTGCTAGAATGGATACACAAATTCAGTAAAGTCATAGGATACAAAATTAACATACAGAAATCTGTTGCATTTCTATACTCCAGTAATGAAGCGCAGAAAGAGAAATCAAAGAATCAGTCCCGTTTACAATTGCACCTAAAACCATAAGATACTTAGGAATAAACTTAACCAAAGAGATAAAAGATGTGAAAACTCTGAAAACTATAAAACAATGGTGAAAGAAATTGAAGATGAAACAAAGAAATGGGAAAACATTTCATGCTTATGGATTGGAAGAACAAATATTCTTAAAATGTCTATGCTGCCCAAAGGAATCTACACATTTAACTCAATACCTATCAAAATATCACAAGCATTTTTCACAGAGATAGAACAAATTATCCTAAAGTTTATAAGGGACAACAGAAGACCTGAATAGTTAGAGCAATCTTGAAAAAGAAAAGCAAAGCTGCAGGCATCACAATTCTAGACATCAAGTCATATTACAGAACTGTAGTTATCAAGACAGTATGGTACTGTCACAAAAACATACAAATACATCAGTGGAAGAGAATAGAAAACTCAGCAATGAACCCACAACTATATGGTCAACTAATCTTTGACAAAGCAGGAAAGAATAGCCAATGGATTAAAGACAGTCTCTTCAACAAATGGTACTGGGAAAACTGGACTGCTACGTATAAAAGAATGAACCTGGACCACTTTCTTACACCATACACAAAAATAAATCCAAAGTGGATTTAACACCTAAATGTGAAATCAGAAACCATCAAAATTCTAGATAAGAATACAGACAATAAGCTCTTTGACATCAGCCATAACAACCTCTTATTATTACATGTTCCAGTATGCTGCATTTTCACCATTGAGTTCAAAATTTTCTAATTTCAATGGTGGATTTTTCACTTTCATTCATGAATTGTTTAGAAGTAGTTACTTAATTTGCTCAAACATATGGTAATCTTTTAGTTTTCTTTTTGTTATTGATTTCTACTCTAATATATTCTGTATGCATTTAAACCGTTTGAAATTAATCAAGACTTAATAAGTTGTGCAACATGTGTCATTTTTTGTAATATTTCATGTGCAATTTTATTTTTGTTCCATGATTTCATTTAATTTCCAGATAATTAACATATAATGCAACACTAGTTTCAGGTGTAGAATTTAGTGAATCAGCACTTACATATGCTGTGCTAATCACAAGTGCCCTCCTTAATACTAATTACCTACTTAACCCTTCCCCCACCACACACACTTCCCCTCCAATAACCCTCAGTTTGTTCTCTATAGTTAAGAGTCTGTTTCTTGGTTTGCCTCTCTTTTTTATTTCCCTATGTTCATTTGTTTTGTTTCTTAAATTTCACATATGGGTGGAATCATATGGTATTTGTCTTTCTCTGACTTATTTCACTTAGAATAATACTCTCTACCTTCATTCATATCATTAAAAATGGCAAGCTTTCATTCTTTTGAATTGCTGAGTAATATTCCATTGTGTGTGTGTATATATATATATATACCACATCTTCTTTATCCATTCATCAGTTGATGAACATTTGGGATCTTTCCATAATTTGACTATTGTAGATAACACTACTATAAACATCAGGGTACATGTATCCCTAGATTCACTATTTTTGTACCCTTTGGGAAATATCTAGTAGTGCATTTACTGGATCATTGGGTAGAGCTATTTTTAATCTTTTGAGGAACCTCCATACTCTTTTCGTGAGTGGCTGCCCCAATTTGCATTCCCACCAAGGGTGTAAGAGGATCCACCTTTCTCCACATCCTTAACACCTGTTATTTCCTGAGTTGTTAATTTTAGCCATTCTGACAAGGCTGAAAGTATGAGGTCATATCTCATCCTGGTTTTGATTTGTATTTCCATGATGACAAGTAATGTGCATCTTTTAATGTGTCTGTGAGCCATCTGTAGGTCTCCCTTGGATAAATGTCTATTCATGCCTTCTGCACATTTCTTAACTGCATTATTTATTTTTTGGGTGTTGAGTTTGATAAGTTCTTTATAGATTTTGGATACTAATCCTTTTTTTTTTTTTTTTTTTTGCATCCGTTCCCTGCATGTCCCTGTCCAGGTTTCCAAATACCATTTTTTAAAAAGTCAAATCCATGTTAGTTAACATATAGTGTAATAATGATTTCATGAATAGAATTTAGTGATTCATCACTTACATATAATACCCAGTGCTCATCCCAACAAGTATCCTCCTTAATGCCCCTAACCCATTTAGCCCAATACCCTACCCAACACTCTGCCAGCAACCTTCAGTTTGTTTAAGAGTTTCTTATGGTTTCTTTCCCTGTTTTTTTTTTATTATTTTTGATTCACTTCCCTTATGTTCATCTGTTTTGTATCTGAAGTTCTACATATGAGTGAAATCAGAGGATATTTGTCTTTCCCTAACTGACTTATTTCAATTAGCATAATGTGCTCTAGTTCCATCCACATTGTTGTAAATTGCAAGATTTCATTCTTTTTCATCACCAAGTAGCATTCCATTGTGTGTGTGTGTGTGTGTGTGTGTGTGTGTGTGTGTATCAACAAGTGCCCTCCTCAATGCCCATTACCCACTTTCCCCTCTCCCCCACTACCATCAACCCTCAGTTTGTTCTCTGTATTTAAGAATCTCTTATGGTTTGCCTCCCTCCCTCTCTGTTTGTAACTTTTTTTCCCCCTTCCCCTCCCCTATGGTCTTCTGTTAAGTTTCTCAAGATCCATATATGAGTGAAAACATATGGTATCCGTCTTTCTCTGACTGACTTATTTCACTTAGCATAATACCCTCCAGTTCCATCCACGTTGCTACAGATGGCCAGATTTCATTCTTTCTCATTGCCAAGTAGTATTCCATTGTATATATAAACCACATCTTCTTTATCCATTCATCACTCGAGTGACATTTGGGCTCTTCCCATAATTTTGCTATTTTTGATAATGTTGCTATAAACATGGGGGTGCATGTGCCCCCTTTGAATCAGCATTTTTGTATCTTTTGGATAAATACCTAGTAGTGCAATTGCTGGGTCGTAGGGTAGTTCTATTTTTAATTTTTTGAGGAACCTCCATACTGTTTTCCAGAGTGGTAGCACCAGTTTGAATTCCCACCAGTAGTGCAAAAGGGTTCCTCTTTCTCTGCATCCTCACCAACAACTGCTGTTGCCTGAGTTGTTCATTTTAGCCATGCTGACAGGTGGTAGGTGGTATCTCATTGTGATTTTGATTTGTATTTCCCTGATGATGAGTCATGTTGAGCATTTTTTATGTGTCTATTAGCCATCTGGATGTCTTCTTTGGAAAAGTGTTTATTCATGTCTTTTCCCATTTCTTCACTGGATTAGTTTCTTTGGGTGCTGAGTTTGATAAGTTCTTATAGATTTTAGACACTAACCCTTTCCGTGATATGTCGTTTGCAAATATCTCCTCCCATTCTGTTGGTAGCCTTTTAGTTTTGTTGATTCTTTCCTTCTCTGTGCAAAAGCTTTTTATCTTGATGAGGTCCCAAAAGTTCATTTTTGCTTTTGTTTCCCTTGCCTCTGGAGACATGTTAGGTAAGAAGTTTCTGTGACCAATGTCAGAGGTTGTTTCCTGTTTTCTCCTCTAGGATTTTGATGACTTCCTGTCTTACATTTAGGCCTTTCATCCGTTTTGAGTTTATTTTTGTGTATGGTGTGAGAAAGTCATCCAGGTCCATTCTCTGCATATTGCTGTTCAGGTTTCCCAGTACCATTTTATGAAGAGCCTATTTATTTCCATTGGATATTCTTTTCTCCTTTGTCATAGGTTAGTTGACCATACATTTGAGTGTCCATTTCTGGGTTGACTATTCTGTTCCATTGATCTATTTGTCTGTTTTTGTGACAGTACCATACTGTCTTGATGATTGCAGCTTTGTAATACATCTTGAAGTCTGGAATTGTGATGCCTCCAGCTTTGATTTTCTTTTTCAGGATTGCTTTGGCTATTAAGGGTCTTTTCTGCTTGCATAAATATTTTAAGATTGTTTGTTCTAGCTCTGTGGAGAATGTCGGTGTTATTTTGATAGGGATTACATTGAATATGTAGATTGCTTTAGGTAGTATCGATACTGCCCAAATTGTAGTACAATATTTGTTCTTCTAATCCATGAACATGGACTGGTTTTCCAATTTTTGTTTCTTCTTCATTTTTTTTTCATAAGCTTTATATAGTTTTCAGTGTATAGTTTTTTAACTGCTTCAATTAGGTTTATTCCTAGGTATTTTATGATTTTTGGTGTTACTGTAAATGGGATTGATTCCTTGATTTCTCCTTCTTCTGCTTCATTATTGTTGTATAGAAATGCAACAGATTTCTAAACATTGATTTTATATCCTGTAACTTTGATGAATTCATGTATCAGTTCTAGCAGTTTTTTTGGGTGCAGTCTTTTGGGTTTTCCATGTAGAGTATCATGTCTTCTGCAAAGAGTGTAAGTTTGACTTCCTCCTTGTCGATTTGGATACTTTTTATTTCTTTGTGTTGTATGATTGCTGAGGCTAGGACTTCCAACACTATGTTGAATAACAGTAGTGAGAGTAAAGTGGACATCCTTGTCATGTTCCTGACCTTAGGGGGAAGCTCTCAGTTTTTCCCCATTGTGGATGATAATTAGTGGTGGGTCTTTCATATATGGCCTTTATGATGTTGCAGTATGATCCTTCTATCCCCACTTTCTTGATTTTTTTTTATCAAGAAGGATACCGTATTTTGTCAAATGATTTTTCTGCATCTATTGAGAGGATCATGTGGTTCTTATCCGTTCTTTTATTAATGTGATGTATCACATTGGTTGATTTGCAGATATTGATTTGTGGATATTGAATGAGATCTGCATCCCAGGAATAAATCCTACTTGATCATGGTGAATAATTCTTTAACTGTATTGTTGGATCAGGTTTGTTAGTATCTTGTTGAGAATTTTTGCATCCATGTTCATGAAGGAAATTTGTCTGTATTTCTTTTCAGTGAGGTCTTTGTCTGGTTTTGGAATCAAGGAAATGCTGTACTCATAGAATGAGTTTGGAAGTTTTCCTTCCATTTCTGTTTTTGGGAACAGCTTCAAAAAATAGGTGTTAACTCTTTTTTAAATGTTTGGTAGAATTCCCCTGGAAAGCTATTTGGCCCTGGACTCTTTGTTGGGAGATTTTTTTATTATTGATACATTTTTGTTTTACTGGTTAGGAGTCTGTTCAAATTTTCTATTTCTTCCTGTTTCAGCTTTTATACATGTTTCTAGGAATTTGTCCATTTCTTCCAGATTGCCCAATTTGTTGGGATTTAATTGCTCATATTAGTCTTTTATTATTGTTTGTATTTCGACAGTGTTGGTTGTGATCTCTCCTCCTTTGTTCACCCAGGTGCCTCAGAAGAACAAATATTCTTAAAATACGCATACTACCCCAAGCAATCTACACATTTAATGCAATCCCTGATTGCATTAAATTGTGAAAATTTTTCACAGAGCTAGAACAATTCTAAAATTTATACGGAAACAGAAAAGACCCTAAATAGCCAAAGAAACCTTGAAAAAGAAAAGCAAAGCTGGAGGCAACACAATTCCAGACTTCAAGTTGTGTTACAAGGGTGTAGTAATAAAAACAGTATGGTACTGGCACAAAAATAGGCACATAGATCAATAGAACAAAATAGAAAACCCAGAAATTAACCCACAACTATATGGTCAATTAATCTTTGAAAGAGCAGGAAAGAATATCCAATGGGAAAAAACAATGCCTCTTCAATAAATGGTGTTGGGAAAACTTGACAGCAACATGCAAAAGAATGAAACTGTACAACTTTCTTATACCGTACACAAAAACAAATTTAAAATGGATTAAAGACCTAAATGTGAGGCATGAAACTATTAAAAATCCTAGAGAACACAGGCAGTAACCTCCTTGACATTGGCTGTACAGCTTCTTACAAGCTATGTCTCCTAAGACAAGGGAAAATAAAGTATTGGGACTTCATCAAAATAAAAAGCTTCTGCACACCAAAGGAAACAATCAACAAAACTAAAAGGCAACCTAGGGAAAGGGAGAAGGTATTTACAAATGACATATCTGATAAGGGATAATACCCAAAATATGTAAAAATGTTATAAAATTCAACAGCCAAAAAATGAATAATCCAATTAACAATGGACAGAATAGACATTTTCCCAGAGAAGACATACAGATGGCCAACGGACACATGAAAAGATGTTCATGATCACTGGTCATCTGGGAAATGGAAATCAAAACTACAATGAGGTATCACCCCAAACCTGTCAGAATGGCTAAAATCAACAACATAAGAGGGGTGCCTGGGTGGCTCAGTCGGTTAAAGCCCCACATCTGTCTGTCTGTCTGTCTGTCTCTCTCTCAAAATAAATAAAGTTTAAAAAACACACCATAAGTAACAGGTGTTAGTGAGGATGTGGAGAAAGGGGAACCCTCTTGCCCTGTTGGTGGGAATGCAGAGTTTTGCAGCCACTCTGGAAAACAGTATGGGCATTCCTCAGATAGTTAAAAATAGAACTACCCTATGACCCAGCAATTGCACTACACTGTATTTACCCAAAGAATACAAAAATACTAATTCAAAGAGATACACACACCCCAATATTTAAAGCAGCATTATCTAGCTCATTTATGGAAACAGCCCAAGTGTCCATGAGTGGATAATGAAGATGTGCTATGTATATATGTTATATATATACACACATACCATGGAATATTACTCAACATAGAAAAGAATGAAATCTTGCCATTTGCAACAACATGGATAGAGCTATAGACTATTATGCTAAGTGAAATAAGTCAGTCAGAGAAAGCCTAATACCATATGATTTCACTCATATGTGGAATTTAAGAAAAAAACCAAATGAGCAAAAGGGAAAAAAAAGAGGCAAACCAGGAAACAGACCCTTGACTATAGAAAACAAACTGATGGTTACCAGAAGAGAGGTGGGTGGGTATGGATTATATAAATGATGGGGATTAAGTTGGGCACTTTTGATCAGTGCAGAGTGTTGTATGTTGAATCACTATATTGTATACCTGAAATTAATATTACACTACACTATATATTTACTAAGAGGAAATTTAAATTAAAACTTAAAAAAAATGTGTAGTAAGGCTGCTATTCAGAATAGAAACAAACAAGGCAAACAGATAAAAAAATGTGCAAAAGTTTTGCACAAATATTCCCCTAAACGACATATCCAAAAGGGCTCTTAATATATTAAAAGGTGTGTCGGGGCACCTGGGTGGCTCCGTCGGTTAAGTGTCTGACTTTGGCTCGGGTCATGATCTTGTGGTTCTTGAGGATGAGCCCCACGTTGGGCTCTGTGCTGACAGCTCAGAGCCTAGAGCCTGCTTCGGATTCTGTGTATTCCTCTCTCTCTGCCCATCCCTGTCTCTCTCTCAAAAATAAACCTTATAAAAATTAAATATAATATATATATATGTTTAAATATATATATATATGTTAAAAATTATGACAATGATAAAAGCCATTCCTCATCATGCAGGAGGACTAAAAGAGAAACACATGGTCCAGAATGAGGATCCCTTAGTACTCTACACCATGGTAGTCATATCATACTTGGAACAAGACATTTAGTTTTGGGGACCACCCTCTGCAGAAGAGAGAAATTGACAAACTGGAACATTATTTAGAGGAGAGACTCTGGACATTACAGCATATTAAGGCTAGTTAAAAAAAAAGACTGGTTAGAGAAACTGGAAATATTAACTTGGAGGAGAGAAGGCTTCCTATTGCAAAGGCTTTCACAAGAATAGAAATGAGTTGATAACTATGAATTATTAGTATCAAAGGAACATAAAAAGAAACTGCTCAGCTAAACCTCAGAAAAAAATTCTAAAATTTTACCTTGAACAAAAACAGTATAGGAATGCTTCAGGAATTGTGAGTTCACTGTAACTGGAGGTGTTTGCAATTAATGCCTGGATGACCAATTGTTGTTGTTATTGTCAGGGTGTGTAAGGGGCTGGGAATTTGATCTCTGAGGTCCTTTTCGGATCTTTGATTCCTTAAATTGTGGAATTGTGGTATGGTGTGGTGTGTATACGTGTGTAAGGAAGGGATCTGAAAGCAGGCCTCATTTGGAAGAACTAATACTTGGAAAAGCACCCTCCAACCTAGACCATTTCATCTCTTTGTGATGCTAATGGAGTTATTCTCACAGGTTGACTCACTACTCTTATGGAATCAGTGACACCCAGTGAAAGATTAATGGGCCAGTAGCCTTTACTGCAAGTATCAGCAGGTTTTAGAAATAGTTGTTCTTGCCTGGAGTTCTGTTCAGTTCCCTGAGACCTTTTTTTTGTTACTGCTCAAGGACAATGGATAAAATAACATTCTACCTCTCTGCTGGAATTCTGTACAGAGCTGATAAAAAAAAATTATCTTTAAGCGTTGCTTTTTCAAGCACAGAACATTTATTTTACATGGGTGTGTGGCACCCTGTAGCTGCTACAACTATGGTCATAACATCTTGGATGAGATCAGAACTCTGGACCCAGTACTTCCAAGATGTCTTCTGGCACCAAGTCCTAAAGTTCCTGCTGATGCACATCACCATGTAGCAGGTGACTGAAACAGGCTTAGAACTCCTAAGCACAATTCTCTGTTACTTAACGTACTCTGTTTCCACTGCAGATAATGCCATTGATGGTGACACTTGGAGAGAACAACAGTAAGTCCTCCAAAGTGCAATATTTTTTTAAATTTAGATATGTATGTGTTAATGTGTTGTCTGTTAATAAAGAAAAGATATATTCTTAATCTTCCACCTGCCAGAGCAGATGGAAGCATGGAGACCAGGGCATCACTGAATAACATTGTTGGTGGTTTCATCCAACACTGTTTGATGAACACTGTTCAAACACTGTTTGAACACTTAAAAACCTAGGCACTCTTATTTTGGAAACACCACTCCACAGTGTATCAAAATTTTTAAAAATTCAAATGTACCTATCTTCTTACTCAAATATAAATGTTAAATAAAATATTAATATTTTATAACTTTGTTTTTTTTAAATTTTTTTCAATGTTTATTTTTGAGAGACAGAGAGAGACAGAAGGTGAGTATGGAAGGGGCAGAGAGAGAGGGAGACACAGAATTCAAAGCAGGCTCCAGGCCCTGAGCTGTCAGCACAGAGCCCGATGCGGGGCTTGAGCCCATGAACCGTGAGGTCATGACCTGGGCTGAAGTCAGACGCGCAACTGACTGAGCCACCCAGGTGCCCCTATAACTTTGTTTTTAATTTTAAAATCATTTAGCACCAAGTACATCGTTAAATTATGCTTGACAGTGATTTCTCTACAACCATTATATATATTTGCGAATTCTGCTGCTGTAGAAGAAAAATCTAAACTGCAAATTGTTTTCAAGTGAAGTAAAATACTGATGAATGTTAAATTTAATGTTTAAAAAAGCTGACATGGTAATGTTTTCCATCTATTTCACTATTTCTTAATTGTGATTTTGTAGTCTTCTTTTTGTATTATGGGCTAAATAATATTTTCACTTTCTCAAAAGTTTAAAAATAGGAAATTTTCTGCTTTTGTCAATAATGGACTGGGTGATCCGGAACAACCTTCTTGCAAAAGGCAATTTAAATGTTAGAAGACACTTTACAAAATCTTGTTAAAAATATCAAAGACCTAGTCAAAAAAGTGAGGAATTACCAGAGTAAGAAAAGGGGATGGATTACAAATCCAAAGAACTCAGCGATAAATTAGAGCTGCTTTTTCCCATGGGCCATTTGCTGAGTAGGAAAATGAAGCTTCTAGGCAGACCTTCTCTCCTGAAGATAACCCGCCTGAAGATTCCCAACCCTGAATGGGGTGTGACAGCATAAGTAGTCTCTACTTGAGAAGGGAAAGTGCTGCCCTGAAGAAACAAGTATCAGTTCAGGCAAGGAGGTAGAAAGAATGGGGAAAAGGTTGAATATGTAGAAGAGTTTTCTCATCATAAACAGAACCCCCAGTGGAATATAGTGAAAAGGTTTGAGAGGGAGGAAATATGGAGATTGAAATTGAGGTAGAATTTCTGAGTGAGATGTCTTCTAGCTTTTACCCTATGCAAGATGCATGATCCATTTCTACCAGAAATTATGAGACTCCCATTATGTTAACTCTTCCATATCACAGATATCTTCAATCCTGTCTTCTTATTCTATCTTTTCACCTATACTCCAATTTTATCTCTGTGTGTACAGCTCACTGAAATTGTCCTATACCCTCCAGCTCAGCAGTTGGCCTAAAAATTCAAAACAGGGAACCAAAATGTATATTTTGAGTAGTGGTGTACTCATTCTGACACCATTACTAGTATGAGTATCTGGCTCGGCAAAGGGGATTTGGGACAGAGAAGCATTTGTAGGAACTTACCTGCATATCAGAAAAGTGCTAAGGTTAGGAACTTATATCAGAAAACTCAGCGAGGGAGGAAAGGGGAGTAAAACCTGCTAAGAAGTGTCGTTAGACTTCAATATCTAAGACCAAGGTCATAAAATCTCTACTCATACCTCCACAGCTCCATTCTTGTGATTGGGGTAACATCAGATAGTTCCTCAAGGAAATCAACATTCTTTTCCAGTCTAGACCAGGGCAATGCTGGGCCCAAATGATAACATTTTAATAGGCTAGAGTGCCTATCTAGTTTGCCAGCAATTCCACATGTAAGAATTTATTCCAAAATAATTATTAGAGGTGTGGACAAAAATTTGTAGATAAACATATACTGCAGCATTAACTACAATATAGAATAATTGAAAACAAGCAACATGTCCAATAGTGCAGAACTGGATAAATAACTTTTGGTATGTTTGTGAAATGGAACCATGTAAAACCATTAAAAATCATGTGGAATAATATTTCCTGACATGGGATAATTTTTCAAATGCTTTGTAAGTGAAAAACAGTAATTTACAAAATAGTATGTATCCTATGATAATTTTTAAAATGTGTTTACTCTCTTCCTTCCTGCCACTTCTCTCAACCCTTCACACCCACTTTCATCTATCCCTGACTAGACTTAGAAGGGCTTGCATCAATGTATTAAAGATGGTTATCTCCAGATACTTTCTTTCTTTCCAATATTTGCTAAATTTTCTGAACACAGCATGAACTTATTTTATAAATTTTGAAAAATACTAACATTTGTTAATAAATCAGTAGATTTCCAGTTCCATCCATGTTGCTGCAAATGGCATGATTTAATTCTCATTACCAAGTAGTATTCCATTGTACACATATGCTGAGTGAAGTAAGTCAGTCAGAAGGACAGATATCATGTGTTTTCACTCATATGTGGATCTTGAGAAGCCTAACAAAAGACCATGGGGGAAGGGAAGGGTAAAAATAGTTACAAACAGAGAGGGAGGGAGGCAAACCACAAGAGACACTTAAATACAGAGAACAAACTGAGGGTGGATGGGGGTGGGAAGAGGGAAAATGGGTGATTGGCATTGAGGGCGCTTGTTGGGATGAGCACTGGGTGTTGTATGTAAGCTAATTTGACAATAAATTATATTTTACAAATATAAATAAATAAATAAATAAATAAATAAATGATATCTTATGGCAATAAGTCACAAATACTGTTTGAAAATTCTTTGATCCATCTTACTTTAATCAGGCCATAATCTTTCCAGTAAAATTATATTAAAATGATTTGGGGAACTACTTTATGTAAGATTAAAATGAAGCAAAAATGTCTATTCTAGAATATACATTCCAGGGATGGTTGAATATAGTAAGGTATATGTCTAATATAATCTATAATGTTAATTTCTAGGATAAAAATATTGGTAAAACCGGTCCCCTCATGTATCCCAAGTATTGTCAATAAGGGACAACAGATTTTGTTTATTGGTGAAATTTTCACTTAAATTAATATATCTGGATTTAAAATTAATTAAATACCAGGAATCATCTTCCCATTCCTGAGAGTTTCAGATAAACTGAACTCATTATTCATTCTGCCATCCAGTTCTCTGCAGATATAAATTTATTTTATGAGTATGTAGAATAAGTACAAGAGTTTTTCTTTCTTTCTTTTTATTTTTTCAATTCAAAAGAGACTATGGGTCAAAATGTCCAAATAGAATACATGTTGACCACTAAGAGACAGGAGTCTGGGCGATATATGTATATGAAAAATTGTGTACATTTTGCCAAATCAAAACCTGAATGAAGATTTTCCTATCCTGTGGACTGGGAAGCACAATAACAGTCACCCTGAATTAGACAACAATGAAAGTAGCTTATCACCCTGACTTATTTCTGCCTGATCATTTGTATAATGATTTTGAGTTGTATCTAGAGAAGGAGTTAGACACATGAAGAGGACAGAAAAGAGTAAAAGGGTGTGGGAGAAAAGTGAAGAATGAGAGAAAAACAGAAAAAGCATGAAAATGAGAATAAATATGGTGATTTCAATGGGGAGTCAACAATGATTATGTAGGGAAGTTAGTTTGGAGGCGGAAGGGATAAGACTATGGCTAGTGTAGGGCCAGATTATGGAAGGAGATCCTTAGAAACATAATTTAGGTTTGATTTGATAGTCTATGGAGAGCTATGTTTAGTGATATATGATAGTAATATTTTAAATTTTTTAGTGTTTATTTTTGAGAGAGAGAGAGAGAGAGTGAGTCAGAGCATGAGCAGGGGTGGGGCAGAGAGACAGGCAGACACAGAATCTGAAGTAGGCTTCAGGCTCTGAACTGTCAGCACAGAGCCCGATGTGGGGCTCGAACCCACAAACTGTGAGATCATGACCTGAGCCGAAGTTGGACACTTAACCAACTGAGCCACCCAGGTGCCCTGTATGAAAGTAATATTTTAGAAGGAAAGATAGGTAACTATTATTGAGTACTTTACTTATTCTGGTCAATGTGATACAGGATGGGCAAGAGGGTGGCCTTTGAAGTTGGTTGACTTAAGGTCTAGTACTGACTCTGGAATTTACCAGCTATATGACATTGGGAAAATTACTTATTTTCCTGAGTCTCAGTTTCTTCATCTGTAAAATTGTTGTTATAATATCCACCCTTCAACGTTGTTGTATGGATCATACAGATTGAAGAAGGGAGAAACTATGAATAGGGAACAGTTAGGAAGGTATTACAATGAATGAACCTAGACAAAGGTGATTACACCACTAGAATGGAGAGGGAGGAAAAACTGCAAAGGAAAAGGAAAGAAGTAGGACAGATAAGTGACTACCTCACCTCACTCTTATTCATCTTGCAAGTTTCTTATTTCTGTTCATATGACATAATCTGGGATAATGAAATTACACTCTGAAGTACAGGGTCTCTCTCTAGACATTATCAATTGTTTATTCATTCCCTAGAGTTATAAATAACCGTTTATTTTCTCTGTTCATCATTTAAACATCTCTGCAACATACGATTCAAACTCCCTTTCTTCAGTCAGTTAAAAAAAAACAAAACAAAGCAAAAAGTCATTCACTTTCTTACACTGTATTTTCAATTTTGTTATTGTTTGCAATTTCTTCCTCCATTATTGAGTTTGCCAGTCAGGCCTCCTGTGAATTTTCACAGAGACAGGATTCCCTATCATAACAAAAAGTGAAACAGAAAGAAAACTAGTCCTGCCGTTTCTGGGCTTAGAGAAACGTGAAACTTCTTAAACCTTCTGTGTCATTGGTTACTTCTTCAGTGCCTAATTTCTGCTACCAACTAACATTAGATAATCACTACATAATAGGAGTCTTAAAACGCACAAGGCTTGGAAGGCATGGGCTTTCTTACCAGTGTCTGTATTCAACATAGAGCGTCTTATTTCAAGAAAGGTCTGTCTTATTTGCATACATTTCTGACCAGGAAGTTATGCACAGAACTTTTAGTTTCTGTGGGAAAATGACCTTTATTTTAATATAATTTAATTCAACCCTTTCTTTTGTTTTTTCTTTCTCCTCTACCTCTTCTCGGGGAGAAAATAGTAAAAAATAAATGTTTCAACAGATCTCGCGGTGTTATTCGAGATTCCCTAATAAAAAAAAAAAATAGAAATGATGCAAATGAGCCTGTGTTTTCCAGGCTTTGGGGCTGAGACTGCAGTGTTCTGAGCTCAGTGAAAGCAGTCAAGGGAGGAGGCGGGTCTCTGGCAATTTCCCTTTCTAACTTCCCCCACCCTTCTCTTCCAACCTCTGTTCCACCTCGAGGTGGATTCCAGCCTTTGCGGCAGCTGCTCTCTAGCCCTTTGCAGGACCCAAACAACAGCGGCCGGCCATCGTTCCCAGGATGGTGATCCGTGTGTATATTGCATCTTCCTCTGGTTCTACGGCGGTAAGGAGGGTGGGGAGACCACTTTGTTTTCCTACATACCAGTCTCCTTCTGCCCCAGAACCCTTAAATTGAAGTTCCTCTGGCAGCTGTTTTTTCAGAAGACACACACATCTTCCACCCCTCCTCCCCTTCTTCTGTTTCTTCTCTTTGTTGCATCAATTTCATTTTTCCATGGGGTTTAGCTTTGTTTGCCTTATGTTAGAACCACATTTCTTCTTTGAAGGAAAAAGGCGGCTACTGAGTTTTGGTAGATGGGAGATGGTGGCTTAGGGTCTTTAAGGTTAGGGGAAGAAGGCAAGTAAAATCACACTGGTGAGTTTCTGGAGTGGGAAATTTGCCATTTGTGCTTCTAGGTACTGAGATCAAGGGCAGGAGTGCAGTTCTGTAAGGATGCAAAACATGCTAACTGAAGATAATTGAGTGGAGGCCTATTTAGGCATTGTGATTATTTTTGAAGTGAGACCCCTTTAATCAGAGAGTTATATTGCCAATGTGTGGGAGAGGGTGTTTAAATTCAGCCTAAAAAGTGTTAGAACTAGGCAGAATGGGAGGGGATTTTGGGAACAATGATGCAAAGTTGTGGGTTTTTTTTAACTTTAATGTGACAAGGGGCCTGTTTTTTCCTTCCATATTGCCCCTTATTTTGATTTTTTTTCTTTTTTTCTTTTTTCAAAAGATTTTACTTGTAATATTTCTAACTGCTTCAACTATATTGAGAACTAAAAATGGAACTAAAAAATAAGTGGCTTCTTGTGTAGAGGCAGACTCCACTTGCTTTTTTTTTTTTAATGTTTATTTATTTTTTTGAGAGAGAGAGAGACACAGAACATGAGTGGCTGAGGGGCAGACAGAGAGGGAGATACAGAATCTGAAGCGGGCTCCAGGCTCTGAGCTACCAGCACAGAGCCAGACATGGGGCTCGAACCCAGGAACCTTGAGACCACGACCTGAGTTGAAGTAGGACCCACTGAGCCACCCAGGCACCCCTCCAGTTGCTGCTTCTTAAAATGATAGGACAGGTCCCCCCCTGGATTCATGTGCTTTTAATTTAGAATAATATATCAGCAGCTGTGGGGAGCAATAGGGTAAACTGGGGTGAAAGCTGAGTGTATATCCATGATAAATGAAAGTACCTGTTTTTCACAACTCAAGAGAAAAGCTAACAGTAAGTAGCACATTTCTTATGTGTGAGTTCAGGATGTAGGATGTAGGAACTGCATCCCTCTTCTGAGCTTTAGAGCAGCAGCTATTCCATGTTTTCACTGTTATTGTTTATTTTTGTTTTGTTTATTTACCCCCTAAGTGGGTTTGGGATAAAACTGAAGGTTCTGGGGGTGCCTGGGTGGCTCAGTCGGTTGAGTGTCCGACTTTGGCTCAGTTCATGATCTCACGATTCTCGTGGGTTCAAGCCCCGCATGGGGCTCTGTGCTGACCTCTCAGAGCCTGGGACCTGCTTTGGATTCTGTGTTTCCCTCTCTCTGCCCTTCCCCTGCTCGCACTGTTTCTCTCTCTCTCTCTCTCAAAAATAAATAAACACTAAAAAAAAAATTTAACTGAAGCTTATGTGAAATCACAGGAACCTTGAACTTTGAACTTTATCTTCTCTGGTCACCGTGTGTGGGTATGTTCAGACAGTTTTTAGATGGAATACTTTACTTTACATTTTTTTGGGCAAGTTTAGGTTGAAAACATAAAGAGAACTTTTTATATTACCTTTGAACTTTATTTTATGAGCTTCTTGCCTCATTATTATCCATATATATTCTGATATTTCAGAGTAACATTTGAGTTTCTCAGAGTCTCAAGTCCAGTATAACAATTGTAAAATTTTAAAGACCAGCTTAATAACTTTAGTTAAATTCCTGATTAGATTGAACAGATAAGGAAGTTAGTTTCATTTTGGGTGATGCGCAGTTACAGTACTGCTATTTATTCTTTGCTTTCTTCTACCCTTCCTCCAAAAGTATATTCAAAAAGAAACTCCATTCAGAATTTCTATTAAAGTAAGAACAATTGTACCTCTCTCTTTATTAAGATTTAAATTTCTAAGGGCCTTAAAAAATAACTGCTTTCTCTTATTATGTACATTGTTAGACTAGAATGGTGAAGATTCTACCAATAGTAAATATTTATGCTATTTGTGTTTTGTTTCAATTTTTTCTTATGCGTAATTAGATTTGTCTGTTATTTAAGTAATTATAGTTCTTTTGAGCCTGTTATCAAAATTATACGTATTGACAAAATAAATTCTTATTTTTTTATAAATTATGGATACTTTTAAATAATACTAAAATGGTATAAAGTGAGTGTACTTCAGGAAGAGCTCATTTATAACATAAATGGGAAATACTCAAGTGGCAATACTAAGTTTTTCCCTTAAGATTGCTACCATATAGTTTTTAACACACAATTTAGAAATTTTGGGGTAAAAATCATAATAGGAACCCAAAAATTACTCAAAGTGAGATAGTCTTATAAGTGATTTAGTGTAGTTCTCTGAAGAGCATTTAAAAGAAAGCTTTTGATTTTGGACTGATAATTTCTGATGGTTTTCTGACTCTTCTTAATGGTTGTTACAAAGTAACCAATATTAGATATTTTGTCAGGCAGGGGAGGATCTATGATAATTCTAAAACAATATTAAGTTATTCTGTTTTTATTTCAAGATTCTTTTTCCCTCATAGCTTGATTTAAAAAACAGAAAAGTTTTCATTTACTCAATTCTGTCCCAATACAGAAGAGTAACACTTGCTTCTCAAAAATTTAGAAATGAAAGTAAGTATGTTAATTTTTGCAACGGATTTCTAGAAAGCCATAATAATAATAGTAGTGGGAACACTTAATTGTGTCAAGTGCTATCTAATTTTTTTCTTGACAATTTTTAGTCCTATGAATCAGGTCTTATGATTATCTCTCTTTTTAGGTTAAGGAAATACAGGTTCAGAAATGTTAAACAACTTTCCAAGGTCACATAAGTAGGAAGCCACAGAACTTGTATCTAATACAAGCTGTTTGAATCCAATAACATGTGTTTAACCACCAACAAATATATTGTTCCACTGGTGCATCATAGCTAGGAGGCATGAGAAGGTAAATGTGAATATGAGGTGAGAGGCACAGAAATAACTATGCCCTTTAAGTGGAAGAATTGCCTGAGTATGTGTGTGTCTGTGTACACACACACACACACACACACACACACACACACCCAGAGGTTAGAAAAAAGAGGAGCTGATGTGGAGGAGAGATAGTATGTCCAAAGCTGAATGCCAGTAAATGGGGTAGATGACCATTCACTCAAGGACAGGGAGATAGAGACATGCCCATTTGGAACTGTTTTTTATAGATCAAGGTATGGAAATTCAGGCATTAATATTGTTTCTTTTTATGGAAACAATTTAGCAGCAATGCAGTTCCAAAGTTGTTTGTTCATAGGAAGTGATTTAGTGATTTCTGCCTGTCCAGAGCTGTTTGTGCATGTCTTGACCCACTGTAACACAGAGGTATACACCATGGTTTTTTTTTTCCTTGAGATTGTAATGCCCTATAAATTTGTATTTAATGGAAAAATAGTAAGCACAGACCTATAAAAATAAATTTCAATAACTTTTAACAAAAATCAATATTGGCCTTTGATCAAAATTGCTAGAGTGATGATTGCTTAGAGATTTTTGACTGGTTTGAGAGGGTTTTTTTTTTTTCTCAAACTTCTTTTCCTTGGACCCATAATAATCTCCATTGTTTGGTCTCTATGCATTCTAGGTGTGCTTGGTGTAGAAATGTTAAGATTGTGGTAGGATAGATCATTTCTAGGGGTTTTATTTATGAAATAAAATTTATAAGATGATCTCTTTTATGACTGCTAAAACAAACTATTACTAATGAATAAATTAAATATACATAATTTTTCTTTACGACAGTATGTGCTATACAAGTTATAAAAACATTTAAATAAAACAAATGCTTGTGATTGCCAAAGCATGAGTCACAGTATTTTTTTTCATTTGGATAATATAGATGTGGAATAATTAAACTACAGCTATTCATCTATATGATTTCCAAGTAATTGTTTTTAGGTGACAGAGTATTTTGCTGTTCTGACTCTGCATTTATAAATTGAACATTGATTTGATGTATGCTATAGTCTTTGTTATAACTGTCAAGATTTGCTTGAATGCTGTTTAAAGGTATTGATAAACTACTTAAAAGGACAAAATCAGAAACTGTTCATCATATGAATGCATTGACATACTTTTTGGATGTTCTAAAACAGTGGGAAATGATAACTTTCACTTGGCAAATGCAGGAACTCAATATCAGCACCTTCAGCCTGATGCTCTATATTTGATGACTGACTTCCTCAATTTCAAAACAATAATGACAAAGTTTTTGGAATAATTTTGCCAACTTAAAGAGGCTTGGAAAACACAATTATCGGTGATGATTTTTGAGCTTTTAAAAGTCAAATGGTTTCAGAGAAGAATGTATTTTGGAAATTTAGTATAAAATTAGATTTATAATCTGGTAGAAGAGAAAGATAAAGTGGATTTATCTCTAGCTCAAAGACTAATTTCTCTACTGAGGAGGAGTTTCGATCAATAAACTGTAAGGTCAATTCTCCCCTTGAGTTGACCTGAAAAAAAAATTGACGCCTCAGATACAATCAGGTCAAGTGTTCTAATTCTCTGTGGTTAATCTTTAAATTCTTCTCTAAAATATATATCGCACAGTCAAATATATATCTTTTTTAAAGTTTATTTATTTATTTATGTTTTTAATTTTTGTTTAATGTTTATTTTTGACAGAGAGAGACAGAGCATGAGCAGGGGAGGGGCAGAGGGAGAGAGAGACACAGAATATGAAGCAGGCTCCAAGCCCTGAGCTGTCAGCACAGAGCCTGATGCAGGGCTCAAACTCCCAGACCGTGAGATCATGACCTGAGCTGAAGTCAGATGCTCAACCTACTGAGCCGCCCAGGCGCCCCAAGTTTATTTATTTATTTTTGAGAGAGAGAGGGGGAGAGTGCAAGCTGGGGAGGGGCAAGGAGAGAGGAAGAGAAAATCCCAAGCAAACTCTGTGCTGTTAGCACAAAACCCAACGAGGGGCTTGATCTCATGAATTGTGAGGTCATGACCTGAGCTGCAGTCATGAGCCAGATGGTTAACTGACTGAGCCATTAGGTGCCTGAAACATATATCTTTTATAGAAATATTTTCTGCTTTAATTGAATTATCCATGGTTATATTTCGTTTCTTACTGATAAAATTAAACAGTGAGAATCTGTTGGTGATTATCTGACCGTCTGCTTTCAGTTATGCTTTATAGCCCACCAGGAGGCCTTTTAAACCTAGTACTGAATTATTTCCTCCAATCCAGACCAAGATTAAACAAACGTATATTTAGAGAGAAGGGGCAGCTCATTTATTATGACTTTTTATTAATAAGAGAGCCAAAACTGGCATTTACACTTGGCCAGTTGAGCAGAATTCTAAGCAAAGGGCTAATTTGCTAGTCCAGTCCTTCACATTTTGGCTTTATTAGGTTGTTTAAAGTTTTGCAGATTGCCAGAACCATTAGGCAAAAATTAAATATAAATTAAAAAAAATCATGACAAATTCAAAGATTGTATATATAAAAGTATACAGTGTCAGTGTTGCTAGATTTTTTATTTTATTACTCATTCATTAATGTGACTAATCAAGATTTGAGTCTAGTAATAGTAAAGGCTAACATTTATTTATGCATTATATATATCAGGCACTGTGCCCAGTGTTTTACATACATAATCTTAATTAGTTCAATCCTTATAATGACACTGGGGTGTAAGTACTATTATTATATTTATTTCATGCACTTGGAGAGAGTATCCCTAAGACCCAGAACCATTAGGTATATTCTTCAAGATCAAAGAGTTACAAATGGCAGAACTGTGATTAGAACCCAAGTTGTTCTGACTCCAGAAGCCACTCCTAAACACTGTATAATTTACACATCCTTTTAGTGTATAGGTATTGAACAAAAATTAGGTCAGTAGTACATTAAAACCTTCTCATGTGACTATGGATCTATAATTGTCATTTAACACTGGATGATGCCTGGGTCGCCTGGGTGGCTCAGTCAGTTAAGCGCCTGACTTCTGCTCAGGTCATGATCTCACGGCTTGTGAGTTTGAGCCACGTGTTGGGCTCTGTGCTGACAGCTCAGAGCCTGGAGCCTGCTTCAGATTCTTTATCTCCCTCTCTTTCTGCCCGTCCCCTGATGATGCTTTTCTCTCTCTGTTCTCAACAATAAATAAATGTTGGGAAAAAAAAGACTAGATGATGCCTAACCAGGGAAATGTGTCTTCATCCATAATCTGTACATGAATTAGGTGCAACTGAGGGAAGTAAGGGGGTTGGTTAGCAGCATCAATTTCAGATACATTTTAGTTCTTTCTTTAAAATAAAAATAAAATTGCATAGGGGTGCCTGGGTGACTCAGTTGGCTGAGGGTCATGAGATTGAGCCCTGCATCATGCTCTGTGCTGTGAGTGGAGCCTGCTTAAGATTCTCCTTCTCTTTCCCTCTGCCCCTCTCCTGCAACTTGTACTCTCTTTCTCTAACGTGGAAAAAAAATTGCCTAGCCAAGGACAGATTTTAAAATAGCATTTGTGCCATGTATTGAAGTTTTATGACTTTGATTCTTTTCTCTAAAAAATTTTTTTATGTTGCTATAAACCAACATAATTCAGAGATGGCTTTCTTTGATTCTTACCTTCTAAATTTATTAGGAAGGCAGTACTAGTATGACTTGTAAACTTTGGTTCTGGATTCTAGTCTGAGTTCTGGCCCTTTGGTTTAGTCCTTTCTGAAAATGAGACCCTATCAGAGTTGGAGTTAAAGCCAAACATTTTTGTTTAGGGGATTTCCAACAGTGAGTCAAAACAAATAGAACTTTACCTTTTAAATACCAGAGAATATTTATTTCAGTTAACAGTTACAATTTGGGAAAATTTTGTCTGTTTTACCACCACCACTTAGACAATTATTTCATCATTAAGTGCAGCATATTTCTCAATGTTAAAATTAAAACAGTAAATATAGGGGCACCTGGGTGGGTCAGTTGGTTAAGCGTCAGACTTCAGCTCAGGTCATGATCTTGAGGTTTGTGAGTTCGAGCCCCACGTCAGGCTCTGTGCTGACAGCTCAGAGACTGGAGCCTGCTTCAGATTCTGTGTCTCCCTCTCTCTCTGCCCCTCCCCCACTTGTGCTCTGTCTCTCTCTCAAAAATAAATAAACATTAAAACAATTAAAAAATAAAAATAAAACACTAAATATATACTTAATAGTAGCTGCAATATCAGAAACCATTCTATCCAGCATGGTATTTCAGTTTATTTAGAAGGAAGATGAGGATAGGTTAAAAATATGATAAATTATCTCACTTTAAATTCTCACACAAATAATTTGTCAGTGAGCTCTTAAAATGTACCAGGGATAGTGGTAAGAACTTTACATACATTATATCATTGAATTCTTTTGACAACTCAACAAAGTCAGTACTCTTAACATTGTCCATTTTTAAGAAGAGGAAACAGGGTCAAGAGAGCTAGTAAAGCACCCCTCCCCCAGGTTTGTCTGATGCCAGAGCTCATGATCTTAACAACTATGCTATTTGGCCTTCTGGTTGATATTTACTGATTATCCACTATGAATGTGGCTTTGAAATTAATTTATAAGTCATTGCAAACTTGCTTTTCTGATAAACTGGGAAAATCATGAAAAGTACTTCTTAATTAATTGCTTTATAGCAGCACCAAGAATAATTCTGGTGGTCTGTTATATCATGTAGAGAACTTAGAATTCTTCAGAGCAGAAAATCAAAGTCATCATAGCTCAATATGTTCTATTACTTAGAATGCAGAATATGTACTTTTATCTCAATATAAGAAAATTACTTGTGTAAGGCAGTCTAACTAAAAGTAGATGAGAGAAATTGTTTTTAGAATGGATTTTAAGCTTTCAGCTAGACCAGGTAGCTTTAGGGTGAGGTATTGCCCATGTGATGTGTAGGTCGCTAAACCTTTCTGTACTTCTCGTAACCCCCAGAAATGGAATATAGCTGTCATAAAATGAGAATATCATGGAAGAAAGCTTCTACAAGTGTTTTAGAAATCCATTACTGAAAATTATAGTATATGATTTCACACTTTCAGAAACTTAAATATTTTTGGTCTCGTGCATCAGCTAACTATTTTGAACTCAAAAGATGCAGTAGTTGGGGTGAGGCTTTTTCAATAAATTTCTATTTAAAAATTTGGGAATATTAAGTTTATATTTTCTAAGCAATGTTGAGAGGACAATCAAGGGTGGTGGGATGATATACAGAGTTTTCCAGAGACAAAGACTTGGTGAATTTTAAAGGGAATAAGTAGGAAGTGTGACAGGATCTGGAATAAAGCCAATTCTATACCAGACTTGGAATTTTTAAGAAAAGCTTGTTGAAAGACAAGTACAAAACTATTATGAGGAAACTGTGAATAAACATTGACTTATTGTCCAGTTGCATTAGTACTTATGATTACATTTGGAAGTTTAAATAATAATTTTTGTTTGGTATGTGCTTATATCCCCTTAAAAATTGGTTATGATCAGACTCTGCATGGGAACCTTAAGAGAGAAGTTTATATATCTCACTTGGAATTCAGTCTGACTACCAAAAGGTTGACCTCAAGAACTAAAACTACACATCCCAGGAAATTCTTATATTGCCCAAATATCAAAGACTGCTCTGGAGAGGTCCTACCTTCCATACAGCATATGTGTACTTTTGAAAGCCAGTGACTCTAGATTTCATAAAAAGTAATGCACTCTATGATGCTTCAAAACACAAAGGATCTAACACAATCTTATCTAAATAATTTATGTCTAGATGACCAAGTAAATTTTCTATAAATTAATTTCTAATTACTTTTTGAAAATCTCTCATATATAGAGATGGATTTGATTTTTTTTTTTACTGCATAATGTGGGTGGATAAAGAAATATTAGAACTGTCCTTTTAGGATAATGTTTAAAACCAGGTAAACAGTTCACAAGCATATTATTGCTTGGAATATATAGAGAACATCTCAAAAGGGGCTCTTGGTACAACAATTAGATACCTTAATGTGCAATACCTCATGCTGAGAGATTCTGGGGGAACAAAAAGCAAAATCTGAATTATTGGGTTGCCAAAACATGCTTCAACAATTATAAAGAAAAGTAGTTAGAATATCTCCTAATGAGTGAGGCCATTATGACTAATTTTATACCCGCACTTGCAAAAAGGACCATTATTTGATGCCACTATAAGATTTCCTGAAAATATTTGAAGTTGAAATGGTAAGCATTAATTTATGTGTCTATTTTGGTTTTGTTTTAGTAAACATGTATAGCAGCATTTATTTCATGTGATTACCAATGAGCCCTTATTTTGTAAAAGCATATGATAAAAAAGATCGCATGTTGTTGTATTTCACTCATAATGTGGAATTTAAGAAACAAAACAGATGGGGGCGCCTGAGTGGCTCAGTTGGTTAAGCATCCTACTTTGGCTCAGGACATGATCTCACGGTTCATGGGTTCGAGCCCTGCGTCAGGCTCTGTGCTGACAGCTCAGAGTCTTGAGCCTGCTTCAGATTCTGTATCTCTCTGTTTCTCTGCCTCCCCCTTGCTCACACTCTCTTTCTGTCTCTCAAAACTAATAAACATTAAAAATTAAAAAAAAAGAAAAAGAAAACAATTGAACTTAAGGCAAGGGAAGGAAAAATAAGATAAAAACAGAGAAGGAGGCAAACTATAAGAGACTCTTAAATACAGAGAACAAACTGAGGGTTGCTGGAGGGAAGGTAGGTGGGGGGATGGGCTAAATGTGTGATGGGAATTAAGGGGGGGCACTTGTTGGGATGAGCACTGGGTGTTTATAAGTGATGAATCACTGGATTCTACTCCTGAAACTAGTACTGCACTGAAACTAGTACTAACTTGAATTTAAATAAATAAGTTAAAAAAATAGACATTGAAAAGAGAAAAAAATAGCATTAGAATGTTTTTCTAAACATTTTCTCAAGCTATAGAGATTGTCTTTACCACAGTAATTAAGTCATATAAAGTGGGTTTCTGTATATAAAAGAACAGATTTTGAGGCCAAGTCAATGTTTTTACAGTTTATGTCTTAGCTTTCCTCCTCTCAGAATGACGGGCCTGTCAAAATTTAAGATCCTTTGCAGAGCTCTACTTTAGAATAGTACTATTTCAAAATTCAATGGAGATAACAACTTACCTACCTTCTCCACCAGACCATGAGCTCCTTACTGTCCAGAATATGCTTATACATGGTAAGTTTCTAAATAAATATTTGTTGATGCATTAATGGATGAGATGTTTAAATTCAA
Source organism: Leopardus geoffroyi (assembly GCF_018350155.1). Taxonomy (NCBI): domain Eukaryota; kingdom Metazoa; phylum Chordata; class Mammalia; order Carnivora; family Felidae; genus Leopardus; species Leopardus geoffroyi. Next base: position 67,142,938 of record NC_059343.1, read on the forward strand.
GTACAAACATGTCATCCAAATGGAGATATGCAGTTGATAGTGAGAAATGTGTGACTAGAACTTGGGGAAGTTGGTGGCTAGAGGACAGGTTTTAGAGTCATTCGCAAAGAAGTTCTTGAAACCATAGGAAAGAAGAGCTCACTTGGAGGGAGGAATTATAAAGTGAGATGAGAAGAGGGCTGAGAACAAACACAGTATCTTGGTGGATGTTCACATTTAGGATGGTGTGAAAGGAAGCAGATGCAGAAGGAAACAGGAGGATTCATTAAGAGAGATCAGAGTAACATCCTTTAGTGGAAACTGGAATAGGGAAGAGTTTTGAAGAAAGGTGACCATTGTTGGCTGGTACCATACAGAAATTGTAAAAAAAAGAAAGAAACTGATTTGAAAAGGCCATTGAATTAAAAATAAGGAAATTATTAATGATCTTGAAAATTTCATTTTCAGTGGAATTCTGAGGACAGAAGCCATATTAGAAAGTGTAAATAAATGCATTATGTAATGATGAAGAGGTGAGTATGTAGACTAACATTTGAGTAGTTGGATGAAAAGAAAAAAGGAAGATAGTTGAAAAGAATTAAAATAACATTATTTTAGAGTGATTAAAATAGAACAAAACTAAGTGAAGTGGAATTTTTCCCTGAAAAATCCTATTTGCCACTTTCCCCAGCCTAGATTTATCAGAACATTGTTTTTTTTTATTTCATTGTAGAATCAATTTTAAACTAACTCAATTACTAGTGGCTGAAATATTGAAGAATTAATATTTTAGAAATTATGACACAGAGAGAAGATGAATATTTGTGATGAGAAAACAATGAAACCAAATAAACATCTTTATTTTATTTATTGAAATTTTCAATCTTCTTTATCAAGACATATCCAAATTACTTCAGAAAGCATTCTCTTTAAAGTATAAAAGCCTTTGCTAATTTCAGTGACCATATAAAATCTGTGTTGACTATGTAGCAAAATGTCTTTATTTTTAGTGGTAAATTTAAATTACCCTTGTAAGAGAATAGGCAGGAAAGTCAAAGTTCTTATAGAAATTATAAAGACAGCTGGACAATTTACCTTACTCTTACTTCAGTAAGAGTTCAGGCAAACTTCAGCAAAGACTACTTTGACTCTTTAGAAAATATTGCTCTTCTCAACTCTAACTTCTATTAGATGGATTATTTTAGTCATAAGAAAGTACAACTTATCCTTTTTTTTTTAGTTTCTTCTTTTACATTTAGTCCCCCTACTCTCAATCCTAATATAGCTTCCAAGAGGCAAGAAGGAGTATAGGGCTGGGAGATGAGTAGTCAGTCAGATAACCCCCTTAAGATTTCTGGGCTGACTTGGGATCTGGTGAAAGCAATTCAAAAAAAAAAAAAAAAAAAAAAGACAAAGAAAGATAAATGAAAAGAAATTAGAAATGTGGGAATTCACATAAATTATTAAATTCAATTTTATAGTGTTTATGGAGCTCTGGTTTAGTACTTCTACATTTAACAAACTTTATAATATGTGTACATACATATACTATATAAAAATTTGGCAGAGATACTCAAGTGCAGAATCTTAGATAGGGTGGACAGGCCCTGCCAATTCTAGATCTCTAGGCTGTACTGAGGATTCTCTTATTCCAAAATTCATTCATTCATCCATAAAATATTTACTGTCATCCACTGGGCTAAACTCTGGATCCGGGTCCTCGAGGGCAAAAAACAGCCAGGAATAATCCTTAGCCTCTTCTCTGAGCCAGAATAAGGGAGAACATATAGAGACATCAATTTGGGGTACCAAACTATGTGGTTTACAAATAAGGAGGTATATATGAGGGGCTCAAAAGCAGAAGTAATTTAGGGACTACTTGTGTGCAAGTTGGTATGCTATCTCACAGGAATTATCATTCTCTTGCCCATCAACAAATGTCCCAAGGTACTTTGTCTACCTCTTCCAGTTGCCCTGACAGTGATCTTCACCTTGAATAACTATTCCAAAAGCAGTGATAGTTTATTAATTGAATTTAACTTTTACTCAGTTTTCCTGCCATTTCACTAGAGAAGGGTGTGGGAAATAGGTCCTAAGCACAATTTACACTTTCATCTTATTTTTGAACATTTTGCACAAGTATGATTATTATACAGTTCTGATTAAAGCCAAATTTAGCAATGGCAACAAGATGAAGATTTGTGGTTTTATTGCCTTACTATTTCTATCAGTTACTTTGGGATTCTGGAACAAAGATGCTAGACTCCTGTTTTATTATCTAAAAAATACCTTTTAGACCACTCTATAATCCCTTCACTTTGGGATCACCCCAGCTTTGATCTTTTGTGTAAACAGTTATGTGTTACAAAAATCTGACTCCTTTATTTATACTACCTCAACCATCTTATTTTTGTCTCTCCCTTTGTGCTCTTCCTGGCTCTTTCCTTCTTTTCCAAGGATTATAGGATTCCCAACTACAGTATATGGTTCACTGTTTGGTTCAGGGTTCTTCATATCAATGTGCTTTATTTACTTTGGATTTAGCTCATGCCATTGCTACAATTAAATTTGATAAGGACTGTATCTTAAGCTAGACTTGAATAGCTAGGCTATTCAATATGTTTGCCTTTGATTAAGTATATGGCAAAGAGGCTAAGTACTGAAACAATATTTCTCCTCATGTTTCCACCAATTATTAGATAATAAAGATAATTTTAGTCCCTCCTTTCCCCTTCCACCATGTTTCTAACTCCCTGCCACAAACATGTAAATTCTGTCAAAAAAAAATTGTTGCCTAAATACCAAGAGTTAATAAGCATTGAAATCCAGTTGGACCCTGTTGTTGGGGTGGATAAATTTTCTCCTAGTACCAGATAGTTCTTAAAATAGCATTAAGGCTTTCACATTTTTATAATGGTGTTTTGGTGAACTAAAAAAACTATTTATAGATGGAAAAGACATGGAAAAATATTTTTGGTTGTTAATGTCACTTGTTATTAAGAAACCTAGAGTTTAACATTGAAAGTTAATTCTCCTTCGTAAAAATATTGGCTTTCAGTATCTTCTATTTTCATCAACATCAAATGTACTGAAAATAAGCTCTTAGAAGCATCTAGGTAGAAGCCTAGGAAGTCATCCAGTCTATCCAAAGAAGGACTGCCTGTGAACTGTCCCACCAAGATTGTAATCAATTTCCTCTTAGTAAAATCTCTAAAGAAGGAAATCTTCAACCTCCCTTGGTAATATGCTGCAGTACTTCTTTCTTCTATTTTCTGTTGTCTTAGACTTGTGAACTTAGATTATGGAACTTTGCATGACCAATGAAGAATATGTTTTACCTTTTTCTGTGTAGTAAAGAGGGAGATCAGATTCTTGTAACCATGGATTCAAAGGAAGTAAAGCACTGTGCAATTCATAGAAATCAACTAGTTATCAGCTCAACATATATTTCCTAGTATCTGACGACAAAATATTCAACTCTGTGAATGACAAGATGTTTGTCCTAAGAGTTTACAACCTACCTTGTTTTTGAAAGCTTAAAATATGTTTGATGGTACTTTTTCTCTTCTTTTATATCACTCTTTTTTGGAGGGAAACATTCTGGGTGTTGTTCATGCCTACAGATCAGTACCCTCTAATCTCATGGCAAAAAGGAATATTCCAATATATTGGTTATTTCATGAGACTTGTGATTTATTGACTTTAATCTCAAAATCAGCAGTTTAAGCACCTTCAAGTTAGTAATTCATTAAAGCCCAAGTACTAGGTATTGTTCTTATGATAGTTGATGGTGTTATTAATGAAGAGAATTATATGGCATGGCTAATGTAATATCTAATGTAGTGCCTTTAAAAGGTTTAATTTCCAGAAAAAAATATTTTGTTGTGAAATTATTATACTACTTACTTGCTGTTATAGAGAAAACAACTGTTCTAGAACTCTTTTTTTTATTATTATGAAAATTATTGTCAAATTGGTTTCCATACAACACGCAGTACTAATCCCAAAAGGTGCCCTCCTTAATACCCATCACCCACCCACCCCTCCCTCCCACTCCCAATAAACCCTCAGTTTGTTCTTAGTTTTTAGGAGTCTCTTATATTTTGGCTCCCTCCCTCTCTAACCATTTTTTTCCTTCCCCTCCCCCATGGTCTTCTGTTAAGTTTCTCAGGATCCACATAGGAGTGAAAACATATGGGATCTGTCCTTCTCTGTATGACATATTTCACTTAGCATAACACTCTCCAGTTCCATCCACGTTGCTACAAAAGGCCATATTTCATTCTTTCTCATTGCCACATAGTATTCCATTGTGTATATAAACCACAATTTCTTTATCCATTCATCAGCTGATGGACACTTAGGCTCTTTCAATAATTTAGCTATTGTTGAGAGTGTTTCTATAAACATTGGGGTACAAGTGCCCCTATGCATCAGCACTCCTGTATCCCTTGGGTAAATTCCTAGCAGTGTTATTGCTGGGTCATAGGATAGGTCTATTTTTAATTTTTTGAGGAACCTCCACACTGTTTTCCAGAGTGGCTGCACCAGTTTGCATGCCCACCAACAGTGCAACAGGGTCCCCGTTTCTCCACATCCTCTCCAGCATCGATAGTCTCCTGTTTTGTTCATTTTAGCCACTCTGACCTGCGTGAGGTGGTATCTGAGTGTGGTTTTGATTTGTATTTCCCTGAGGAGGAGCGACGTTGAGCATCTTTTCATGTGCCTGTTGGCCATCCGGATGTCTTCTTTAGAGAAGTGTCTATTCATGTTTTCTGCCCATTTCTTCACTGGATTGTTTGTTTTTCGGGTGTGGAGTTTGGTGAGCACATTATAGATTTTGGATACTAGCCCTTTGTCCCATATGTCATTTGCAAATATCTTTTCCCATTCCATTGGTTGCCTTTTAGTTTTGTTGATTGTTTCCTTTCCTGTGCAGAAGCTTTTTATCTTCATGAGGTCCCAGTAGGTCATTTTTGCTTTTAATTCCCTTGCCTTTGGAGATGTGTCAAGTAAGAAATTGCTGCAGCTGAGGTCAGAGAGGTTTTTCCCTGCTTTCTCCTCTACGGTTTTGATGGTTTCCCGTCTCACATTCAGATCCTTTATCCACTTTGAGTTTGTTTTTGTGAATGGTGTAAGAAAGGGGTCTAGTTTCATCCTTCTGGATGTTGCTGTCCTGTTTTCCCAGCACCATTTGTTAAAGAGACTGTCTTTTTTCCATTGGGTATTCTTTCCTGCTTTGTCAAAGATGAGTTGGCCATACTTTTGTGGGTCTAGTTCTGGGGTTTCTATTCTATTGATTGGTCTATGTGTCTGTTTTTGTGCCAATACCATGCTGTCTTGATGATTACAGCTTTGTAGTAGAGGCTAAAGTCTGGGATTGTGATGCCTCCTTCTTTGGTCTTCTTCTTCAAAATTCCTTTGGCTATTCGGGGCCTTTTGTGGTTCCATATGAATTTTAGGATTGCTTGTTCAAGCTTTGAGAAGAATGCTGGTGCAATTTTGATTGGGATTGCATTGAATGTGTAGATAGCATTGGGTATTATTGACATTTTAATAATATTTATTCTTCCAATCCATGAGCACAGAATGTTTTTCCATTTCTTTATATATTCTTCAATTTCCTTCATAAGCTTTCTATACTATTCAGCATACAGATCTTTTACATCTTTGGTTAGGTTTATTCCTAGGTATGTTAGGATTCTTGGTGCCATTGTGAATAGGATCAGTTTCTTTATTTGTCTTTCTGTTGCTTCATTATTAGTGTATAAGAATGCAACTGATTTTTGTACATTGATTTTGTATCCTGAGACATTGCTGAATTCATGGATCAGTTCTAGGAGACTTTTTGTGGAGTCTCTCGGGTTTTCCATGTATAATATCATGTCATCTGCAAAAAGTGAAAGCTTAACTTCATCTTTGCCAATTTTGATGCCTTTCATTTCCTTTTGTTGTCTGATTGCTGATGCTATAACCTCCAACACTATGTTAAACAACAGCGGTGAGAGTGGACATCCCTGTCGTGTTCCTGATCTCAGGGAGAAAGTTCTCAGTTTTTCCCCATTGAGGATTATATTAGCTGTGGGCTTTTCATAAATGGCTTTTATGATGTTTAAGTATGTTCCTTCTATCCCGTCTTTCATGAGGGTTTTTATTAAGGAAGGATGCTGAATTTTGTCAAATGCTTTTTCTGCATCGATTGACAGGATCATATGGTTCTTATCTTTTCTTTTATTAATGTGATTTATCACATTGATTTGCAAATGTTGCACCAGCCCTGCAGCCCAGGAATGAATCCCACTTGATCATGGTGAATAATTATTTTTATATGCTGTTCTAGAACTCTTAACTGAAGACTGTGACTTTTAACATTGTTTAGTAGTAACTTGTTTGGAATACTTTCCATTTTTAGTGTACTAATCAACAAGAAAGCCCTGGATTAGGGAGTATACAACATGTTAGAATAATGGGTTAATCTCTATGTTTTTTTCCCCATTGTAAAATAGAAGAAATGACCTTATCCCAACTTCCCTTGAATGTTAGTTAGATTTTTTAAATGTTATTAATAGTAAGTACTTTGAATTCCTTTGAAAGAAAATAATTTTCATTAGCAGCCCAAAATAATTTGTTAAAACTGCCAAGGCAGGATGGCCTTTCTATTTTTCTGTTATAACTTAAAATTGTATGTTTGTTTTTACTAGTTCAAGATTAGGTTTCAAGAAAACGTTAGCTCTTTATTTTATTTTGAAATTCTAATATTGGGCATAGAAGAGAATCCTTATTCTTTTTCCTTTGAAAAATGAACTCTTTTTTAAGAAGAAATATTGTAGACTTTTCTGTCCTCTCTCACTATTTCCCTCACTTTCTCCCTCCCCCCTTCTCTCTCTCTCTCTCTCTCTCTCTCTCTCTCTCTCTCTCTCTCAGGTTCTTTTCTATGCCCTTGTAAGAATGCACAGTGATTGGGGCACCTGCGGCTCAGTAATCGGATTAGGTGTCTGACTCTTGATTTTGGCTCAGGTCATGATATCTTGGCTCCAGACATCCACATCAGGCCCCGTGCTGATAGCATGGAGCCTGCTTAGGATTCTCTCCACCCCCTGCCCCTCCCATGTTCATGTTTTTTCTCTCTCTCTCAAAATAAATAAAGAATGCACAGTGATTTGCAGTTAGTTGAACATGACATTTAATAACAAATTTATGTCTCAAAGAAGTTGTATTTTAAAGAAGGAAAAGGGTACTAAGAAAAAGTCATACAGGACCTTCAACTCTAGAAAAACAGGCTAATAATGCTGCTTATTATTTTCACATTTCCAAATTAGAATTGTCACATATAGACTTCAGTATATTTATTTTTGTGTTCTGGAAAGGGAATCCCATGCTATTGAAAATAATCACATTCTTTTCATTAATAATCTTTCTGTTTTTGGATATTTTCCTTCCCACCCTCCATTTCTTCTGAATCTCTTAGGACCTCTTATACTTAATTGTAAAATATTAAAAATCTACTCTCTTTGAGTATTTTTCAACTATTTCAGGCAAATTTGCAGTAGGTACCAGTCTCAAGACCATCCTAAATTATAAACAAATTTTGTGAAACCCTATCATATATACCCCAAATATGACTTCTTTAAAATACAATTTGTGAATCAGGAAGATGAGCTAAAGCACAGGTTATATGCTTAAACCGGAACCACATAGGTGGAGGCAAGACTGAGAGTTCATCAAGAATAGTTATCAGGGGCACCTGAGTGGCTCAGTCAGTTAAGCATCTGACTTCAGCTCAGCTCAGGATCTCACTGCTCATGGGTTTGAGCCCCGTGTCGGGCCCTGTGCTGACAGCTCAGAGCCTGGAGCCTGCTTCAGATTCTGTCTCCTTCTCTCTGCCACTTCCCCACTCTCACTCTGTCTTTCAAAAATAAATAAACATTAAAAAAATTTAAAAAAGAATAGATATCAGAAGACATTATTTCAGGTCATAATTAATCTGGGCAACCTGAGATTAAGATGTTTTGTATTTAATAACTTCATTTTATACAAAAAAATCTTATTTTTAGTCTCCCTTATATGACCCACTGCATTTTCCTTATACTCCATTTTTTTACATAGTATAATAAAAAGACCACTAATTACCCTTTGTTCAGTCATTTTTTTTTGTCAGTAGTCTTTTTTCCTTCCTTTTTCTTCAATTCTGGGATTGGAAACACAGATTTTTTTTTCTCAGTAATTAGAGAAACCATGAAGGAGGTGTTATTATAGTTTCTTCTTGGAGATTGCTGATTTAAAGCTGACTCAACTTCAGTCTTTTCTAAAGAAGACAATGGATCAGATAATGACCTGATAAATGATATGTAGAGTTAAGTAAAGCTGACTTCTTCATAAAAGCTCTATACAAGTAGAGACTATATTTCACTCAACACCTAGGCCTTTTCTCAAGCCTTTCAAGCCTGAGGTAAGTTCTGCAACCCCAGTACCAATTCCGTTAATTTTATATGATTAAGACTAAGGAAATAGAATGATCCTAGTTGGACTGTTAACCAAAGTTATGGGTCACTACAAATTATACTGTAAATAATTTCAAGGCCCCAGAAAAAGAAATCCTGCACCTTAACCTAAGTATGGGCAGATAACTAATATTTTTCCAAAAAACAATTTTTTTAATTAGGCCTTTGTCAGATTTTTAGACACCTAAATTCATCCCATTTCTTTTGTATATTCTTTGATGAATCTTTGGAATTTCCAAACATTAACTGAAATTTTGTTCCCATGAAAGTTTTTTTTTTCATTATGGCTGGGGTTATGTTGATAATATTTAACTTGAGAAATAGGAGGTCATGACTTAAGAATCTCAGTACTCATTAAAAGTGTATACATTTCCAGTAACACCTTGTGCATATTTTTATATCATTGCATATTGTAATTTTCTGCTTATATCTATCTTTTCTATAAGTCTGTGAACTCCTTGGACTCAGGGACTTTGCTTTGTTTATCTCTGTTGTGTTCTCAGACTGTAGCACAGGGCCCGGTCACCAGAAAGTGTGTAATGAATACATGCTTATGGAATCAATGGATGCATGCATGAATAAAGAACTTAATTTATCCCATACAATAGTATCTGTGGAATCATGGATTTAATATGCTAATTATTTTTTCTATTACACATTAGTATGGACACAAATAAACATCTTCATTCATGTATTAAAAATCATTTGTGTGTAATTAGTAGAAAGCATTGTATTAGTGGCACTCTTTGGGTCAGACAACTGGGCTTACTACTTCCTGAATGTGCCAGATAAATCCTCACTTCTGTGCCTTTGCTCCTCATGTTTCCTCCACCTGAGTTATCCTTTTCCACCCATTTCATAGGCTTTGGTCTTATTTATTACCCCTTCTCACAAATAGTCTTTCCTGGATATTTAAAGTAATGTAGTTCTCTCTTCATCTAAACTCCTTTAGCACTTATTGTCTATGTGTTTCACGAGGGCTGCTCATCATATTTTCCATTATCTTTTTATGGCTATGTTCTAACCATTCCACTAAACTTTGTGAGAATAAGAACTATATCATATATGTCTTCAATCCTGAAGCCAAAAGAGATATTCAGTAAATGCTTGTTGATCAATTGCTTTACTTTTATTAATGATGTTGCTGCCTTAATAAAGTAAGCAGCATTAGTGTAAGGTCTTATGTGGAAGAAATTGTATCTATCGGCAAAGTCTAATTCTAGACTCATAGAATCTTCTGGGTAAACTGGACCTACAGCCCAGTGTGTCCAACATTTTATTCAGTGCAACATCCTTTTTTAAATAGTGTTTTAAATATTGCCTTCTTCATTAATACTTCTAGTAATTCTTCAGATTGTTTCATTGTTAAACAGCTCCAGTTAACTTTTACTACTAACTACTAACTGTTCACAACTACTACTATTAACGACTAAGTTAATAAATACAACTTCTACTAATTATTCAAACAGGTTGTTTCATTGTTAGACAACTCCAGTTATTAAATGTAATTTTAAGGGGTGCCTGGGTAGCTCAGTCGACTAAGCATCAGACTCGATTTTGGCCCAAGTCATGATCTCATGGTTCATCAGATCATGCCCTGAGTCAGGCCCCATCATGTGCTGATAGTGCGGAGCCTGCTTGGGATTATCTCTCTCCTTCTTTCTCTGCTCCCCCGCAGCTCCTGTGCCCTCTCTCTCTGTGTGTCTCTCAATAAATAAATAAACTTTAAAAAATAAAATAAAAGTAATTTCAAACTAAGCCAAAATGTGGTTCATTCTAAGTTCTCCCTTGTGGTCTGGATTTTTTTTTTTTGGTACTAAATCCTCTCTTTGATATCAGAGCCCTTCATCTAAGGGAATACCCACATCATGTCTCCTTATAGTTTTTTGAAAATATTTTTTGAATATCTGTCTCCAGACTGAGCATTCTTAGTTCTCTCAAGTATTCCATATAATGCATATATTTTAGGCCTTTTACCATCTTGGCTGCCACCTTCTAATTTGAGCTTCACTAATTATCTTTAAAGTTTTTAATCCTGAAAAATTACTGTAAATATTCAATGTACTTTTGGATATATATACTTGTATTTCTGAGAAATTTAATAAATTTTAACAAAAGCATATTAATATTAATGGTGTGTTCAGATTGTCCTTGTGACTGAGAGAGACTCTGATGGCAGTGACACTTGGAATAAATGTGATAGAGATAAGAGCTGTGCCTATGTATTATAATTAAGTGGAATAGTAATTTTCAAATCCCCTATTTTCTATTAGGGCAAATTGAAGAGGCATTTTTACAATCATTGGGCTACTATGGCCACCTTTATTGGGTGAATTCACTGAGTGAATTTACATAGATGAATGCCTACATACAATCACAATGGATTAATTATTAATTAGTATTAAGACCAATTATGGTAGGCAGAGTAATGGCTTCCCAAAGATGTCCACATCCTAATCTTTGGAACCTGTGACTGTATTACCTTACATGGCAAAAAGGACTTTGCAGATGTGATTAAAGATCTTGAGATGGGAAATTATCTTGGATTAACCATAAGGGACTGATGTCATCACTAGTTTTGTTATAAGTAAAAGATAGAGACAGGAGAGTCAGTATCAGATTGATGTCATATGAGAACAGTTTGACAGGCATTTCTGGATTGAAAATGGAAGAATAAGCCATGAGCCAAGGAATGCAGATAGCTTCTAGAAGCTGGAAAAAGCAACAAAATGGATTCTTTTCTAGAGCTTCCAGAAGAGAATGCAACCTTGCCAACACCTTGATTTTAGCCCATTATAACATGTTGGATTTCTGACCTCCAGAAATTTAAGATATCAAATTCGTGTTAGTTTAAGCCATTAAATTTGTGGCAATTTGTTACAGAATCTAATAAACCAATGTTCAAATTAAATAGTCTCAGTTTAGAGAATTGAAAATAGAGGATTAAAAATAGGAGGTTTTAAAATATTGTCAGTAATGAAGAAGTAGGATATTTCCCTGTAGGAGATAAGGAACAGTTGAGCATTTTTCCAATGATCTGATCATTTGTCAATTGTATGAAACTGTGATCAGAGCCCTGAACTATCTAATCTGGCGTCATAGGAATTGTGCCTGCATGCCTGCTTATTTTATTGAGAGAGACACATCACTGGGCAGAGTGATTATGTTATGGATTGTCAATATAACTTAATCTCCATATGAACACTTTCTGACTATGTCATATAGAGAGATATGGACACAGCTTGACAGAAGGAGCCCAGCACAGACCTATTTTAATGTCTAATCTCCAAAATTTTCTTCCTCAAGAGAGATTTTAAGCAAGTTTCCCTGCTTTTATATGCTTAAGATCTTTGTGACTAAACAAATGGGTCACATCTCATATTAAGGAGAATTAACAAGCAATATAATACTCCCTATTCTCCAAGCTTCATGAAGATGGCAAACAATAGAATACTTAATTTATATGAAGGTTGTTAAGCATCAATGAATGGCAGAAAACTAAGATATGATAATATTAAGTGACTAGCCCTGGAATTCTTAAAGAAATGGTAGCAGAGTAAGGATTAGAAATTTTGCTAGTTTCAATTAGTATTTTTAGATTGCTCTGTATTTCACTATAATAAGGACATCTATTCTAGGTGGTGGTTATGTCCTTCATGGTAATAACTTTATCTGAAAGGAATTTTTAATTTCATCTTGTTTAAACTTATTTCACACATAAAACTGAGTTTCAGAAGGATAAAAAGACTTGACCAAGGTCACACAGCACATCAGTGACATCACTGGGAGAACAAATGTGATTTTACATAAATTGCCTATATCAAAACTAATCTTCATAATTCAGATGCAGTATCCAATAATTTTTTATCTATAGAGGTAAAAATGTTTTGGGGGTAAGATGGGGTGACGTAGGGATAAGGAATTATCTAATTTATCTAGATTTTTTTCATTTGCTATACTTGAACTCACTAGGTAATTACCAGCCATCTTTTTCTTTCTTTCTTTCTTCCTTTTCTTTCTTTCTTTCTTTCTTTTATTTATTTATTTTTATTATTTTTTAAATATGAAATTTATTGTTAAATTCGTTTGCATACAACACCCAGTGCTCATCCCAACAGGTGCCCTTTTCAATACCCATCACCCACCACCTCTCCCTCCCACCCCCCATCAACCCTCAGTTTGTTCTCAGTTTTTAAGAGTCTCTTATGTTTTGGCTCCCTCCCTCTCTAACCCCTTTTTTTTCCCTTCCTCCATGGTCTTCTGTTAAGTTTCTCAGGATCCACATAAGAGTGAATACATATGGTATCTGTCTTTCTCTGTATGACTTATTTCACTTAGCATGACACTCTCCAGTTCCATCCACGTTGCTACAAAAGGCCATATTTCATTCTTTCTGATTGCCACGTACTATTCCATTGTGTATATAAAGCACAATTTCTGTATCCATCAGTTGATGGACAATTTAGGCTCTTTCCATAATTTGGCTATTGTTGAAGGTGCTGCTATAAACATTGGGGTACAAGTGCCCCTATGCATCAGCACTCCTGTGTCCCTTGGGTAAATTCTTAGCAGTGCTATTGACCAGCCATCTTTTTCAAATGTTGGTATGTAGGCCTGGCTTTTACTCTACATCTTGGTCTACTCCTGACCATCTTAAAGGTAGAACTTAACAATATGGTTTTTTACTATGAAAATGTTATGCTGTGTTGAAAATTGACTCAAATACTTTATCTATATTTTTATTTTTATTCTATGTTCATTTAAAGAAAATTGTCATTTTAAATTAGAACATTGATAATCTGTTTTAACAATGTGTAAATGAGAGAGACAGACAGAGAGAGAGAGAGTTATTTATTTTGCCAAAATCCCAGAGTCACACAGAAAACCAATAAGAACTCATGGCGGCCATACAGCCATGGGCAAGTCATCCTTGGTTTAGTAGATGAAGCATGAATGTGCTTGGATTCAATTTTATTCTGATATAGGCTGAACTCTAGCTCCCAAAGATATCCAGGTCCTAATCTCCAGGACCTGTTAATATTACCTTATATGGCAAAAGGGACTTTGCTGGTATGATTAAATTAATGATTTCGAGATGGGGAGATTAGATTATCAGGTGGGCCCTAAATGTAATTGCAAGGGTCTAATAAGAAGGAGACAAAGGAAGATTTGATGACAGAAGGGTGATTAGGACATATAATGATGGGAATAAGAGGTTGGAGTGATGCAAGGAAGGGGTCACAAACCAAGAAGTGCAGGTAGCCTTTAGAAACTAGAAGAGGCTAGGAAAATGAAATTCCATCTAGAGCCCTCAGAAGTAACTGGCCCTGCCACCATTTGACTTAAGCCCCATTAGACTATTTTCTAACTGTCACTTCCAGAGCTGTAAGTGAATAAATCTGTGTTGATCGAAGCCACCAAATTTGTAATAATTTGTTATTGTGACAGTAGGAAACTAATAGAATTCCCTGCTCTTCCATTGATAAATCATATATTCTCAGCCAGTTCACTTGATTCTGTCACTACTTTAATTTTTCTTAGGTAAAGTTGGATTTAACATTGCCTGTATTACAGATCCCTTAAGCCTATCATGAGGAAACTTGTAAAATTATACCTGAAATAAATGCTTTGGGCTTTTCACAACAATGGTATCATTGTGAAAAATGGAGTGCCAAATGCCAAATGTTGAATAATCGCTTGCTAGACCCCAAATCAGTTAAAAACATGCAAATTTTTCAGTTTTGAATTTAAAACTGCCACATTTTATTGTGATCTGAAGGCGATTACTAAAGCCATTGCTAAAGCAATTAATTAATCTCTCATTTAAGAGTTCCATTTTATTTTTCTACTTAAAAACAGCCAAAATGTTTTGTTCTTTACATTTCCCACTACCATATGCCCTTACTCTGCTAGATTTACTTCAGAATAGAGAACCTGCCTAATTTATTGCAAAACCCTTGGGGCTTGAGTGTATGTGAAGAATGCACAAAAATTCTTGAACAAACTATCAAATGGAACTTTTGATAGTTTTCTAGCATAAAGAAAATCAGTTTTTACTTTTGCTTTACAAATGACTTATTTTCTTACTTGCTGTCTTTGGTTAAGTCTTAAAGGCACAATAAATTCATTTGCTATTTAAGCTTTAAGAAATAATAACTTTTAAATTACAAATACTCTTTAAATGATGTAATTGAAAATAAATTGTCATTGTTTTTTTCAGTTTTGGTAAGCTGTATATGCTGTTAAATAGCCTAAGCCAAGAGTGGGCTTAGTACAATAAATGGTGAACTAATGTCTGTAATGTTAACTCACAGGATAACATACTTCACTCATTTTTTTTTGGATTTCTGCACTCTCTAGTTTACAGAAATCATTACAAAATAAACTGACAGAGGGTGGCTTCATTGTTTTGTATATTTTATCAAGCAGGCAATTTTAGATACTAGGGCTCTAGAAAACATGATTACAGGGATTGCCCATAAATATGTATAGACTCGCCTAGTAGTAATTATTATTAATGTGTTTACAAGAAGAACAGTCCATTTTAAACTATGGTACATAGTCAATCCACTTTACTTTGTTCATATTATTTGAATATATAATTCTATTTTTTCAACAAAATGACATTAGTATGACACATGAGCTATAGCTTATAAATTACATTTTGGACTTAGAGATTTTAAGATACGCTATTATTAAAATTTGGGAGTCCTGAGTGGTTGGATGAAATGGAGGTACTCTTTTGAAAAGAACATAGACAATTGGGTAACTCTTTTTTTTTTTAATTTTTTTTAACATTTATTTATTTTTGAGACAGAGAGAGACAGAGCATGAACAGGGGAGGGTCAGAGAGAGAGGGAGACACAGAATCCGAAACAGGCTCCAGGCTCTGAGCTGTCAGCACACAGCCCGACGCGGGGCTCGAACTCACGAACCGCGAGATCATGACCTGAGCTGAAGTCAGACGCTTAACCGACTGAGCCACCCAGGTGCCCCGGGTAACTCTTTTTTAAGGAAGTCTGTAATGCATATTCATCTCTTGTGCCTAGAATTCATTTCCAGAAGCTATGGAGGAGGTGCCAATGACTAAATGATATGGCATTACTAGTAATTAGGGAGTTACTAGACATGGAGTGTAGTAGAAAGTACATTGGATTTTGAGTAGGAAATTCAGAGGTTGAGTTTTAGTTCCACCATTCATAGCTATGTTATAGATCATTTCATTTCTGTGAACCTGAGTGACCTCAACTAGAAAATGAGTATACCAGTAGTTGCTCTTCCTATTCCAGAGGTTGTTATAAAGAATGAGTGAATGTATATTCATTCATTATACTTTGAGCATTTTCTATGTGCTTGGCTCTGTGCTAGGCCCTGGGCATTCAGCAATGAACAAGATTGATAAAGCTTTTGCTTTCATTAAGCTTACATCTAATGGAAAATAAATATACTAAAGAGGTAAACACATAAAGAAATATGTAATTACAACTTGTGATAAGTGCCATGAAGGAAGAGGTCAGGGTTTGGTTTAAGAGCATAACAAGAGACTTACTTCAGGTAGTGTGGTCAGGGAAGGTCCCACTATTGAGATGATAATTGTATAGTCCGAAAGGAAAGAAGGAAGAACCAGGTAGATGACATACAAGAAAAAAAACATTTCAGGAAGAATAATAGCAACTGCAAAGACCTAGAAGAGTAAATTAGTTTGGCATATTTGAAAATACAGGCAATCCCTGGTGTGGATAGAGCAAATTGAGTAATTTGAGATAAAATTAGGATACAAGTCACAAGATAGGTTAAATAGAGCCTTGAGAACACTATGGTAAACTTTATAAACTCTAAAATCCTCTACAAGTTTAAAGTGGTGATAATATTGGCAGTATTATTTTCTTTTTTTGTTTATTTACTTTTGAGAGAGAGAGAGATGGCATATGAGTGGGGGAGGGGCAGAGAGAGAGGGAGACACAGAATCCCAAGCTGGTTCCAGGCTCTGAGCTGTTAGTACAGAGCCGAATGCTGGGCTTGAACTCACAAACCGTGGGATCATGACCTGAGTTGGCAGTACTATTTTCTTAATTTTTTTTAACATTTATTTATTTTTGAGAGACAGAGACACAGCATGAGTGGGGGAGGGGCAGAGAGAGAGGGAGACACAGAATCCGAAGCAGGCTCCAGGCTCTGAGCCGTCAGCACAGAGCCCGATGTGGGGCTTGAACTCGTGAACCACAAGATCATGACCTGAGCCGAAGTCAGACGCTTAACTGACTGAGCCATCCAAGCGCCCTTGGCAGTACTATTTTCAACATAAAAACCCTGAGTACTTTCATCTCTGTAATGTGTGGCCCTGACTCTTAGACATGAAGATACGCCAGTGGATTCCTGTATTTCAGCTTGAATCTGAGCCAAATGGGATGAAAGCTGGGTTTCTCTCACTTGCCTTAAGATCAAAAATATGCTAGGAATCTTCTATAGTTACTTTCCCCCAAATGAGATTATTGATCTCTTGGAGTTCCGAATTAGGTCACAGTAGGTTGAAGAGTTTTAGCTGTTTGTACTTCTAACATCAATAATTTCATCCCTGTAAACTAAGTAGAGAACTATTCTGTTGAAAGAGTGGTCACTAGAAGGTATACTTCTTTATGTAACACTCTTCAGGAAAAACTTATTTTTCCAACTTATTTTTCTAGAGGAGATAAAGATTCAGGGAGAATTGCACATCACTTATTCTATCTGGCTTTTCTGTCTGTTAAAGTGGAAGACTTCATTAAACAACAGCATGACAGAGTAGGAAGCTTCCTTGGAAATTAGCTATTTAAAATACCTCATTATATATATATAAAGAGCTACAACTCAGGAACTAGATTCCAAGTCAACTGACTCCCAGGTCAGTGCTCCTAAGAACAATGTGTTGACATATTGAAGGCTGATACATTCACTAGTTGGTAGTCTGTGGCTCCACAGAAAAAAAAAAAAAAGCCAGAAAAACTATAGTGGGTTGCTCTTGAAACATTTTCACATAGAAATAAGTTTAAATATAATTTTAGTGGAAGCCTGTGAATACAAGTGTTGTCCACTCTTACTCTTTTAGGAAAATAGTTTTCTGTTGACAAGAATGACACATTTCACCAGACATATACCTAAAAATATGGATTTGCAGATGAAGTTCTATTTGTAAATTTGCAGTCAAGTGAATACTCATCATGCCTAACTCTGTGACATTAGGCTTTAAATGAAGAAAATTGAATTTCATTTTGTATAAATTATTAGCTTTTGAAGATATCAGTATCTGTTGTCATTTTTAGAATAGAAAAATTAGGTTATAGTTTTGGACATTTTCTTTTTTTAATCATTTCCATTTAAACTAGGGATCTAAATAAAGTAGTAAACTATTTTATGGGATTTTTGTCCTCTGCTACAAAACAGTTGACTTTTTGCTATAGCTGATTAGAAGGAGGATTCCTAACTCTTACCAACTGCTAGCAGTTATTAGTTTAACTAAAGTGCTATTAAATGGGGATTATATCATCAATTTTGTGATAAGCTTGTCAAATTTTTGCTGAAAAGTTAAGTGTAGTTAAGTTCAAAACAGAATGATCAATTTCAATTTGTGCAAAATTAATGTGCTAACAGTTTTCACAATGACTTGTGATTTAAATTTTAGAATTCCATTGTGGTATAACATATATATGTGTATGTATAGATATACATATATATATGTATATATATATATGTACGTGTGTGTGTGCGTGTATATATATATATATATATATATATATATATATTCCTTTGTTCCTGACACAGAACTCCTAAATCCTTGGAGTTGCCTGAATGATAAGAGTGCTTTTTGTTATTTATAATGACCACACCTAATTTTATGCTAATATGGTGGGTCTTGGCAGGGCAAGACCTCAACATATCTTCAGAATGAGAGCTGAGCTACAGAAGAAACAATCAAATGATTAGAGAGTTGGAAGTTTCATTCCCAACCCTAGGGAGTGGAGATGGGCCAGAGATTGAGTTCAATCACTAGTAGCCAGTGATTTAATCAATCATGCCTATATACTGAAATGTTCATAAAATCTTCAAAATGACAGGGTTTGGGGAACTTCTGAGTTGGTGAATATATTCACATTCCAGGAGAATTGCTGATGCACGAATTCAATAGGGACAAAATTCTTGCACTTGGCATTCTTCCAAACCTCACTCTATGTACCTTTTTATCTGGCTGCTCATTTCTATCCTTTACAATAAACTAATAGTAAGAGGTTTTTTTTCCCTAGAACTTTCCTAAGTTCTGTGAATTGTTCTAGTGATCTTGAGCAGGGATAGTTGTGGGAACCCTTGAATTTGTAGTTGGAAGTATGGGCTTCCTGGGATTCCCACTTGTAGAAATAAGTGTCTGGCATCTGAATTGAGGGCAGTCCTGAGACTGAGCCCTCCAATTTGTGGTATCTAATCTAACTACAGGTAGTGTCAGAATTGTATTTTGGACACTCATTTGATGTCATATAATCGGAAAATTGATTATTAGGGTAGAAAACTAACACATAGTTGTCAGAAAAAACACACAAGCATGCTAGGTAGTTTGTTTTGAGATTAAAATGTGAATATATTACATTTAAATTCCAAGAGTCTTCTTTGGTCTTGGTTTTGTAATGTTTATTCGTTTTCATAAGTGAGCCTTATATGAAACTCAGCCACATAAATAATAATGCCAAGCTGTTAGAAAAGTGTCAGCTTTGAGTACAAGGCTGCAGTAGCAATATTCTCTGGACATTAACAAATGTAATTAAATGAAATAATGTGTGTGGTAGTTAGCATAATACCTGTCATATAGTAAATGGTAAATATATATGTATATTCATATATGTATATATGTGTGTATTTTAAAAATGATTAAACAATTTAGGTAATACAAACAAACTTTACTTAACACTTCATGAAGCAGACAGTCTCCATTTAGAGAACTGCAAAATGGGCACGAAGAGAGGCAGGAAGCTTTTATAGGATAAAGAATAAAAAACAAGGAAGAGAAAAATAGAAAATATCTAGTTGGTTGGGGCCACATAGTCAAACTTGTTTGGCGTGAGAAGGCCCAGAGTTGGCCTGGCATTTTGGGATTGGCTGACTGGATATACTGTGTTTCTGGCCAAGTGGAACATGTATAGGAACACAAAAGTTATCTCAATTTTAGTTTCCTGACATGGCACCCTGGTCAGGAATGGCTCCATCTTGTGATTAGAAATTTGCTTCAAATAGACACACACACACACACACACACACACACACACATGCACACTTCTAAGCCTCAGTAAGTCAGAGATAATAATACCTACCTTACTTGGCTATTCTAAAGTTTAAATAAGATAATATAGTTAGTACAGTGCTTAAAGCAATAACTGTTTGATGTTATTTCATATTATTGCTTTTGTTATTATTATTATTACAGATATATTTGGATAAATTCATGTTGTTTATAAAACCCTTTATTAGGTATAGCATTGTATACAAGTTCCTCTCTGAAACTCACTTTATAAAATGAAGGTAATAGGTCTACACATACATCACAGGATCATTATGATGACTAAACAAGAAGCTCTCAGTGGAATGCTTGGCATACAGTAAGTATTCAATAAAGAGTAGTGATGATAATGATGATAAAGATGATTTGCCTTCCCTTTGGAAAATAATAGGCTATCTGTAAGCCTTCTTGAACATCAAGATTTGTATTGCTTAATTGATACTCACCCAGAACTTTTTTTCTTATTAAAATAAATTTGACTTTTTTATCCTTTTTATTAAAAATTTTTTATTTACTTATATTGAGAGAGAGAGAGAGAGAGAGGCAGAGCACAAGCAGAGTAGGGGCAGAGAGAGAGAGGGAGGCACAGAATCTGAAGCAGGCCTGAGGCTCCAAACTGTCAGCACAGAGCCCAATGTGGGACTCAAACCCACGCACTATGAGATCATGACCTGCCAAAGTCTAACACTTAACCGACTGAGCCACCCAGGCACCCCACTAAATTCAGATTTTCAAATGCATACCCATCTCTTTCTCTTCTCATTCTCTTTTCTGTGCTTGCTCAGGTTTTTGCATGCTAAGACAGCAGTTTTTGTGAAATCACTCAAGGCATAGGTTAGCTTGCCCTTTCAAACATTTAGCTGAACACTTTATAAAACACTTTTCATATTGTGAAAAAATGATACAGTATTTCCTTTTTCCTTAGACATGCAGGATCAAATTCTTTTTTTTAAAAAAATAATGTTTATTTATTTTTGAGAGAGAAATAGAGACTGAGCTTGAGGGGCAGAGAGAGAGGGAGACACAGAATCTAAGCAGGCTCCAGGCTCTGAGCTGTCAACACAGAGCCCAATGCGGGGCTTGAACCCACAAACCGCAAGATCATGACCTGAGCCAAAGTCAGACGCTTAACTGAGCCACCCAAGCGCTCCCAGGATCAAATTCTTAATACGTTTATGAACCAGCATCTGACCCTGCACTTAACCTAACTTACTTTACCTAACTGACTTGACATACCTAACTTACTTGACCTTAAGGCCTTGTCGGATTGTGTCTATTTAAAATTTTGATGTTTTTCATCATATATTTTTTGCATTAATTTTTATTTTACAAATTTCTTTAAAATATTATTTATATTGATTATTAAGATTTTTGGAGTCCCTTAAAATTTTACTATAGGTGAGTGCCTCACTTTCACCCTAGTCCAGGTCTGCTGTAAACAACTGGAGAGCATCATACATCTATAGAGCCACTTGTAATAGTGGGATACAGCTTTTCAGAATATAAATATGGAAATAAACCATAATAGTAGTTGAATTTTTATTATCCATTGATTAAGAAAATAAATAATAACAAAAGCTACCATGAATTTGGTAGCGCTTTGAAATGAATTTGTATTTTAAGTTACATAAGTCTCTCTCTCTCTCTCTCTCTCTATATATATATATATATATATATATATATATATAGGAAAACATAGTCAAATGTTTCAGTGCAAGACTTATTCTTTCAGTCTCTAGAAAATGCTTCCTGTACTTAGAGCTTTGTAAATCATTTACAGTAACAACTCTGTTTTTCCCTCCTCACAGTGATCTCGACCACAGATCAGAAACCACTGCTATAAGAATTCAGATACTATAAGGAAAATCAATGTGCCTGAAATATATTCTAGGAAAGGTAGAACTTTGGGTTGAGTTTGAAGAATGCGTAGAAGAAAATGAGGAAATGGTCGTGGAAAGACTTTCTATTTATTGAGTGTTTTGGAGGTACCAAGTTCAAAGTCAGGCACTTCACATTCTTCTCTCATATAGTCCTTACATCGCTGTGAAATAGGTATAGTATGCCCATTTTACATATAAGAAAACCAAGTCTCAAAGTATTTGGGTAACTTGGTTGAGGTCTTATAGCCAGTAAATTTGCAGAGCCAGGATCCATACCCTGGATTTTACTTTAGCATTATTCTAATAGGAAGGACAAAAGTCAGCTACTATTAATGTTGGTAAAGAAAATGTGAATTTTAACTAGTAAACTTGATTTCCACAGAAATTATAGCAGTGGTTTACTTTTGTACTTCCTCATTTGGCAGGCCTATCTTAATTACCGTATTGGTTTTTTTTTTTTTTTAATATCCTGTTGGTTAAACTTGTGCTGTTTCTAGACCATCATTCAACAGATTATTTCATCTTTGATTGACTTTACTATTAATGTTTAACTCTACTGCCTAGGCTCTTTCCATGATCCAGACTAATCTATTTTTCACAGGACTTTAGAAACAGGTCACAAAAACACAGGTGGCCACTTGATTGGCCTTTTCTTTTTTTTAAGTTTGTTTATTTTGAGAAAGAGAGTACAGCGGAAGGGCAGAGAGAGGGAGGGAGAAAGAGAATCCCAAGAAGGCTCCATGCTGTCAGCACAAAGCTGGATGTGGGCCTTGAACTCATGAACCATAAGACCACAACCTGAGCTGAAATTGAGAGTTGGAAACAACCAACTGAGCCATCCAGGTGTCCTTTGATTGGCCCTTTATAAATTCCTCAAATTGTGTGTGAGGAAGTTGATTCCCATTATAAATAGGTTATACCAAAGTAGAAATACCTTTAACTTGCTCACTTGCTAAAAGTAATGGAGTGAATATTATAAAATCAATTCTGAATTATGCATGAGGAAATGGTTTTCTTCACTTTCTTTTTAGTTATCTTTGATGAATTTATAAAGAACATTTATGAACAGTTCAGTGCAACTTTTCCTTTTTAAACTTTTAATGATTTATTTCTTCCAGTGTTCTGATTATTTTGCTTCCAAAGACAGCCAATAGATGCTATTGTTGATTACATTGTTTTATAACTTATTTTACAACAAAATGTTCTCCATTGCATATTTTTCCTATAACATGGAAAAAACTTTCTTCTGTTGTGAGATGATGCATGATATTTAACATAGCAATAGGCCTTACAGAAATTTAAAAGTTCTCATATGTGACTTAACTGGAGTTACTCATTTTTTTTCAATTTTGTCTCCCTCTAAAATCATTAAACTTCTCTGGATCTTGCAGCATGCAAATACTTGATCATGAGTGTATAAGCTTGGTAATAGGGGTTTACCAAGCATGTTCTAATATCATGAAGGATTTTAATTCTAGCTTTGAACTAAGTCCTTTTGCCTTCCTTTAAAATTTTTGTGGCAGTGTCTTTGACTTATGCCAGTTATTGTAGACAATAATGAGCTTATAAGTAGTCATGAAATATCTGAGTTTCCACCAGCTATAGGGTTGAGCAACTAAGAGCGCAGAGTTTAGGTTCTGACTGCATGGGTTCGAATCCCTTGTAGTGGCTTAAACTATCATATTCTGTTGGTTATACTGAGAAGGTTACTTAACTTTTCCCTCTCAAAGCCTCTATTTCTTCTTCTGACAAATAAAGATAATAATATCAACCTTACAGTTTTCTTTTGAAGATTAAGAGAGAATATGATATGCTCCATGCCACCTAGCACATAGTGGGCACTTGCTAAAATGTAAGGCGATGATGATGATGATGATGATATTTAACTTAACAAAGAAAAAATGTATTTATGAGCTTAAGCGTTCAGGAAATAGTATGTCTGGCTGAGACCACTACCAAACTGTCACAGAAAGATAGTTGCTTTCATATTTTGGGAAGTTTAAAGGAGTTTAATTTTAAGAACCCAGAGCTTGCAAGGATGAGGCAAAGAGGAAAGAGTTCAGTGAATTTATCTTTTTAATGCTTGGGCCTGCTAGGTAGTTGGATACCT
Organism: Leopardus geoffroyi; assembly: GCF_018350155.1. Taxonomy (NCBI): domain Eukaryota; kingdom Metazoa; phylum Chordata; class Mammalia; order Carnivora; family Felidae; genus Leopardus; species Leopardus geoffroyi. The sequence continues at coordinate 67,166,707 of NC_059343.1, forward strand.
CTGAAAAGATGACATGGATATGGGGAGAGGGAAAGAAATAGGACCTCAAGCAAGCAGTGAAAAGCAAAGTTCACCGTTTCCCACATATAATTTACAGACTGCCCACTTGCACTGGTTCTTTTTTAAATGCAGATTCCTGAGTCCATGTCTAGACTCCCTAAATTATATTCCAAGTCACACTAAGGTCTGAAAATCCACTAGTGTGGTGAAATTAGGTTGCTCTGGGTTCAAATCCCTATTTTGCCACTTATTAACTATACCCAAGCCTTCTACTCTTCTCGTGTGTCACTGCCAACCCTACTGTTAGCTCTCTTTCTCTCTATTATTTCCTCTTTGTTATTTATTATATGGCCAATCCCAACTGCATAAGCTCATTTAGGTAGTTGTGTAACCAGCCATCTTTTTCCCTGAGACCACTGGGGTTATCACTTGACTACTCCTTACTAGTACAGTGTTCTAGCTAACAGATATTTTTTATTTACTTCTCATTATCAGTAGTTGGTCCTGATATAGATGCCAGTATTCCTTTCCAGTTTCTATTAGCTCAAGGACAGATACTCAGATATAAAACTTTGGTTTGTAAAGCCCAGAGACTCTATGATCTCTCAATATTTCCTTCCTTGTGCCCCAGTGCTGATAATGTTCCATATCTTATTCAATAGAAATGGACATTTGTGTTAGGTATGGGGGAAATTGACTAGGAGACCACATTTGAGCTGGATCTCAAAAAATAAGCAAGGTTTTTACAATTAGAGATGGAAAGAAGGCAACAGTAAGAGCAAAGATATGACTAGGGGACTGGTGAAAGACTCAATATTAAGTTTTCTATAAACATTTCATTGTTTTTTCACAGTGTACTGAGGGGACTACTGGCTTCAGAAATCTCACAGGATTCTTGTTCAAAATATCATTAATGGATGCTGCAAACCTATTGAATCTGTAGGAATGTGACTCAAGAGTCTACATTTTGAGCAACATATGCAACATCAAAATGAATTAGCTACATGTAACTAAGGCTATGGAGCTGAGGATCTGGGTAGACTAAGCTAAGTCTTAAAGAGCTGAAAACTACACAGTTTGGAGAATGAATAATGACTTTATAAAAGAAGTGGTAGGGTTTGGAATTAGTCTAGGTCCAGGGAACTATTTAAGATACAATACATAGGATTCTAGGAGAAAAAGAAAGAAACCGATCTGAAATCCAGTAAGTTTTGTGGTATGTGTGTGTGAGAGAATAGAATAGAATAGAATAGAATAGAATAGAATAGAATAGACTAGAATTGAATAATAGTGCAAAGAAATCTTAATATGGTTTTGACGTACCAGGGAACCCTCAGAAAGCAGACACAGCCTGGATAGTTGGAACCATGGGGATTAGATAGACTCAAGGGAGAAGTACAGTAGTGGGAGAAAAGTCAAGAAATTTTATTGAATTAAATCCTTATTATATTTATAAAGTCTTTTCACATATATTATCATATTTCACATTAATACTCCTAATAACATATGAGCATAAGTACTAATGTCACTCTTTCGGACATTAGGACACTGAGTGAGGCCCAGAAAATTTAAATGACTTGCTTGTGATCATATATCTATTATTTTGAACCTAGTTTTTTGACTCAAAGTTGAGTCAAAATACACCAGTATTACTGATACACCAATACCACTTCCCTCACCTACGGAAATAATAATATCCGTAATAACAAAAACTAACATGAATTACTTAATGTGTATCAGACATTGTTTTTAGCACATTGTATGCATTAATCCATTCAGTCTTTTTTTATAGAATCATTTTTATCTGCCCAATTGATTTTCCGTCCTGACTTCTAAAATCCTTGTATCTGACATATGTGCCTTTACTATGTAGATCCTTATAACTCTTTATGAAACACAGACAAAAAAAAAAAAGTGGAAGAGAAAGCTAAGGAAAAGGATTGGTGAAAGGACACTTATAAATTACAGGATCAGACAGGTCATGTTTATTTGGGACTATGTTCAGGTAGCGATCTCTGCTGACCAGTTGTAAGGCAGTAGTTAAGTAGTAAGACACCACCTAACTTTAAAATGTTGAACAACAGTGCACATTTCCATGAATATTTTAATTGAGCCTCATCTTTTTTTTAATTTTTTTTTTAACATTTATTTATTTTTGAGACAGAGAGAGAGAGAGCATGAATAGGGGAGGGTCAGAGAAAGAGGGAAACACAGAATCCAAAACAGGCTCCAGGCTCTGAGCCGTCAGCCCAGAGCCCGACGCGGGGCTCGAACCCACGGACCGTGAGATCATGACCTGAGCGAAGTCGGAGGCTTAACCGACTGAGCCACCCAGGTGCCCCTAATTGAGCCTCATCTTTTATGAACTTTTGGATATTGTGCCTATATACGGCATGTAAATTCATGCTTGTTGCCACAGGGTGTATTTTTCATTTTTGACTTGTTTACTTTCTCAAACTATACAGGCAGGGCACAAAAAACAGTTGTACATATATAGTCATCTTTGAACTTTAACCAATTCTAAATAGATCTTCTAGTGGCTCATGTATAAAGTATTTGGTTAACAGCTTTAAGAAAGATTATTTAATGTCTACAAACAAGACGTTTTAGAAGTTGGGGAGAGGAAGATAAAAACCTGGGAAGAGTCAGACATGCTTATAAAGCATTTTTATCTACTTTATCTCTTTGCCTGCCTCTTTTCTGGCTTAGTTTTGGGGACTGAGAATTCATTTATTCTGCTTTTCTCAAGTTCTTTGTTTTCTTGTTTGGAATTGGATCAAAACAGGTTTTGACTGAAAGATAAAAATACTACTACTAACTACTTTTACAGTGGTTACAATGCCAATAGAATAAATCCAGTTAGTATTCTCATGACAAGAACCATCAGAGTGATGCTGTTATGGAACCAGGCTGGAACGCTGGCAGAAAAACCAAGCGGCACTCGGCTATCATGGTGGATCCGAGATTTATTTAACACCGGCCGGCTCAGAGGGGACCATTTCTTGAAAGATCTGAGCACCGAATGCAAGTGGGGAGGGTAATTTATAGTTGTCAGATTCCATATCTGTGGGGGGTTTCGCGTGCTCAGCAAAGGAAGAACCCAGAGGAGGGGTCTCTAAGCCAGAGACCAGAGTCAATTTTAGCCCCATCAGCCATCTTTGGCATACTTTATTCACTTCTCCAACATTCCCCCCTTTGATGCCTTTTAGAAAAAAACTTTTAGTAGGCATCACCTTTCAGTTTTACAGGTTGCTACTCTCAGAAGGCTAAGATACGTGCTGTAGTTTGGTGAGCAACAGTGTTTTCAATAAAACGTACCACAGCATTCAGTATACAGGGACTGATGGATACAAGTAAAATTATGGAGAGGAGGGGCCCCACCAGGTCAGGAAGCCAGGATGCCCAATCTGTGAGATCCCATCCTTCTCATTGATTGATACTTTCCTGTTGTCTATATTGAATTCTTTTCTTGAGTTCCTTAACCTTAGTTGTAACTATTCCTGACTGGTTTACAAAATAGCAACATTCCTCCCCCAGAAAGATGCAAGTCCCTCCTTTTTCTGAAGTAAGGAAGTCAAGGCCTCACCTATTTTGGAGGGTCACTGCTGCTAGAGAATTTATTTGGCTTTGTAAGGTTACCAGAGAATCTGCCACCCATTCCATGTCTTCATTTAGCTCTTGAGATAGTCTATGGTATAGTCCTATGGATGAACCTATGCCCCCTATTCCAGCTCCTATTCTTGTTGCAATTCCTGCTCCTATCAGAACGGGTAGCAGGATTCCCCGTTTAGCCTGGGACTTGGGGCTAAAGGCTGTTAGGAACTTATCTTCAGTGTATATGGATATCTCTGGGGTTTGGAAGACAGAATAACATATCTGAGTCCAGTTGGCCTCTAAGCATTGGTAGGCCAAATTAGAACACAGATAGAACACCCCAGGGGTTGAACATAGGGTTGTATTCCTCTTTAAGGTTATATTTCTTCCGCATAGAGAGGTACCATTCATAACTTCAGGGACTGTAAAGATTAGATTGTTGGCATTTGTGAGACGGATCCCAGTGGCCAGGGGTCCAATTAAGACAGAGGTGTTGGTTTTGAGATTTTCAGGAGCTTCCAAGGTCAAAGGGATAGGAGTGGCTAAGTAAGCCCTCTGGCTGAAGGGCAAGCACATCCAGCAGGTTTGGGTGTGATTATCTATTGTATGGAGGACTTGTAGAGTAGTGTTGGCCCAATGCTGGAGTGGGGAATTGGTAAGCATCTCATTGAGGGCTGAAAGATTCAAACCCTGGTAGGCTTCTGGGGGAGTGGTCGCCTTTATGGCTTCTATTACCCTGTCCTGGGTATGCTTTATAACCTTTGAAGGGCACTGTCTTGCACCCCTCCCCCATCTGAGATTCCCCCATTGAGGAAGGTAAGTGTAGCAAGCTCACTTCCTTCTCTGGAGGCCCTTGTTGTGACATGGGTTCCTGATATTTTGGGTTATCTCTATGGTCCAATACTTAGTTCTTGGGGTACCGGGTGACTGACAGAGAGTGGGTGTTTTCCCTTGTAGCAATCTTTGTGGAGGGAGGTGAAGGTGCTGAATGCCGTTGATCCCCTTATTGTCATATAACAATCCTGGGGGCAAAGTGGGTAAGTGGCAGTTGGGAGGGTGAGAGAGGTTATCATAATATACAGGCAGTATTTAATAATCCTCTCATCCAGAGGAGGTATGTGAGACCCAGCATGCATCTTTTGTCCCATGTCCAGCTTGTTGGTGCAGTCTCTATCAGCCCAACAGTAAGAAGTAAGATCAGGGCTATGACACCAGCAAGGGGCAAAGGCTGGCAGAGTTGCATCCAAACTCCTGGGCTAGGTTCACGCCCAGGGGCTTGATTCCTCTGGCTTCTGCCGTGCACAGACCAGCCAGTTTCTGGGGTGTGGCTGGAACAGGGCTGGGGATCTCAGAGGCCAGTGTCTTTTTAAGGGTCAGCTTAAGCGGGTTGACTGGATCTGGATCACTTTGCCAGGTTGAGGTTACTCTGAGTTGGCCTTCTTAGCTCTAGAGTGATGGACTCATGGGGTGATACCTGAAAATGAATTCTCTATTGGTTGCATATCTGTAAATTCCATCTCCAAGTCTTCGAAAGGGGCGGGTTTCTGGTAGCTGTCAGATGAGGTTTAAGGAAGATATGGTTTGCATATTTAGAGATCCATCCTGTTTTTCAGTTGTTTAAATAATGGTATGCCCATGGGGTCTTATTATTATCCCCATAGAATCACAAGCAGAGAAGATTGCCTATACATGAAATACTGTGATAATTTTTCTGGAGTTTACCTCAAGTTGTCTAGTCTAGGCAAACAACAAACATTTAAAGACAATGATAAGTAGAATTTAACATCCATAACAGTGCATTGTTGAAACATAGTTGTTCTCTCTAAAAATTCCTGCTTTCCAGAGATAGCCAAATTGAAACCAATGCATTTGCATTTGTAGAATAAACCCAGTCTTAACAAATCTGGCTCAGCAAGAATAATGATTGATCATGAGGATCTTTTAAAGTTTGCTTTGCTGGAACCTTTTATAATGAATCTCCGGGTTGAACTTTTAGTAGCCTCTCCAGGCCAGAAGCCAAGCCAAATACTTGCCATCAGACAGGCCTGCAGTGCCTGTAGAATTTGGCGAATTCCTCTTCATGAGGTCCTCAAGATATCCTGAGGTTTTGCACCTGCTAGGAAGTGACCTTCTTTACTCACGTGGTAAGGCTGCTGGGAACTCTGTAAGCAAGGCACCAGGCCAACATTTCCAAGGCTTTATAAAGCCAACCCTGGTTCCTTAAAGCTGTGTGGTCATATCTGAGTCTATGAATGTCATCCTCAATTATGTTATTGCAGTCAAAGCCTTGGTAAAATAACCAGTATTTCCAACGGTGACCTGTTACAAGATGAACAGATTCTTATTGAACTTATGCAAACAATTTTAATTGCCATGAAGGAAAGAATACTCATTGAGAGTTTTTGAATTTCAGGGGAATTATGTAGAGAGAAAAGATAAATGCTTCAGTTTACAAATGAATACTTTATGACATTTTTGTATATCATAGATATCTAAGAGACAGTTTCCTTAATCTGGAAGAGGAAATGTTAGAGAACCAGCAATATTTTCGACAAGAATCACAAAACTATAATCTTCCTCAGTTCATTTAATCCCATGTTCCTAATTCTTGTTCAATTTGAATGCAGTTTTTTAGTTCTGGAAATTCTTACCCATTTTAGTATTAATCTTAAAGATGTCGAATACCTGCATTTGTCCTCAAGTCCTTTTTATAAATCTTCTTGAAGGAGAAACATGTTTTGTGAGAGAATAAGAACAATTATAAATGACAAAATCTCAAAATAAACATCATTAAAGATCTGATGAGAGTTCATTATGATGCAATTGACAAAGAAATTCGGTTATCTCTGTGACACATAACATTTCAAGTAATCAGAATATTGTGATGACCTTATATCAACACATTAAAACTCTATGAATTGCATATATTTGGGCAGTTCATTAAAACTTTATGAATTGCATATATTTGGGCAGTTACAACATTTACCTGTGCAATAGAACCTAAGGTTTACCATTGTATGACAGTGCTTTTCCAAGTAACTTAGCATCCCAAATAAAAGGGCCTACTTGGTCAAGAAGACTTCATTTAACATTTAAATCCTGAGAAGTTCGTTGAAACCCCAGGAAGTCATAAGTGCATCCTAAATAGGATTACAGATCATTACAAATCTTAAAATTTTATTTATTCAACCAAAGTGGCAATAAAAGATCCCAAAGGTGAATGTATAGCATTATATATTTGTTATCAAAACCTAGCTTTAACATTGAGAAGTTTTAACTAAGTAATCAAAGACCTGATAAAGATGAAACCTAAAACTTTGATTTTCCCGGAGGACAGACCTTTGTTTGCATTGTCTTATCAAGAGCAGATCAACAGTTCAAGAAAACTTTGTCATTTGAGCAGAGAGAAAAGCAGAATTTCAACCTTATACCAGTGTACTTTTAAAATTCCATTCATCTCAACCTTCTACAACCTTCTTTTGCCTTCAAATTTTGTCCCAAAACCATTTCTCTCCAAATAACCAGTCTCATTTAGGACAAAATTACTTTCTTCTACCCTCAACAAAACTGTATTTCCATTCTTTATATCTTTCTTTTAAATTTTTTTTTCAACGTTTATTTATTTTGGGACAGAGAGAGACAGAGCATGAACGGGGGAGGGGCAGAGAGAGAGGGAGACACAGAATCGGAAACAGGCTCCAGGCTCCGAGCCATCAGCCCAGAGCCTGACGCGGGGCTCGAACTCACGGACCGTGAGATCGTGACCTGGCTGAAGTTGGGCGCTTAACCGACTGTGCCACCCAGGCGCCCCTCTTTATAGCTTTCTTATATACCTCCTACTTTCCTACATACAGGGTTGCTTTTCTTTATTTTTATCAGTCTTAAGTACACTTAGCAGAATTTTAACTCTTAGGAAACTTTAGTCTCCAATTGAGGATTTAGTAATCAACTAAGAGGTGTTTACATCAGAATTTTTTAAATGGTAAATTCATGAACCAATTAAGTACAAAGCATGTTTTCCAATAGGTCCGAATAGCCTTAATTTCTCAGCAATAAGAAGTTGAAAACACAAACCTATGTTCAGTAATCAAAGCTTTAGCATTCCATCCTATCTGGAAAGTTTCAGGTTACCAAGGACCTTGAAAGTTATCTTAATTACCCATGAAAACTTTGAGACAGAAAAAATAACTATCATTAACAAATTGCAAAAGAGATAACATGAGCTTATTTGACCTTTGCTGATAACTTTAAAGACAGGTCCAATAAACTTAAATTAGTTTAAACATCGAATATGTTTCACCTGCGTCCACGTAAAAGTCAATCAGTTTTTCCCCATTGTCAATTTTCATTTGGAGCACCAGCGGAGATATCTGAAATGGGTGGTCTAAGGGGGGCGCACTTTGCTCCTTGACTTGGAGGGTGGGAGGAGGAACCAACGGTGCCTGAGACATGGAGGATGGAATAGGACCACACCCAAGTTGGTGCAGAAACATGAAGGGGAGGGGAAGGTATAAGCAGCAACTGCTTGGGAATATTCCTTAAAGTCCCTGTCCGGGGTAGGCTAACCACAGTTGGCTCTAATTATATCCATTAACCTGGGATATGAGGTAAAATCCTTCACATCTATTAGGCAGAGGAACAGGGATAGAGAGTCAGTGTCCCCTTTTAGTCTGATTCTATATTGGCTAGACCAATAAGGTCCCCTTCTCAAGGTTCCTCCTGATATCAGCTGGGGTTTGGGGACTTTCCCTGGTTGGGACACTTATTCTTTTTAATGTCCTTTCCCCTTGCAGTAGGTTCATTGACCCCTTGCTAAGGAGGTTCTGGTGGCTAGACATTCTCTGTCCTTTTGTCATGGCTCTTTTGTGCCTCTGGAGCAAACAGGGTGTAAGCCTCACATAGTTTCTTATAATAATCCCCGGGGGGAGGGGAATCCCCTTGCTTCTGGGCATATTTATGGCCTTCTCAGCCCCTGCTCTGATTCCCAAGAGAGCCTCTTGGTACCAGCGGATGTGGACCGGCATCTGGAGAGTGCCTGCGCCTGGCCAAGGGTGCCTGTGCATGGCCTAGGGCACAATCTGGCATCTGGTCCTTGTGGGGGAGGGTTCTCCAGGCCCAGAAGGGGAGGAGAAATGGGCGGTGGAGGTGGTGCGACAGAGGGGGGAGGAGTTTCAAGCTCAGGGGAGGGGGAGGGAGCCTAATGAGTCATGAGGAGGCAGAACACTGGGAGAGTGGTGGGTCGCTTCTTTGGTTCCCTGGGTGAGTTTCCGGATAAAGTGGCTAAAACCTTAGCCTGGCTCTTCTTACTATGGATGAATTGCACCCAAGGCAGAGGATTTGGTGTAATTTCAAGCCAGGAGCCGATGCATGGACATTGATCAGGGTGACCTGGGTCTCTGCAGACAATATGCCAGATGCAGCAGACCATTGGGACATCCAAGGTTCCCCCAGAGGGCCCCCCACACCAAAAGTGGACCATTCCAACTCATATAGGGTCCCCAATGTACCAGGGGCTATCACAATTCCACAGTCTCCCAAAAACCCCCTCCTTGCTCTGTCCTGACCCCACAATGCTCCCACCAGGTGGAGTTGCAAAGACAGAGGGACAGGGGCACCCCCTCCAATGAGGAGACCAGCCAGATGCCCTCCTGTCTGTGTCCCGAAGGAACCCAGGCAATGCTCAGCCACAGCAGTCCCAGCCCTGCGACTCATGCTCAGAAACCACTCTGATGCTGCCACAGACCTTGTGTCATCCATCATGGAATTTCAGATGGGCCCATTCAGACTCCCTGAGCCCCTGGGGACCCCAAGGGCTCCCACCTGTGGAGCCACAGAATCGAATTTGGCAGGCAGGCTAGACCAAGTAGCACATTCACATTCACATTCACATACACACCAGAGGTTATTACATTCCCTCCCATAGAATTCCTACCTATGAGACTTCTGAAGTCTCAGGGAGTGATCAGGTCCCCCTTCCACTCTTGTGAGTGGGCCTGACTAGATTGGGCCCCAGCCATAATGGTTCTGACCTCAGGTCCAGGACCTCACCTGCCAAGTTTCCTCGAGTCCAGCGGGAATGGTGGAGCAGGGGCCAGCCTGAGGCACCTGAGCGGGAGACTGCTGAAATTCCAGCAGGACTTGCCCTCTCCCTTGCAATCCCTCATTCTGTCACCACCTCACCATTTTCCCTTTCCCAAGCCAGTGGCAACAATGGGCCAGCGCGGTTGGGTTTTCTGGTCAGGGAACCAAATATCTTGTGGAATCAGGTTGGAACGCTGGCAGAAAAACCAAGCGGCACTCAGAGATCTTGGTGGATTGGAGATTTATTTAACACAGGTGGGCTCAGAGGAGACCATTTCTCCAAAGATCTGAACACCAAATGCAAGTGGGGAGGGTAATTTATAGTTGTCAGCTTCCATATCTTTGGGTGGGGGGGGGGGTTGCGTGAGCAGCAAACAAAGGAAGAAGAACCCAGAGGAGGGGTCTCTAAGCTAGAGACCAGAGTTTATTTTAGCCCCATCGGTCATCTTTGGTGTACTTTATTCACTTTTCACTTCTCCAGCAATGCATTGTGATTTAAATAAGGTCTTCTGTGTTGAAGGGGCCTTTACCTAAAAATATTTAGTGAAGGGGCTCCTGGGTGGCTCAATCAGTTAAGTATCTGCTTCAGCTCGGTTTGTGATCTCGGGTTTTGTGGGTTTCATGGGTTGGAGCCCCACGTAGGGCTCTCTTCTGTCAGCACAGAGCCTGCTTTGGATCCTCTGTCTCCTTCTCTCTCTGTCCCTCCCCTGCTCTCTCTCTCTCTCTCTCTCTCTCTCTCTCTCTCTCTCTCTCTCAAAAGTAAATAAACATTTAAAAAATATATTTATTGAATACCCACAATGTGTGAAGCATTCTGGTATTCTGAGGGACACAAACACAAATCAGATGTGGGAACTGCCTTTTGAGGAGATTGTAATCTAGTAGGGATAACAAAACTTGTATGTAAATGTTTGTGTGTGTGTGTGTGTGTGTGTATATGTGTATATATGTGTATATAAAATATATATATATATATTTTAGTCTTTTTTCCACACAAGGGCTATTAGGATTAGCAAGCCTGCATTGATGATGTGGTAACAGCTCTACAAAGACAAAAGCATTTATATTAACAGTGAACCTTAGGAGTAGGAAACAAAAGAGAAGCACAGTGCATTAATTTACCAATTGTTCATTACTTACTGTGAATAGCCATTATATGTTTATCATAAACAAAAGCCTCAGGCGCCTGGGTGGCTCAGTTGGTTAAGCATCTGACTTCCGATCAGGTCATGATCTCATAATTTGTGGGTTTGAGCCCCACGTCAGGCTCTGTGCTGACAGCTTGGAGCCTGGATCCTGCTTCAGATTCTGTGTCTTCCTCACTCTCTGACCTTCCCCCACTCCTGCCCTGTCTCTTTCTGTCGCTCAAAAATAAATAAAACATTGAAAAAAATATTTAAAAAGCGTCTTCACTTGTAAAGATAGCATTTACTGAAATTATCATCTTGTTTTGCTGTGCTTAGTTTTTTTTTTTTTTTTTCCTTTGGTTGTTTGTTCAGATAGCACTTTCTGTTGTCATACTCATGGGTTGATTTCTCCTCCCTATAGAGGACTTATAGCTCAATTCATTTAAAACATAACTCATCATCTTTACTCTCTCTGATCCTTATTTCACCTTTTGCTTCTCAGATATACACAACACATACACATTTATATGATACACATATATATGGAAGGTCTGCCTTCATTTACAATGATGAGGGAGACAAAGACAAACTGAGGGCAAAGCACAAGCCAGCATGCCCCCCCCTCCCCAGGTGGGATATGTGTGACATTTCTCAGTCACTTCTGGCAGCCCAAGAACAAAGGAAAGGGAGAAACCAAAGGTTATCTGTTAGAGATCACAGTCATGTAGGACATGAGTCTCCATCACTTTACAAATGTCTTAGTAAATTATAAGAAAAAGGCAATCTTATCAATAACCTAATCTTCAGAAACCTATAGACTCAGTTTCCTGGAGCCCTAACATCACCCTCCCCTCCATAGTGATGTGGGGAGTAAAAGTGAGAAAGAAATGGCAGGTAAAATTAAATTTCTTTATAACCTGCAACCCATTGACAAATACTTGAGATAGGGAGAGTAAAACATTCCTCCAGGAACTCCCTACTGTCTTAATGTTAATACTTTGCTAGAGGAAAAAAAAAAAAGTTAGCTTGACAATAGCTAGGCCTCCAGTATCTTATGAGTCTTCTTTAGCGTATGAAAGTCCTTTTGGAAACCTCCCTTTTGCCTTTACCTCCTCCAACTCCATAGTATATAACCAGTTCAAAACCCCAGTTCAGCTCTTTCTGTCCACAGGTCCTGTCCCTGTGCTTTAATCACTTTTTTGCACCAAAGATGTCTCAAGAATTCTTTCTTAGCCATTGGCTCCAGATCCCCACCACCACTCCAAAACCGCATCAACAATGTCCTGCTTTTTACCAGTGGTCCCATATTATTGTCAGCATCATCTTTTAATTAAATGAGATCATTTGTTTTAAGAGCCTAGTCCATTAATTAGGATTTATTTAGTTCCTTTACACTTGTCTACTTTGTATTTTGGAAGTAATCTTTCACTTTGATAACTGATAATGTATATCAACTAATTAATATCTGAAATTATTTCATCTATTATTAATAATTAAGCTGATAACTACACTTATCCTGGTGAGCATTTTGTAATGTATATAAATGTCAAATTACTATATTGTACACTTGAAACTAATAAAATATTATGTCAACTATACCTCAATTTAAAAAATAATTAAAAGCCACTTATACTGGGTGTTGTATGCAAGTGATGAATCACTAAATTCTACTCCTGAAACTAATATTACACTGTATGTTAACTAACTAGAATTTAAACAAAAACTTGAAACTAGAAAAAAAAAATGCTGCTTACTTTGAATCTCTGCTCTACTGTTTTCTAGCTGTGTCTTCTTGGAAAAGGTTAACTGTTTTCTGACCCATTAAAATGAGATAATGCAATTAAAGTGCTTAGTGTAATATTTAGCACATGGCGTAAGTATTTAAAAGTATATAAGTATCATGAGGCACCTGAGTGGCTCAGTCAGTTAAGCCTCTGACTCTTGATCTTGGCCAAAGTCATGATCTCAGGGTTTGTGAGAATGGGCTCTGTGCTGATGGTGTGGAGCCTGCTTGGGATTCTTTCTCTCTTCCTGTCTCTCTGACCCTCCCCCACTTGCTCTCTCTCTCTCTCTCAAAATAAATAAATAACTTTAAAAATACATAGCTATCATAAATATTTTACTTAAGTGTGGAAATTGAATTTAGTGTCTTAAACTTAAAATTTTTCAAACAGAAATAGTATTTTGTCCTATTATGCTCCCCAAAGAGCTAAGCAGTGAAACAGGAATTCATCTACAGGATTGGGAGGAAGGGTGGATTTCATTACCAATATATGAGCATAGACTGAAGAAAATAGAAAAAAAAATGTTAATTAAAAAAATCTTTTAATTAAGTACAACATAGCAATGAATCTCTTTATTTTTCACCATTTTACTTGTTTTTATTCCAAGAAGTATGTAATTCCACACATTTTGGAAGGCTGGGAATATTTTTATATTATTCCCTGTTGCCCTACAAAACTAGTCACTTAAATGTTTGTGAGTCTTCAAGCTGTTAAAAAGTGCAGGATTCTATGATGAAGAATCATTGACATATATCATGCAGATATTTTAAAAGGTCCATCAATGTTTTTTAATGTGTATTTATTTATTTAGAGAGAGAGATAACATGAATGGGAGAGGGCCAGAGGGAGAGAGAGAGAGAATCCCAAGCAGGATCTGCATTAACAGCTCAGAGCCAGATGTGGGGCTCAAACTCACGAAACTGTGAGATCATGACCTGAGCTGAAACCAAGAGTCAGACGCTCAAGCAACTGAGCCACCCAGCTGTCCCAGAAATGAAGTACTTTTAAAAATCATAAGGTAAAATGAATATTTTAATTTTTGCAATTTTATTCCCTATGCCATATGCTTACTTGTAATATTGATTAAAATTAAAACAAACTATAAAAGCAATTCTGTTCATATAACATTTTAGTAGTAACATTGGCATTACAGTCCTTTTTTCATAGACTTTACTTTCATAAGAATTCTGTAGTGATAACTGCCAGGTTTTTTTTTTCTCTTTTAAACTTGACTATTATTAGATTTATTTCAACAAATAATTTCCTAAATCAGGATGAAAATAAGGCAAAAGCATGTTTACAGAGAGAATAAATGCTTTGCAGCTTGTCCAGACTTCAAAATGAGGTCATGATTTACTTTTTGTGTTTTGGCACACATATGGATATTTGGGTTTTGAATTAGAGAAGTTAAAGATGTAACATTGGTCACAAGAATTGATTTTACACATAAGCAACCTAACTTATGAGGGACTGCTGATGAATGTATTATCCCTGGGGGAAGAAGAGTTTAGTCTGGCTTGATGAATTCTTGAATAATCCATGATTTCTGTTTTTAATAGAATTTCTATACAACTTAACTCCCACAATTTTCTTTTCAACCATGTGAAATGATAGGATTTCATCAGGCAAAAGTACGTTTGATGTTCAGATTAGCTTCCTCTTCAGAAACCTAGAAGAGTTGAGAACCTTATAAAGCCAAATCAGTTGTAAATAGTAGATGTGGGCAGACAGTTCTCCATTAGTTTCTTGCATTTCTGCACATCTTGTGAGCAAAGGCACTGACTACCATTGTTCTGTATTATCTTTTCAAGGATAAAACCTGCCTTGAAAGATGACAGTGTCTCTCCCTAAACCAAAGGGAAGATTTGTGTATGGCTCTGTATAAAATACCTGGGTTCCCTAACATGGCTTCCTGTGTCACCATAAAGGAATTAAGGAACAGGGAAAAGGTAAAAGAAAATGCTGATACTTTGGATACTACTCTTGTTGTGATGGAGAAGTCTCATGTTTTCTGCCACCATTCTTAAAACTATGGCAGGCTTATCTGTTAGTGTGCAAGTAGGATAAAAATATCAGATCTTTCACAATTCTTGACAGTAGTTTTTATTGCTGTTCATGCTGTTCTTGACAGTCATAATCCAAATAACAATGGTAGCAATTAAATTGCACAGAAACTCACTAATAAACCCACAGAACTGCATGGCCCAGGCCGATTTTGTTTAGCAACCTTAGTTTACTATTGGTTAACTTCTTGGACCATTTGATCCTGGTCTTATTTAACTAATTAGGTAACATATAACCATTATTCTCAGCTGGTCAGTTTGGAATATGGTTTATTGGCTCGAGTCTGGGAATACGTTCATAGTTTTCTCCGGAATGTTCACCTGGGGCACACTGGTCAGCTAAGACTTCAGTCTAGTTATTTTTTCCTATGGCAAATGAATTTGTTTTGGCCAAGATACAGAATTCTCTACGTTGCCATACTCTCTTAAAAGGAAAGTGTTTAAGGGCACCTGGATGGCTCAGTCAGTTAAGCCTGACTTCAGATCAGGTCATGATCTCCAAGTTTGTGAGTTCAAGCCCCACGTCAGACTCTGTGCTAACATCTTGGAATCTTGAGCCCACTGCAGATTCTGTGTCTCCCTTTCTCTCTGCTCCTCCCCTGCTCTCTCTCTCTCTCAAAAATAAATATTGAATTTTTTTTAAAAGGAAATTGTTTAATTTCCTAATGAAATATTATCACTTCACCAACTAAAGGGGAAAAAAAACACACCACCGCTAATGTAGTCTGAAAGGGTTTTATTTACTCTTTTGTTTTTGTGTTTGCTTTCTGAAGTCATAGGCTGCCCTTTAGGTGTAAAGATTATTCTAGGGATTCATCATCAGCTGGATATGGTTAGCAGTTGTTTTCTTTCTTTTTCAAGTTTTTATTTAAATTCTAGTTAGTTAACATATATAGAAAAATTGGTCCCAGTTGTAGAATTTAGTGATTCATCACTTACATATAACATTCAATGCTCATCACAACAGTACACTCCTTAATACCCATCACCCTTTAGCCCACCCCCCCACCCATCCCCTCCATATCAACCCTCTGTTCTCTATAGTTAAGAGTCTCTTATGGTTTGCTTCACTCTCTCTTTTCCTCCCTTCCTCTATGTTCATCTGTTTTGTTTCTTAAATAACATATGTGAGTGAAATCATATGGTATTTGTCTTTCTCTGACTGATTTATTTCATTTAGCATTATACTCTCTACCCTATCCATATTGATGCAAATTTCAGGATTTCATTCTTTTTTAAGGCTGAATAATATTACTACACACACACACACACACACACACACCACATCTTCTTTATCCATTCATCAGCCAATGGATATTTGGGTTCTTTTTGTAACTTGCCTATTTTTGATGCTGCTGCTATAAACGTTGGGGTACATATACCCCTTCAAATCAATGGTTTTGTATCCTTTTGTATCCTTTGTGTAAATGCCTAGTAGTGCAATTGCTGGGCTGTAGGGTAGTTCTATCTTCAACTTTCTGAGGAAACACCATCCTGTTTTCCAGAGTGGCTACATCAGTTTGCATTCCCACCAACAGTGCAAAAGTGTTCCCCGTTCTCCACATCCTTGCCAACGTCTGTTGTTACCTGTGTTATTGATGTTAGCCATTTGGAAAAGTGTGGTGTAGCATCTCATGGTTTTGATTCCTATTCCCTGATGATGAGTGATGTTGAGCATCTTTTCATGTGTCTGTTAGCCATCTATGTCTTTGGAAAAATGTCTACTCTTGTCTTCTGCCCATTTCTTATCTGGATTACTTATATTTTTTGGGTGTGCATAACTTTTTTGATAACTTCTTTATAGAATGTGGATACTAATCCTTTAATATGTCATTTGCAAATATCTTCTCCCATTCCAGAGGTGGCCTTTTGTTTTGTTGATTGTTTCCTGTGCTGTGCTGAAGCTGTTCGTCTTGTCAAAATTTCCCAATAGTTCATTTTTGTATTTGTTTCCCTTGCCTCAAGAGACATGTTAGTAAGAACTTGCTACAGCAGAGGTCAAAGAGGTTGCTGCCTGTGTTCTCCTCTACGATTTTGGTGGTTTCCTGTCTCACAAAAATTTTTTTTGGGCATCCATTAGCATGATCGATGATTCTCCATCCCCTGACTTTCAATCTGGAGGTGTCTTTAGGTCCAAAATGAGTCTCTTTTAAGCAGCATATTATATGAGTCTTGTTTTTTTTGTTTGTTTGTTTTGTTTTGTTTTGTTTTGTTTTGTTTTGTTTTGTTTTGTTTTTTTATCCATGCTGATATCCTATGTATTTGGGGCATTTATTCCATTTACGTCAATAGTAATTATTGATAGATAAGAATTAAGTGCCATTGTATTACCTGTAAATTCGCTGTTCCTGGAGATTTTTCTCTGTTTCTTTCTAGTCTTTGTTGCTTTTGGTCTTTTTTTCCCACTCAAAGAGTCCGCTTTAATATTTCTTGCAGGACTGGTTTAGTGGTCACCAACTCCCTGGGAAATTCATTATCTGTCCTTCTTTTCTGAATGACAACCTTGCTGGATAAAGTATTCTTGGCTGCATATTTTCCCATTAAGCATATTGAATATATAATGCCACTCCCTTCTGGCCTGCCAGGTTTTTTGTATCGAGATCTCCTACTAAACTTATTTGTCTTCCTTGTAGGTTGGGTATTTCTTTTCTCTTACTGGAAATCCCTTTCAGGATTTTTTTTCCTAAGATTTTTTTAATGTTTATTTATTTTTGAGAGAGAGAAAACATGTGCATGTGAGCGAGGTGGAGCAGAGAGAGAGAGGGACAGAGGATCCAAAGCAGGCTTTTTGCTGACAGCAGAGAGCCCAATGTGGGGCTTGAACCCATGAACAGCGAGATCATGACCTGAGCTGAAGTCAGACACTCAACCAACTAAGCCACTCAGGTGCCCCCAGGATTCTTTACTTATCTCTGTATTTGGTTAGCAGTTATTTTCCCAGGAAGATCCAGAGAAGGTGACCAAGGACATACTTTTTACATGTGTGGAAGGTAATTGGACAAAGAATTGCCTACCAACTGAGCCTGGAGAACTTAAATAGTCATATAAGCAACTTCTAGATTTTTAAACAACATTTAATAATATACATTTCTTTGTAAAGATTGTTGAAAATTCCTTTAAAAAGGCAAAAAATATATATTGAAATAATCATATGTTTGTGTAACACTACTTAAAATCCTTGACCTTGGGAGTACTTGGGTGACTCAGTTGGTTTAGCATCTGACTCCTGATTTCAGCTCAGGTCATGATCCCAGAGTCATGGGATTGAGTCAGCAGGCTCAGCATGGAGCTTGCTTAAGCTTCTCTCTCTCTCTCCTGGGGTGCCTGGATGGTTCAGTTGGTTAAGCCTCTGACTTTGGCTCAGGTCATGATCTCATGGTTTGAGCCCTACATCGGGCTCTATGCTGACAGCTCAGAGCATGGAGCCTGCTTTGGATTCTGTGTCTCCCTCTCTCTCTGCCCCTCCCATGCTCACACTGTCTCTCTCTCTCTCAAAAATAAATAAACATTAAAAAGAATGTTTTTAATTGTCTCTCTCCCTCTGCTGCTCCACCCCACTTGAGTGCTCTCTCTCTCTCAAATAAAATAAAATAAAATAAAATAAAATATTCTTTACCTTGATTAGACTGTAACTGAGGGTGGCTGTATTTTTTTTTTCAGTGTGTAAAAAAAATAAAGTCAGGCCTATTTGTCTGATTATATTACATTAATAAACCATGCTGTTTAATTATACAAAATTTTCATTGTTTTGATAGCTGACTCTGTGATCTAAAAGTATGATAGAATTATTTGTGAAAGCCACTCAGATATTGTGTGTGTACAAAGATTTGCTATGTCCTATTATCATGCATTTAATAGAATGGTAATTTTTAAGGGTAAATAGATTGAATTTGAGTAAGTTATAGGGGGCATTTTGTACCATTTCCATGAATTTGAACAACATGCAAAAATATTGTGTTTATTTTCCCACATTTGATGGTGGACAATGGAGATATTCTCTTATTTGAATGTCATTAGCAATAGACCAAACCTTCCTAAATCATTCTATTTTGTTCCTTCTTTTTCTGTTGTCACCACAATACTACTCTCTAGTTTGAAAAAGCCATTGCCTTAAAATATTCTTACTGTACTGAGACAGAATTTGGTCACAGCAAAGAGATGTTTTACCTGATTGAAAATGCAGTAGTACATACGCAAAAGCAGTTACCTTTACCTTTGGAAAGGTACAGGGAAGTGGAGAAATCATTTTCTTTCAACCTAGAGTTATTAGGAATTGCATTCATGAGAATTTGCATGTGTCTTTTTATTTGGGAGTATTATTGGTCTTCTTCATAGAATGATTTTGGGGGGCTTACAGAGATTAATTCAGTGACTTCGTTACTCATTGTTTCACATTTTTTTTGGTCTATTTCCTTTTTAAAAAAATTTTTAACATTTATTTATTATTGAGAGACAGAGAGATACAGAGCGTGAGCAGGGGAGGGGTACAGAGAAGGAAGACACAGAATCTGAAGTAGGCTCCAGGCTCTAAGCTGTCAGCACAGAGCCTGATGTGGGGCTCGAGATCACGAACTGTGAGATCATGACTTGAACCGAAGTCAGTCGCCTAACCAACTGAGCCACCCAGGCGCCCCATGGCCTTCCCCCTTTAAAGGAATTAAATGTTGGTGGACTTTTATAGTGAACACTAGCTAAGTGTCATGGGTATAGGGTTCGTGGTTCAAATTGACTTAACCTTGGAATTTTTTCTACTGCTTCAGATTTATCTGTCATTTGGGAGTGGTAATTATTTCACATTTGGAGCAGTTTAATAGATACCAGATAAAGTAACCAATATAAGAAAAAGAGCAGTTTTATAATTTGGCAGGAAATTTTTTTTTAAGTAAGCTCTCTGCCCAACATGGGGCTTGAACTCATGACCCCAATATCAAGAGTCACATGCTCTACCCACTGCATCAGCCATGCATCCTTGGCAGGATGTTTTGAATGAAAATTTACTCTAAGACTCAAGAAATGTATTGTTTGGCAATATATAACCGTCAGACAACTTTCTATTAGACTCTCTTACATTAGAAGGACATTTTTATGGATATTATCAGATAAAATTTCTTACTTTGACACATTTTCTATACACAACACTTCTGGAATTTTACTGTGATGCAGTAAACAGTTTCATCTTTTTAAGGTTTTTTTTTTTGGAAGAACTTTAAAGTCTGAGTGGCCCCTCAAACATTTGCTGGGTGTGTGTGCTTAACAGCCCATCTTGCTTCTCAGCGCCCCAGCAAATGAGTGAGGGAAGTCATTAGACGTTTTGAATGTTGAGGTGTCATCCCAGCACTTTACAAAGCATTTGTCTGGTAGTGACTACCTAGTGACTACACTATTTGCTTTAAACACCTATTTATCATCCTCATGTGCAATTTCTATTGATATTGATAGCTGCTTATCAAAAAGTTACATTGAATGGTGCAAATACAATATTCATAAGTTTGATTCTAGAGCCTGGCTCTTCATCTGCATTCCCTTACTATATAGCTCTGGAAGGACTGTATTGTAATAGGATTGATGTACTATGGTGTAATTCATTGTTTTTAATAACTTGAGAACAAGGGTTCTTTACGAATATTTAAAATAGGTAGCTACCATTCCTTGAGAGTTAACATTTATTTATTTATTTATTTATTTATTTATTTATTTATTTTCTCACTTGTTACACATTTATAGAACACCTGCTATAGGTAAGATATGATAATGGGTACTGGATAACATGATGAGCAAGATAGACAAGGTTCCATCCACGAAAGAGCTTATTGTTTACAATCCAGCCTATTTTATTGTAGGCAGTATGAGAGGTACATTGCTTCTCTCATCTATATTTGTTTCTATAATCATTTTTGGAAGTGAATGCTATTACTCTCACCTCATAAATGAGGAATTTGAGACTCAGAAAATTTAATTAATTTGCTTAGTCACACAGATAAGAAATCTAGGATACAAATTCAAGCCCAAGTCAGTCAGGTTTTGTGTTAATTTTCTATGCTATGTAACAAAGTACTATCATTTTAGTAGCTAAAAACAGTACACATTTACTATATCACAGTGTCAGTGCATAAAGGAATCTGGCATAACTTAGCTGGGTTCTCTACAAGGCCTAAATCAAAGTGTCAACCAGGTCTGGTTTGTCATCTAGAGGCTCCACTGTGGAAGAATCCACTTTCAAGCTCATGGTTGATGGCAGAATTAATTTCCTTGAGGCTGGAGTACTCATGACAGCTTGCTTTTTCATATGTAACAAAGGAGAGAGAAACTCTAGTGTGGGTTAGCAAGAAAGGTCAAGCCTTACAATATCATCACTAGAGTTACATCCCATCACGTTTGCCATATTCTGTTAATTGGAAGCAAGAAACAGTTCATTTCCATACTCCGGGGGAAGGCATTATACAAGGGAGTGAATCTTAGCAGGTAAGGATAATGGAGCCCCATGACAGTGTGTTTGCCACAAGTTCCATAATCTATTGTCTTTGCATTATACTATTCTGCCTTTATTAAGAGCTCTATATACATAAATTGATTTTTGAAATATTTTTTAACGTGTGTAAAGCATTATAACACCACTAAAAAAGTTTGGCAAGGGAATCCCCATAATCTCATGATCCTAACACCACTCAGTCTCCTGAGCAAGTTGTAAAGAGATAGCACTCCTACTATCTGTATAAGAGGTAATAATAATTGTGTTTGAATTCCTATCTGATATTTAAAAAACACAGTTTTCCTTGTCACAAGTTGGATTCATAGCAAATACATGATTCTCTAGACTTCTTTTTTCACTGTTTATATCATAAATGTTTTTCCTTGTTGCTACATAATCATACAGTGGTCAGTTTCAATTGTACTCAGCAATCTTTTGAATGATCACACCATTGTTCACTTAACCAAGTCCAAATAGTTTGATGCAGGCAATTTTTAATCTTCCACTGCTAAAAAAATAAATAAATGACAACAACAATAAAAACACACCAAAACATTGCATAAACTCTTTAGGCACAAGTTCTATCCTCTTTTGCATTATTTACTTAAACTAGGAATTCAGAAGTGATATTACTGGATCAAGGAACATGAATGTTTCCATGGCTTTTGATGCACACTCTCAAAATGCTTCTAATTTTATTTGACTTTAACTGAATTAACCAGCCTTCAAAATTGTAAAGGCATATAATTCTAATTGAAATTCTATGATCACTGGACAGACAGTATCTTAACTGTTGCTATTACTGCTGTAGTGGTTTTGGTAGGGCAAAGGGGAAATTATCTTTTCTTTATGGCCATGGACCAGATCTCAAGATGTTGTTCTATCCTGGAGTTCAAGTGAGGAAAAGGATTTCCTCAGGACTTATCCTTAGTACCAAAGGATGTCACTTACATGGATATTTTTCTTGGTCATAGTGCAATACAGTGCCTTCCCCTACAATGATGCAGAAGCTATTCACATGAGATACTTCAGAAATCTACATTAGTTTCTGTACAGGGACAGATTTAATTAATTTATTTCTTCAGATGCAATACCCTGTTGTTGAATGTGTCCATGTTGGCAGCACATTTCACAGTAGCTTTTCTTATAGTTGAAAAGGAAAAGAATAAAAAGATGGAGCTAATGTAGTACCCAGTATATTGGCTCATATTTGTCATCTGCTACAGTAATAAGAACAGATTATTTAGTTTTTTATGATTCAAGCACTGATAGTTTGGAGTTGGTGGTTACAGCCCCCCCCCCCCCTTTTTTTTTAAGTATCTGTTGTGAGCTAGAGAATTTAGCTACCATATTTGGTTTTCATATGCCTGCCCTGTGACCTTACATTAGCCTGTTGGAGGATTTCTGTGTTTTTGCTTATCCTTATATGGCAAGGCTGCCTGGAGAATCTGTCTGACCAGAATTAGAAGCCCTGTAGCATTTGCAGGAAGTGTGGCTTTAGGAAGAAGCCGTCATTTGTGTAATTAAGTTTCCTTACGGCCAGAATTTGTTGCATAAAGAGATGGTGAGTTAGAGAACATTTTTGCTAACTATAAAATACCTCTTCATATGCCAAATTTCCTTTATTCTAATAAAATTCCCCTAAAGAAGATTGAAATCTCTTTGTACTGAGCTTGATAATGATAAGTGGTTGGAGCAGGGAAGTGGAGGCTGGAATAGATTGATAGTTTATTGTTATAGTTTATTGTTAAATTCTTAGTGCAAACTTAGTCTGAATTATTTTGGAACATAAGATCCACATATGTTAAACTCGCACTTGTCACAAATATTTAGCTTTGATATTTGATTATAACAATGTGATTTGTGTCAAGCAAAGTTTTTGCTTTAATGGCATTCCCAAAGCAGCCAGAACAGTCTAAAATACCTGTTACCCTATTTCACCCTTAGCACTAATTTCCTGTAGCTACCTATGGCCACCAGTCACTGACACTTTTGTGGAAGCACCTCGGAATGTTCTTAACTTCACACTTTATTTGTTCAAATATGTGACAGTTTTAAATGGAGAACTTTATATATATATATATATATATATATATATATATATATATATATATATAAAGGCACTGGGTTCATATGAATAACAGCTTCTTCACTGTAACTTTTTCTTATCAAGTCTTAAAGTTCCGTAACGGCTTTACTGCTTGTGCCATGTTTGTTTCATTATCACAGAACTTCAGAGTGGGAAAGGATTAAAGGGATTATCTAGAAAAATCTACCCTGTGTATAAAACCTTTGAAACAATCAATGGTTTTATTGCTCTTACTTTAGGCCAAGCTTTGGAAGTAAGAATGATACAAAATATATGAACCATCTCTTCACTCAAAGAGCCATCATTAAGTTGACAGTATAATTAGTATGAGATAACAAGTGTGGTAGTGCATTATTTTGTTATTCATCATGCTTAGTATTTAAGTGGTGCTTTTCACTCATACAAATCTTGGGCAAGTGTGTGCTTTGAAGAAAGTTTCTAATCCATTTGAGCATTAGTTCCTTCATCTGTGAATATGGAATGAAAATAATAGCAGCTGCCTCATAACACTGTTGTGGAAACAAAATAAGATAAGCATGTGAAAAAAAGATAAGGATGTAAAGGGCTTAGTATAATGCCTGGCCCATAAAAAACCTTAATAAGTAATAATTATTATATTAAACTTTGGAGTTAGATTACACTTGGTGCAATGCAGACAGGAACCTAGTTCATATAAAATTCTGCAGCCTATTGTTAGCAAACCCTAAAGTGAAGTCTGTCCTTTTGTTTCCCCTCATTACCCCAGCCCTAATACACCCACTTCCATCCAGCAGAAAGAGGCCAGACTTTGATTAAGGGCTGGCTAGTTTCCATTGCTTAAATTATCTGCTAGTATGGAATTTATAATCCTATGATTATAATTTTTAAATTTCTTGAGACCATAAATAATATCTATTTTATTTTATTTTTACTTGTATCAGGGTAAGAACAATGGCCTTGAGGCCCAGTATGTACTTAGAAACTACATTATTTTTTTATAATTTTTTTATTTGAGTATGGTTGACACATAATGTTAACAGTATTTTCAGGTGTACAACATAGTGATTCAACTTCTGTGTACATTATCCTATGCTCACCAGAAGTGTAGCTACCATGCTTGATTGAATGGTAGCCCCTAACATTACCTAGGCAGGGATCCAGCACTAATCTTTTTCAAGCAGCAAAGGATCCTAATGTTGGATTTGGGTATTCTAGTTACTTTTTGTTCATAATGATGTGGAGATTGATTAAATTGTGTGCATACTCATTTGGATGATAATGGAAGCAAAATTATAGTCCAGTAAGTAGAATTTAGCATTAAATTATATAGTAAGAACACATCAAAAAGTGTTGTTGCTCTTTGTAAGAGTATGTTAACCTTGTATAATTTTTTTTAAATCTATGTAAGATGTCATGAAGTTGGATATGGAATTGTAGTGTACTAATTTAAGCTTTGGAGTTAGAGATATCTAAGTTTGCATGCCAGCTCTGCCAGGCACTAGCTTTGTGACTTTGAGTAAATTTACTTCTTTTTTTTTGGGGGGGGGTGCAGCAATGCTTTATTAAACATAGAAAACAGACAGAAAAAGATCAGTTTCAAAGGTGGGTGTTGGTTACCCAGGGCCAGGACATCTCTCATAGTGATTTGTTTCTTTTTTTCAAAAATGTTTATTTTTTGAGAGAGAAAGAAAGAGAGAGAGAGAGCAGAGGAGAGGAGAGGCAGAGAGAGGAAGAAAGAAAAGCCCAAGCAGGCTCTGTGCTGTCAGTGCAGAGTCGGACGTGGGGCTTGATCTCACAAAGTGTAAGATCATGACCTGAGTTGAAATAAAGAGTCAGATGCTTAACTGACTGAACCCACCAGGCACCCCTCTTTGTGAATTTCCTTATGCATATCCCTTTCATGCCATAGTGGAAGGAACACTGTCCTCTCCCTAAGGAAGACAGATGTAACAGTGGGGGTGACCAGGTATCATGTAAAGTACGTGCTTTAAGAAAAGACAAAAGAATACTCAATGAGCATGAAACAAGAAAGATATCCACACAAGGTGGTCATTCAAGCACAGGCTATTTGGGATCTTTATCTCATAAGTGTTCCAGCCCCAAGGCCCATTCTAATGTGGCTGAGTAAAGGTAAAAAGACTGTGCATGTGAGATAGTCATTTGGATTTAAAAAAAAAAAAGGTACAATTGGAGATGTAAAGTTAGACTGGAAACCCTATGAAAAATATTCTCTTAAATAAGCTTTTAGTAATGTGAAAATATACATTCTCTGAGAAAAGATAAAATTTTCACTGCTGTGATGTTACAATTCCAGGGGTAAAATGAAGTCATTTTTATTGTTTGTAACAATAATTGGAATATCAAACATTTCTAGCTGTTGTCTGTCAAATCTGCACTCATTTTCTTCTTAATGTGTGTTTCTAAAATAGTACTGTCAGTATCTCTTTTTGAATGCAAAATAATGTCATAGTCTGAAGGTGAATATAAGGTCATTTTATATTTTTTTAAGTTTATTTATTTATTTTGAGAGAAAGAGACAGAGGCCAAAGGAGAGAGGTAGAGAGAATAGCAAGCAGGCTTCATAGTGTAAGCACAGAGCCCAATGGATACAGGGTTGGAACTCATGAACTGTGAGATCATCACCTGAGCCAAAACCAAGGATCGGACACTTAACTGACTAAGCCACCCAGGCGCCCCTCTTGGGGACTGATTTATAGAAACACCCCAAGTTCTTTTATTTTTTAGTTTACCTCTTCAAGTTCCCATTAGCCCAATCCCCACTGCTGTCCCACTTCTTTTTTATTCTGTACCTTTCTATAAAATTCAGAAGTGAATTTGTAATCCATGCTGGTGAGAGTTTACATGCTACATGGATAAGTTCAGATTTGCCCGAGTCTTTTTTTGAAGCTACTATTTATTGACAACAATTTCACCACGTGGAGTACTGGGTGTTTATAGTAATTATTTCTTTTTTTCCCCCCATTTATTTATGTATTATTTATGTATGTATTTATTTATTTATTTTTAATTTTTTAAATTTATTTTTTTATTTTTTTAAATTTACATCGAAATTAGTTAGCATATACTGAAGCAATGATTTCAGAAGTAGATTCCTTAATGCCCCTTACCCATTTAGCCCATCCCCCTGCCCACAACCCCTTCAGCAACACTCAGTTTGTTCTCCATATTTATGAGTCTCTTCTGTTTTGTCCCCCTGCCTGTTTTTATATTATTTTTGTTTAACTTCCCTTATGTTCATCTGTTTTGTCTCTTAAAGTCCTCATATGAGTGAAGTCATATGATTTTTGTCTTTCTCTGACTGACTAATTTCACTTAGCATAATACCCTCCAGTTCCATCCACATAGTTGCAAATGGCAAGATTTCATTCTTTTTGATTGCCAAGTAATACTCCATTGTATATATATACCACATCTTCTTTATCCATTCATCCATTGATGGATATTTGGGCTCTTTCCATACTTTGGCTATTGTTGATAGTGCTGCTATAAACATGAGGGCGCATGTGCTCCTTCAAAACAGCACACCTGTATCGTGTGGATAAATGCCTAGTAGTGAAATTGCTGGGTTATAGGGTAGTTCTATTTTTAGTTTTTTGAGTAACCTCTATACTGTTTTCCAGAGTGGCTGCACCAGCTCGCAATCCCAGCAACAATGCAAAAGAGACCCTCTTTCTCTGCATCCTCGCCAACATCTGTTGTGGCCTGTTGTTAATGTTAGCCATTCTGACAAGTGTAAGGTGGTATCTCATTGTGGTTTTGAGTTGTATTTCCCTGATGATGAGTGATGGTGAGCATTTTTTCATGTGTTGGCTGGCCATCTGGATGTCTTCTTTGGAGAAGTTTCTATTCATGTCTTTTGCCCATTTCTTCATTGGATTCTTTGTTTTTTGGGTGTTGAGTTTGATAAGTTCTTTGTAGATTTTGGATACTAACCCTTTATCTGATATGTCATTTGCAAATATCTTCTCCCATTCTATTGGTTGCCTTTTAATTTTGCTGATTGTTTCCTTCGCTGTGCAGAAGCTTTATATTTTGATGAGATCCCAGTAGTTCATTTTTGCTTTTGTTTCCCTTGCCTGCAGAGATGCGTTGAGTAAGAAGCTACTGAGGCTGAGGTCAAAGAGGTTGTTGCCTGCTTTCTCCTCCAGGATTTTGATGGCTTCCTGTATTACATTGAGGTCTTCCATCCATTTTGAGTTTATTTTTGTGTATGGTGTAAGAAAGTGGTCCAGGTTCATTCTTCTGCATGTCGCTGTCCAGTTTTCCCAGCACCACTTGCTGAAGAGACTGTCTTTATTCCATTGGATATTCTTTCCTGCTTTGTCAAAGATTAGTTGCCATACATGTGTGGGTCCATTTCTGGGTTCTCTATTCTGTTCCATTGATCTGAGTGTCTGTTCTTGTGCCAGTACCATACTGTCTTGAGGATTACAGCTTTGTAGTATAGTTTGAAGTCTGGGATTGTGATGCCTCCTGCTTTGGTTTTCTTTTTTAAGATTGCTTTGGCTATTCGGGGTCTTTGTTGTTCCATACAAATTTTAGGGTTATTTGTTCTAGCTCTGTGAAGAATGCTGGTGTTACTTTGATAGGGATTGGATTCAATATGTAGATTGCTTTGGGGAATACCAACATTTTCACAATATTTGTTCTTCCTATCCAGGAGCATGGAATCTTTTTTCTTTTCTTGGTGTCTTCAATTTCTTTCATAAGCTTTATAAACTATAGAGTTTTCAGCATACAGACTTTTCACCACTTGGGTTAGATTTATTCCTAGGTATTTTATGGTTTTTGGTGCAACTGTAAATGGGATTGATTCCTTGATTTCTCTTTTTATTGCTTCATTGCTGGTGTATAGGAATGCAACTGATTTCTGTTCATTGATTTTATATCCTGAAACTTTGCTGAATTCGTGGATCAGATCTAGCAGATTTTTGGTGGAATCTTTTGGCTTTTCCATATAGAGTATCATGTCATCGACAAAGAGTGAAAGTTTGACCTCTTCCTGGATGATTTGGATGCCTTTTATTTCTTTGTGTCGTCTGATTGCAGAGGCTAAGACTTCTAATACTATGTTGAATAACAGTGGTGAGAGTGAACATCCCTGTCTTGTTCCTGGCCTTAGGGGGAAAGATTTCACTTTTTCCCCATTGAGGATGATATTAGCATTGGGTTGGTCATATGTGGCTTTTATGATCTCGAGGTATGATGCTTCTATCCCTACTTTCTTGTGGGTTTTTATCGAGAAAGGTTGCTGTATTCTGTCAAATGCTTTCTCTGCATCTATTGAGAGGATAATATGGTTCTTGTCCTTTCTTTTATTTTTTTTTTATTTAAAAAAATTTTTTTAACGTTTATTTATTTTTGAGACAGAGAGAGACAGAGCATGAACGGGGGAGGGTCAGAGAGACGGAGACACAGAATCTGAAACAGGCTCCAGGCTCTGAGCTGGCAGCACAGAGCCCGACGCGGGGCTCAAACTCACGGACCGCGAGATCATGACCTGAGCTGAAGTCGGCTGCTTAACGGACTGAGCCACCCAGGCACCCCTGTCCTTTCTTTTATTAATGTGATGAATCACGTTAATTGTTTTGCAGATATTGAACCAGCCCTGCAGCCCAGGTATAAATCGCACTTGGTCATAGTGAATAATTTTTTTAATGTATTGTTGGATCCAGTTGGCTAATATCTTGTTGAGGATTTTTGCATCCATGTTCATCAGGGAAATTGATCTATAGTTCTACTTTTCAGTGGGGTCTCTGTCTGGTTTTGGAATCAAGGTAATGCTGGCTTCATAGAAAGAGTTTGGAAGTTTTCCTTACATTTCTATTTTTTGGAACAGCTTCAAGAGAATAGTTGTTAACTCTTTCTTAAATATTTGGTAGAATTCCTCTGGAAAGCCATCTGGCCCTGGACTCTTATTTCTTGACAGATTTTTGATTACTAATTCAATTTCCTTATTGGTTATGGGTCTGTTCAAATTTTCTATTTCTCCCTGTTTCTCTTTTGGTAGTGTATATGTTTCTAGGAATTTATCCATTTCTTCCAGATTACCCATTTTATTGGCATATAATTGCTCATAATATTTTCTTACTATTTTTTTTTAATTTCTGTTTTGTTGGTTGTGATCTCTCCTCTTCAATCTTAACTTTATTTATTTGGGTCCTTTCCTTTTTCTTTTTGATCAAACTGGCTAGTGGTTTATCAGATTTGTTAATTCATTCAAAGAACCAGCTTCTGGTTTCATCGATCTGTTCTACTGTTTTATTGGTTTCAATAGCATTAATTTCTGTTCTAATCTTTATTACTTCCTGTCTTCTGCTGGTTTGGGGTTTTATTTGCTGTTCTTTTTCCAGCTCCTTAAGCATAAGGTTAAGTTGTATATCTGAGATCTTTCTTCCTTCTTTAGGAAGGGCTGGATTGCTATATACTTTCCTCTTATGACCGCCTTTGCTGCATCCCAGAGGTTTAGGGTTGTGGTGTTATCATTTTCATTGACTTCCATACACTTTTTAATGCCTTCTTTAACATCTTGGTTAGTCTATTCATTCTTTAGTAGGATGTTCTTCAGTCTCCAAGTATTTGTTACCTTTCCACATTTTTTCTTGTGGTGGTTGATTTCAAGTTTCATAGTGTTGTGGTCTGAAAATATGCATGGTATGATCTCAATCTTTTTGTACTTACTTAGGGCTGATTTGTGTCCCAGTATATGGTCTATTCTGGAGAACGTTCCATGTGCACTGGAGAAGAATGTGTATTCTGCTGCTTTAGGATGAAATGTTCTGAGTATATCTGTTAAGTCCATCTGGTCCAATGTGTCATTCAAAGCCATTGTTCCTTTCTTGATTTTTTGATGAGATGATCTGACTACTGCTGTGAATAGAGTGTTGAAGTCTCCTAGTATTATGGTATTATTGTCGATGAGTTTTTTTATGTTTGTGATTAATTGATTTATATATTTGGGTTCTTTCACATTTGGCACATAAATGTTCACAATTGGTAGGTCTTCTTGATCTATAGACCCCTTGATTATGATATAATGCCCTTCTGCATCTCTTGATACAGTCTTTATTTTAAAGTCTAGATTGTCTAATATAAGTATGGCTACTCTGGCTTTCTTTTGTTGACCATTAGCATGATAGATGGTTCTCCATCCGCTTACTTTCAATATGAAGGTGTCTTTAGGTCTAACGTGGGTCTCTTGTAAACAGCATATAGATGTATCTTGTTTTTTTTATCCATTCTGTTACCCTATGTCTTTTGATTGGAGCATTGAGTCCATTGACGTTTAGTGTGAGTACTGAAAGATACGAATTTATTGCCATTATACTTGTAGAGTTGGAGTTTCTGGTGGTGTTCTGTTATCCTTTCTAATATTTTGTTGCTTTTGATATATATTGTTTGCTATTGATATATATATATATATATATATATATATATATATATATATTCATCTTTTCTCCCCTCTCCCCTCAGAGACTCCTTCATAAAATTTCTTGCAGGGCTGGTTTAGTGTTAATAAACTCCTTTAATTTTTGTTTGTCTGGGAAACTTTTTCTCTCTCCTATTTTGAATGACAGCCTTGCTGGATAAAGAATTCTTGGCTGCATATTTTTCTGATTCAGCACACTGAATATATACCACCACTCCTTTCTGGCCTGCCAAGTTTCTGTGGATACATCTGCTGCAAACCTGATCTGTCTTCCCTTGTAGGTTAGGGACTTTTTTCCCTTGCTGCTTTCATGATTCTCTCCTTGCCTGAGTATTTTGTGAATTTGACTATGATATGCCTTGTTGATGGTTGGTTTTTGTTGAATCTAATGCAAGTCCCCTGTGGTCCTGGATTTTGATGTCTGTCTTTCTGCAGGTTAACAAAGTTTTCCGCTATGGTTTGCTCACATAACCCTTCTACCCCTATTTCTCTCTCTTCCTCCTCTGGAACCCCTATGATTCTGATGTTGTTCCTTTTTAATGAGTCACTGATATCTCTAATTCTTAAACCGTGCTCTTTTGCCTTAATCTCCCTCTTTTTTTCTTCTTCGTTATTCTCTATAAGTTGTCCTCTTTATCACTGATTCTCTGTTCTGCCTCATCCATCCTTGCCACCGCTGCATCCATCCGTGATTGCAGCTCAGTTATAGCATGTTTAATATCATTCTGGCTTTTTTTTTCTTCTTTTATCTCTGACGTAAGGGATTCTAATCTGTTTTCAACTCCAGCTAGTATTCTTATTATCGTGATTCTAAATTCTGGTTCAGACATCTTGCTTCTATCTCTGTTGGTTAAATCCCTGGCTGTCGTTTCTTCATGCTCTTTCTTTTGGGGTGAATTCCTTCATTTTGCCATTTTGAAGGGATAAAAGGAATCAATGAGGTAGAAATATTGAAATAAAAAAATTAAAATTAAAATTAAAAAAATATTGAAATTAAAAATTAAAAAAACACACACAGATACAAATCAAAAAGATTATTCTAGATCCTAGGTGTGTTTTGGTCTGGGTGTTGAAAGTGGTCTGACAGATTAGAGGGAAAAAAAGTGGGGGTGGAGAAAAAAAAAAAGGAAATCGTTTGAGAATTTGAAAAAATGGATACACTAAAGTAGACTAAAATAGATGATGTGGGTAAAATAGAATTTGAAAAAAATATACACAAAAGTATAGAATATAGTAGAAAAAAATTAAAGAAAAATATTTTTAATAAAAATTAAAAAGAAATATGAATTTTTTCATTTTCTGTATTTAAGAAAAAAGAAAAGAAACGAACAAGAGAAAAAAGATAAAGAAAAAAGAAAAGAAATGAAAAAGATAAAAAAGAAAAAAGAAAAGAAAAGAAAAAAAGGAAACCATTTGAAAATTTGAAAAAGTGAATACACCTTAGTAGACTAAAATAAAATGATGGGAGTAAGATAGAATTTGAAAAAAATTTACATTAAAGCAAAAAATACAGTAATAAAATTTAAATAAAAATATATTTAAAAGAAATTGAAAGTAAAAATGAAGCTTTTATCTTTCTGCATTCAAGAAAAAGAAAAGAAATGAAAAAGAGAAAAAAAGAAAAGGAAAGAAAAAAAGGAAATTGTTTGAAAATTTGAAAAGGTGAGTACCCTGAAGTAGACTAAATTAAAATGATGGAAGTAAAGTAGAATTTGACAAAATTTACACAAAAGTAAAAATAT
The DNA here is from genome assembly GCF_018350155.1 of Leopardus geoffroyi. Lineage (NCBI taxonomy): Eukaryota > Metazoa > Chordata > Mammalia > Carnivora > Felidae > Leopardus > Leopardus geoffroyi. The sequence continues at coordinate 67,199,085 of NC_059343.1, forward strand.
AGTAATAAAAATTAAAGACAGATATTTTTAATAAAAATTGGAAATAAAAATGAGTTTTTTCTCTCTCTGCTGAATTCTGTGGTTCAGGTTGTGCAGATTGTTGTCTTAATCTTCCAATAAGTTTTCTAGATGTGTAGGATGGTTTAGTGGTGGCCTGGCTGTATTTCATGGACAGGAGACACACCGAAAGCTTCCATGCTGTTCCACCTTCTCGGCTCCTCCTACTTAACTTCTTTTAACTTCAGTATTCTAATCCATAAAGTGGAGGTAATATCTTCCTTATAGCATATTATAAATATTAAGTGAAGGAGTGCCTGGGTGGCTCAATAGGTTGAGCATGCAACTTCAGCTCAGGTCATGATGTCACAGCTCATGGGCTCAAGCCCCACATCGGGCTCTGTGCTGACAGCTCGGAGCCTGGAGCCTGCTTTGGATTCTATGTCTCCCTCTATCTCTGCTCCTCCCCCACTCATGTCTTTCTCTCTCAAAAATAAGTAAAAAGCATTAACATTTTTTAAATATTAAATGAAATAACATGTAAAAGACATACTTTGGCTGCTGTCACTTAATGGGCCTTTTATAAATGGTAATTGTGATTGATTGAAATAAATAATAAGACAATATATATCTCCTAGTCTTGTCTGAAAACAACCACAATTTGAAATTCCTGTGAATTTGGGAATAATTAACAAATACCTTCTAATAACCCAAAGTATCTCTCTATGCTAGATGAACCATAACTTCTGTGAGCCCAGATATTCTAAATCTTGTGAAGCTTATGAGATTCAATCCTGACTGGAACAAAAGTACAAACGGTGTGGGGAATAAGCTTAGGAATCCCCTGGGCTTACACCAATGGGTTGACAAGGCATAAAGAAATACAAAGTCATAAAATTGCTCACACCCAATTTTGGGTAAACCAAATTGGCACCCCAAGAATAGGGGGGTGCAAAGACACCCCAAGAATAGGGAAGCACAAAGGTGCCAGGAATAAGGAGGTGCAAAGGCACCCCAAAATAGGGAGGGGGTGCAGAGCCCCCAAGAGTAGAGAGAGGCAAAGGCCTGAAATAGAAACAGTGCAAAGATGCCCAATACATAGGAATTATATTAGAAATTCAGAGTGAAAGCACCCCAAATTTAGTACTATAGCAGAAAGCTGCTTTCATAGGAGAATAGGTCCAGGTTAGGTAAATTGGTGAAATTGGACTATGGACTACTGCACTGCAGGCAAAGCAGGCCAGAGCAGAGATGATTAACAAAAGTAAAGGTGTCTTGTCAACCTTGAGGTTATTCCCCTTATCTTTCTCATCCCATAGGCTTGCAAAGATAAACAGAGGTTCTGCCTCACTTCTGCTGTAAACAAGAAATTACTTTGGAGTTAAAAGGTTATTGGTATCCTCTTCAGCACATAAAAGCGTTTGCAAGTGGACACTGGCACAGTCCAAAAATTTAAATCAATCTTTTGAAAAGAGCAAACACCCCTCACTTCCACCCAAAGAATGTGAAGTTATTTCAGTCCACATGTCAGGGTTGAGAATCAAGGTATCCTTCCCGCCAAAGACACAAAGCAGGGCCACTGAACAATTGTTACTTGGAAGAAACAGTTGCTCTCCTGCTAGCCTCAGTTTCTTGTCTGTCATGTCAAGAATCAAGTTTCTTTTATTTTTTTAATATGATATTTATTACAAAATTGGTTTCCATAACACACTCAGTGCTCATCCCAACAGGTGCTCTCCTCAATGCCCATCACCCACTTTCTCCTCCCTCCCCCCCCAACAACCCTCATTTTATTTATTAGACTCCACCATAAGTCTGCTAGAACTGATACATGAATTCAGCAAAGTCACAGGATACAAAATAAATGTACAGAAATCAGTTGCATTCTTATACACTAATAATGAAGCAACAGAAAGACAAATAAAGAAACTGATTCCATTCATAATTGCACCAAGAATCATAAAATACCTAGGAGTAAACTTAACCAAAGAGGTAAAAGATCTGAAAACTTTAGAAATGTTGAAAACTATAGAAAGCTTATGAAGGAAATTGAAGAAGACACAAAGAAATGGAAAAACTTTCTGTGCTCATGGATTGGAAGAATAAATATTGTTAAAATGTCAATACTACCCAAAGCAATCTACACATTCAATGCAATCCCAATCAAAATTGCATCAGCATTCTTCTCAAAGCTAGAACAAGCAATCCTAAAATTTGTATGGATCCACCAAAGACCCCGAATAGCCAAAGTAATATTGAGGAAGGAGACCAAAGCAGGAGGCATCACAATCCCAGCCTTTAGCCTCTACTACATGAAGTCATAGGGTATACATGAATTCAGTAGAATCGCAGGATACAAAATCAACATACAGAAATCTATTGCATTTCTATACACTAATAATTAAGCAGCAAAAAGAGAAATTAAGGAATCAACCCCAATTACAATGGCAACATAAACAATAAGATATCTAGAAATAAACCCAACCAAAGTGGTGAAAGACCTGTATTCTGGACTCTAAAACGTTGACGAAAGAAATTGAAGATGACACAAGGAAATGGAAAGACATTCCATACTGATGGATTGCAAGAGCAAACATTATTAAAATGTCTATATTACCAAAAGCAATCTACACATTTAATGAAATCCCCATCAAAATGCCAATAGCATTTTTCTAAGAGCTAGAACAATCTGAAAATTTGTATGAAACCACAAAAGATCCTGAATAGCAAAGTAATCTTGAAAAAGAAAAGCAAAGCCGGAGGAATCACAATTCTAGGCTACAAGTTATATTACAAAGGTGTAGTGACCAAAACAGTATGATACTGGCACAAAAATAGACACATAGATCAATAGAACAGAATAGAAAAAACAGAAATAAACCCACAATTATATGGGCAATTAATCTTCGACAAAGTAGGAGAGAATATCCCATTGGAAAAAGACAGTCTCTTCAACAAAAGGTTTTTTGTGAAAACTTGTCAGTTACATGCAACATTGAAACTGGACCTCTTTCTTTTCCCATACTCAAAAATAAATTCAAAATGGATTAAAGACCTAAATGTGAGACCTGAAACCATAAAAATCCTGGAAGAGAGCACAGACAGTGATATCTCTGACCTCGGTCATAGCAACATTTTTCTGGATATATATCTTGAGGCAAGGGAAACAAAGGCAAAAATAGACTGTTAGGACTACATGAAAACAAAAAGCTTCTGCACAGTGAAGGAAACAGTAAAAAAAACTAAAAGGCAACCTTCTGAATGGGAAAAGATATTTACAAATGACATATCCAATAAAGGGTTAGTATCCAAAATATATAAAGAACTGATGCAACTCAACACCCCCAAAAATAAAATAATCCAATTAAAAACTGGGCAGAAAACATGAACAGACATTTCTCCAAAGAAGATAGTTGGCCAATAGATGCATGAAAAGATGCTCAACATCACTGTCAGAGAAATGCAAATCAAAACCGCAATCAGTTGTCACCTCACACCTGTCAGAATGTCTGAAATGAAAAACACAAGAAACGAGTGTTGGTGAGGTTGTGGAGAAAAGGAAACACTTTTGCACTGTTGGTGGAAATGCAAACTGGTGCAGCTACTGGGGAAAACAGTTCCTCAAAAATGTATAAATAGAATTACCCTATGATCCCGTAATCACACTACTATTTACCCCCAAAATACAAAAGTGCTAATTAAAAAGGATAAGTGCACCCCCTATGTTTATTCCATTATGGTATACAGTAGCCAAATTATGGAAGCAGCCCAAGTATGCATTAATAGATAAATGAATGAAAAAAAAAGTGGTATATATACATAATTGAACATTATTCAGTCATAAAAAAGAATTAAATCTTGTCATTTGCAAGGACATGGAGCTAGAAAGTATTATGCTAAGCAAAATATGTCAGTTAGAGAAACGCAAATACCCTCTGATTTCACTCATATGTGGAATTTAAGAAACAAGACAGTTGTGCAAAGGAAGAAAACAAGAGAAAGACAAACAAAGAGACAGACTCTTGACTATAAAGAACAAACTGATGGTTACCAGAGGGGAGGTGGGGGGCAAGAATGGGTGATATAGGTAATGGGGATTAAGGAATGCACTTGTGATGAGCACTGGGTGATGTATGGAATTGTTGAATCACCTGAAACTAATATGACACTGTTAAATACACTGGGATTAAAATAAAAAGTTAATTAAAAAAAATAACTGGAAAAATGCTAGCAGGTATATATTTTTAAGAATTATTCTGTCATGAGAAAGATCTAAAATCACTTAGAAGCTATAATAATTATGGACTTTTTAATTTAAAAATACAAAAATAAAAATTAAAGATAAAATTTAAAGCAAAAAAAAGGACATAATCTCAAGTCATTTGGAAAGATTTTCTATGAGGCTGAAACTAAGAAAAGCTTGTAGATAATCAGAAAGCAAAGCTTCCCACTACTCGGTTTTGATTTAACTGCACTTTAGGTTATTGATATGCATTAGCTAGCCTCACTTCTGCATCATTAGATGTGGGAGTTTTCTTTGGATAAAGAAAAAAATAGGTTTATAAACGGATTTGTAGACTTAAAGCTATTCAATCCACTTGTGAGACATCATTAACAACAAAATAATAAAGAAGAAAAGCTACATATCTTCTGTGAAACCCCAAATCTTGATCCGTGTCTGAATTAATTTCAGCTAGTTCACAAACACTGGCTTTTAATTTGAAAAATAAAAACAACAAAATCTTTTTTTCAACAATATAGTTTCTTTGTCCTTTGGGTTCTAGATTAAGAAGAAACAGCAAGATGTGCTTGGTTTTTTAGAAGCTAACAAAATAAGATTTGAAGAAAAAGACATTGCAGCCAATGAAGAGAATCGAAAGTGGATGAGAGAAAATGTACCTGAAAACAATCGACCAGCCACAGGGTACCCCCTGCCACCTCAGATTTTCAACGAAAGCCAGTACCGTGGGGTAAGAAACCAATTTAAACTCTTGTTTTACCGAAATGGATCGCCTCACATCCATCCTATCCCCTTCACTACACCCCCAAATTTGCATACAGCCATTTATCCTGTTCATCTCTTCATCCAACCTAGGCAGCTAGGATATTTCTACTAGGAAGCAGATGGATGAGTAATCCATCCCTACCTCACAACTTTCCTGTAAATGCATAAATACAGACCTTGGGCACATAGTTTCCTTTCCCTTTTTTTAAAGATTGTATTTTTAAGTAATGTCTACACCCATCCTGTGGCTCGGACTTACAGCCCTGAGATCAAGAGTTGCATGCTGTACCGACTGAGCTAGGAAGGTGCCCTGCCTTTCCATTTCTTCATCTGAATTCTATCTAGAGCAATTGTGTTGTTTCTGTCCTGTCCATGAAGAAGTTTCTGAAAGAAGTCAGCTGCTTTACTTATTTAGATTAAAAGTAGTTAAAAAAGAGTAATATCTTATTTCCTACTTGAATCTAGTAATACTTTTATTTTGGTATTATTTAAAATATATTTTTTTTTAATTTGAGAGAGAGAGAGGGAGAGAGAGAATCCCAAGCAGGCTCTGCACTGTCAGCACAGAGTTGGATGTGGGGCTCCATCTCATGAACTGTGAGATCATGACCTGAATGGAAATCGAGAATTGGACGCTCAGCTGACTGAGCCACCCAGGTGCCCCTTATTTTGATATTATTAATGAATTTTCATAAAATCTTAAGTTAGCTAATTGAACTCATGTAAGTAACAAGGGAAACAAAAATGGAGTTTTTGCTTTGTGACTGGTGTTTTCAAGTATGCCATCTTTAGTTCATTTAAACCCTAGAGTAGTTTCCTTTATTCTTTTAGTAACATCTGTCGTCTCTGGCAATTTTAGATACTATGGCAAGTGCAAGTATAAATAAAACAGTCTTTTCTCTTAAGGAGGTGGTTGGGAGTGAGATGTCGGAAGAATCATACACACCTGAAACAATTGGAATGTGGTTATAAATATATATCCATGTGATGGACACAGTACAGAAAGCATATGTGAGGGCTATAGGAATTTCTAGTAAAGAATTGTTTGCACTGCTATGTCCTCAGAATTAGCATGACTGAGAGAAAAATGTATTAGAGCCAGCAATCCAAATCTTCTACTTGATAGGTTTATATGGAAGTAAGAAGGACACTTTTGGGTGGGGATCTTTTTTATGTGCCAATTCAGAAAATCTAGGGGAGGAACCATGGAAAAATTGAGAACTTTATTGGCATAAAATATTTTCTCTGTGAATTCACTTTGTTCAGTTCTGAGGAGCATCCTGGAGATTTCATCTGTTGCTGCTAATGGGGCCAATGTGTAAAGACATACTCTGCAGATAAGGAAAAGACAATTAGGCTCTTCATTTAGATAGTGAAACCTCAGTGCCTCTATAATGGAAATTTCTGCAAATTATTGAATACCAGGAGCTGGAAGAGGCCTCAGAGGCCATCCAGTGCAATCTAAGCCAGCATATATTCTCTTAACTTTTTTGAGTCAGAAATTTTAACTCATTTGACTTTGAAAACAAGCACATTTTAGGTTATAAGGGTAACGTTTGAGAAGCATTTACGTGGTTTATTTCTCCCTCAGAAGCCACACTGTAAAGGAATGGAGTATGTTATAGAAATAAGGTATCACTGAGAAATAAGGAGATGGAAAGGAAGGGGCAGGAGGTGAGACTTGATCAAATAAATATTTGTTAATGGAAAGAGAATCCAACTTTTACTGAATGCCTGCTATATACCAGACACTAAGTTAGGAATTTAATAACAATAAGAATTAAAATTTATCCCTATACAGACTCATATGGAGAAGAATATATAGTAACTATTCATAGAAAACATATGTATGATATGTCAGCTATTGTGCCACATGCTTTATGTGTATTATATTAATTAGTTCTCATACTAATCCCATGAGGTAGGTATTGTTATTCCTGTATTATAGATGAAGAAATTGAGGCTTAGAAGAAGGCTAACTGACTTGCTAAACCATACAGCTAGGATTTAAGCCTAAATCTGTTTTATTCTAAACCTCTTACCTTTGCTGTTGAAACACCGTGTATTTCATTTTCCTATTTATGCAAAGATCCCATTTTCGTTCTTTTTTCCATTCTGTATTATGGGGGAGGTTGACCTCAGTAATTACATTTCCCAATCTCCATTGGTGACTGGCTACCTATTAGGTTTGGCCAATAATAGGAGATACTAGTTGGTAGAGTGGAAGACAGAGGAAAAAACAAGGTATTCCTCTCTTTCTTGCTTCTGGAAGTGTCCATGACAGTGGCTATGTCTCCTTTGTGGTATTACATGTCTCAGCTCCTGGGTTTTGTAATATCTTCTCTACTCTTTCCTTTAACCTTGTAGCTGTGGTAGTAGCTTCTTGCTGTTGTTAATCTTTGGGTTTCCTTATCATTTCCTGTTTGCCTTTCCTCTATCACCCTCTCTCTCTGCCCCTCCCCCTCTCACTTGCATTCTCTATCTCTCTCTCTGAAATAAATAAAACATTAAAAAAGAATTAAAAATATTCTGTTTGCTCTTGTATTCTTAGCACCAAAAAAATGGCATGTAGTAGGTGCTTAATAAATATTTTCAGAATAAATTAATTAATCTGGGTTAACTGAGAAACTGGTAATGTTCTTTTGTCTCAGAGTTAGAAACCTGTTTGGGCTTGCAAAGTCCAAGGCCAAAAAAAGATAATATACTTTGATCCAGGGCAACCTGGGTGGCTCAGTCTGTTAAGTGTCTGACTCTTGATTTTGGCTCAGGTCATGATCTCACAGTTTGTGGGATCAAGCTCTGCATTAGGCTCCATGCTGACAGTGTGGAGCCTGCTTGAGATTTTCTCTCCCTCTCTCTCTGCCCCTCCTGCATAAAAATAAATAAACATCTAAAAAATATATATACTTTGATCCCAAAACACTTGAACTAGAGTTGCATTTCTTGATCAGTAGAGTACAATTTTATGATCAGATTTAAATATAGTTGAAGACCTACTTTCTTTCACATGAACTTAAAGATGATAAGAATTTTTTTTTGTTACTTTGAACAAGAGTTAAGAAATACCTCTTCTACAACTGTTGGACTCTTTCAACTAACATTTTGTTTACTTCCAAGTGGTTGAGTTTAGAAATGATGTATATTGTTTGTATATTGTTTACCTTGAGTGCTTTAAAGGTAATGTGTCTCAGTATGAAATTGTTTATTAGTATCCAATTAGTTTCACTTTAGAATAGTGAGCTCAAAGAGTGAGCTCATAAGATACTGTTCATATGTGCCTACTGTGTAGGGTTTATTCCTTTGTCAACATCTAGGGTACATGATAAGGTGCTTTGAGTCAATCCTTGGGAAATTCCAGTAGGGCTAATCAATTCTGACTGTGAAAAGAATCTCTAAATAAGAGAGAGAAATTCTGATGTTTCTTGGGGTGAGGTTCCAATTTAAGATCATCCATTGCTTGAGAGATCCTCCAAGTATCAGGAACTATACATATATCTAAAATTTATATCTCCAGATCCTCCAAGTACCAGGAATTACACATACACATATAGAAAACTATAATTGATAATCTGTTGGTGAGGAAGTCTCTAGAGAAACCAGAAAATTATGAGTGCTCTTCACCTCCAATAAATCAGCCAAAATGCCAGACTTATTTCTGTGTGTTTTAAATTAAACAAAGTAAGGCCAGTTATAGGCAGTAGGTTTCCAAGTTTTCTAAGTAGGTTTGCTATTGATTATATGTCATAGTCAAATTTAGGCAATTCTATTTGTTACTTGTAAAACATGCTTCGTGGCTTAGAGGATGACAGTGGGAAGCCCAACCAAATTCAGTCATGTGAGGCTTTTCATGGATCCCTGAATTGAAACTTTTTTGTGGTCCATTTGCTCTTCTGGTCATATTTCATGAAAATCTCATTCCCTCCTTCCAAAAACAGCACAGATTTATTACTCTTATGGTCTTGGGCATATATAGCTAATATTCAGTCTACTGAAGGTTCTGAGGATATCTCTATCTTAATAAATAATGAAAGAGAAATAATGGGGAATGGAAGTAATAGCCTCCTACTAGAAATAAGCAACCTCTTGCTGGCAAATAGTTGGCTGCTTTAGCTGTGGAGAAAGCTACTTGGCCTGAGGCAGATTTAAACACTATGTGATATTAAATAATCCGTTTTGAAATTTCTGCCCCACAAAATAGCATATATTCTAACTCACATTAAATGGGATCTAACATGCCTTGACTCTTTACTACATTTCCCAGAGTCCTAGCACTATGGAAATTCGATAACCTATATGCCCCCCCAAAAAAGGTTCACCAATCAGTTATGAATAAATTTGCTCTTTTATTTCCTTTGTTGGTTACATATTGCTTATTCTCCTTTCCTTCTTTTCATTAAGGACTATGATGCCTTCTTTGAAGCCAGAGAAAATAATGCAGTGTATGCCTTTTTAGGCTTGACAGCTCCACCTGGTTCAAAGGTATGATTCCTTTTTTTCCTTGCTTTATTAGCCATTTTATTGCTGCTGGGTTTTTTAGTCCGTGAGATGTCTACCCTTATTATGTATTCAGATTAAGCTAGAGGCAGTGTAACATGGCTGAAAGGAAATGCTCCTTTTTTGCATGCATTTAATTCCTGGTAGGGCAGACATGTGCATAATCAAATACATAAAGTATGTGAGTGGGAGGTAGGTGGAGTGACTTCCCCATCAAGTTACCCAAAGCAGTAGATTTCTCATTGACCCATTCATAAATAAGTAGTTACCAACTTTAAAGACTCCATTATTTCAGCTGTCATGAATGGTTTTACATCAACAGAACACATCTTACTCATAGTAATCTTCTTGGCAGCATCTATTGTCTTTGTGTGAGAGTAAATGCTGGAGTCACCCATTCAAATTAACTAAGAGCATTGGGGCGCCTGGGTGGCTCAGTCGGTGGAGCCACTGACTTTGGCTCAGGTTGTGATCTCACGGTTCGTGGGTTCGAGCCCCGCATCGGGGTCTGTGCTGACAGCTCAGAGCCTGGAGCCTGTTTCAAATTCTGTGTCTCCCTCTCTCTCTGCCCCTCCCCTACTCGCGCTCTCTCTCCCTCTGTCTCAAAAATAAATAAACATTTAAAAAATTACATAAAAATTAAGAGCATTTGAGTTTCTAAACTGGTCACTAAATTGCTGGCTAAATTTGGGACTTTCTCCCTGCCAACAACAAATAATTTTTCAAATGGCAGTGTTTCCAGGGGAGATCATATAAAGAAAAGAATCAAAAATTAAATTGCTTATTTAATGAAATGTCTCAAAGCTATGGGCTTTAAATATACCTTTGCTGGGGCGCCTGGGTGGCGCAGTCGGTTAAGCGTCCGACTTCAGCCAGGTCACGATCTCCTGGTCCGGGAGTTCGAGCCCCGCGTCAGGCTCTGGGCTGATGGCTCAGAGCCTGGAGCCTGTTTCCGATTCTGTGTCTCCCTCTCTCTCTGCCCCTCCCCCGTTCATGCTCTGTCTCTCTCTGTCCCAAAAATAAATAAACGTTGAAAAAAAAAATTAAAAAAAAAATATATACCTTTGCTTTTTACCATAGATCTTTTCTTTTTTAAAATATTTTTAAATGTTTATTTTTATTTTTGAGAGACAGAGCATGAGAAGGGGAGGGGAATAAAGAGAGGGGGACAGAGGATCAGAAGCAGGCTCTGCACTGATAGCAGCAAGCCCAATGTGGGGCTCGAACTCATGAACCAAGAGATAATGACCTGAACTGAAGTTGGCTGCTCAACCAACTGAGCCACCCAGGCACCCCATGCTTTTTACCATAGGTCTTTTCTACACAGGCTGGCTTAATCAGAATGTATACCCCCCTGTTCTATCATTTTATGTTTTGTTCGTAGCAACTAATTTTATGTTAGATGGATTCTTTGAACTCCAGCTCCTTCTCCAATTTCGGGAATCTGTGTTATTGCTTGTTTTCAACTAGAGATCATTTACTAACATTGTTGTCTGATTCACTATGAAATTCTGTTTCCTTTCTCAAATTTCTTTTCCCATGAATAAAATGTCTTATTTTAGGCTTTGTATAATTTAAGTTGGAAGAAATGTTAGGTAAGACATTTCTGTTTAATCAAGTTAGTAAAACCCAAGTTAAATCATTGATTTCAGTTCAGATAAGAGGAAGTATGAAAAGAAAGATTATCTGTTTTCTGTGACTGATTACTCCCTCTTCTTTAGTTAAAAGTAGAAGTCATTCATTCAGTAAGTATTTATTGAGTGCCAAACACTAACTTGACATTGATGGTGAGACAAATATGGAGAATACAACATAGTCGCTACCTTCAAAATGTTTTTAACCTAGTGAAGGAAAAGTATAAAAATAATTATATAACAAATATGACTACAAATAATTATAATCCAACACATATTATAGTAAATTTGTATGCTGTGAAAAAAAGTGCCATAGGCATCCAGAGAAAATAATAATAAATTATTATTAAGGAATTTGGGGAAAGTTTCATAGAGGAAGTGACATTTGAGCTGTTAGGGATTCAAAAATACTGAAATGACACTAAGGTGTCTTTCATAGAGGCAGAACAGGAACTACTGCATATAGCTTCACATGATGATATTTTCAGGGAGCAAAGTGTAGTGCTGCATGTCTCCATAATAGGGCATATTAAATAGAGGAGGTGAGATTGACTAGGTAGGTTTGGACTAAATTATGAATGCTGTGTTACGTACTTTCAGTTTTATCCTCTAGATATCTAAAAGCCAAGGTAGGAAAAGGGGGAATACAGTGATAATATTATCTCTGTACTTTAAGATGTGATTTGATCTATGTCTTAAGAGAATAAATTTGAAAGCTGTATGGATTATAAAATATTGGAGAAATGAGATATTAGAGATAGGCCTACCCATTAGAGGGTACTTTAGAAGTCCAGAAAAGTAATGAAGAGGGCTTAAAGTGGTGTAGTGGCCATGGAAAGGAAAAATGAATTTAGGAGATATAGAAAACTCATGTATAATAAGATATAGAAATTTATGAGATGTTTGTGTATGTAAAGAACTGGGAAGAAGTGAAGCTATATACAGGGCTTCTAACCTGAGTGACTGGAAAATAAAACAAACATCATGTAGGAAACAAAAAAGTGAGTGATCCAGGGGAAGAGTTAGTCTTGGAAAGGAGAGGACATGCATTTTTTTCTGACATTGGACAGAATGAGAAGAGAAGGATAAAAATAGAAATTTTAATGTGCAAGGAGGTTAGAGAAGTTCATATTTTAAAATGTCTTATATTTAGTGTAAGGTCATCTGCTAGGTGTGATGGGAAATTTAAGGTATTAGAACTTTGAGGAGAATTGAAAGGATTCAGTTGGTGAAAATAGTCTAGAGTAGACTAAGATTGTGAATGGAAGTATGGCTGAGCAAAATAGAGGGTCCAGCTAGAGTTGATGAGTTCATAGTGGAGCCAGTCAGCTGATAGTTTTTTTTTTTCTTTACATCCTCATTTAAGCCTAGGAGTAAGAATAAAGTAAAACAGTGCATGTTAGCAAGGAGAGAGTGGATAGATTGGGATAATAAGAAAAGATCTTGAGTTGACAGTGGAGTTAAGGGAGGATTGGTAATAGGGAGATTGTTTTATTTTGTTTAATTTGTTTTTACTTGAGTATAGTTGACACACAATGTTACATTAATTTCAGGTGTAGAACATAGTGATTCAACTTTTGTACAAATTATGGTAAGCTATCATTTGTCACCATGTAATACTATTACAGTATTCCCTATATTCCCTATGCTATGTCTTTTATTTGGTGATAGGAAGATTTTGAATGCTAGTATTTCATAGTTTTTTAATAGATTTTTTTCCAAGACTAAAAGTGATAAATTTGATATCGGAATGATGATTTTTCTATTCTTCAGCTCAGCTTTCAGAGTTTTTTCCCCCTTTAATTTAACATGACAATAAGCCTTCCAGAAAGAACTGACAAAGAGAAAGTATACAAAATAAGGGGTGACTGTGTGGCTTAGTCAGTTAAGCGTCCAGCTCTTGATTTCAGTTCAGATCGTGATCTCACAGTGGTGAGATGGAGCCCAGCATTGGGCTCTGTGCTGATCATGGAGCCTGCTTAAGATTCTCTCCCTCCCTCATCCTCTGCCCCTCCCCTGCTCATGCTCACACACTCTCTCAAAAAAAGAAAGTATACAAAATAAGAAATACAACTAGTTAACCCACATTAGAAAAATGCACTGACAATAAAGACATGTGATAAAATGAGATTCAATTTTCATCCATGAAATTAGTAAATATAAAACAAAGGATAATACTCAGTGCTAAGAAGGGTGCATTAAAACGCTCACATATTGCTGGTGGTAGTATGAATTGGTACTCTCTTTTGATAACCAGAATGGCAAACAGGTATCAAGGACCCTAAAATGTTTATAGTTCTTCACCCAGTAATTTCACATGGGGTATTATAGTCTTCATTAATGAAATAATTCTATACATGGAAAAAGTTTTATGAATAAAAACATAAATCAAAATGCTATTTGCAATCCTAAAACTTTGGAAGTAAATTAAATGTCTAACAGTGGGGTCAACCAAAATAAATCAACACTGAATGAATTTTATGGATAAAAATGTGTTTCAACGCACTATATATAATCCTGAAACTTTGAAAACAAGTTAAATGTCCAAAAATAGTGTCGACAAAAATAGTTTATTCACTGAAAGAACTAGTGCTTTCATTAAAAAATGAGTTTGTGAAAAGATACATTATAATAAGGTATATAATTGTTTTTACTGTATGATTAATACTCTATGTTAAGAGACTGAACTGAACCATAGCTAAACATGAATATTTTTATCCTTTCTTTATGTTCCAAATAACTTGCATACATTCTATTTACATTTAAAAATTATTCAAAACCAGTTCAGTGGAGAACTTGGTATTTAAAAATATCTTCTGACAAATATTTCCATAAAACAAGGAATCCTCCTGTGAAAGACAATTTTTATATTATTTTGTATATGGATGCATTCAAAACAGGGTATATTAATATTTACTATTTATTTTATTAATATGGAAAATTGTTCCTTAGTACTAGCATTTCTTTATAGAAGGTGATGGTTTTCAGATATGAAATAAAATAACATTTTTTTACTAAAAAAATAAAAATCTGGTGATGTTCATGTTGAGAGAAAAAATTATTGACCCATATTCACTAGTAGTATATTGAGGGAATAGAGAATGCTGGTTGCAGAAATGTTCTCATTAGCTTTGGTTGAACCACACTGCTTCAGGGAGGAGCAATGGAGTCTGCCTCTGCTGTGAGATTTGAAACATTCCTATTTCCACTAAGCCCATTCTATTTTACCACATCTCCAAGAGAAATTTTATATTAATTTCACTTAGCTGTGGTGTTGGTCCTAGTTACTTGGCAAAAAGTGGAGAAGAGAAAAGCAGGAAAGAAGGATGTATGCTTGAAATGGCCAAGCACTGAGCTAGACCCTTCACATACAACTCATTTTATCCTTAAACCATCCTTATGAGCTAGGTGTCCTCAATGACATTTTATAGAAAAGGAAACTGATGCTCAGATAATTTAATTAATTTGTCCAAGGTTACATAATTATTAAGTAACAGAGCTGAAATCTGAACCCAGGATTATCTGATGCAAAATTGGTACATTTATGGAACGATGTTTATATTAGGAATAAAGGGGGAAGATACCTCATATGGCTGTTTCCAAATCTCTCAGTTTAATTAGATAATCCATGAACTATAATTATTGGCTACTTACATTTATGTACTAACAAATATTTTAGCACAATTTATATATTTGATGGATAAAATATAATTAAAAAAGTAAATAATTTACTTTAAATTTTTTTTTTCAACGTTTATTTATTTTTGGGACAGAGAGAGAGACAGAGCATGAACGGGGGAGGGGCAGAGAGAGAGGGAGACGCAGAATCGGAAACAGGCTCCAGGCTCTGAGCCATCAGCCCAGAGCCTGACGCGGGGCTCGAACTCACGGACCGCGAGATCGTGACCTGGCTGAAGTCGGACGCTTAACCGACTGCGCCACCCAGGCGCCCCTAAATAATTTACTTTAAATACAATGTATTATTGCAAAGACAAATTACAAAAAAATTGAATAGCTTTTTTGTTTTGGATGTCTGTGCCAATAATTTCTTCCATTAAAAGGGATAACTGAGAGCTAAAGGATTTATAACTAATTACAGCAAAGAGTGATAAGATGTGACTTTAGGGATTTAGGGTGTTTCCAAAATACTAGTTACTCAGAGGCATTAGATGTGCATAAAAAGAAGGACTTCACATTAGGACATATTCACATTTTTATTTCTATTTCTATTGTATTTTATTATTATTTTTTTAGAGAGAGAACATGAGTCAGAAAGAGGGGCAGAGGGAGAGAGAGAGACAGAGAGACAGAGAGACAGAGAGAGAGAGAGAGAGACAGAGAGAGAGAATTCTAAGCAGGTTCCACACTCAGCACAAAGCTGTACACAGGGCTCCATTCCACGACCCTGGGTGATGACCTGAGCCGAAATCAAGAGTTGGATGCTCAGCCGACTGAGCCACCCAGGCACCCATATTCACATTTTTATATAACTACTTCCCCAATGATATGAGCTAAGCCTTTGAGGAGTCTTAGTGTAAAATTCATTATGTTATGAGGAAATTCTCACAAGCTTGTTCCATAAAATGAAACAAAATGCATGAGGGTCTAAGATATATTCATTTTGACAACGTAACATGATATTTAAAGTTTTAAAAGCGTTTAGGATCTTTTTTTTTTTTTTTTTTTTTGCCAAGGTTTCTGGAAGGTAGTATTTTACATCTGTTTTGTTGAAAATGTATTAAGAATGAATTACAGGGGTTCATGTGTGGCTCAGCTCAGTCACTTAAGCTTCTAACTTTGGCTCAGGTCATGATCTCATGGTTCATGTGTTTGAGCCCCAAATCAGACTTTGCACAGACAGCATGGGGCCTGCTTTGGATTCTTTGTCTCCCTCTCTCTCTGCCTCTCCCCTACTTGTGCTCTCTTTCTCTCTCTCAAAAATAAATAAAGATTTTTTTAAAAATTAAAAAAAAATGAATTACAGTGTCCTCTTTTGCATCCTTCTTTCTTTCATTTCTACCTTTTTTTGTTTTGTAAGAATCTAGGCATCTTTCATTTTTGCTCTTTCCCCCTTCTTCTGGGCAGAGTATCTGGAGTATTCAGCTGCTCCTACTCCTCCTGAGACCATCAAATATTCAATTTATGACAGGTGTTTAGAATGATATTGTCTAGTATGCATGATTTCTACAACCTAACTGAAGTTTCTTTCACCAAAGTCACTCTTACCACCCATCTTTAGTTCCATAAACTTTCCTTGAAGTGTATTTTGTGTCAAGTAGTATGGTAGGTTCCAGAGCACACCTATAGGTCAGAGTTCCTATGGTAGAAATACTCATTGCCCAGAGGAGAAGAAAGAAAACCTGACCTGTTTTCCTGCCTACCGTTATAAAATTTAAAGCAACAACATTTTAATAAATATCACATTTTTAAAGTAATTTAAACCTTAATTAAACAAAACAACTAACTGTAAACTTTAGGTGACAATGTTTTGAACACTCAATTTTTGATGAAAAATCACAGAGAAAGGAAATCATCTATTTTTTTAAATTTGAACTATAATTGGAAATCACTGGCTTTTATGGAATTATTTCACACAATTAGTAATGATTAGGCAGTCTTCTATTACATCTGCTTCTAAGCAGAAGTCTATTTTATAGTTTTTCTATTAAGAATTTTTAAGCAGTCTTCTCTGGGAACCATTTGTTTTTGTCTTTGAATATTCTTAATAATTTGAGCTAATATAGTGTAACCAAAATGTACATGGATGTCTGTTTTGTGATATTTAAATTTATGTTTTGTTTGTTTTTCATTTCAGGAAGCAGAAGCTCAGGCAAAGCAGCAAGCATGAACCTGAAACATTCTGTCTTAAGCATCCTGAAAAAGGAATCTCTATTGCTCTTAAATTATCTTCAAAAGAAATCAGCTTAATGTTGAGATAATAGATTATTTGGTGTTTTCACATGCAAACAATCAAAATGAGTAATACATAATTAAAATGTGAATATGATGAGGAGAATGAGAAGTGAACAAAATTTTTAGATGTCATGGAATAGTATTGTTATCTGCCAAGGCATTTTATACTTCAGTGATTGTAAAAAAGAAAAAAAAGACCTGTGCCTTTTCTGGTATTATTATTGCAGCTTTTAAAACAGAGCAAAAGAATCTGTCTCTTGTTCCAAAATTGCCTCATTAATTTTAGTTAACAAAAATATGTACCCTTTGATATAACATTATTGTGATTAAAAAGCAGTTGCAGGTAATTTTTATATGTCAGACATTGTAATTTCTTATGGTAATTATAACATTCCTATTATTTTGTAATTGAAACTTTTACGTACTAAACAGGTTTTTTATGCTTCTAAATGTAGCCCTTTATTGTTTACTTCAGTGATCAGAACAGATGATCTCCTACAAAAAAAAACAAAAAAAACAGATATGTTCAATTGACAAGTTCCTCGCTTAACTGCAGAGCTATGATGCAATTATGTTTCTAAGTTGCTTGCCTCAGTGAAACATGTATATATATATATATATATATATATATATATATATATATATACATATATATATATTATGAAAGTGGGCTAGCATGTAATTTTAAAATGGCATTCTTTTGCAAAAAGCTCAGACTTCTAATTAACTATTAACAAAATAGGTCAGCACTCAATGCCCAAGTCTGGTTTTCCTTAGGTCTTTGCTAAAAAAAGTCTTAATGGTTCACACTTTTAAAACAACTTGTGGTCATGAATGCCACTACCTCTCAGATATTTGACATGTTTGTTTCAGCTTGGGCACATATTATATGAATATGTAAATCTAAGCAGAGAGAATCTTTTCTATGTTTCTATTCCAGTGATAACACAAGTATCAGTTAAAAGAGTCAATTTTTAAAATATTAATTATGAAAACTTGTAAGAAAACAAAAAACATTATGGCTTAATTACTTACCCAGAAGATATACATATTGTACCTTAGTTCCACACTACTTTATTACTTAAAAAAAACCACCTTTTACTTTAAATTACCTTACCCTATCATTTGATGTGTGCAAGTCTGTATTCTATGCCAAAATCAACATACAGTGAAGACATAGTTTTGTTTACTGAGATTCAAACTTAATGTGATGCTTTACAATAAACTCAGTCCTTTTAGAAACATATTTTACGTGTTCTTGGAGTTTCTAAATAGTATAATAGTAATTTTAGATGAGTAATACATGTTTTAGAAAGTGGGAAATGAGAAAAGAAAAAAATGACAGAAAATAATTTAAATGTAATTTCTAAATTTCCTTTTTTAGGATTCTAAATTTTGCTATATACACTAGAATTAAACAGAATTATTCCATTGTTTTGTCTAGAAAAATATGCCATAGATAACTCTAGAGAAAACAGGGTGCCTTGTAATTGATTCTGGAAAATGCTAGAAAAATGTTTGCTCAATATTTTCTCCTGAGCTTTATTAAATGCTGATTTATGAAGTTTTGGGATGATGGGGGACTCATGGGGTCCAGAGCCAATGGCCAAGAGAGAATTCTTGAAGATGTCTTTGGTGCAAAAAGTTGATTTTATTCAAGCATGGGGACAGGACCCATGGGTAGGAAGAACTGCACTGAGGTCGTGACAGGTAACTCATTATATATCCTCAGGTTGGGAGGGGATCAGGGATAGAATAAGTCTCTAAGGAATTTTGGAAGCAAGGTTTCCAGGACCTTGAGGGGCTAGTGG
Organism: Leopardus geoffroyi; assembly: GCF_018350155.1. Taxonomy (NCBI): domain Eukaryota; kingdom Metazoa; phylum Chordata; class Mammalia; order Carnivora; family Felidae; genus Leopardus; species Leopardus geoffroyi. The sequence continues at coordinate 67,217,939 of NC_059343.1, forward strand.
TTGCTAGGAAAATGCCATTTGTTACTGTTTAATAAAACCTCAGTCATAAGACCCTTCAGATGTATATCAGGAGACCATAAGCTTGGAGTATGATTGCCAGCATGTATCTTGGGGCAGTTGAGATAAAGGAACTTGACTTACAGGATCCTTGAGGCTGAGAAAAAAGGTAAGATTCTCTTTTGCCCCTAGCAAATTGTCATCATCTAAGCAGCTGAGCTGAGCTCCTAGAGGGCGGTCACTCTGCTGATTTCAAGGACTTGTCCATTGGCTGTAGGCAGTAAGGGAATTTAATTTTTCATTTGCCTTAGTTTCCCACATTACCATGGCAAGCACTTAAACCCCTTTCCTTTGTTTTTGGGTAGCCAGGAGTGTCTGAGAAATATCACACGTATTCCACCCGGGGCAGGGGAGTTGGGGGGAGAGCCAGCCTGTATTTTGCCCTCAGCTTGCCCCAAGTTCCCTCATCACTGATAATGTTTCTTGCAGTATTCTAAGTGGACAATTATTTTATACTTATTCATTCAAAATCATATTTCAATTCATTTGAATTATGAGAAAAGTAATAGTACTAAATTATAATATTCTTAAATGATAATGACAAATAGTACATGGCAAATCCCTATTACTTCTGTTGGCTCACTATCCTATCATTAATCATGGTGAATTATTTTGATATTATAAATGGGAGTACAAGAAATAATACTATGAACATGAAGAGTTAATCATTCCTCCAGCAGTTCAGTGTCTTACAAATACCTTCTTCATAATTTTTGAGATCATTGCTGATGAGGTTTTTGGGGTAATGGTGGAGTTTGTAGGGTTTGGAGCTTATGGCCAAGAAAGAATTCTTGAAGACGTCTTTGGTGCAAAAAGTTGATTTTATTAAAGCACAGGGACAGGACCCATGGGCAGAGCTGCCCTGAACCCTGTGGAGAGACTGGTTATATATATTTGGGAGTTGGGGGAGGTAAAATCAAGGGGAGTTTCCAATGAGATTTTCATATGTTAAAGAAGACTCACAGGATACTGAAGGCCTAGCTATTGTCAAACTAAGGTGGTTTTTCCCTCTAGCAAAGCATTAGCTTTAAGACAGTAGGGAGTGCTTAGAGAAAAGTTTTACCCTGCCTGCCTCAAGTATTTGTCAATGGGCTGCAGGTTATAAGGAAATTTAATTCTATCTGCCATTTCCTTCTGCCTTTGTTTCCCACATCTTTCCCCCTGAAAACTTTTGACTCTTAAAATCTTTAAGGTTTCTGAGGGAGGAAGGTATTTTCTTCTGTAACTTCTTCCTGCTGAACATGGGTGTAGAGATGTCCCTAACTGTGTGTCAACATTGGTCAGTTGGGTGTTCATATACAGGAGTTACCAAAGGCAAAGGCAGCCAATCTAAGGTAGACAACATATATGAACCTCCTTGAGTAGAAAAGATCATCTGTCAGCTAGAAGTTATGGTGGTGAAGGAGTCTTGGCACCAGGCAGACACCAGAAAAGACAACAAAATAAGGTTAATATTATGAGAAAGAGAAGCAAAAAAAAAAAAAAATCTCCAGTCCTTTATTGTCATTTGAAGAGAAATTTAAGGTCTTCCACTGGTTCACAGGAATAAGAAGGCATGTCAGCTGGTATACTATGATTGGAAAAAAAAAAGGATGAAATAGGCAGAGAGGGAAAGGACTAGGATCTGAGGTCCCTGGGTGGGGAACATTTTGGAACAATGCTGGGAGTGTCTGACCACAGCAACCCACCCTGGGCATAAAAGTTCCTCTTAAGAATGTAACAGACACTGCCTACTCCCCCTCAGGTTTCCCTCTGGAATTTGACAAAAGACCTAAGTGCGTCCATAGACAACCCCTCATAACAACGAAAACAAGCCAATCAGGCATGGACAACCCAGCACCTAGAGCTATCAAGACAATAAGGGTAGGGGCGCCTGGGTGGCTCAGTGGGTTGAGCGTCCAACTTCGGCTCAGGTCATGATCTCATGGTCTGTGAGTTCAAGCCCTGCATTGGGCTCTGTGCTGACAGCTCAGAGCCCGGAGCCTGCTTCGGATTCTGTGTCCCCCTCTCTCTCTGACCCTCCCCCGCTCATGCTCTGTCTCTCTCTCTCTGTCAAAAATAAATAAACACTAAAAAAAAAAAAAAAAAAAAAAAAAAGACAACAAGGGTAGAACCTGAGAAGGAATAAGGGAGAAGGGAAGAGGGAGGGCTGACCAGAACCTTATAAAACAAGGACTCTTGCCTAGAGTTCTCAGGCATTCACTTCCGAACATCCCTTCTCTGTAAACAGAGCTTTCCTACTATTCTTCCTTTCTAATCTTATACTCTAATAAATTTTGCCTGCTGCTCATTTTGTGTCCACCTCTTTGTTCTTCAAAGTGGCAAGGCAATGAATTCTGTGTATTGTGGTAAAAAATCCTGCAACAATACTAGATTCCTGTGAGGAAGGTACAGGTTTAATTCTTTAAAAAAAAAATTTTTTTAACGTTTATTTATTGAGACTGAAAGGGCGGGCCTACACCGGCCAACTCCATCTTGTTCTGTGTCCTTCACCTTGACCACGCCTCCTCCCCTCGAGTAACCTCCAGCTCACCTGCCTAACAGGACTCGGACCCTTCCCCAGCCGGTGCAGGTAGGGGATTGAGCTCGAGCTAGCTCGAATAAAGGCTCTTTTGCTTTTACATCGGACTCGGCTCCTTGGCGGTATTTGGGGATCGCGAATTCTGGGCATAACAGAGACACGAAAGAGACAGAGCATGAGCAGGGGAGAGGCAGAGAGAGGTGGAGACACAGAATTCGAAGCAGGTTCCAGGCTCTGAGCTGTCAGCACAGAGCCCGACATGGGGCTTGAAGTCACAAACCGTGAGATCATGATCTGAGCTGAAGTCAGACGCTCAACCGACTGAGCCACCCAGGTGCCCCCAGGTTTAATTCTTGATATAGGAGTCCATGAGTAATGGCCTTCTAATTTAACTACAGTGGGATTCCATAATATGACTCAGTAGGGGCCCTTCCATTTTGGAGTTAAATCCCTTACCTGTAGTAGACTTCTAATCCTTTAAATAAACCATATTTCCTTTGTTTATATGGGGTGGGTTTCTAATAACTACAGATAAGGTTTAGGGAGACTATGACTTGTATATTCATTTAGAGATGTATGAGTTAACCTGGGCTCAAGGAATAATTTAATAAAGCATTATAGTCTTTTCATAAAATTGTTGGGGAAATCCATCCCATTCTAGTTTTTTAAATAAATAATATACCCATTGGGACCTGTTACTATCCCCACAGAATAACAAGCAAGAAGATTGTCCATACCTGTTCTATTGTGACAATATCTCTGAAGTTTACCTCAAGTTGTCTAGCTTAGGCAAACAACATTTAAAGACTATCAGAACTAAAATTTAACATCCAGAAATGTGCATTATTAAAATAATTTTTCTCTCTAGTAACCCTCATTTCTGGAGATAACCAAATCAAGACTAATTCATTTGTAAAACAAGTCCAGTTTTAACAAACTTGGCCTAATTATTTACATGAACTCAGCAAGAGTTAGTGATTGATCATACAGATCTTTTAAAATTTGCTTTGCTGGAACTTTTCATAAGAAATCTAGATTGAATGTTTAGTGGCTCTCCAAGCCAGAAGCCAAGTATTGACATCAGACATGCCTGCAATACCTGTAGATTTGGGCAAATTCCTCTTCAGAAGGTCCTCAAAGTATCCTGAGTTTCCTGCAACTGCCAGGAAGTGACTTTCTTTACTCAACTGGTAAGACTGCTGGGAACTCTGTAAGCAAGGCACCAGGCCAACATTTCCAAGGGGCTTTATGGCTCCATGTTTTATAAAGCCAACCCTAGTTCCTTAAAGCTGTCTGATCATATCTGACTCTATGAATGCCATCCTCAAATAAGACATTCCAGTCAAAGCCTTGGTAAAATTACCAGTATTTCCAACAGTGACCTGTTATAAGATGAACAGATTTTTATTGAATTTATGCAAACAATTGTAATTCCCATGAAAGAAAGAATACTCATTGAGAGTTTTTGAATTTCAGGGGAATTATGTAGAGAGAAAAGATAAATGCTTCAGTTTACAAATAAATACTTTATGACATTTTTGTATATCATAGATATCTTAAGAGACAGTTTCCTTAATCTGGAAGAGGAAACATTAGAGAACCAGCAATATTTTCAACAAGAATCAAAACTATAATCTTCCTCAGTTCATTTAATCCCATGTTCAGTTTAATTCAATCCCAATTATCATGTGAGCAACACGTTAAAGTTTTAGGTTACAGAAGACTGAAAGCTATCTTAACAATTACCCATGAAAACTTTGAGACAGAATTAACCATCATTTTAAGTCATCTTTTTTGTTAACAAATTGCAATAAAGACAGCACGAGCTTATTTATCTTCAATAATCCTAGATAGAATAAGAGTTTTATATTTAATGTTGATAACTCTAAAGATATGTCTATTTTAATTAAACCAACAAAATTAAATTAGCTTAAACACTAAATATGTTCCATTTGCATCCACTTAAAAGACAATCTGTTCCCCATTATCAATTTTCACCTGAGACACTGGTGGCAAAATCTGAAGTAGGCAGTCCAAGTGAGTGCTCTTTGCTCCTAGACAGCCAGTGGTGCCTGAGGAGGCACCGAGAATGGTATAGAATCAGCTTCTCAGGTCACACCCGAGGTAGTGCAGAAACAGGAGAAGGCAGAAGAGGTGAAATGCTGCCAGCAGGTAGATAAAGAGTTCCCAGTTCTACATCCTGTCAGCTCGGACAGAGGAGCAGATGCCTTGTTTTTTTGTTTTCCACCAACTAGTGGAATTAGGCAGTCCATGTCAGGTCAGAATAGACAGGGAATTTCCCCAAAACAAAGGGAGTTTTGGCAGCTGCTCTGCTTGGGAATATTCCTTAAAGTCCCCGTCCTGGGGTAGACTAACCATTTGGTTCCAATTAAAGCCATTACCCAGGATATGAATGAAAGAGAAGCTCCCATTATTAGGAACAGTGAGAGAGAGAGTCAGTATCCCCTTCATTAGGGATGGCCTGTGTTTCCTCCAGCAACCTGAGTTTATTTGGAGGAGGCCAGTTTAGATAATAAGAGGCCTTTAGATCCACGTCATGATTTAGAGCCATGAAGGTCTGGGCCTAGGAGACCTTTGTCGATTTGCCCTGTTTCCTGCAGAAGAGATCTAACTGCTAGATCCTACAAAGGCCATGCAGTGTTACAGGATATCAGTCCTTTCCTAAATATTGTAATCTGAATTGTTTCCAGTGGGTTAAAAAAGCATCTCAAGGGAGAGTCCTTGGGAACAGAAGAGAAAAAATAGAGAAGGTCCATTACCACAAAGATCCCCCTTGACTTCTGGGTGGTATCCCATGCTCAGGATATACCAGATGTTCCTTGTGTCAAAGCGACCTGAGGCATCCATCAAACAAAGTCAAAGGTCGAGGATCCACCAAACGGCTGTTAGAAACCCCTGTAGGAGGGAGGCCAGCCCTCCCCCCACTTCCCCATTGCATTCTAGACTACAAGTGGGGGCTGGCATATGGACCAAGTTTGCCTTGTTGAGAAGGCCTTGCTGTGCCATTCTGTGGCTTGTCCTGTGGAGAAGGCGATGTTGTGCCTTGGTGGCCATGTACCACACTGTGGCTTGCCTTGCAGAGAAAGCCATGAAAAACCAGCCATTTTTAACCCATGGAAAACACTGGAAAAGTTTTACAAAATTACCCAAATCTGTAGTTGAGGACAATGACAGAAAGCAGTAAAGCTAGAAATCCATCATGATCTAAGCAAAATTCCAACACATGTAGTCCTTACAGCTGACTTCCTAGGAAATGGTCCCCAGTTGGGTTTTATTTCAATCAGGTATTGATTTCAGGTGGCTCCCAGTGGAGGTCTCACAACCAGAAGGGGCCAGACCAGGGATGTGGAGGGGATCCCATTAGACCAATGAGGAGGAAACTTCTCACAGGAATCTTAAGACTGGCAGCATGCTAGTCACTTAGGTGGCTGTCCCATGTCCAAAACAGACAACTTTGTATAAAGACAGGAATAAAGAGAGGGCATCAAGTTTCTGGATCTTATTACCATTCTGGCCAGGGTACTAACTTCCAGCCAAAAGGCAGGCTTTCTCCTCCCCATAGAGTATCCATGGGCAAGAAAATTGTAGCCTGAGCAATTGACATGAAATTGTTCCAATAAGACCATACTCCTCAAAAAGGCCCCTGAAATGAGAGTAAAGGAAGAAAAAGGAAACTACTCACCAAATTTGCACCACTCAGAGTTCAGATGAAAGGGTGCATAGTCTGGCATTTGGGCACAAAATATGATGAGTATTTTGGGAGGTGATGGTGGGGTTCATGGGGTTCTGAAACGATGGTCAAGAAAGAATTCTTGAGATGTCCTTGGTGGAAATATCATGATTTTATTAAAGCACGGCGACAGGACCTGTGGACAGGAAGAGCTGACCCAGATGCTGTGGAGAGACTGGAGATATATATATATATATATATATATATATATATATATATATATACATTTGGGAGTTGAGGGAGGTAAAGTCAAGGGGAAGTTTCTAATGAGATTTTCATATGCTAAAGAAGACTCACAAGTACTGGAGGCCTGGCTATTGTCAAACTAAGGTTGTTTTCCCCTTTAGCAAAGCATTAACATTAAGAAAGTAGGAAGTTCCCAGAGGAAAATTGTACTCTAACTGCCTCAACTATTTGTCAATGGGTTGCAGGTTATAAGGAAATTTAATTCTATCTGCTATTTCCCTCTGCCTTTGTTTCCCATATCAATTGCTATTCTTGACATGGACATGGAAAGAGAAAAAAATTAACATTTAATTCAATTGTTTGATAGATTGTTATAGTTGTATTCTATGCTCAGAATAATGAAGGTGGTTTATTGAAAACAATGTCAACCTATTTCATTCTTCAAATTTACCTTGTCTTCCATGAAACATTTTAGTTTGTCTTTAACTATTTTCTATTTCAATCCAAATTTTCACAAGATGGAATTAGGCACTATAACATCTTTGGAATTATATGTTCCATTGGTGTGTTTTCTCATATGAGAAATAAATCTCATAATGTTGCCAAAATGACATTTTGAAAAACCAAAATATTTTCCATTCTATATGAAGAAATTATGTTTCAAAATGTAAGGGTCAACATATTATATATACATACTTATGAATTATAGTGTTAAAAGGCATCTTTCACACTTATTTTTATGAGCACTGAGCAATACATGGAATTGTTGAATTGCTACATTGTACACTTAAAACCAATACAACACTGTATGTTAACTACATTGGAATTTTTTAAACTACCAAATAAATTAACAATGTCAAAACTAGAATCCTTCAAAAGCAAATGATATATTTGAGATGTTTATATTTACTAGGCTATACCTTACTATATATAAATTTAAATTAAAAGGATAGATTGAATCTTCCTAAATTGAAATCTTTCATTTTGTCAGTGTCCTTTAGCACCATATGCTAATAGATATAAGTGGATACAAAAAAAGCAAGTGAAGTTCTGAATATTAAGGTGAGATTTATAAAGAGTTTTCACAAAATTTGCTTCGAAAATACAACACTTGCTACCTTCACGAAAATTTCTATTTTCAACAAACAATGCAAATTGGTTCTTGATTATATTGCTAAATGTCAACATTTATTTGAGAATCTTAGTGGAGGGGTAAATAGAATTTTAAATAAACGTTTTTCTCTTCCTTATGATCTTCTTTTCTTTTCTTCTTTTTTTTTGAGTATAGTTGACACACAATGGTACATTAGTTTCAGGTTTACAACTTAGTGATTTGACAAGTTTATACATTATGCTATTTTCACCACAAGTGCAGCTACCAGCTGTGTCATTACATTGCTATTGCAATATCATTGACTATTCCTTATGCTCTGCTTTTTATTCCCATGACTTACTCATTCCATAACTGGAGGCCTGTATCACCCTCTTTCCTTTACCCATTTTGCCAGACACCGATGTTTGTTTATTTTTTTTAGATTTCATTTATGAGTGGAATCATATGGTAGTTGTCTTTCTCATCTGACTTGTTTCACTTAGCATAATACCCTCTAGGTCCATCTATAATGTCTCAAATGGCAAAATCTCATCCTTTTTTATGGCTGTGTAATATTGTGTATATATACCATATTTTCCTTATTCATTTGTCTATTGGTGGACACTTAGGGTTGCTTCCATGTCTTGGCTACTGTAAATAATGCTGTAATAAACATAGGGTGCATATATCTTTTTGAGTTGATGTTTTTGTTGTCCCTGGGTAAATACCCAATAGTGGAATTATTGGATCACATGATATTCCTATTCTTAAATTTTTAAAAGTTTATTTATTTATTTTGAGAGAGAGAGAGAGAGCGCATGTGTGCATGCATGTGGGGGGAGGGAAGGGCAGAGAGAGGGGGACAGAGAGAGAGTCCCAAGCAGGCTCTACACTGCCAATTCAGAGCCTGACACGGGGCTGGAAATCACGAACCATGAGATCATGACCTGACCCAACATCAAGAGTTGGATACTTAACCAACTGAGCCACCCAGGTGCCCCTCTATTTTTACTTTTTGAGGAATCCTCATACTGTTTTCCACAGTGGCTGTGCCAATTTATATTTCCACCAACAGTGCAAAAATGTTCTTTTTTCCCCATATCTTCACCAACACTTGTTGTTTCTTGTCTTTTTGATTTAACCATTCTAACAGGTGTGAGGTAATATCTTATTGTGGTTTTGATTCGCATTTCCCTGATGATTACTGATGTTGAGTATCTTTTGATGTGTCTGTTGTCCATCTGTATCTCTCTTCCAAAAATGTTTATTCAGGACCTCTGCCCATGTTTTGATTGGATTACTTGCTGTTTTGGTGTTGAGTTGTATGAGTTCTCTATATATTTTGGATATTAACCTGTTATCAACTACATCTTTTGCAAATATATTCTGTTCAGTAGATTGTCTTCTTGTTTCCTTGATGTTTTCCTTCACTGTACAAAAGTTTTTATTTTGATGTAGTCCCAATAGTTTGTTTTTCCTTTGTTTCCCTTGCCTGAGAGGACATATTTAGAAAAATTAATACCAGAAAAATTGCTGCCTGTGTTCTCATGTAGGGATTCTATGCTTTCCAGGCTCACATTTAGGCCTTTAATTGATTTTTAGTTTATTTTTGTGTGTGGTGTTAGAAAGTAGTCCAATTTCATTCTTTTACATGTAGCTGTTCAATTTTACCAGAAAGATTTGTTGAAAATAATGCCTTTTCATTGTATATTTATGCTTCCTTTGTCATAGATTAATTGACCATATAAATGTGGGTTTATTTCTGGGGTCTCTATTCTGTTCTACTTATCTATGTTTCTATTTTCGTGCCAATACCATATTGCTTTGATTACTACAGCTTTGTAATAGATCTTGAACTCTGGAATTCTGATACCCCCAACTTGATTCTTTCTTGTGATTGCTTTCACTATTTTGGCCTTCTGTGGTTCCACACAAATTTCAGTATTATTTGCTCTAGTTTTGTGAAAATTGCTATTGGCATTTTGAGAGAGATTGCACTGAATGTGTAGATTCCTTGGGTAATATGGACATTTTGACAATATTAATATTTCTAATACATGAGCATGGAATATCTATTTGCTTATATCATCATCAGTTTCTTTCATCAGTGTTTTATAATTTTCAGAGTACAGAACTTTCACCTCTTTAGTTGAGTTTATTTCTACATATTTTATTCTTTTTGGATCATTAGTAAATGGTATTTGTTTTTAAATTTCTCTTTCTGTACAAGGGAAGAAAGGTCATGAATCATGAAGGCAGACCTAGGGAACTCAGTGACTTATTAAAATGTAATAACATTCTTATAGTATCCCAGAAATGAAGAAAGAGAAAAAGGATCAGAAGGTTTATTCAAACATATTATGGCTGAAAACTTCCCTAATCTGGGGAAAGACACAGACATCAAAATACAAGAAGCACAGAGAACTCCCATTAAATTCAACAAAAGCCAATCATCATGAAGACATATCATAGTCAAATTAAAATTATGCAGTTGAGGAAATAATCTTGAAAGCAGCAATGGTAAAAAAGACTCACAAGTAATATCATTTTCAATAGGGAAAAGCCAAGAGCCTTTCACATACAGTAAGAAACAAGACAAGGATGTCCACTCTCACCATTACTTTTTAATATAGAACTGGAAGTCTTAGCCTCAGCAATCAGACAACAAAAAGAAATAAAAGGCATTGAAATCAGCAAGAAAGAAGTCAAACTCACTTTTCCCAGATGACATGATACTCTATGTAGAAACCCCACAAGACTGCATCAAGAAATTGCTAGAACTAATATATAAATTCAGCAAAGTTTCAGAATATAAAATCAACCTGCAGAAATCTATTGCATTTCTATACACCAATAATGAAGAAATAGAAAAAGAAATCAAGACAACGATTCCATTTGCAATTGCACTAAAACAATGATACCTAGGGATAAACCTAATGAAAGAGGTAAAAGATCTGTACTTTGAAAAATATAGAACTGAAAAGGACACAAAGAAATGGAAAAGCATTGTATGCTCATGGATTAGAAGAACAAACACTGTTAAAATGTTTATACTATCCAAAGCAATCTACACATGTAATAAAAATCCTTATCAAAATACCACCATCATTTCTTGAAGAACTAGAACAAACAATCTTAAAATATGTATGGAACCACAAAAGACTCTGAATAGACAAAGGAATCCTGAAAAAGAAAAACAAAACTGGTGACATTACAACTCCAGGTTTTAAGCTATATTACAAAGCTGTAGTCATCAAGATAGTATAGTTCTGGCACAAAAACAGACACATAGATCAATGTAACAGAACAGAAAACCCAGAAATTGACCCACAAGTATATGGTCAAGTAATCTTCAAAAAAACAGGAAAGAATATCCAATGGAAAAAAGACAGTATCCTTAACAAATGCTGTTGGGAAAACTGGATGGCGACATGCAAAAGAACGAAACTGGACCACCTTCTTACATCATTCACAAAAATAAGTTCAAAATGGATTACAGACCTAAATGTGATACAAGAAACTATCAAAATGTTAAAGAAGAACACAAGCCATAACCTCTTTGACCTTGGCTGCAGCAAATTCTTGCTAGATACGTGGCAAAAGGCAAGGGAAACAAAGCAAACATTAACTATTGGGACTTCAAGATACAAAGCATTAGATAGTGAAGGAACCAATCAAGAAAACTAAAAGGTAGCTTACAAAATGGGAGAAGATATTTTCAAATGACATATTCGATGAAGGGTTAATATCCAAAATCTATAATGAACTTATCAAAGTCAACATAAAAAAAGCAATAAATCCAGTTAAGAAATGGGCAGAAGACATGAATAGACATTTTTCAAAAGAAGACATCAAGCTGACTAACAGACACATGATAATATCCTCAAAATCACTCATCATCAGGGAAATACAAATCAAAACCACCATGAGATGCCACCTCACACCTGTTAGAATGGCTAAAATCAACAATACAAGAAACAACAGGTATAGGCAAGGATGCAGAGAAAGGGGAACTCTCTTACACTGTTGTTGGGAATGCAAACTGGTGCCACCACTCTGGAACAGTATGGAGGTTCCTCAAAAAACTAAAAATAACACTACCCTATGATCCATCAATTGCACTATTAGGTATTTACCCAAAGGATATAAAAATACAGGTTTGAAGTGGTACATGAACCCCAATGTTTATAGCACCATTATCATCAATAGCCAAACTATAGAGAAAGCTCAGATATCCATCAACAGATAAATGAATAAAGAAAATGTGGTACACATATACAATGGAATATTACTCAGCCATCAAAAAGAATGAAATCTTGATTGCAATTGCATTGAATGTGTAGATTGCTTTGGGTAGTATTGACATTTTAACAATATTTATTCTTCCAATCCATGAGCATGGAATGTTTTTCCATGTCTTTGTATCCTCTTCAATTTCCTTCATAAGCTTTCTATAGTTTTCAGCATACAGATATTTTACATCTTTGGTTAGCTTTATTCCTAGGTATTTTATGATTCTTGGTGCAATTGTGAATGGGATCAGTTTCTTTATTTGTCTTTCTGTTGCTTCATTATTAGTGTATAAGAATGCAGCTGATTTCTGAGAAAGACAGATACCATATGTTTTCACTCTTATGTGGATCCTGAGAAACTTAACAGAAGACCATGGGGGAGGGGAAGGAAAAATTAAAATTAGGGAGAGAGCCAAAGCATAAGAGACTCTTAAAAACTGAGAATAAACTGAGGGTTGATGGGGGTGGGAGGGAGGGGAAAGTGGGTGATGGGCATTGAAGAAGACACCTGTTGGGATGAGCCCTGGGTGTTGTATGGAAACCAATTTGACAATAAATTTCATATTAAAAAAAGAATGAAATCTTGCCATTTGCAATGATGGGGATGGAGCTAGAAGGTATTATGCTAAGCGAGATAAGTCAACAGAGAAAGACAAATACCATATGACATCACTCATATGTGTGTAATTTAAGAAACAAATCATGAATATATGGGAAGTGGGGGAGTGGGGAAGAGGAGACACAGAAACAAACCACAGGAGACTCTTAATAGAGAAGAAACTGAGCATTTAGGGAGTTAGGTGGGTGGCAAATGGGCTTAGGTAGATGATGGGTATTAAGGAAGTCACTTGTGATGAGCACTGGGTGTTGTATGTAATGAGTCACTGAATTCTACCCCTAAAACAAATATTTTACGGTGTTGTCTAACTAAAATAAAAAAAAATTGTTGTGAAGCATAAAAAAACAAATGCAAAGAAAATTAATCTTTCTGTGACTTTGTTATTAGTGTATACAAACACTACTGATATCTGGGTATTCATTTTGTATCCTGACAGTTTACTGAATTCATTTATTTTAGTAGTTTTTTGGTGGTGTCCTTAGAATTTTCTATGTATATTATTATGTCATCTGCAAATAGTGGTAGTTTAAATTTTTCTCTACCAATGTGGATGTCATTTATTTTTCTTGTCTGAATACTGTGTCTAGGACTTCCACTACTCTGTTGAAAAGAAGTGGCAAAAGTGGACATCCTTGTCTTGTTCCTGACTTTAGAGGGAAAGTTCTCAGTCTTTCACCATTGAGCTTGAGGTTAGTTGTGGGGTTTTGATATATGGCCTTTTATATCTTAAGGTGTATTAGCTCTAACTCCATTTTATTGAGAGGTTTTTTTATCATGAATGTATGTTGAATCTTGTCAAATGCTTTCTCTGTATCTATTGACATGACTGTATGATTCTTATCCTTTGTTTTGTTGGTATGGTATATAATGTTGATTAATTTGCAAATATTGAACCATTCATGTATTGTGGGAATAAATCCCACTTAATTGTGGTGAATGGTCTTTTTAATGTATTTTTCTTTGTCACTTGCCAATATTTTGCTGAGGTATTTTGCATCTATGCCCATCAGGGATACTGGCTATAGGTTTTTTTTTTTGTGTGTGTGTGTGGTGTCTGTCTGGTTTTGGTATTATACTAATTATAGCATTGTAAATTTTATTTGGATGTATTCCTTATGCTTTTTGAATAGTTGGAGGAGAATAGGTATTAATTTTTCTTTAAATGTCTGGTATAATTTACTTGTGAATCCATCTGTTCCTGGTCTTTTGTTTTTTGGTAGTTTTTTGATTACCAATTCAATTTTATTACTTGTAATCAGACTGTTCAGACTTTCTTTTTTTTTCCTAGTTCAGTTTTAGAAGATTGCATGTTTCTAGAAAATAATCCATTTCTTCTAAGTTGACCTGTTTGTTGGCATATAGTATTCATAGTATTCTCTTATAATCCTTTGTATTTCTGTACTGATAATTGTTACTTTTTTCTCATTTGTGATTTTATTTATTTGGGTTCTTTCTCTTTTTTTTCTTGATGAGTCTGGCTAAGCATTTGCCCATTTTGTTTATCTTTTCATAAAACCAGTTCTTGGTTTTATTGATGTTTTTTTTTTCTTTTTTATTCTCTTTGTTATTTATTTCTGCTTTGATCTGTATTATTTCCTTTCTTCTACTTACCTTAGGCTTTTTTTGTTCTTTGTATTCTTGTTCCTAAGGCCTAAGGTTAGATTGTTTATTTCAGTTTTTTCTTGTTTCTTGAAGTAGTCCTGCTTGAACTTCTTTTCCTGTGTCTCAGACATTTTGGACCATTGTGTTTTCACTTTTCATTTGTTTACATGTAATCTTTTATTTCTTCTTTGATAGCTTCATTGACCCACTGGTTATTTATAATGTTGTTCAGTCTCCACATGTTTTACTTTTTCCAATTTTTTTCTTATGATTTAATTTTGGTTTCACACAATTATGGTCAGAAAAGATACATGGTATGATTTCAATTTTTTTTAAATTTATTGAGGCTTGTTTTATGGCCTAAAAATGATCTATTCTGAAGAATGTTCCATGTGCACTTGAAAAGAATATTTATTCTTTTGTTGTTGTTTTATTGTATTTTGGGTGGAATGTTTTGTACATATTTGTTATGTCCACCAGGTTTAATGTGGAAACAGAATTTTGAAACAGATTATTTACTTGCTTCGGAAAGTATAAATTCAGAGAATTTTGTGGAGCCAGGTTTCACGTCACATATTCCATTCATTTAGGAAAACGAAAAAGGAAGGCTCACATTGATTTTGTTACCCTGATGTGGACAGTGAAAATAAAGAAAGATTGACATTGACTGCATTTTTCCATGTAAAATAAATATTTCTTTTCTTTTGAAGAATTCCAGTAAAACTGATTAATAGTTATTCACATTTTATTAATTTGAGCCTTCAGTTCTTCTGCCCTCACCTTACCAATCTCATCCCTGAATATTATCACCTGTCTCTTATTTAACAAAAGTTTGAGTTCCTACATAAACATTAATCATATTGTTAATATAAATACTATCTGAGCATAATTACCTTTAAACATCTCCATTGATATATAATCCATATACAGTAATTCACCCATTTAAAGTGTACGATTCAATGGTTTTTAGTATATTCTTAACCTTGCACAGCCATCACTATAACTTAAGTTTCGAACATTTTATCACACAACAAATAAACCCTGTATGCATTAGCAGTCACTGCCAATCTCCCACTCCCTCCACCTTATGCAACCACTAATCTATTTTATCTATCTATGCATTTAATTATTTTGAACATTTATATAAATAGAATCACAAAATATGTGGTCTTTTGTCACTGGCTGAATCTAAGTACCATGCTTTTGAGATTCATCATGTTGCAGTTTGCATTAGTACTTCATTTTTTTATTGTCAAATAATATCCATTGTATGGATATAACTACATTTTGTTTAACCTTTAATCAGTTGATAGACACTTGGGTTGTTTCCACTTTTTGGCTATTATGCATAATGAATATTTGTGATGTATTTTTTTTTGTTTGAGCACCTATTTTCAGTTCTCTTGTATATGTATACATATACATATATGTATATATACATATACATATATGTGCATATATTATATATACATATATGTGCATATATGTATATATATATGTGCATAAATGCCATATGACTGGAGGGATTTAAGATAGCAGAGTAGTATGGGGACCCTGAGTTTGTCTTATCCCTGAAACACAACTATATCAGCATCAAACTATTTTGGACACCTAGGAAATTCATCTGAGCATTAATGCAATAATCTGCATAATTTGTTTGTTTTTTTTTTAATTTTTTTCAACGTTTATTTATTTTTGGGACAGAGAGAGACAGAGCATGAATGGGGGAAGGGCAGAGAGAGAGGGAGACACAGAATCGGAAGCAGGCTCCAGGCTCTGAGCCATCAGTCCAGAGCCTGACGCGGGGCTCGAACTCACGGACCGCGAGATCGTGACCTGGCTGAAGTCGGACGCTTAACCGACTGCGCCACCCAGGAGCCCCTAATCTGCATAATTTGAATCAGAGATCTTGGCAGGTACATGATGCAGAGAGATAAATGCAGGGGGAGTGAAAAGCAGCAGTGCCACTGTGGGTAGGGAGCTATTTTTGCAGAGAGGGGACAGAGAGAGAAAGAGAAAGGGGAAGACAGTGCAATGCTTTGAGATTGCACAAGAAAAGCATTCCCCCTGAAAGTAGCTGCAGAGAAAGAGAGAAAGAAAGACTGGAAACACAGAAGACACAAAATCTGTTCCCCAAAATCATGGGCAAGGAAAAATGAGAGGATTTCAATACCACCAGTTTTATATAAATAGTGAAGCACAAGGAGAGTCTGAAGTTTCAGAGCTCAGTGCCTATCAGTATTCTGGCAAGGAAGCAAGATGATTCCCCAGGAGCAGGCAGTACAGTCTGAGGGGTCCATGTGCCACACAGGGAGAAGCAGTTCTCCTGCTTGCAGTGCATTTAGTAGAGGCGATACAGCCTCCCCATGGGCAAAAATCCCAGTATACCCAAGAGAGCTGCCACGTTTACTGATATTGGAACAAAGATGCCAGATGAGTGCATCAAAATCTGGCACCTGCGGTATGCTGTGAGTTACCACAAATTCTGCCACTATGCAATCATGCAGATGTTTTCTGGGACAAGTCAGTACCCAGTCATTGCTCAGCAAGACCCTTCTCCAGAGAATCAGGGTGAGTCCAAACCGCAGGGGTCTCTGAAATGTGGGGTTTTGAAGCACAGCCCCATCTGAGATAAAATTCTAGAGGGAGGCACCTCCTGGCAGTCAGACTGCTTAAACACACAGTAAAGACAAGGAGTTGACAGAAGCCTGAGACAGAGGGGTAATTGATAGCACATCTGTAAAGGTGGAAATTCCCCCTCTGGAGGCTAGAGAGTGGGGTGAAGGCATTTTCACCTCTAGCACACTCACACTGATCTACCCCAGTATGCTAAGCAGGAGAACAGAGCTGTTACACTAAGCCCTGCCCACCTGTGCCCTCCAGGCACATCCCCCAGAAGACCAGCAAAAATCCTTATCACCCACTTACCACCCACTGTGGACCATAGTGTGCTGCAAAGTTGCAATTCTGGGGGAAACTGGATCTAGCTTCATTTGGGTTTCATTTTGTTTATTAATTTGTTTGTTTCTTTGCTACAGTTTTTATGTTGTGTTCCTTTTGTTTTTTTCTTTTCTTTTTCTTTCTTGGACACAGAAAGAGCAAATTTTTTATTCTACTATATTTTCTTTATTTTATTATATTCTATTTTATTATTTAAATTTGTTTTTAATTTTTAATTTTTTTAAGTTTTTTTTTATTTCTTTTCTATTTTTTTTTCTCTTTTCTATCAAGCTTCTCCCAACAAGAAGACTGAAACACACCTAGGATTTAATTTCCTTTATTTGACTTTTGGGTTTTTTTTTTCATTTTCAATTTTTATGTTTAATTTTATTTTACTATTTTTTTCTTCCTCCAAAATGAAAAGATTGAAAAATTCACCTCCCCCCCAAAAAAAACAGAAAGAAATGACAATGAAAAGATGGAGAAATTCACCTCCCCAAAAAAGAACAGAAAGAAATGACAACTAGGGATTTAATCAACACAGATACAAGTAAGATATCTGAACTAGAAATTTAAAATCACGAATACAAGAATAGTAATTGGGATTGAAAAAAGCATAGAAGACACCAGAATCCCTTTCTGCAGAGATAAAAGAACTAAAGTCTAGTCAGGCCAATTTAAAAAATGCTATATCCAAGATGAAATCTCAAATGGATGCCATGATGGTGAAGATGGATGAACTATAGCAGGGATTCAATGATATAGAATATAAAATTATGGGGGCGCCTGGGTGGCGCAGTCGGTTAAGCGTCCGACCTCAGCCAGGTCACGATCTCGCAGTCCGTGAGTTCGAGCCCCGCGTCAGGCTCTGGGCTGATGGCTCGGAGCCTGGAGCCTGTTTCCGATTCTGTGTCTCCCTCTCTCTCTGCCCCTCCCCCGTTCATGCTCTGTCTCTCTCTGTCCCAAAAATAAATAAACGTTGAAAGAAATTAAAAAAAAAAAAGAAGATAAAATTATGGAGAATAATGAAGATGGAAAAAAAAAGAAATGTCTTAAATACACAACCCAACTTTACACCAAAGGGAGCTGGAAAAAGAACAGCAAATAAACACCAAAACCAGGAGAAGAAGGGAAATCATAAAGATTAGAGCAGAAATAAATGATATTAAAAAGAAAACAACAACAGTAGAACAAATCAATGAAAGCAGGAGCTGGTGTTTTAATTTTTTTTTAATGTTTATTTATTTTTGATACAGAGACAGAGCATGAACAGGGGAGGGGCAGAGAGAGAGGGAGACACAGAATCTGAAGCAGGCTCCAAGCTCCAAGAGGTCAGCACAGAGCCAACACAGGGCTCAAACTCACAAACTGTGAGATCATGATCTTAGCCGAAGTCGGATGCTTAACTGACTGAGTCACCCAGGCGCCCAGGAGCTGATGTTTTAAAGAATTAACAAAATTGAGAAACCCCTATCCAGATTTCTCAAAATGAAAAAGGGAAGGACCCAAATAAATAAAATCATGAATGAAAGAGGAGAGTTTACAACCAACACAATGGAAATACAAAGAGTTATGAGACTATTATGAACAATTATATACCAACAAATTGGGCAATTGGGAAGCAATGGATAAATCCTAGAAGCATATAAACTACCAAAACTGAAACAAGAAGAAATAAAAAAAAATGAACAGACTCATAACCAGTAAAGAAGTCGAATCAGTAATCAAAAATCTCCCAACAAACAAGAGTCCAGGGTCAGATGGCTTCCAAGGGGAATTCTACCAAACATTTACAGAATTCTTTTGAAGCTGTTACAAGAAATATGAATGGAAGGAAAATTTCCAAACTCTTTGTATAAAGCTAGGATTACCTTGATTCAAAACCAGACTATGAACCCCCTAAAAAGGAGAATTACAGACCAATTTCCCCAATAAACATAGATGCAAAAATTCTCAACAAGATACTAGCAAATTGAATTTAACAATACATTAAAAGAATTATTCACCAAGATCAAGTGGGATTTATTCCTTAGCTGCAGGGTTGTTCAATATCCACAAATCAATCAACATGATATACCACATTAATAAAAAAAGAAAGACCACACGATCCTTTCAATAGATGCATGAAAAGCATTTGACGAAATACAGCATCGTTTCTTGATAAAAACTCTGAAGAAAGCAGGGATAGAAGGAACATACTTCAACATCGTAAAGGCCATATATGAAAGATCCACAGCCAATAACATCATCAATGAAGAAAAACTGAAAGGTTTCCTCCTAATGTCAGGAACATGACAGAGATGTCCACTCTCACCATTGTTGTTCAACATAGTGTTGGAATCCTCAGCAATCATACAAGAAAAAGAAATAAAAGACATCCAAATCAGCAAGGAAGAAGACAAGCTTTCACTCTTCACAGACAACATGATGTTACACATGGAAAGCCCAAAGATTCCACCAAAAAACTAATAGAATGGATAGATGAATTATGCAACATTGGAGGATATAAATCAATGTACAGAAATTGGTTGCATTCTTATGCACCAATAATGAAGTAGCAGAAAGATAAATTAAGGAATCAATCCTATTTACCATTGCACCCAAAACCATAAAATTCCTAGGAATAAACCTAACCAAAGTGGTAAAAGATCTGTATGATGAAAACTATAGTAAGCTTATGAAATAAATTGAGGAAGACACAAAGAAATGGAAAAACATTCCACGTTCATGGATTGGAAAAACTAATACTGTTAAAATGTCTATACTACCCAAAGCAATCAACACGTTCAATGTAATCCCTATCAAAATGGCACCAGAATTTTTCACAGAGATAGAACAAACAATTCTAAAATTTGAATGGGATTAGAAAAGACCCAGAATAGCCAAAGTAATATTGAAAAAGAAAATCAAAGTAGGAGGCATCACAATTCCAGACTTTAAGTTATATTACAAAGCTATAGTAATCAAAACAGTGAGGTACTGACACAAAAACAGACATGTTCATCAATGGAGCAGAATAGAAAACCCAGAAATGGATCCACAACTTTATGGTCTATTCTTCAACAAGGCAGAAAATATGCAATGGGAAAAAAGACAGTCTCTTCTACAAATGCTGTTGGGAGAACTGGACAGTGACCTGCAGAATAATGAAACTGGACCACCCTCTTACACCATACACAAAAGTAAATTGAAAATGGATGAAAGACCTAAATGTGAGACAGAAAACCATCAAAATCCTAGAGGATAACACAGGCAGCAACCTCTTTGACCTTGGCCATGGCAACTTTCTACTACAGATGTCTCCAGACACTGGGGAAATAAAAGCAAAAATGAACTATTGGGACCTCATTAAGATAAAAAGCTTCTGCACAATGAAGGAAACAATCAACAAAAGTAAAAGTTAACCTATGGAATAGGCAAAGATATTCACAAGTGACATATCAGATAAAAAGCTAGTATTCGAAATCTATAAAGAGCTTGTCAAAGTCAACACCCAAAAAACAAATAACCCAGTTAAGAAATGGGCAGAGACATGAAGAGACACTTTTCCAAAGAAGACATACAAATGGCTAACAGATACATGAAAAACTGGTCAACATCACTCATCATCAGGGAAATTAAAATCAAAACCAAAATGAAATACCACATCACACACATCAAAATAGCTAAAATTAACAACTCAGGAAACAACAGATGTTGTTGAGGATGTGGAGAAAGGGGAACTTTCTTACACTTTTGGTGGGAATATAAACTGCTGCATCCATTCTGGACAAAGTGTGGAGGTTCCTCAGAAAATTAAAGATAGAACTACCAGCAATTTTACTGCTAGGTATTTATCCAAAGGATACAAAAATACTTACTCAAAGGAGCACATACACCTCAATATTTATAG
Organism: Leopardus geoffroyi; assembly: GCF_018350155.1. Lineage (NCBI taxonomy): Eukaryota > Metazoa > Chordata > Mammalia > Carnivora > Felidae > Leopardus > Leopardus geoffroyi. The sequence continues at coordinate 67,238,892 of NC_059343.1, forward strand.
CAGCACTATTAACAATGGCCAAATTATGAAAAGAGCCCAAATGTCCATTGACTGAAGAATGAATAAAGAAGATGTATACATATAATATGGAATATTACTGTCATCAAAAAGAATGAAATCTTTTTGAAATCATTAGAAATTTTGCCAGTTGCAATGACATAAATGGAACTAGAGTGCTTTATGCTAAGTGAAATAAGCCAGTTAGAGAAAGAAAAATACCATATTGTTTCTCTCATATGTGGAATTTAAGAAACCAAGTAGATGAACATAGGGGAAGGGAAAGAAAAATAACATAAGATAAAAATAGAGAGGAAGGTAAATCATAAGAGACTCTTAACTACAGAGAACAAACTGAAGGTTGCTAAAGGGGAGGTAGGGGTGGGTGGGCCAAATGAGTGATAGGCATTAAGGAGTGCACTTGTTGAGATGAGCACTGTGTGTTATATGTAAATGATGAAACACTAAATTCTATTCCTGAAAACAGTACTACATTATATGTTAACTAACTTGAATTTAAGTAAAATCTTGGAAGAAAAAAAATTGAAGGTGAAGGATGAAACCATTTAAGTGTTGATTTGGAATTATTACACAGAAAAACCTTGGTTTGTGAGCATAATTCATTCTGAAAACATGCTTGTAATCAAAAGCACTTGTATAGAAAGCAAATTTCAACAACTGTTGGCTCAGTTGTGATCATGTGGCGTTCCGCATCACGTACTACTTGTATTGCAACATTACTCATTTATCAAGTTAAAATTTATTATAAATGTTTTCTCTCCTTGCAGAACACTCACAGAACAAGTCACTTGCAATCCAAGATTCTATTGTATTTGTTTTTTCAGGCACTAACTGGGTTACATATATAACTGATACTTGGCCATGATTTCATTTTCCTTTAAAGTTCTTATGAGAATATGTCAGATATTTTCTATTCTGAGACTTTTCTAGGAAAACCTTTTTGTTTTTATGGTAATGAATGTATTCCTTTAAAACTTTCTTTGCAAAACTGAAGTGTATTTTTTACAATTTTACTGTCAGTTTTAAATTGTGTTCACATGTGTTTCAACAGTTAATTTAGTATGAATTTCTTCAATTAAAGCAGTATAATTTAAAACAGAAAATTTGTATTTCTATTTGTATGAAAAGTATAGATTTTATACTCTCGTGATGCTTATGAATCTTAGTTAATATATTTGACATTATTTTCTAGTTACTATTCATTATTTCATATGAACTACACACATTTGATCCCCTGTTACATCCAATGCCACATTTATCACAGTTTGGTATGTATCCACTGAAAGACATATTTTTTTCTGCATAAAACCACATACACCAAATATCAAATATATAACTTTGCTAAAATCATATTATGAATTAATCAGTTTGCAAAAGGAAAAAGGTATTAAACTCATTTGTACAGTCAAATAAAGAGAAGTTTGATCTTGATAAATGTTTAACAATGTTTTTTACACATCTTTGTAAAATGTTCACTATGTAACAAAGAAATGATTGTAAAGCAAAATTGAAATTGTAAAAGACCCCATGTTAGTGATTGCAAACGAATCTAGATATCAATTAACCTTATGAAGCTCTCATATTTTTTTTAATTAAAAGTAACCAATGTATATGGAAGTATATGCAGATCTACCTTGGTAAACATATTTTGTATCATCACTGCACATTCATTCCATCTTCAGGAATTTCAGAATCTCTTTGTTCTCCTTTGCCTTGTGAAACATTTCAAAATCCTAAAAGGAATTAAAATTAACTTGTAACATCAATGCTGATAATTTCACTTATGAAACAATTAAATTCAAGTGTCAAGGTCAGTTTGCTAATTATCTTGCCTAGGCCTTTGCAAATGTCTACCAGCTAAGTTAGTTAAAAGAATTTCCCCAAGGTATCAGTTATTTCATCCTATAACGTATGGTGAAAAATACTGTGTATCTCCAAACAAGCAGCATGATATACTTTCCTTTTATGGTATTTTTCATAATGAAGTACACATTGCCTTATCTTCAGGAACACAATTAAGTTATTATGTAAATGAAAAAACCTCACCCTCACAGTCCATAAATGTATTGTTTCCCCATTTATATAATCTTAAAATACGAAATGAAAATAAAATAAAAATGGAAATTTACTCTTACCCCACAATATTCTTGGCCATTGAATATCTGAGGTGGCAGAGCCCTAGGGGTAGAAACTTTAGTCCTCATTTCCTGAAGTATTTTCAAACTCACAGAAATATCTATTAATTCATATTTTATTTTGTAAGTATCTAAAATTCTGGTAACTTCTTCCTGTCTCTGCTTCACCTAGACAGACAAAGATATAAAGATATGGAAAGATGTTAATCAACTGGCCCCAATGTTTTATGTTTTATTTTTATTTTCCCTATCCATTATGCTATGGTAGGGTAATAGATTTTAATGGTGTGATTTTTTTGAGCAGCAAAATTAGGTAATTTTATTGTGATAAACACATATACATACACACATATATAGTATATATGTTTAATATGTATATGAAGAAATACAGTAAGGTGTCAGTGGGAGTTAAAAATGTCTAATGGGGTATAAATATTTACCATATTGATTTCAAACTTCATATGAAATGGTATGAACATTCTGCTAACAGTTGAAGCACACATTTCAGCTCATCACTGCATTAATTTATGCTAATATCTATGGTAGTCCTGTGTAGGAAATGAATAGGATACCAGGTTTTTACATTTAAAAGAACAAACTGCATGTTCTTAACAATAATTGGAGACTATGCCTAAGTGAGGAGATAAAATCTACAGAATGAGAAAATAAATCAGAGGATTAAGATTTACAAAAACTGTGAGTGAATAAAAGTGGTCAGTTCTTGCTATGTCCTCCTATATGAACTTTACATATCTGTTATCTGTTATAAAAGGCTGTATATCCACCCCCATTGTCTTTTACCCTGAAACACTACTGCCAAAGTATAATTGTAATAATTGGTTATCTTTTAAACATAGTGTAGGGGCACCTGGGTGGCTCAGTTGGCTAAGCGTTTGACTTCGGCTCAGGTCATGATCTTGCGGTTCATGAGTTCAAGCCCCATGTCGGGCTCTGTGCTGACAGCTCAGATCCTGGACCCTGCTTCAGATTCTGTGTCTCCCTCTCTCTCTGCAACCCCCCCCCCCGCTCATGCTCTGTCTGTCTCTCTCAAATATAAAATATAAAAAAAAATTAAATAGTTTATAAGTACATTTTTTGTTAATAACTGTAACATAAATCTTAAAATTTGAGTTTTCTACATTTTCACATGACAATCTTGGGCAATTTTGCCACATAAAATCTGTGATGCTAGAATAAGAAAACATATGTAAAATCAATTTGACAAGTACAAACCCCAGTTTATTCAATTATGACTTCTGTGAAAGTGCATGGCAGAAGGTTTTTTGTTTGATGACTTAAAAATATAATCCAGTCAGGCTTAGAAAACCTTGTCTATTTCCAACTGATAGTGGAGAAGTTTCTGAAATTCCATCATGCAACATTTCTACTTTCTGAGGCTCATTAGTCTTCAAAATTGCAAAAGCATGATTCATGTGACTTAAGTCACATTTTTATAGTGTTTTTTTTCAAAACTCTTTTTAGAGGAACCACATTATGAAAACAGTTGTTTAGACTAGTGCTAACCTGAGTGTGATTTATAAGACCAGCGTCATCAGCCTTATCCCACCCCAAAACTATAGAATTTGGGAATGGTTCTCAGGAATGTTTTAACAAGCCCTCCAGATGATTTTTATGTTACAGTTTGAGAGACACAGACCAACAGTTGGGTGAATCTTCTGCTGCATCCATTATGGTCCTTAATGATTTCAAATCATTCCCTCTTATAGAATCTTAGTACCATATCCAATAACATAAATTACAATGTTAAAAATAGTCAAAAGGTCCATGATTTTCGTTTTAAAACTGCTTCTTGTTATTGTTGTTTCTTAGTACCCAGGTGAAATCCTTAGTTGTTAAGGCTTTATGCAGAAGCAATGCACTATTTCTAGGCTGAGATAAAATCTCATTGCTCCTTGCATCTATCATGGTGCCTAACACACCGAAGGAGTGTGATGAATGTTAGCCATTTATAATCCATTCTAAATTCTTCAGTTTTCATGCTTTTCCAAAAACTTTGCAGAATGAGGTTCTTAGACATATAACATTCCTTGTATAGCTGAGCTGTGATAACCATTAGCCAGCCACATGTGACTATTGAGAACTTGAAGTGTGGCTAGTCCAAAATGAAATGTTCTGTAAGTACAAAATACATACTGGATTTTGAGGACTTAATATGGAAATACATAACATCTCTTTTTAAATATTGGTTATATGTTGCAATGATAACATTTTGTAACCTTTGTGTTAAATAAAATATATTAAAATCAATCTCATCTCTTTTTTTAAGTCATTACTAGAAAATTTAAAATTACACATGTGGCTCACAATATATTGTTGTTTGAAACCACCGTTCTACAATATTTCCTACAACATGGTCAAAATAGTTCATCTAAACTGTAACCTAAGACATGTCTTATCTATGCAAATACATATTCTTCTTAGAAATTAAGTTTGTTTTTTTGAGGTTATCCAATCTTCTCTGAGGATTATGGCCATTTACTCACTGGCATTTTCCCTCTCCTATCCTAAACAGTGTTCTTTAGCTCTTCCATCTCCCATCCTAAACATCCTAAAGAAAAAGGTTCTTTATCTCTTCCATTTGAAACATATGCAAAATTACTGGAAATAATAAAGTTGGCTGAACTCGGGACCCAGAAACCTCCCAAAGCAGTCAGTTCTTAGAGCACAACCAGGGTGAGGGCAATAACCACATTCTCTGTTGTCCACTGCACCTCCCATTCCTGAAAACCTAGAGAGGAAGGAGCTGAAGAATGAAAGACAAGAAGGAGATGGTAATGCCCTAGCACAATCCTGAAGTCCCCAACTAGAATGTCTTCACTCTAGTCTTTTTTGCCGGCTAAGGCGCTTTTCTTTCCACTCACCTCTCTAGACCCTGACACGCTGGTGTAATAGACTTTAATGGAGCTCATCGTTTCCACTTAAAGGCTACTTTGCAGAAATAACCCAGAGTCAGTCACTTCATTACCGCCTAAGGCTGAGCTAATAGAAGTCCCAAAACCTGGCTGTGCCTTTTCTCAGACTGTTGCTAAGAGCCGTTGGCCTGTACACTCTGGATTGGCTGGGAAAGTAGTGCCCTCGTGATGCAGGAACACTGGAGCGTCGTGACTGCCAGCCTGGGGGAGAGGGCATGAACTCTGGGGTGATAAACTTCTGTTAAGGCCTCTTTTCTCCCCTCATCGGCCGGGGAGGCACAGGGGAGGACTGGATGGAAGAATTAGTGGACTCTGTATTCCTGCTACTCATTCTCCCACTCCCTGCTTAGGGATGGTGGTAAACATGAGCTGTTTTTTATCTGGCAACCACAGCCGCAAATGAAGGGCTGAGACACCTGAGGGAGAAAATGATCAAAATACAATGTTATAGCAAATAAAGAGATATATTAAAACTTGTATTCCCTAAATTTGTAGTGACAGAGCAAGTGGCGCCAATGCTTACTTGGACAGGAAGGGACGGGACCACCATAGCAACCTTTGATGCTTTTTTTCTTAGCTTGGGGAGGTGACTACTTTCCCACTCCCATGTTCCTCCCTTCCTGAAGACAGCAAGCTTTCCTATGATTTGATCTTTTGGTTTATGTAATAGTGGGTTCAATAGTCGCTGACTCTCCTAGCACTTCCTCCCTACACCTGGTATAAAACAATGACTTCGTGCTTTAATGTCTACTTCTTCAATACATTCGTAGCTCATTATTCTAGCCTTTATTTTCAAGTAGTTGAAGATAGTGATAATGTTTGCAGGATTTCTTTGGTTTGCCAAAATTGAGCAATGGAAATTGACAGTAAAGAACTAAAGAATTTTAGCACCAGTTTTTCTGTTAAGCAAATTTGGATTCCATGGTTCTACCACTTGATAACTATAGATCTTGGGCAAATTACTTCCTTCTGAATGTCAATTTCTCAATCGTTAGTGTATAAATGTGAATAGTGACACCTACATGACAGCATCATTATAAGGATTAAATGAACTGAGTATGTAAAAGTGTTTGGCACATGGTCTGACGTCGTTAGTTTAGAAAATTATAATTATTATTTAAAAAAATAATGGTTTTTTTTGAGAGAGAGAGACAGAGTGCACGCAGAGGAGGGGCAGAGAAAGAGGGAGACAAAGAATCTGAAGCAGGCTTCAGGCTCTGAGCTGTCAGCGCCCCTGACATGGGGCTCTAACTCAGGAACTGTGAGATCATGACCTGAGCGAAAGATGGATGCTTAACCGCCTGAACCACCCAAGTGCCCCTATAATAATTGTTATTGGTAAGTATCTGACTGCTTGCGTGATGTTTGGGAACAAGCATATCAATATGAATAAGAGGAAGCATTTACCTTCAAGTTACTCACAGAGTGATAACTTTTAAAGTGAGATAAATGCAATGTACAGAAATCCAAATCAGGCTAGGTGGGTCAAGGCAGGTATCCCTGAAGAAGTGAGAGCTAAACTGAAACCTGAATGATGTGTAGTATATCCAGGAATTATAATAATAAAGAAGTTTTGGGTAGAAGGAACAGTCATGAAGCAATGTGGTAACTGGAGCTTTGGGAGCAAGTGGAGGAATAGAAACTGAGGAAATAAATAGGAAAAAGCACATAGGCCATCAGGTTTCATGTTAGATTTTGACGTATAGTCTTTTCAAAGAAAACAAGGCTGTTTCTTCTTTTATAAAAATGTTGAAAATCTTAACTTGCAAATTTACTGTGAAGATTAAATAAGTTGGAGATGTTGCCTAAGGGCATCTTTCACTTATGAAGCACTCAATAAATTATATCTATTATTAATCCATGGATGATTAGAGAGCTCTGAAGCATTTAGCTCTTTGTGTGAAAGGTGGATCAATCTAGAATATCAAGTGGACTTGAAAGGGGGAAAGACTGGAAGCACTTGCAGCAATACAAAAATAAAATGACAATAGTGAAAGGGAAAGATATTTAGGACAGGGGACTGCTAGAATTTGGATATAAGAGAGAGAGGCAAAGGAGATGGATATAACCAATGAAGGAGTCTAGGTTAGGAACAATATGAGATCTCCATTTTCTTTTGATATTTCTTTGTGATAGCAGTGATATAAAATCTAATTTTTTTATTGTTTTCATTATCCTTCTGGTGTGAGATTGTGACTTATTTTCTCATTTTGCTGTGAGCTCTTACTTTGGTGTCAAGCTAAATTAATGCACTATTTCATATAATAGGTTATCTTTGACAACCTAAAGTAAATTGGTTGGTATGACATACAAAATTTGAATTAACCTATTATATAGGATGTTTTTGATAATTATTTTGAAGTAATTATTTTTTTAAAAAAACTGTATTGATAATTGTAACTGAAAGTATCATCTATGTAGATGTTTGTTTATGCTTCCCTGTCTACTTGGGCAGTTTGTATCTGAGTTCAAATCATTCTCAAGAATGGGACAGAAACTTGTGGGACTGGAAAAAATATATTCTAAGGAAATTAGTATACTTTTTCTTGTCCTTTTATATATTTTAAATTGATCAAATTCTGAGTTCATCAGGTAGCCAGTGGCCTCAACTCCAAGCTCTGACAATGTGCATGACTTATTGATCATACAAATAATACATGAATTCATGCACATTTTATAAGTCAAACCACATAGAAATATAGAGAGTAAAAATTAAAATTACACTATCACCTTCTCTTTAAAATCCTCCTCCCAGAGGAAACCACTATTAACAGTTTGATTTGTATCATTTTTCACAAACATGATGACATTTATTAAGTCAGTTATAAGGGATAAAAGTCACTTATAACATGAAAGTTAAGTATACAGTCTACTTTTTAAAAAAATATGGAATGCTTCATCAATTTTCGTGTCATCCTTGCACAAAGGCCATGCTAATGTTCTCTGTTTTGTTTTGATTTTAGTATATGCACTGCCAAAGTGAACACTATTACACAGGCTTTGAAGTGAGGCTTCTTGGGTTCAATCCCAGACTCTACCACTTACAAGTGTGTAATATAGTGCATCCTATATAACTTCTTTGTGCCTCCATTTTCTCATGGGTGAAATGGAAATTATAATATGTTTTATAGAGATATTATGAGGGTTATACTACTTAGTGTATGTGAAGTATTAGAAAAATGCCTGGCACATATACATGATGGAATCATATTGTATATGTTGTTCTGCAACTTCCATTCCATTAGTACAGATAAAGGCAATACGGTGTACTGTTAAGTAAGTGGATTCTAAATCCAATTGCTTGGTGCAAATACTAGTTCTACCATTTACTATGTTTGTGAAATTCAACAAGTATATAAACTTTTTTGTCTTTGTTTCCTTTGTAAAATTCAAATAAGAGCTTCTGTATTTTTAAGTTTTATTTGAATTCCAGTTAGTTAACATAAAGTGTAATATTAGGTTCCGGTGTACAATGTAGTGATTCATCAGTGCTCATCACAACAAGTACACGCCTTAATCATCATCACCTATTTAACACATCCTCCCATGCACCTCCATTCTGGTAACCCTCATTTTGTTCTCTATAATTAAGAATCTGTTTCTTGGTTTGCCTCTTTCTCTTTTTTTTGTCCCTTTGCTTATTCATTTTGCTTCTTAAATTCCATATATGAATGAAATCATGGTATTTGTCTTTGACTGACTTATTTCACTCAGCATAATACTCTCTAGCTCCATCCATGTCATTCCAAAAGGCAAGATTTAATTCTTTTGTATTGTTCTGTAATATTCCAGTGTGTGTGTGTGTCTGTGTGTGTGTGTGTAACAGCACTGTTATATATAATATAATATAATATAATATAATATATAAGTTTATATTATATATAACACATCTTCTTTATCCATTCATCAGCTAGTGGATATTTGGGCTGTTTCCATAAAGTGGCTATTGTAGATAATGCTGCTATAAACATCAGGATGCATGTATCCCACTGAAATAGTATTTTTACAGTCTTTGGGTAAATAGCTAGTAATGCAATTACTGGATAGTAGGGTAATTAAGAAGAAATAATATCTGTTCTTTCTAAACTATTCCAAGAAAAAGAAAAGGAAGTAAAACTTCCAAATTCATTCTGTGAGGCCGTTATCCTCATATCAAAACAGGATAAAGACACAACTAAAAAAAAAGAAATAGAGGCCAATATCCTTGATGAACACAGATGCAAAAATTCTCTACAAAATTCTAGTGAAATGAATCCAACAATACATTAAAAAGATCATTCACCATGACCAAGGGGGATTTATCCCTGAGTTGCAAGGGGGGCTCAATATTCACAAATCAATCGATGTGATACATCACTTTAATAAGAAAAAAAAACAATAAGAACCACCATATGATCCTTTCAAAAGATGCAGAAAAAAAAACATTTTACAACATACAACATCCATTCATGATAAAAACCCTTAACAAAGTAGGGGTAGAGAGAACATACCTCAACATCATAAAGGCCATATATGGAAAACCCATAGCTAATATCATCCTCAAGGGGAAAAAAACTGAGACCTTTTCTTCTGTGGTCAAGAATAAGACAGGATGTCCACTCTTACCACTGTTATTTAGCATAGTACTGGAAGCTCTAGCCACAGAAATCAGACAACAAAACATAATAAAAGGCATCCAAATTGGCAAGGAAAAAGTCAAACATTCACTCTTCACAGATGACATGATACCTTAGATTGAAAACCCAAAAGATTCCACCAAAAAATTGTTAGAACTGATATATATCCAGTGAAGTCACAGGATACAAAGCCAATGCACAGAAATCTGTTGCATTTCTATACACCAATAATGAAGCAGCAGAAAGAGAAATCAAGGAATTGATAACATTTACAATTGCACCAGAAACCATAAGTTACCTAGGAATAAACCTAACCAAATATGTGAAAGAACTCTGCTCTAAAAGCTGTAAAACGCTGGTGAAATAAACTGAAGAAGACTCAAAGAAATGGAAAGACATTCCAAGTTCATGGATTGAAAGAATACTGTTAAAATGTTTATACTATTCAAAGCAATCTACACATTAATGCGATCCTTGTCAAAATAGCACCAGCATTTTTCACAGAGCTAGAACAAACAATCCTAAAATTTGTATGGAACCACAAAAGACCCCGAAATAACCAAAGCAACTTTGAAAATGAAAAGCAAAGCTGGAGGCATCACAATTCTGGACTTCAAGTTATATTACAAAGGTGCAGTGATGAAAACAGTATGGTACAGGGCACAAAAATAAACACATAGATCAATGGAACAGAATAGAAAACCCAGAAAAAAAAGCCCACATCTATATGCCCAATTAATCTTCAAAAAAGCAGGAATGAATATGCAATAGAAAAAAGACAGTCTCTTCTACATATGATGTTGGGAAAAGTGGACAGCTACATGCAAAAGAATGAAACTGGACCACTTTCTGACACAATACACAGAAAATAATTCAAATGGATGAAAGATCTAAATGCGAGACAGAAAACCATAAAAATTCTAGAAGAGAACATAGGCAGTAAACTCCTTGACATCAGTTGTAGCAACTTATTTTTAGATATGTCTCCCAAGTTAAGGGAAACAAAATTGAAAATAAACTATTGGGACTACATAAACAAACAAACAAAACAAACAAACAAACAAACACAACTTCTGCAAAGCAAATCACCAAACTAAATCACCAAAACTAAAAGGCAATCTACTGAATGGGAGAGGGTTTTTGTAATGACATATCTGATCAAGGGTTAGTATCCAAAGTATATAAAGCACATATGAAACTGAACAACCTAAAAATGAGTGATCTAATTTAAAAATGGGAAGAATACATGAATAGACATTTTTCCAAAGAAGACAAACAGATAGCTGATACATAAAAAGATGCTCAATTTGGGGCCCCTGGGTGGCTCAGTTGGTTAAGTTTCCAACTTGAGCTCAAGTCATGATCTCATGGTTTGTGAGTTCAAGCCCCACACCGGGCTCTGTGCTGACAGCTTGGAGCCTGGAGCCTGCTTCAGATTCTGTATCTCCCTCTCTCTCTGCCCCTCCCCCACTCATGCTCTCACTCTCACTCTCTCTCTGTCTCAAAAATAAATAAAAATTTTTTAAAAAGATGCACAATTTACTGATCATCAGGGAAATTCAAATTAGCCTACAATGAGATACCACCTTACACCTGCTAGAATGACTCAAATCAACAACACAAGAAACAGCTGTTAGTGAGGATGTGGAGAAAGGGAACACTCTTGCATTGTTGGGGGGAGTGCAAAGTGGTGCAGCCACTCTGGAAAAGAGAATGAAAATTTCTCAACATGTTATAAATAGAACTACCATATAATCCAGCAATTCAACTACTAGGTATTTACCAAAAGAATACAAAAATGCTAACTCAAAGGGATGCATGCACCACAATGTTTATAGGAGCATTATCTACCATAGTCAAATCATGGGAGCAGCCCAAGTGTCCATCAATAGATTAATAAAGAAGATATGGTACACACACACACACACACACACACACACACACACACACACAATGGAATATTACTCAGCCATAAAAAAGAATTAAATCATGCCATTTGCAATGACATAGATGGAGCTAAGAGAGTATTATGCTAGTGAAATAAGTCAGTCAGAGAAAGTAAAATGCTACATGATTTCTCTCATATGTGGAATGTAAAAAAATGAATGAACAGACAAAAGAAGAGAGAGAGAGGCAAACCAAGAAACAGACTCTTGACTATAGAGAACAAACTGAGTTGGGTTGGAAGATGGGTTAAATAGGTGATGGGGATTAAGGAGGCACTTGTGATGAGCACCAGGTGTTGTATGGAAACACTAAATCACTATATTGTACACCTAAAAATAACATTACACTCTATGTTAACTAACTGGAATTTATACTTTTTATTTTTAATGTTTATTTCAGAGAGAGAGAGAGAGAGAGTGGAGGAGGGACAGAGAGAGAGGGAGACACAGAATCTGAAGCAGGATTCAGGCCCCGAGTCATCAGCACATAGCCTGACACGGGGCTTGAACCCACAAACCATGAGATTATGACCTGAGCTGAAGTTAGATGCTTAACTGACTGCATCATCCAGGCGCACTTAACTAACTGTAATTTTTAAAAAAAGTTAAAAAAAATGAAAAAAAAATGTCATGAATTTGACAAAGCTATTTCTATTAATGAAAAAGTGGCTACATTTATAGTTCTACTCAGAAAGTTTTCATGAGGCCAAAGTATGTATAAATATCCATCTCTTGTACAAATTCTGAGGTGTAGTATTTTTTTTCAATGTGTGACTCAAATGATATTAATTAAGCACAGTACAAAACAATGTACAATATTTATAGATGGAGAAAGGATTAGGCACTTTAACCAAAAACTTTTAAATAAATAATTTATTACAGTTTAATACATACATTAAAATAATTATACTTTTGTATAAGTTTGTACTTTTTAAAACACTTTCATATATACCATATAATATTATCTTGACAATAATGCTGTGAATAAGGGAAAGGAATATTATTTTCACTATTTAATTGATATGAAAATTGAAATCCAGGAATGGTAAATAAATTACCTGATTTTAAAATGTTAATGGGTTGGGGCGCCTGGGTGGCGCAGTTGGTTAAGCGTCCGACTTCAGCCAGGTCACGATCTCGCGGTCCGTGAGTTCGAGCCCCGCGTCAGGCTCTGGGCTGATGGCTCAGAGCCTGGAGCCTGTTTCCGATTCTGTGTCTCCCTCTCTCTCTGCCCCTCCCCCGTTCATGCTCTGTCTCTCTCTGTCCCAAAAATAAATAAACGTTGAAAAAAAAATAAAATAAAATGTTAATGGCTTATCTTGATGAGCACTGAGTCATGTATAGAATTGTTGAATCATTGTATTGTACACCTGAAACTAATATAACATTGTATCTTAATTATATTTCAAAAGAAAGAAAGAAAGAAAGAGAAAGAAAAGTTAATGCAGACTCAAGTCTCCTTATTCATGGTGCTATTGTCTATTCTTTGAGCAACACTGCCTCCCTAAGTTACTTGTGTTTCATGTAGGAGACGAGTGTTCATTTTTATATTCAGGCAATGTACACTGCCTGAATGAGTTCTTTTACATTACAGGAATGTACCACACTCTTCTGTTTAGAATTTTTTTTCTAATAAAATGCTTGTAGAAGTCTTCCTAATTGAATTCCTTTATAAAAAACAAAATTATACAAAATCTTGCAAACCACTTACATGTAAGGAGATTTTAAATGATGGGGAAAATGTGGAAAAAGCAATGTATAGATATAGAAGACAATTCATTTCCCCCTGATTAAAAGGAAAATTAAGATAACGTTGTAAAAGAAAGTTTAGCAAAGCAGAGAAATGATACAAATAAAATAAAATCTGTGAATGAGATAACTGTAGCAAAATGCAAAAAAAGCATCCCTTTTAGAAAATTTTGTTGCAGGGGCACCTGGGTGGCTCAGTCGGTTGAGCGTCTGACTTCGGCTCAGGTCATGATCTCACAGTCCGTGAGTTCGAGCCCCACATTGGGCTCTGCGCTGACAGCTCAGAGCCTGGAACCTGCGATTCTGTGTCTCCCTCTCTCTGCCCCTCCCCCGCTCATGCTCTGTCTCTCTCTGTCTCAATAATAAATAAACATTATAAAAAAGTTAAAAAAAAAAAAAGAAAATTTTGTTGCATTGCCCATTCCAAAGACAGTAAAACAGGATGAAAGACAGCTAAGTTTATACTGATCTTGGTCATATACAAGTATGTGCCATAATTATCTTGACTTACAGATTGGAGGAAACCATGTGAGGAACATGTATGATTTGGGTTGCTTTGTGGAACACATATGAGATGATGCTTTTAATGGTCCCCTTTTACCCTCACTAGATAATACCATTGAGTCATTCTCCTATCATTGAGACTCTTGAGAAACTACTTGCCTCAAAACTATTGAATGGAGATAAAATTCAAGAAAATAAGTATAGTGTTTTATAAACAACCCCTCTCTAATTCTATGCTTAGTAGTTATAAGGAAAAAAAACATATATGAACTCTATAAACAATTTTTGGAAGAAATCTCACTAAAATCCTACTCTCTAACCTATCGTATGACTTCCAATTTGATAAGGAATAATGTAACTCAAATTAGCCTTCAAAACTTTCAAGAGTAGAATATAGAGGCATCAAAACCTTGGGAAATTCTTCTAAATTCTTTAGCAAGATGTAGTCTGTGTAATGTTTCCTATGGAAACAATTATAAATTCTGCACTCCTAACAAAATTTTAAGCCACAGAATTAGGGAACTTATATCACATCTACAGTAGAAACCAACTGTAGGTTGGCTGGACTGACTTAAGAAACTAGACTAGAGGGAAGAGTTAAGATGGTGGAGAAGTAGGGGGACCCTGGGCTTTTCTCATCCCTCAAACACAGATGTATTGAGGTCAGACTACTTGGAACACCCAGGAAATCAATCTGTGGGGTGGCAGAAGGATCTCCACAGTTGGAGGCAGACAGCTTGGCAGGTTCCAGGTGGATGGAAGTGAACTGAGGAAGAGAAAAATGGCAGAGCCACAGAGGGGAGGGAAAACTTTCTGTGGCAAGACAAAAGGGAGAGAAAGAGAGAGAGGTTGAGATAGTGCATCATTGAATTAGCACAAAAAGAAAACCTCTCTGGACCACAGACTGGTAAGTGAGAAGTACTGAGTGTCCCAGTACTTTTTGCAAACAGCCTTTGTTGCTCAAACTCTGAGGTTTTGGAAGTATGCGACTTTCTCTGGAAAAGAGCTGTGGTGGACACTGCTGGGGAGGAGGGAGCTGGCCCTGGAGTGCATAGCGTGGTGCAGAGATCTCTGGGGTGCACTGAAAGAGAACAGTCCCTTTCCTGGGGTACTTTTGGAAGAGGGCTTATTGCATCCCCAAGGACAAAAGTCCCTGCAGGTGCCAGCCAAAGGCCTTTCATCAGCAGTTTGGTGAGGCTGTACTCCAGAGGAGGTGTATACACACCATGCCAGGTCCTTTAAGACTTTGGATTTTCAACCCAGCAACACACCAAAGAAAAAGCATAGGCAAAGAAAAGACCCAGGGCAACTTGACTGCCTTAGGTATTCAATGAGAGTTGCCTGCCTGAACAGCAGGGGTTTCATCCCTGGTGAAGGCAAGAGATTGGGGTGGCGTCATTCCCCCTGCCAACACCAAAATGGTGGGACTTCAGAGAGCAATACAGTAGCCCCCAGTGGAGGTGTAACCCACTTACACTAAACCTTGCCCTTCCAAGCCTGGCAACTGCATATTTACTGGGGCAAGACTGACTCTGAGCCAAAATACCTGGCCTTTCCTCTAGACCAACGGAGCCAGCACCTCGTAGGCACCAAAACATAACTCTTTTATTATTTTCGTCCTCATTCTTTTTTTCTTTTGGAATGAGGCTCATAGTTTCTTATCTTTTTTTTTTTTTTTTTCATTTCCTTCTCTCTCTCTCTCTCTTTGGATCAGGATTTTTTATTCTTTTCCTTTGTCTTCTTTTTTTTTCCTTTTCTTCTGCTTCCCCCTGCCTTTTTCCCCTTCTTCTTTGAAATCAACCTTATAGTTTTTTATTCTCTGTCCATTATTCCTTCTTTCCTTTCCTTTTCTCTTTTTGGGATCAGGGTTTCACTCTCCTTTTTTTCCAGGCTTAATTCAACAAACAAATCAAAGAACACTTAGTTAAAGGTCCAAACACTCCAACACTTCAAACAAGGAGGAGCTCTGTTGATGATGGTACAGGGGTAAAGAGCAACCAGGAAATTAAAGAAGTAATTTTAAAAATACATGGAGGCAAATGAAAATGAAAATTCAATGGTCCAAACACTTTGGGATGTAAGAAAGGCAGTCCTAAGAGGAAAAATACTTTGCAATTCAGGCCTATCTCTTGAAGAAAGAAAGGCCCCAAATACACAACCTAACCTCACACCTAAAGAAGGTAGATAAAGGAGAAGCAAATAAAGCCAAAAACCAGCAGAAGAAGGATAATAATAAAGATTAGAACAGAAATCAATGATATAGAAACAAAAATATGATTGAACAGACTAATGAAACTAAAAGCTGTGGGTTTTGTTTTGAAAGAATAAACAAAATTGATAATCCCCTAGCCAGAATTATCAAAAAGAAAAGAGAGAAACACAAATAAATAAAATCACGAATGAAAGAGATCACAAGCAACGACCCAGAAATACAAACAATTATAAGAGAATACTGTGAAAAATTATATGCCAACAAACCAGACAATCTGGAAGAAATGGACAAATTCCTAGACACTCTACTCACACAGTACCAAAACCATAACAGGAATAAATAGAAAATTTGAACAAGCCCATACCCAGCAAATAAGTTGAATCAGTTATCAAAAATCTCCAAACAAATAAGAGTCAGATGGATTCTCGGAGGATTTCTACCAGACATTTAAAGAAGAGTTAATACCTACTCTTCTCAAACTGCTCCAAAAAATAGAAATGAAAGAAAAGCTTCCAAACTCATTCTAAGAAGCCAGCATTACCTTTATTCTAAAACCAAAGACCCACTAAAAAGGAGAATTACAGGCCAATATCCTGATGAAGCTGGATGAAAAAATTTTCAAGATACTAGCAAATCGAATTCAACAGTACATTAAAAGAATTATTCACCAATTTTTAGTGGGAATTATTCCTGGACTGCAGGAGTGGTTCAATATTTGCAAATCAATCAATTTGATACACCACATAAATAAAAGAAAGGGTAAGAACCATATAATCCTTTCAGTAGATGCAGAAAAGAATTTGACAATACAGCATCCTTTATTGATAAAAACCCTCAAGAAAGTAGGGATAGAAGGAATATACCTCAGCATCATAAAAGCCATACATCAAATTCCCACAGCTACTATCACTCTAAATGGGGGAAAACTGAAAGCTTTCCCTCTGAGGTCATTAACATGACAGGGATGTCCAATCTCACCACTGTTGTTCAACATAGAACTGGAAGTCCTAGCCTCAGTAAACAGACAACAGCAAACAGACAAAAAAGCAAAATAAAAAGCATATTGATTGGCAAAGAAGAAGTTAAACATGTACTCTTTGCAGATGACATGACACTTCTCATTGAAAACCCAAAAGACTCCACCAAAAAATGCTACAATATGTGAATTTAGCAAAGTCACAGGATATAAAATCAATGTACAGAAATTGGTTGCATTTCTATACACCAATAATGAAGCAGCAGAAAGAAAAACCAAGGAATTGATCCCATTTAAAATTGCACCAAAATCCATAACATGCTTAGGAATAAACCCAAGCAAACACATAAAAGATCTGTATGCTGAAAAGTATAGAAAGTTTATGAAGGAAATTGAAGAAGACACAAAGAAATGGAAAAACATTCATGCTCATGGATTGGAAGAACAAATATTGTTAAAGTGTCTATACTACCCAAGGAATCCTACACATTCAATGCAATCCATATTAAAAACAGCACCAGCATTCTCCAGAGAGCTAGAAGAAACAATTCTAAAATTTGTATGGAACCAGAAAAGACCCTGAATAGTCAAAGTGATGTTGAAACAGAAAATCAATGCTGGAGCCATCACAATTCTGGACTTTAAGCTTTATTACAAAGCTGTAATCATCAAGACAGTATGGTACTGGAACAAAAACAGACACATAGATCAATGGAACAGAATAGAGAACCCAGAAATGGACTCACAAATGTATAGTCAACTAATCCTCAACAAAGCAGGAAAGAATATCTAATGGAAAAAAAGACAGTCACTTGAACAAATCGTGCTCAGAAAACTGCATAGGGACATACAGAATGAAACTAGACTACTTCCTTTCACCATACAGAAAAACAAATTCAAAATGGATGAAAAGACCTAAATGTGAAACAGGAAACCATCAAAATCCTAGTGGAGAAAGCACAACAATCTCTTTGTCCTCAACCATAGCAACTTCTTACTAGACATGTCTCTGGAGGCAAGGGAAATAAAAGCAAAAAACACTATGAAGTCCCAATAGTGTTAAGAGTACATAGCATAAATAAGTCACTAATTTTCCTAGTATTCAAAATTATAAATGCATTCAATTATACTCTCAGAGTTCATTTTTTTCCCTCCTGTATGTCATCAAAATACTTATCTGGCTAACAGACAAATGAAAAGATGCTCAACACCACTCATCATAAGGGAAATACAGATCAAAACCACAATGACATACTACCTCACACCTGTCAGATTTGCTAAAATTAGGGTACCTGGGTGGCTCAGTCGGTTAAGCGTCCAACTTTGGCTCAGGTCATATTCTCGCAGGTTGTGAGTTCAAGCCCCTTGTGGGGCTCTTTCATGATAGTTTTGAGCCTGAAGCCTGTGTAAGATTCTTTGTCTCCCTCTCTCTTCCCTTCCCCCACTTGCACTCTGTTTCTCTCTGTCTGTTTCTCAAAAATAAACATTAAATTTTTTTTTAAATGGCTAAAATTAACAACTCAGGAAACAACAGATGTTGTCAAGGATGTGGAGAAAGGGGAACCCTTTTGCACTGTTGGTCAGAATGCAAACTGGTGCATGCACTCTGGAAAACAGTGTGGAGGTTCCTCAAAAAATTAAAAATGAACTACCCCATGACCCAGCAATTGCACTACTGGGTATTTATCCAAAGATACAAAAATGCTTATTTGAAGGGGCACATGCACTCCAAGGCTTCTAGCAGTGCTATTAACAATAGCAAAAAGAGCCCAATGTTCATTGACTGATGAATGGATAAAGAATAACTGATATATGTACACAATGGAATACTACTTGGCAGTCAAAAATAATGAAATCTTGCCATTTGCAACACGTGAATGGAAGTAGAGTGTATAATGCTAAGCGAAATAAGTCAGGTATCTCATTTCCTACTTTATTCCTAGGTACCTCATGGTTTTAGGAGAAGTTGTAAATGGGATTGATTCTTTGATTTCTCTTTATGTTGCTTCATTATTGGTGTACAGAAATGCAACAGATTTCTTTACATTGATTTTGGACCCTGCAACTTCAGGGAATACATGTATCTGTTCTAGCAATTTTATGGTGGAGACTTTTTGGTTTTCTCTATAGAGTGTCATGTCATCTGCAAATAATGAAAGTTTGACTTCTTTGCTGATTTGAATGCCTTTTATTTCTTTGTGTTGTCTGATTGCTGAGGCTAGGACTTCCGGTGTTATGTTAGATAATAGTGATGAGACTGGACATCCCTGTCTTGTTCCTCAGAGGAGGAAAAGCTCTCTTTTTCCCCTTTGAGGATGATAGTAGCTGTGGGTTTTTTGTATATGGCCTATATGATGTTGAGGTATGTCCTAACATTGCTTTTTTGAGGGTTTTATCATGACTGGATGTTGAACGTTGTGAAATGCTTTTTCTACAGCTATTAAAAGGGTCATATGGTTCTTATCCTTTATTTTATTAATGTGGTGTATCACATTGATTTGTGAATATTGAACTACACTTGCAGTCCAGGAATAAATCCTATTCAATAATGGTGAATGATTCTTTTAATGTACTGTTAATTTTGATTTGTTAGTATTTTGTTGAGAATTTTTGCATGCGTGTTCAGAGATATTGGCCTGTTCTTCTCTTTTTTAGAGAACTCTTTGTCCTGGTTTTGGAATCAGGGTAATGCTGGCCTAATGGAATGAATTTGAACGTTTTCCTTCCCTATTTTATGGAATAGTTTGAGAACAATAAGTATTAACTCTTCTTAAAATGGTTGGTAGAATTCCCCTATGAAGCCATCTGGCCCTGAACTTTTGTTTGTTGGGAGATTTTTGATTACTGACTCAGTATTTTTGGTGGTTATCAATCTGTTCAAATTTTCTATTTTTCCTGTTTCAGTTGTGGTAGTTTATGTTTCTAGGAATTTACCCATTTCTTCCAGGTTGTCCAATTAATTGGCACATATTTTTTCATAATATTCTCTTATAATTATATTTCTGTGATATTGGTATTTATCCTCACTTATTTATGATTTTACTTATTTGGGTCCTTTCTCTTTTCTTTTTGATAAGTATGGCTAGGGGTTTATCAATTTTATTAATTTTTCAGAGAACCAGCTCTTGATTTAATTGACCTGTTATACTATATTTTTTAATTTCTATATAATTTATTCCTGCTCTAATCTTTATTATTTCCCTTTATCCACTGGCTTTAGCCTTAATCTATTGTTCTTTTTTCTAGCTCCCTTAAATATAAGGTTAGGTTGTTTATTTGAGATTTTTTTTGCTTCCTTATGTAGACCTGTATTGCTATATACTTTCCTCTTACAACCACTTTTGCTGCTTCCCGTAGTTTTGGACTGTCATATTTTAATTTTCATTTTTCTTTCATGTATTTGTTAATTTCTTGTTTGATTTACTGGTTGGCCCATTCATTTTTAGTAAGGTGTTCTATCACCTCCATGTTATGGTGGTCTTACCAAATTTTTCTTGTGGTTGAATTCAAGTTTCATAGTGTTGTGGTTGGTAAATATGCACGGTATGATCTCAATATTTTTGTACTTGTTTAGGCCTGATTTGTGACCCAGTATGTGATCCATTTGGGAGAATGTTCCATGTGCCCTTGAAAAGAATGTGTATTCTGCTGCTTTAGGTTGAAATGTACTGAATATATATGTTAAATCCATCTGGTCCACTGTGTCATCCAAAGCCATTGTTTCCTTGTTGACTTTCTGCTTACATGGTCTGTCCATTGTTGTAATTGGGGTGTTAAGGTTTCCTACTGTTATTTTTTTATTATCAATGAGTTTCTTTATGTTTGTGATTAATTGATTTATATATTTGGGTGCTCTCAAGTTGAGGACATAAATATTTACATTTGTTAGATCTTCTTTTGGATAGACCCCTTAATTATGACATAGTGCCATTCCTCATGTTTTGGTACAGTCTTTGGTTAAAAATCTGGTTTTTCTAGGGCACCTGGGTGGCTCAGTCAGTTGAGTGTCTTACTTTAGCTCAGGTCATCATCTAACAGTTTGCGGGTTTGAACCCCATGTTGAACTTTGCGCTGACAGCATGAAACTTGCTTTGGATTCTCTGTCTCCCTCTGTCTCTACCCATTCCTGCTCCTGCTTGCTCTCTCTCTCAAAAATAAATAAACAAAAAAAAATCTGTTTTTTCTCATACAAGTATGGTTACTCCCACTTTCTTTTGATGTCCATTAGCATGATAAATGGTTCTCTATCCTCTCACTTTTGATCTGCATGTGTCTTTAGGTCTCAAATGAGTGTCTTGTATGCAGCATATAGATGAGTCCTGTGTTTTTTTTAATCCATTCTGATACCCTATGTCTTTTGATTAGAACATTTCATCCAGTTATTTGGAGTAATTATTGATAGATATGAATTTAGTGCCATTGTATTACCTGTATAGTTGGTGTTTCTTCAGATTATCTCTGTTCTTTTCTAGTCTTTGTCACTTTTGGTCTTTCCTCCCCACTCAAAGAGTCACCTTTAATATTTCTTGCAGGGCTGGTTTAATGGTCATGACCTCCTTTAGTTTTCGCTTGTCTGGGAAAGTCTTTATCTTTCCTTCTATTCTGAATGACTGCCTTGCTGAATAGAATACTCTTAGCTGAAGATTTTTCCCATTCAGCACTTTGAATATATCATGCCAGTCCCATCTGGCATACCATATTTCTGTGGAGAGATCAGTTGCTCACCTTGTTGGACTTCATGTATAATTTAGAGACTTCTTTTTTCTTTCTCCTTTCATAAATTTTTCTTTATCATTATATTTTGCAAATTTAACTAGAATACGTCTTGGTATTGGCCTGCTTTTGTTGATTTTGATGACAGTTCTCTGTGCTTCCTGGATTTGGATGTCTGTTTCCTTCCCCAGATTAGTGAAAATTTCAGGTATTATTTCCTCAAATAAACTTTCTGCCTCCTTTACTCTCTCTTCTTCTGGGTCTCCTATGATATGAGTGTTATGTTTGATGACGTTCCTGAGTTCCTGAAAACTACACTCATGATCCAAAATTTTTCTTTTTTCTCTTTGTTCTGCTTCATTGTTTTCCAAAATTCTATTTTCCATATCACTTATTCATTCCTCTGATTCTTCTAATGTTCATTACATCGGGTTCATTTTGAATCTCAGTTATTGCATTTTTTATTTCTGCTTGTTTTATAACTCTTTTCCTCTGCAGTAAGGACTTCCTTAACATCTTCCATTCTTTTTTTCAAGCCCATTGTGTTTTCATATGATTGTTGCTTTAAATTTTGCATCAAGCATATTTTATCAAATGCTTTTATCTGTTTTTATTAGATCTGTGACCTTTTCTTACTCTTTCTTTTGGAATGAATTCCTCCACCTTGGAATTTTGTCTAAGTCTCAGTCTTCTCTTTGTTAGAGAGGTCTGTTACATTTTCTGCTCCTGAGAATAATGGCTTTATGAAGAAGGGGTCATATAGTGTCCAGGGCTTGGCACTTCAGAGAGTTTTTCTGGTGTTGCTTCGTGCTGTGTTTTGACTGCTTTATCCTTCAGGCCAGTTATTGGGAGAGGCTCTCCTTGCCCGCAGTGGGCAGTGTTTGGACCTTAGCCAGAGTGTGGGTAGTTTAACTAGGTGTGCCCTGTTCTGCTTTCTAAATGATAGCTGATGCTACTTCCACTAGAACAGAAGCCTTTTAAAAACTTTATTGTTGGGAAATGTGGTGTGTGAAAAGGTTTCTGTTGGTCTTCTGGGGGAAGGGACCCACTGTGCTGGGACTTGTCACCTTTGCCCAAGAAAGGCAATTTAAGCAGAGCACAAGGGTATGGGACTTTGTGTAACCAGATTAGGCAACGAGTGCTGGTATTGTGCAGTTTACTGAAGCTGGTTTATGTTGAAGGGTGGGGGACAGAAATGGTGCCAGCCAGCTCCTTTGACCCCACAGATGGGTCTCTATACTTGTGGCTCTCAGGAAATCACTCCCAGAAGAGTGAATTATCTCTCCCAGTGAGTCTTAGGCATCTTTAAGATCACTGTTTTCATGCTGTCTCCAGGTTGTTTGCCTACCAGGAGCTGTGCAGTGCACTTTGGGCTCTATCCCAGTCAAGCTTGCTGGCTTTTAAAACCCCAAAATTTAAGGTTTTGCTGTGGTGGGCACCTGCACTACTCTTCTGGGGGAAGGTCTCACTATACTGGGAGTGATTTACTTTTGACTCAGAAAGGCAGTTGTGTAAGAGTGCACATTTATGGGACTTGGAACAAGCAGGCAAGACAGCCAGGGTCTGGGCTAGCTGCCCTTAACAGATGACTCTATGGGTATGCCCAGGGGTTGGGGAGGGAAATGCTGCCCACTGGCTCTTCTGTTTTAGGAGAGGCATTTTGTGAAGGGTACCTCTCAAAGATGCATTCCAAGAAGAAGAAACAATTTCCCCTGTGACCTTTAGGCATTCTTCAGTTAGCACTGTCTGCCTCTGGGTTGCTCCTTTGCCTTCTTTCCAGGAACAAGGCAGCACCCACAGGGTTCTATCCCAGCCAAGACCACCCAAACTTTATGCACTTCCTACCTTCCATGATGTGGCCCCTTCTCTCCCTCTAGTTGTGGCATTTGTTCTGTCAGTCCTCAGATCTATTTCTTGAGTATTCAGAATGATTTGAGTCATCTAGTTATGTTCCATGGATAAGACAAGCCTAGGGTCCTGTTACTATGCCATCATCTTACCTCAAATTGCATTTTTATGAAGTGAATTAAATGTTGGGCAACATTATTGGTGTGAAATATTTTTTGGATATAGTGATATGTATTAATATTTTATTAAGAAGATACAGGTACAAATAATGTTAAGACTACACAGTATACAAAAAGTCACAAATTTGGTATAAAAATTAGAAATGCATTTAATTATACTCTCAGAGTTCAAATTTTTTCTTTCCTGTATGTCATCAAAATGCTTATGTGCCTAAGAGACACATGAAAAGATGTTCATCATAAGGGAAAAACAGATCAAAACCACAATGAGATACTATCTCACACCTGTCAGAATGGCTAAAATTAACACAGGAAACAAAAGATGTTGGCAAGGAGGTGGAGAAAGGGGAACACTTTTTTGCACTATTGGTGGGAAAGAAAACTGGTGAAGCCACTCGGAAAACAGTATGGAGTTTCCTCAAAAAATTAAAAATAGAGCCACACTATGACCCAACAATTGCACTACTATGTATTTATCCAAAGGATATAAAAATGCTGATTTGAAGGGCCACAAGTACCTCAATGTTTATAGAAGCACTATCAACAATAACCAAGTTATGGAAAGAGCCTAAATTTCCATAGACCCATAGACTGATGAATGGGTAAAGAAAATGTGATATCTATATCTATATCTATATCTATGTCTATATCTATATCTATATCTATATCTATATCTATATCTATATCTATAATGGAACATTACTCGGTGATCAAAAATAATGAAATCTTGCCATTTGTACCAACGTGGATGGGACTAGAGTGTACTATGCTAAGCAGAATAAGTCAGAGAAAGACAAATATCATATGATTTCACTCATATGTGGAATTTAAGAAACAAAACAGATGAACAAAAAGGAAATGAAGGAAAAATAAGGTAAAGATGGGAAGGCAAGCCATAAAAGACTGTTAAATACAGAGAGAAAACAGGGTTGTTGGAAGGGATGTGGGTGGGGGGATGGACTAAATAAGTAATGGGCATTAAGGATGGCACTTGTTTGGATGAGCATTAGGTATCATATGTAAGTGATGAACCACTAAATTCAACTCCTAAAACCATTATTTCACTATAAGTTAACTAACCTAGATTTAAATCAATAAAAAATTAAAACAAACAAAGAAACTGAAAGAAAAAAAGCAAAAAAGAAACAACAACAACAAACACTAAAAGTCATTAGGTTTGGCTAGGATAGAACGCAAGGTGCACAGTGTTACTCCAGGCAGGCAAGCAACTTGAATACAGACAGTGTGAAAACATCCATCTGAAAAGCACCTAGGTTGAATAACGGAAAATTATTCACTCTTCAGGGACTGTTTTCCTGGGAGCAGAAAAGACAGACTCCACTCTTCAGGGACAAAGGAGCTGGCTGGTACTATCCCCCCCCCTTCGCCCCAGCATAAGCCAACTTCAGTAAACAGAACAGCACAGACACTGACTGCCTGACCTGTGTACACCAACTCTAGCCCTGTGCATTCTGCTATGTACTGCTTTTCTCTGGCAGGTGTGCCAAAGGACCAGCACAGCAAGTTTCTTCCCCAAAACACGAGCACAAACCCTTAAATGCACCACATCTCCCAAACACACAATTCTTCAAGTCTTCATTACTAGTGGAAGTAGAATCAGGTCTCTTTTAACAAGCAGAACAGAGCATAACTAGATAAACTCACCACACTCTGGTCTGGACACAAACATTTACCACTACAGCCAAGGAGAACCTCTGCAGATGAGTGGTCTTGAAGGATAGAGCAGCCAAAACATAGCAGAAGAATGCATGCCACACACACAAGAGACACTCCCTGAAATGCTAGGCCATGGGCAGTATACAACCTTTTCTTCATAAAGCTATTACTCTCAGGAACAGGAAACACAACAGGATTTTTGAACACACAAGAGAGAGACCTAGACAAAATGCCAAAAAGGAGGAACTTATCTCAAAAGAAAGAACAAGAAAAGGTCATGGCCAGAGATCCAATGGAAACATATATAAGTAATATGCCTCATGGAGAATTTAAAATAATAATCACAAGGATATTCGCTGGGCTTGGGAGAAGGAAGGAGACCCTTACTACAGAGATAGAATAGTTAAAATAAGTGAGGCAGAAATGGCAATGACAGAGATTTGAGACAGACGGATGTAATGACCACAAGGATAGAAGAATCAGAGGCATAAATACGTGATATAGAAGATAAAATTATGGAACATAGTAAAGCTGAATTACCAAGAGAAAGAATTATGGATCATGAGAATAGCCTTCGGGAACTCAGTGACTCCATCAAATGTAATAACACTTGTATCATAGCAGTTACAGAAGAAAGAGAGAGATAAAATGTTGCAAATATGTATTTGAGGAAATAATAGCTGAAAAATTCCCTAATCTGGAAAAGGAAACAGACATACAAGTCAAAGAAGCACAGAGAACCCCCATCAAAATCAACAAAAGCAGGCAGTCAATATATACTGTAGCTAATTTGAAAAATATAGCAATAGATAAAAAATCCTAAAAGCAGCAAGATAAAACAAGTCCTTAACTTACAAGGGAAGACCCATAAGGCTGGCATAAATAGATCAATGGAACATAATAGAAAAACCAGAAATGTACCTACAACCATATGGTCAAGTAATCTTCAACAAAGCAGGAAAGAATATCCAATAGAAAAACTCTCTTCAACAAATGGTGTTGGGAAACCTCGACAGCAACATGCAGAAGAATGAAACTAGACAACTTTTTTTCCATACACAAAAATAAATTTAAAATGGATGAAAGACCTAAATGTGAGACAAGAAGTCATCAAAATCTTAGAGGAGGAAACAGGCAATAAGCTCTTTGCCATCAGTCCTACAACTTCTTACTAGATATGGCTACTGAGGCAAGGGAAACAAAAGGGAAACTTAGGACATCATAAAGATATAAATCTTCTGAACAGCAAAGGAAGCAATCAAACTAAAAGGCAAGCTACAGAATGGGAGAAGATATTTTCAAACTGTATATCTCATAAAGAGTTAGTATGATATATATATATGTATGTATATATATGTATATATGTGTATACATATATATACATATGTGGTATATATATGTATATATGTGTATACATATATACATATGTGTGTATGTATGTGTGTATATACATACATATATATATATATATATATAGCTTATATAAACTCAACACCCAAAAAATAAATAATCCAATTTAAAAATGGGCAGAAGACTTGAATAGACATTTTCCCAAAGAAGACATTCAGAATGCTAACAGACACATGAAAAGATGCTCAACATCACTCATAATTAGGGAAACACAAATTAAACTACAATGATATATCACCTCATAACTGTCATTATGGCTAAAATTAACAACACAGGAAACAGCAGGTGTTGGTGAGGCTGCAGAGAAAGGAACCCTCTTACACTGCTGGTGTGAATGCAAACTAATGCACTTACTCTAGAAAACAGTATGGAGGCTCCTCAAAAAGTTGGGCCAATTCACTTTTTAAGAATAAAATTATAATTTCGATACAGTTAACATACAGTGTTATTATATGTACAATATAGTGGTTCAACACTGCCATACATCACCCAGTGCTCATCACAAGTGTACTCCTTAATCTCCATCACCTATTTCACCCATCTCTCCATCCTTCTCCTTCTGGTAGCCATCAATTTATTCTCTACAGCTAAGAGTCTGTTTCTTCTCTCTCTCTCTCTCTCTCTCTCTCTCTCTCCCTTTTCCTTTACACATTTTTTTTCTTTCTCAATTCATATGTGAGTGAGATCATATGGCATTTGTGTTTCTGATTTACTTCACTTAGCATCATATTTTCTACTTTATAGCTCCATCCATATCATTCATCTGCCGATGGACAATTGGGCTAATTCCATAATTTGGCTATAGTAAATAATTCTGCTATAAACATAGTGATGCATGAATCCCTTGCAATTATGGCTTTTATAATTTGAGGTAAATACCATTACTACAATTACGGAATTGTAGGGTAGTTATATTTTAAGTATTTTGAAGAACCTGCATACTGTTTTCCACAGGGGCTGTACTAGTTTTCATTCCTACCAACAATGCAAAAGGGTTCCTTCTTGCCCATATCCTCACCAACACTTGTTTCTTGTGATAGTTATTTTAGTTATTCTGACAGGTGTGAGGTGATATCTCATTGTAGTTTTTATTTGCATTTCCCTGGGGACAAGTGACATTGACCATCTTTTCATTTGTTTGTTGGCCATATGTATGTCATCTTTGAGGAAATCTAATCAGGTCTTCTGTCCATTTTAAATAGATTATTTGTTTTTCTGGGTGTTGAATTGTAGGAGTTCTTTTTATAATTTGTATACTAATCTTTATTGGATATGGATTTGCACATATCTTCTCCAATTCCATAAGCTGCTTTTTAGTAACATTGATTCTTTCCTTTGCTAGGCAGAAGCTTTTTATTTTGATGAAGTCCCATGATGTCATTTTATTTATTTTTTTGTTGTTGTGATTAAACTCATCTACTTTTCTACTTTGTCAAGTTTTTATTTAAATTCAAGTTACTTAACATACAATGTAATATTGGTTTCAAGAGTAGAATTTAGTCATTCATCACTTACATATAACAATACCCAGTGCTCAACACAACAGGTACCCTCCTTAATATACATCATTCATTTAGCCCATTCCCTGCCCACCTTCCCTCCATTGACCCTCAGTTTGTTATCAATAGTTAAGAGTCTCTTATGGTTTGCTTCCCTCTCTTTTCTTTTACACTTCCCCTATGTTCACTTGTTTTCTTTCTTAAATTTGACATATGAGTGAAATCATATGGTATTTGTCTTGCTCTGACTGATTTATTTCATTTATAATACAATCTAGCTCCATCCATGTTTTGCAAATGGCAATATCTTATTATTTTTGATGTCTGTGTAATATTCCACTCTATATATGTACTACTTTTTTTTATTCATTCATCAGTCGATGGACACTGGGCTCTTTCCATAATTTGGTTATTGATAATGCTGCTATAAACATCACAGTGCATGTGCCCCTTCAAATCAGTATTTTTGTATTCTCTGGGTACATACCTAGTTGTGCAATTGTTGGGTCATAGGGAAATTCTATTTTTGACTTTTTGAGGAAACTTCATACTGTTTTACAGAGTGGCTGTACAAGTTTTCATTCCCATTAACAGTGCAAGAGGGTTCCCCTTTCTCCACATCCTCACCAACATCTGTTGTTTCATGTGTTGTTCAATTTGGCCATTCTGGTATGTGTGTAGTGGTACTCATTGTAGTTTTGATTTGTATTCTCATGATGATAAGTGATGTTGACCATCTTTTCATATGTCTGTTGACCATCTGATATTTTCTTTGGAAAAATGTTTATTCATGTCTTCTGTTTTCTTTTTTTGTTTAGTTTCCATGTCATTTATTTATGTTCTAATCTTTATAATTTCCTTCCTTCTGCTGGTTTGGGATTTTGTTTGCTGTTCTTTTCTACCTCATTTATGTTTTTTTTTTAAATTTTTTAAATGTTGAATCATTTTTGAGAGACAGAGACAGAGCACAAGCTGAGGAAGAACAGGGAGAGAGGGATACACAGAATATGAAGCAGGCTCCAGGCTCTGAGCTGTCAGCATAGAGCCCAACGTCGGTCTTCAACCCATGAATCGTGAGATTAGGACCTGAGCTGAAGTCAGATGTTTAACCGACTGAGCCACCCAGGCTCCCCTACCTCATTTATGTTTAGTGTTATGTGGTTTATTTGAGATTTTTTTTCTTCTTGAGTTAAGTCTGAATTTCTATCAACTTCCTTCTTAGAAAAGCTTTTGCTGCATCCCAAAGGTTTCGTAATGTCGTGTTTTCATTTTCACTTTTTTTCCATGTACTTTTGGACTTCTTCTTTGATTCATTTGAAGAAAGAACTTGGGAAGATAGGTAAGAGACTATGGTGAGAAAAGAGGATATTGATGCGGATTAGAGCATTTAGGAGTGATGACCTTTGCTGAGGTAGAATATATGTGTTAAATCCATCTGGTCCAGTGTGTCATTCCATACCACTTTTTCCTTGTTTATTATCCTTTTTAATGATCTGTCCATCAATGTATGTCAGGTGTTAAACTCCCCTGGTTTTATAGTATTATTATTAATTACTTCCTTTAGCATTTTTGAGTGTGCTTTATAAACTATATGGTCTCTACGAACTTTAATAAATTATTCATGCAGTCTTTCCTACCTTACAAAAATTCTTCCTCTGTCCAAATTCTTAACATTTTTATTGTCTTTGTGACTCATTCCTGAGATTGAAATGAAAATAATAATATAATATTATCATTATTATTATTAACAACAACAATAATAATAGGTAATGTCTATTAAGTGGTTATTATGTGCTAGGCAAAGGTTTTGAGTACTTTACCTTAAATAACTGATTTATTTCTCACAACCATCTGAAAGGTTGAAAATAATATTTGAATCTATGTTTCTTTCCTGTAGATCAGTAGACAGATTATAGGTTGGAAATGGAAATATTAGATCAAGTTGCAATAATGACTAACTCCAGAGATGGCATTACTAAAGATACGTGCATACTTCAAAAATCTTGTAAGCAGATCACAGAAGAGTGATAATTTTTTTTATTATATATCATTGAAGGTATTCTTGTCAATAAATAAACAGCAAACCACTACTATATTTTTATAATTTATTTTTGTCATGGCAATCTAAAGGATATTATGCTAAGTGAAATAAGTCAGACAGAAAGACAAGTACTATATAAGAGGAAAGAAGTGGGGATTGCATAAAGTGGATGAACTGGGAGGTATAGGCTTTCATTTTTTTTAATGAAATTTATTGTCAAATTGCTTTCCACACAACACCCAGTGCTCATTCCAACAGGTGCCCTCCTCAATACCCTTCACCCACCTTCTCCTCCCTCCCACCTCCCATCAACTCTCAGTTTATTCTATTTTTAAGAGTCTCTTATGTTTTGGCTCCCTCCCTCTCTAACCTCTTTGTTTTTCTTTCCCCTTCCACATGGTCTTCTGTCAAGTTTCTCAGGATCCACATAAGAGTGAAAACATATGGTATCTGTCTTTCTCTCTATGACTTATTTCATTTAGCATAACACTCTCCAGTTCCATCCAAGTTGCTACAAAAGGCCATATTTCATTCTTTCTGATTGCCACGTAGTATTCCATTGTGTATATAAACCACAATTGCTTTATCCATTCATCAGTTGATGGACATTTAGGCTCTTTCCATAATTTGGCTATTGTTGAAAGTACTGCTATAAACATTGGAGTACAAGTGCCCCTATACATCAGCAGTCCTGTATCTCTTGGGTAAATTCTTAGCAGTGCTATTGCTGGGTCATAGGGCAGATCTACTTTTAATTTTCTGAGGAACCTCCACACTGTTTTTCAGAGAGGCTGCACCAGATTGCATTCCCACCAACAGTGCAAGAGGGTTCCCATTTCTCCACATCTTCGCCAGCATCTGTAGTCTCCTGATGTGTTCATTTTAGCCACTCTGACCTGCGTGAGGTGGTATCTGAGTGTGGTTTTGATTTGTATTTCCCTGATGAAAAGCAACATTGAGCATCTTTTCATGTGCCTGTTGGCCATCTGGATGTCTTCTTTAGAGAAGTGTTTATTCATGTTTTCTGCCCATTTCTTCACTGGATTATTTGTTTTTTGTGTGTGGAGTTTGGTGAGCTCTTTATAGATTTTGGATACTAGCCCTTTGTCCCATATGTCAATTGCAAATATCTTTGCCCATTCCATTGGTTGCCTTTTAGTTTTGCTGATTGTTTCCTTTGTAGTGCAGAAGCTTTTTATCTTCATGAGATCTCAATAGTTCATTTTTACTTTTAATTCCCTTGCCTTTGGGGATGTGTCAAGTAAGAAATTGCTGCGGCTGAGGTCAGAGAGGTTTTTGCCTGCTTTCTCCTCTAGGGTTTTGATGGTTTCCTGTCTCATATCCAGGTCCTTTATCCATTCTGAGTTTGTTTTTGTGAATGGTGTAGGAAGTGGTCTAGTTTCATACTTCTGCATGTTGCTGTCCAATTCACCCGCACCATTTGTTAAAGAGACTATCTTTTTTCCATTGGATATTCTTTGCTGCTTTGTCAAAGATTAGTTGGCCATACTTTGTGGGTCTAATTCTGGGCTTTTGATTGTATTCCATTGGTCTATTTGTCTGCTTTTGTGCCAATACCATGCTATCTTGTTGATTGCAGCTTTGTAGTAGAGGCTAAAGTCTGGGATTGTGATGCCTCCTGCTTTGGTCTCCTTCTTCAAAATTACTTTGGCTATTTGGGGTCTTTTGTGGTTCCATACAAATTTGAGGATTGCTTGTTCGAGCTTCGAGAAGAATACTGGTGCAATTTTGATTGGGATTGCATCAAACGTGTAGATAGCTTTGGGTAGTATTGACCTTTTAATAGTATTTATTCTTCCAATTCATGAGCACGGAATGTTTTTCCATTTCTTTATGTCTTCTTCAATTTCCTTCATAAGCTGTCTATAGATTTCAGCATACAGATCTTTGACATTTTTGGTAGGTTTATTCCTAGGTATCTTATGCTTCTTGGTGCGATTGTGAATGGGATCAGTTTCTTTATTTGTCTTTCTGTTGCTTCATTGTTAGTGTAAAGGAATGTGACTGATTTCTGTACATTGATTTTGTATCCTGAGACTTTTCTTAATTCGTGTATCAGTTCTAGCAGACTTTTGGTGGAGTCTATCGGGTTTTCCATGTCTAATATCATGTAATCTGAAAAATGTGAACGCTTGACATTATCATTGCCAACTTTGATGCCTTTGATTTCCTTTTGTTGTCTGATTGCTGATGCTAGCACTTCCAACACTATGTTAAACAACAGCGGTGAGAGTGGACATCCCTGTCGTGTTCCTGATCTCAGGGGGAAAGCTCTCAGTTTTTCCCCATTGAGGATGATATCAGCTGTGGGCTTTTCATAAATGGCTTTTATGATGTTTAAGTATGTTCCTTCTCTCCTGACTTTCTCAAGGGTTTTTATTAAGAAAGGATGCTGAATTTTGTCAAATGCTTTTTCTTCATCGATTGACAGGATCACATGCTTCTAATCTGTTCTTTTATTAATGTGATGTATCACATTGATTGATTTACGAATATTGAACCAGCCCTGCTGGTTCAAGGAATGAATCCCACTTGATCATGGTGTGTAATTCTTTTTATAAGCTATTGAATTTGATTTGCTAGTATCTTATTGAGAATTTTTGCATCCATATTCATCAGGGATATTGGCTTGTAGTTCTCTTTTTTTACTGGGTCTCTATCTGGTTTAGGAATCAAAGTAATGCTGGCTTCATAGAATGAGTCTGGAAGTTTTCCTTCCATTTCTATTTTTTAGAACAGCTTGAGAAGGATAGGTATTATCTCTGCTTTAAATGTCTGGTAGGATTCCCCAGGGAAGCCATCTGGTCCTGGACTCTTATTTGTTGGAATATTTTTGATAACTGATTCAATTTTTTCACTGGTAATGGGTCTGTTCAAGTGTTCTATTTATTCCTGTGTGAGTTTTGGAAGTGCATGGGTGCTTAGGAATTTGTCCATTTCTTCCAGGTTGTCCAGTTTGTTGGCATATAATTTTTCCTAGTATTCCCTGATAATTGCTTGTATTTCTGAGGGATTGGTTGTAATAATTCCATTTTAATTCATGATTTTATCTATTTGGGACATCTCCCTTTTCCTTTTGATAAGCCTGACTAGAGGTTTATCCATTTGGTTTATATTTTCAAAAAACCAACTCTTGGTTTCATTGATCTGCTCTACAGTTTTTTTAGATTCTATATTGTTTATTTCTGCTCTGATCTTTATTATTTCTCTTCTTCTGCTGGGTTTGGGGTGTCATTGCTGTTCCGCTTCTATTTCCTTTAGGTGTGCTGTTAGATTTTGAATTTGGGATTTTTCTTGTGTCTTGAGATATGCCTGGATTGCAATGTACTTTCCTTTCAGGACTGCCTTTGCTGCATCCCAAAGTGTTTGGTTTGTTGTCTTTTCATTTTCATTTGTTTCCATATATTTTTTAATTTCTTCTCTAATTGCCTGATTGACCCATTCATTCTTTAGTAGGGTGTTCTTTAACCTCCATGCTTTTGGAGGTTTTCCAGACTTTTTCCTGTGGTTGATTTCAAGCATCATAGCATTGTGGTCTGAAAGTATGCATGGTATGATATCAATTGTTTTATACTTACTAAGGCTGTTTTGTGACCCAGTATGTGATCTATCTTGGAGAATGTTCCATGTGCACTCGAGAAGAAAGTATATTCTGTTGCTTTCAGATGCAGAGTTCTAAATATATCTGTCAAGTCCATCTGCTCCAATGTATCATTCAGGGCCCTTGTTTCTTTATTCATCCTGTATCTAGATGATCTATCCATTGTTGTAAGTGGAGTATTAACGTCCCTTGCAATTACCACATTCTTATCAATAAGGTTGCTTATGTTTATTATTGTTTTATATATTTGGGTCTCCCATATTCAACGCATATTTACAATTGTTAGCTTTTCCTGATGGAGATACCCTGTAATTATTAAATAATGCACTTCTTCATCTCTTGTTCCAGACTTTAATTTACAGTCTAGTTTGTGTGATATAAGTATGGCTACTCCAGCTTTCTTTTGACTTCCAGTAGCATGATAGATAGTTTTCCTTCCCCTCACTTTCAACCTGAATGTGTCCTCAGGTAAAATGAGTCTCTTGTAGACAGCAAATAGATGGGTCTTGTTTTTTTTTTATCCATTCTGATATCCTATGTCTTTTGGTTGGAGCATTTAGTCCATTTATATTCAGTGTTATTCTAGAAAGATATGGGTTTAGAGTCATTGTGATGTCTGTAGATTTCATGCTCGTAGTGATGTCTCTGGTATTTTGTGGTCCTTGCAATATTTCACTCACAAAATCCCACTTAGGATCTCTTGTAGGGCTGGTTTAGTGGTGATTAATTCCTTCATTTTTTGTTTGTTTGGGAAAACCTTTATCTCTCCTTCTATTCTGAATGACAGACTTGCTGGATAAAGGATTCTCAGCTGCATATTTTTCTGTTCATCACATTGAATATTTCCTACCATTCCTTTCTGGCCTGCCAAGTTTCAGTAGATAGATCTGTCACTAGTCTTATTGGTCTCCCTTTATATGTTAGAGCGTGTTTATCCCTAGCTGCTTTCAGAATTTTCCCTTTATCCTTGTCTTTTCCCAGTTTCACTATGAGATGTGGCACAGAAGATCGATTCAAGTTACCTCTGAAGGGAGTTCTCTGTGCCTCTTGGATTTAAATGCCTTTTCTTCCCCAGATCAGGGAAGTTCTTGGCTATAATTTGTTCAAGTACACCTTTAGCCCCTTTCTCTGTCTCTTCCTCTTCTGGAATTCCTATTATACGGATATTGTTGTGCTTGATTGCATCACTTAGTTCTCTAATTCTTCCCTCATTCTCCTGGATTTTTTTTTATCTCTCTTTTTCTCAGCTTCATCTTTTTCCATAATTTTATCTTCTAAATCACCTATTCTCTCCTCTGCCTCTTCAATCCGAGCTTTGGTTGCCTCCATTTTATTTTGCAGCTCATTTATAGCATTTTTTTAGTTCCTCCTGACAGTCTCTTCGTCCCTTGATGTCTGTAGCAATAGATTCTCTGCTGTCCTCTATACTTTTTCAAGCCCAGAGATTGATTTTATGACTACTATTCTAAATTCATGGTCCATTACATTGCTTAAATCGTTTTGGATCAATTCATTAGCTGTTGCTAATTCCTGGAGTTTCCTTAGAAGAGAATTCTTCCATTTGGTCATTTTGGATAGTCCCTGGAGTGGCACGGAACTGCAGGGCACTTCCCCTGGGCTGTCTGGAGTAAGTTGTGTTGGTGGGCGAGGTTGCCGTCAGACCCAATATCTGTCCTCAGCCCACTGCTGGGGCCACAGTCAGACTGGTGTGTACCTTATCTTCCCCTCTCCCAGGGGCAGGACTCACTGTGGAGTGGTGTGGCCCCTGTCTGGGCTAGTTGCACACTGCCAAGCTTGTGGCGCTGCTTTTATGGGATCTGGCATATTAGCCAGGGTCGATAAGCAAGGTGCACATGGGTGTGAGGGACAGGCTCAGCTCACTTTGCCATCACTGGTCCTCTGTGGGAGGGGCCCAGCAGCACCAGGAGGGAGGCGGAACTGTCACAAGGATGGATCCACAGAAGCACAGCATTAGGTGTTTGCGTGGTGCCAGCCATTTCAATGAAGGGAACTGGTTCCCTTTGTGATTTCAGCTGGGGGGATTGGAGAGGGAGATGGCGCTGGCCAGTTCCTTTGTTCACCGCCGAGCTGAGCTCTGTCTCTGGGGACTCAACATCTCTCCCTCCCGGTGTCGTCTCGCCCTCCCTCTCTCCAAGCAGAGCTATTGACTTATAACATTCCAGATATTATGTCCCGCTGGCTGTCAGAACTCACGGAGTCTGGCCCCTCTGCTTTTGCAAGCCAGAATCTGGGGCTCTGCCTTGCCCGGCAGGCTGCCCTTCCACTGTCTGGCTCCCTCCCGCCAGTTAATGTAGCATGCACCGCCTCTCTGCCTTTCCTACCCTCTTCTGTTGGCCTCTTGTCTACTCTTGGCTCCCAAGAGTCCATTTTGCTAGTCTTCTGGCAGTTTTCTGGGTTATTTAGGCAGGTGTGGGTGCAATCTAAGTGATCAGCAGGAGGCGGTGAGCCCAGCATCCTCCTATGCTGCCATCTTCTCCCCTGGTATAGGCTTTCAGTTATGAAATGAGTCACAGAGATGAAAGGTAGATCATAGGAAATATAGTCAGTACAATTTTAATAGTGCTGTATGGTGATAGATGGTAGGTACGCTTGTGGTGGAAATAACAGAATGTATAGAGTTGTATAACTGCATCATATACCTGAAATTAATGTAATATTATGTGTTATATTTCATGTGTTATATTTCATAATATGTGTAATATTTCAAAAAAATTTTGTCCTAGAATATGGATTTCAAATATCTATATTCTATACCAGATTCAGTAAAATGGATAAAGTGTAAATTGGTAATTAAATGGTGGTTTGCACTGAAGTTGTAGGTCTTATTTTTTTTCTTTTTAAAATGGGCTCCATTGTATAAGAGGTGTGCAGAAGTACCTGGTTTTAAGTAATGAATACTGCATCTGCAATTGCTGAATCACATCACTTAAAGCTTAGTAGTTGTTGAGTTCAGTGCCCATGCTTCTCACGGAGACTTTGGGGACTATTTTTCTATGCTCTAATTCTTTGTTTATCATTAAAAACATAAAGTAGAAGGCATAGCCATATATTCTCTATGGCAGTAGTTTTTGAAGGAGTTAAAAAATCCTTGAAAAGAATCAACAATATAAATAGAATCTCTAATATTTTCTTTCTACTCTTTAATGGATGTATTGTGTAATTTTGCTCACCTCTCAGCAATGCCCTCAATCCCTAGCTGTGCAGACTGTACTTTGTCACCTAGAGTTCTAAGGCACTCTCAAACTTATATTTTGTTGTATTTTCCTGATTTTGATCAATGTTTTCTTCACTCAATTTCCTATCATTGTAACTTCAAAAGATTCTGCTTCATAATTGGCAAATTTATCCAGAAATTCAGCTTCTTCTGGGAATGTTCCAGCCATCTCCTTATCTTACCTGAGTCTGTGTTCTTCCTTGCAAGCATTGCTTCTTCAGGATCAGGAGGTGGTTTAAATTTTTTTTAATATTTATTTATTTTTTAGAGAGAGAGAGAGAGCAAGAGAGAGAGTGGGAGGGGGAGGTGCATAGAAACAGGGAATCCGAAGCAGGCTCCAGGCCCTGAGCTGTAAGCACAAGCCTGACATGGGACCCAAATCCATGAACCGTGAGATCATGACCTGAGCGAGTCAGATGCTTAACCGACTGAGCCACCAAGGCACCCCAGGAGGTGGTTTGGTACTCATTTGTTCCCCATTCCTTCTTCCAACCCAATAGTTTCCTATTCTCTCATAGAATACCCCTGCATCTTTGAGCCACATGTCATTTTTCTACACCATTTTCTCCTGTGCCATGGCTACTTCTCTCTTTCATAGAATACCATAATATATGGGTCAAAGTCTTTCTTCCTAAAATACTGTCATTTTTTTCTCCCATGGTTATTCTACGTCAGCATGGTCATCACCCCAAAATTCTCTAATCCACATTAAGCATCCTATTTTGTCACCACAGTTTCCTATCTATTTTCCCAGGTTGTTTGTTCAGTCATTCCCATCATAATTGTTCTTTACCTTCTGGTCCATTGATGTCTCTAACTTGCTGGTATCTAAATAGTCTTCTTCTATTTTCATTTTCATTCACTATTTCAATAGTTCTCTTGCCAACTAGGTACTTGTACTTTCTCTTACATTCCTTTACAAGTCAATGACTTCATAGAAGCCAGGGAAAGACCACGGTGCTTGATCAATGTTTAATGTCTGTCTTGACCCACTATACTGTCTTGTTCCCTTGTCTTGTTGCAATGTCACTACCTAATATGGTGTCCACCATATATTTATTATGAAAATAAATAAATTAATGAGGCCAGAATTAAGGTCAATTCATGGACATTAGAGATAGATTTTGGATCATTAAAAATCATTTTAACAATTAGAACATCAAAATATAATAGGTTTTACGGTGAATTATGAATTTCTATGTCACTGGGGATATTCAAGGAAAGGTTAGATAGAGTTAAGAAGAGTTCATGTGTCATAGACTCTGGGTCTAGAGTTCTTTCTTGTCTAGCAAGAAAACAGAAGGCAGGATTAAAATGCGAGAGATGGCTATGTCTGGGGGAAGACAAGAGCCCCGATTAAGGGACCTTGCTCTTTTTTTTTTTAGGATCAGAATGTTTACAACATGGTGATGGACGTGCACAAAGAGACAATAAATCTTTGAACATTAACTCATGGGCATGAGGGAAAGCGGTTTTGAGGATATACGGTGTTAGGGGTTTGGGTCAATATAAAACAAAATCCTGGCAAAGGGCAGATGGTTGTTAATGGCAGACACAGAGTGTGAGGTGCCTGTCTATCTTAGCTAGCCTAGGGGATAAGACAAAGCATGCAACCTCAGTTTCAACAAGGCACCTTTCTTTTGCTAATTAGCTCTGCTCTGGGCAACTTCACCCCGCAGCAGTGTATAGCCCTATTTATCTGTTTACCTAATTTAGTCCTTCCTTTCTGTGAAAGCAGTTTTCTGCTATAGTACTAATTTGGGGGGGTGCATATCCACCCTGAATACCTAATCATACTTACCTCATATACCTTTGTATTGGGGCCTTTGTCCTGCCCTCTCTACAGTATTTATCTAATCTTGTTTACCCAAACTTGGGTGTGAACATCCTATGGCTTTCTAATTCTTTATGCCTTGTTAACCCATCAGTGAAGGCTCAGGGAATTCCTCAGCTTATTCCCCACATTCATGAGACTAGCTGTTTTCTGAAGTCTTATCCAACTCTGGATTCTGTTAACTGAAAATTAAAAATTACATAAGGGGAAGAAAGATCATTCATAGAAAGGATATTAACCCTTTGTCAGATATATGATTTCCTCCCATTCAGTAGGTTGCCTTTTCATTTAGTTGATGGTTTCCTTCACTGTGCAAAAGCTTTTTATTTTGGGGTGTAATCCCAGATTATTTTTGCATTTGTTTCCCTTGCCTAAGGAGACATACTCAGATAAATGTTGCTAAGGCCAATGTCCAGATTACTATCTATGCTTTCTTTTAAGGAATTTTATGGTTTTAAGTACCACATTTAGGACTTTAATCTATTTAAGCTTATTTTTTGGGTATGGTGTATAAAGCAGTCTAGTTTCATTCTTTGCATATAGCTGTCCAGTTTTCCCAATGAAAAGAACAACTTTAAATCCAAATGACAGCCATGCCTTAGTTTAAAGTCCTCTTTTTTTGTTTATTATGGATCATTGATAAAGAAAAATACAATTGCTGAAGAGTCTGTTTTGCTTGCTGTTTGCTATGAGCATTATAAAACCTTTCCTGAATGTAACCCGCTATGTAATAGAGTAAGTTGTGAAACTTCCTAAATGTAGTCTGGTATATAATAGAATAAGTGATTGTACATAAACTAACCGGCATTTCTCGCTTCTATAAACCTGCTTGCTTAACATATTTTCCCTTCCCCTTGGTTCCTCAGGTACTTGAAAAAAAGAAAAAAAAGCCAAAAAACAAAACAAAACAAAAAAAAACGAAAGACCTGGGCAAACTGTTTGCCTAGTCATCGTGGTCTGAGAAAAACAAACTTATCTTACTTGACCAGCTTGTTCTGCTTCTGTACAACTGCCTGGCATAACCGCGTGTTCTTGACCGATCATTATGATACCCATACCCCAGTCGAAGTTTGACCTAAAGGCGGGAACCAATTAAATTCTGGTAAGTGTTTAAATTAAGACATCAACCAATAACCACTCTGTAACCGCGAAAAATTCCTAACTTCCCCACAACTTGTTTGTATCTGTCTATAAAAAGGCTGTAAAAACCTCACTCAGGGCCTCTTAGCATCACCGGCGACGGGTGCGCAGAGGTCCGGGTTCGAACCTGCAATAAACGACCCTTGCCACTTGGCTTTGACTTACGACTCTAGTGGTCTTTTGTGGGAGACTTTGGAACTTCGGGCATTACACCCAACACCATTTATTGAAAACCCTATATTTTCTTGATAGCATTTTTTTGCCTCATTTGTTATAGATTAATTGACCATATAAGAGGGGTTTTAGTTTCTTAAGGTGTAGGGTTCAGACACTAATTTGAGATCTTTCCCCTTGTTTGAATAAAGCAATTAAAGCTAAAAGTTCACTGCTTAAATGCTATTTTTTATTGCATCTTAGATTGTTGGTATGTTGTGTTTTTGTTTACGTCGATTTAAAATATTTTCTAATTCCTCTTGTGATTCCTTCTTCAGTCCATTGCCTATTTAGGACTGTGTTGATTACTTTTCACATATTTGTGAGTGTCCAAAATTTCCTCCTGTTATTAATTTCTAATGTCATTAGGTTGTTGATGGAGAACATGTTTTATATGATTTAAATGCTCTAAAATTTACTGAGCCCTGTTTTATGGCCTACATATAATCAATCCTGAAGACTGCATGTGTACTTGAGAGTACATGTATATTCTGCTGTTGGATAGAGAGATCCATAGAAGTCTGTTAATCCTAGATGGTTTATACAGTTGTTAAAATCTTCAACTTATTTGTTTATATTCTGTCTACCTCTTTTATCTCTATTAAAAGTGCAGCATGGATATATCCAACTATTATTATTAAGTTGTTTAATTCATAGTTCCTTCATGTATTTTGAGACTTTGTTGTTAGGTGTATATATGTTTATAATTGTTACATCTTCTTGGTAGATTATTTTGTTGTCATAAAATGCCTTTTTTTTTTCCTTTAGTAACAACTTTTGTCCTAATGACTTTTGTCAGATGTTAGTGTAGCCAGGCTGGCTTTTTTTTTTTTTTTTTTTTTTTTTGGTTGGTTGTTTGTTTTTGGTTACTGTTCATAGGGTATAAGTTATTTTATTCTTTTTTAAAAAAAACTATTTCTTTCTTTGAATTGAAGGTATGTCTCTTATAGACAAATATAGTTAGGTCATGTTTTTCAACCCATTGGGCTCATCTCTGCAATTTGACCGATGTATTAATCCATGTACATTTATCATAGTAACTCATTAGGTAGCATTTATATTTATCATTTTGCTTTCTTGTTTTCTACATGTATTATTCCTTATATTATTTCTCTATCCCTACATTATTGTCTTCTTTGTTAAATAGGTATGTTCTGATGTAATATTTTAATTCTTTTGCCATTTCCTTTACTATATTTTAAAGTATTTTCTTAGTGGTTATCCTGGAGATTACAATTAACATATTAATTTATCACAATGTAGTTCAGATTAATACCAAGTTAATTTCAATAGTAGGCAAGAACTTTGTGTCAACATAGGCATATTCCTTCTCATTCTTTGTACTATTATTTCATACAAATCACATTTAAAAAAATTATAAGCTAATCAGCACAAATTTATAATTTTTGCCTTATGCAGCTTTATTTTTAATCAGGCATATAAAAGATTAATAACCAAAACACTACTTTGTACTCATTTTTTTAAACTACACATGTTTCCTTATCAGAGCTCATTATATTTTTGTATGGATTTGGTTGTAGTCTAGTATCTTTTTATTTCAGCCAGAAGAACTCTTTATTACTTATTGTAAGGGGAATTCTGGTGGTGAGAAATTCTCTGTTTTTAATTTTTTTCTAGAAAAGTCTTAATTTATTCTTTATTTTTGAAGAATAGTTTTGCTGAATATGGTATTCTTGGTTGATATATTTCATTTTTAGTATTTTGAGTGTTTCATTCATCTGCCTTTTGTCATACCTGATTTCTTTTTTTAATCTTTTAAATGTTTATTTATTTTTTAGAGAGAGAACAAGTGGGAGAGGCAGAAAGAGAGGGAAACACAGAATTTGAAGCAGGCTTCAGGATCTGAGCTGTCAGCACAAAGCCCGATGAGGGGCTTGAACTCATAAACCATGAGATCATGACCTGAGCTGAAGTCAGATGCCCAACCAACTGAGCCACCCAGGTGCCCCTGCCATACTTGATTTCTTATATGAAATCAGATGTTAATAATAAGGTCCCTTGTATTTGAGGAGTCACTGCTCCCTTGCTGTTTTCTAGATTTTCTGTTATTGGTTTTTAAAAGCTTAATTATGATATGTGTCAGTGTGTGGATATCTTATTTTATCTTTCTTGGAGTTTGTTGAGCTTATAAGATCGGTACATTAGTGTGTTCATCAAATATCTGAAGTTTTTTTGATAATTATTACTTCAAATATTCTTTTTACACCTTTTTCTCTCCTCTCCTTCAGGTACTCCCATTATGCATATGTTAGCACACTTGATAGTACCTCAAAAATCTCTTAGCTGTGTTTATTTTTCTTCCTTCTTTTTCCTTTTCTGCTCCTCCATTAAAAAATCTTGATTGACCTATCTTCAAGTTCACTGATTTATTCTTCTGTTTGCTCAAATCTGTTGTCAAAACCATCTAGTAAATTTTCATTTGTTATTAAACTTTCTACTATGCAATTTCCATTTTCTTCTTTCTTATAATTTCCATCTCCTTATTTATATTCTTTATTTGATAAAATATTTGATAAAATATTATTCTTATACTCTCCTATAGTTTTTTAGACACAATTTTCTTTAGTTCTTTGAACATTTTTATAATAGCTGATTCAATGTCTTTGTCTAGTAATTCCAGTGTCTGGGCTTATAGATAATTTTGGTTGATTCATTTTTCCCCCATAAATGAGTTTTACTTTTTTGTTTCTCTACATATTTCCTTTTTATTGAAAAATAGATATTTTAAATGATATTATCATGGCAGCATTAATAATCAAATCTCCTATTTTCTCCAGGGTTTGTTGTTGTTGTTAGTATGTGTTATTGTTGCTGCTGGTTGTTGATGTTCTTTTATTAGTTCTGTAAATTCTCTATTTCTTATTAAGAGCAGCCACTCAAGTTCTACATGGTTTTATTGGTAGTTGGCTAATGGCTGGACAGAGATTTCCTTAAATTCCTGAAAATAATAGATACCCAGTCTTTGCCAAGGCACTTTCTCTATATTAAAGCATGCCTTAAACACCTAGCTAGGCAGTGGATAACTCTCTTTTAGCCCTCATTACTTGTTTGTGTAGATCCTCATGAGTCATCAGTCATCCAGAGGGCTTAGGACCTTCTCAGGTCAATTATGAGCATGCACACAGTTGGGAACATGTACATGTAATTCTAGATTTCCAGAAATATTTTGGAGCTATTTAAAGACCTCTGAGTAAATCTCATTCCCAAGCTTTATTTTTTTATTATTTATTTATTTATTTATTTATTTATTTATTATTTTTTATTTTTTTAGTTTAGGGGTTTTTAACGGAAATATGACAGGCAAAAACACCGCAAGTGACAAAAAGGAAATTCTGAAAATATCCCTTCAAGTGAAGTGAGTGCTTGGCTTTGACCTTCCCAAAAGGACAGGAAACTGATGGGTTAGCAACAACATTCTCTGGCAGCCACCTTGCCAACTCATGAATGTCTCAGCCAGAACTGCCTCCCACCCCCCTACCAAAAGTGGAGAGGAGACAAAGAGTTTACAGAACTAATGCAGAGACATTGAGAGCCTTAAGAAAAGTCTGAGGACCTTGACAAAGAAGCTGTTGGCTCTGAAAACCTCAAATACATTGACAAATAGTTCTACAAAATGTTACTTAAAACTAAAATGCCTAATGTTGTTTCCAAGCGTTCCCCTGGACTTCTC
Source organism: Leopardus geoffroyi (assembly GCF_018350155.1). Classification (NCBI taxonomy): domain Eukaryota; kingdom Metazoa; phylum Chordata; class Mammalia; order Carnivora; family Felidae; genus Leopardus; species Leopardus geoffroyi. The sequence goes on from NC_059343.1 coordinate 67,283,083, forward strand.
CCCACATCACAAACCAATGTACATGGCTGAACCCAAAGGCCATGCTTTTAAAAACAGAAAAACTAGAGTAAGCCTTGTTGCTCTTTAAGGATAAGGAATCAAACTGAGGCTGCTGGGACACTTCCCACTTAGATCAGTGCTATGTAAAGCAACTTCCCAGCAGAAACATGGTATAGTTCCAGGTGAGGGTCTCACCTTTTTTCATCCACGATTCAATGTACTTTATTCTCCATTAGAGGGCTGTCAATTTATCATTTAGTGTTACAAGTCTTGAAGGACAACAGATATCAAACAAGTTGAGAAAGTCCATGACTTTCTTGATGAACTCAATGTACTCATTTTCCACCCTGTCCTGGTGAATCTCCCCCAGCACCAGATCCTCTTGACCCACCATGTCTGTCCTCTAAGGAAGAGACACTGCTCCAAGCTTTTTCTGTTCAGCTTTTTGTCAGCCTTTTTGCCCCCAACTAATATTGCCGCCTCCAAAACCTCCAATGTTTAACATTGCCACTGATACTTTTTTTTTGATAAATGCCCAGGATAAGCTCTTTAACACTGTGTGAGTTCTGTGTAAGATCAAACAAAGAAAAGCCCTTTGAGAGGATGTTCTCTGGGAGCTGTTATTGAGACCAAATAATTCTCTTGGAATAGGATATTTTTGGGTTCCAAACACATTTTGACTTATCTAGCAGTTGTGAGTCTGTTTAATTTCACAGACATTATAATTTCAAAGTTAGCGGATTTCAAGGCCACTGTGGAGCTGGTAAAAGTGGTATGAAAATGGAGCAAGATAAAACTGTCAAAAAGCTCATTGTTCTTACCAATATTTAGCTGCATTTCTTGAAATAGTACTCCTCACATTACTGTAAGCCTTTGGTCATTTTAAGAGTTCTGACAAAATTCATTTTGACAATTTTCCCCAGTGTTCTTGTTTCATTTTTTGGAAGATTAGATTGTAGGATGTCCTTATTCCACCATTTTGGAATGTTCACAATACATAGAAATCTAAGATTCAGAAGTCATTTCTCTTGTACTCTGGGCCAGTGATGAGAGTGGCAGTCTTGATAATCTCTGAATTGCCTTCAGAGTAATTTATTTATTTCCTTGAATAACAGATCCTGGCTTCTGTTTAGATGGTTCATCCATACTAATCAGCTTATGAACTGTATACTTGCCCAAACGTTTAGTGTATATTTCCTGTTTTAAATGTAAGTGCTTGTTTTCATTCTTGTTATTTAACATAAAACATTATATTAGGTTAGTTTTAATTCTTCTTATTTAACATTCGCATTATATTATGTTTGAGTGTACAATATGATAATTCAACACTTCCATACATCACCTTGTACTCATGACAAATGCACTCCTTAATTCCCTTCAAATATTAACCCATCCCCCACACTTCTCCCCTCTGGTAACCATCAGAATGTTCTCTAGAAGTAAGAGTCTGTTTCCTGATTTCTCTCTCTCTCCCTCTCTCTCTCTCTCTCACTTTCTATTAAGATTTTGTTTATGTCTTAAGTAAACTATACACCCAACAGGGGGCACAAACTTACAACCCTAAGATCAAGAGTCACATGCTCTAAAACTGAGTGAGCCAAATGCGCCCCTCTCTCCTATTTACATTGCTTGTTTGTTTTATCTCATAAATTACATATATGAATGAAATCATATGGTATTTGTCTTTCTCTAACTGACTTAGCATAATACTCTAGATAAATGCATGTCATTGTAAATGGCACTATCTCATTCTTTTTTTATAACTGAGTGATATTCCATTGCGTGTACATACATACCACTTCTTTATCCATTCATTAATTGATTGATGGACACTTCGAATATTTTCATATCTTGGCTATTGTAAATAATGCTGCTATGGGGTGCATGCACCCATTTGAATTAGTGTTCTTGTTTTGTTTACATAAATACCCAGTAGTACAATTACTATATGGTAAGGTAGTTCTATTTTTTTTTTTAATTTTTCAGTGTTTATTTATTTTTGAGAAAGAGAGAGATAGTGCATGAGCTAGGGAGGGGCAGAGAGAGAGAGAGAGAGAGGGAGACACAGAATCCAAAGCAGCCTCCAGGCTCTGAGCTGTCAGCACAGAGCCCAATGCAGGGCTCGAACTCATGAACCATGAGATCATGACCTGAGCCAAAATTGAATGCTCAACCGACTGAGCTACCCAAGCGCCCCAAAGCAGTTCTATTTTTAACTTTTTGAGGAAACAATATTCCTACCAACAGTTTAAGAGGGATCCCCTTTTTCCACATTCTCCTTAACACCTGTTGTTTCTTCTGTTCTGTCATTTTGACAGGTGTGAGGCGATATCTCATTGTTGTTTTGATATGTATTTTCTTGATGATAAGTGATGTCGAGCATTGTTTCAAGTGTCTGCCGGCCATCTGTATATCTTCTTTGGAAAAATGTGTATTTATGTCCTCAGCACATTTTTCAATTGGAACACTGGTCTTTTTGGGTGTTGAGTTTGATAAGTTCTTTTTATATTTTGGATACTAACCCTTTATCCAACACGTCACTTGCAATTATCTTCTCTAATTCCATAGGCTGCTCTTTAGTTTTGTTGATTGTTTCCTTTGCTGTACAGAAGCTTTTTATTTTCATGTAGTCCCAATAGTTTATTTTTTATTTTGTTTCCCTTGCCTCAGGAGACATATCTAGAAAGAACTTGCTATGCCAATGTCAAAGAACTTACTGCCTATGTCCTCTTGTAGGACTTTTATAGTTTCAGGACTCAAATGCTCACTTCAGCAGCACATATACGATATATACGATATACGATATATACGATATACGATAGTTTCAGGACTCACACTAGTGTCTGTCATCCCTTTTGAATTAACACTTGTGTATGGTGTAAGAAAGTGGTCCAGTTTCATTCTTCTGCATGTCACCACCCAGTTTTCCCACCACCATTTGTTGAAGTATCTGTCTTTTTTCCATTGTAGCTTGAAATTTGGAGTTGTGATGCCTCCAGTTTTTCTTTTTTTCTTTCAGGATTGCTTTCGCTATTCGAGGTCTTTTGTGGTTCCATACAAATTTTAGGATTTTTTGTTTCAGCTTTGCAAAAAATACAGTATTTAGGTAGCGATTGCATTAAATGTTTAGATTGCTTTGGGCAGGATAGACAATTTAACAATATTTGTTCTTCCAATTCATGAGAATGGAATTTCTTTGTATTTCTTTCTGTCCTCTTTAATTTCTTTCATCACTGTTTTTAATTTTCAGAGTACAGGACCTTCTCCTCTTTGGTTAGGTTTACTCCTATGTAACTTATGCGACTTGGGTATAATTGTAAATGGGACTGATTCTTTAATTTCTTTTTTCTGTTGCTTCATTATTGATGTATTGAAATGAAACAGATTAGTGTACCTTGATTTTGTATCCTGAGACTTTAATTAATTTGTGTATCAGTTCTACCAGTTTTTTGGTAGAGTCCTTTGGGTTTTCTATATAGAGTACAATGTCATCAGCAAATAGTGAAAGTTTTACTTCTTCTTTGCCTATGAGGATGCTTTTCATTTCTTTTTGTTGTCTAATTGCTGTGGCTAGGACTTCCAGTACTAGGAATTTATCCATTTCTTCCAGGTTGTCCAATTTGCTGGCATATAGTTTTTCATAATAGTCTCCTATAATTTTTTTCTGTTCCTGTGATTTTTGTTTTTATTTGCCCTCTTATATTTGTGATTTTATTTATCTGGATCCTTTCTCTTTTTTTTTTTTTTTGGTAAGTCTGGCTAGTGGTTTATCAATTTTATTAATAGTTTCAAAGAACCAGTTCCTGGTTTCATTGAACTGTACTCTTGTTTATTTTAGTTTCTGTATCATGCATTTCTACTCTAATTTTCATTATTTACTTCTTTCCACTTGTCTTAGGCATTGTTTATTGTTCTTTGTCTAGCTTCTCTAGGTGCAAGGTTAGATTGTTTATTTGAAATTTTTCTTGCTTCATGAGGTAGAACTGTATTGCTATATACTTCCTTCTTAGGGTTAGCTTTTCTGTATCCCAAAAGTTTTGGACTGCTGTGTTTTCATTTTCAATTGTTTCCATGTATTGTTAAAATTTATTCTTTGATTTCCTTCTTGACCTATTCATTATGTAGTACCATGTTAGTTGACCTCCAAGTTGTGATCTTTTCAGTTCTTTTTTCTTGTGTTTGGCTTCTGGTTTCATAGTGTTGGGGTAGGAAATGTTGGTTGGTATGACTTCAAACTTCTTGTATTTGTTGAGGCCTATTTGTGGCATAATACGTGGTTCATTCTGAACCATGTTATGTGAGCACTTGAACAGAATGTAAATTCTGTTGTTTTAGTGTGCAGTGTTCCGAATGTATCTGTTAAGTCCATCTGGTCTAGTGAGTCATTTAAAGCCAATGTTTCCTTGCTAATTTTCTATTCTGATGATCTTCCCATTTATTAAAGTGAAGTGTTAAAGTCCTCTACTGTTACCGCATTATTATTGATTATTCCTTTATGTTTGTTAATTGTTTTGTATACTTGGGTGTTACCATGCTGAGGGCATGGATATTTACAATTGTTAAATCTTCTTGAAATATCCCTTTATCATTATATGGCACCCTACTCTGTGTCTTCTTAAACTCTTTGTTTTCATGTTTAGGTCATCCAATATGAATATCGCTACTGTGGCTTCCTTTTGACATCCCTTTGCATGATAAATGCTTTCCCATACACTCACTTTCAATTTGCAGGTATATTTAGGCCTAAAACGAGTCTCTTGTATGCAGGATATAGATGGTCTTGTTTTTTATCCACTCTGACACACCATGTCTTTTGTTTGAAACATTTAGTCCATTTACATTCTCAGTAATTATTGCTAGATATGTCTTTATTGCTATTATGTTACTTGGTTGTCTTTGGGATTTTCTGTAATCTTTTCTTGTCTTTCTCCCTTTCAGGTTTTGGAGATTTTCTTTAGTGATATATTTGGATTTGTCTCCCTTTATTCTTTGGATGTTTATTAATGGTTTTTGAATAATGGTTACCATCAGGTTTCTATATAAACTATTCTGCAAATAGAAGCCTATATTAAGTTGATCATTAATTTTGAACCCATGATTTTCTCCTCTTCTCTTCACATTTTAGGTATATGTTATTATATTTTATACCCTTTTTTTGTGAGTTCCTTGACTTATTTTTTACAGAAGTATTCATTTGTACTATTGTTTTTCCTGCTTTTATACTGTCACTTTTGGACTCTCCATTCTTTTTTAAAAAGTTTATTTATTTTGAGAGAGAGAGAGAGGGGAGCAGGGGGAGGGGCATAGAGAGGGAAGAGAGAATTACAAGCAGGTTTCATGTTGCCAGCATAGAATTGAACATAGGGCTCTAACTCATGAACTGTGAAATCATGACCTGAGCTGAAATCAAGAGTGAGATGCTTAACCAATGAACCACCAGAAAGGTCTTTCCTTTCCACCAGAGTACCCTTTAATATTTCTTGAAGGGACGGTTTAGGGGTCACAAACTCCTTTGGTTTTTGATTGCCAGGAAAACTCTTTATCTCTCCTTCTATGGTGAATGGTAGCCTTGTTGGAGAGAGTATTCTTGGGTGCAGATTTTTTTTTCCATTCAGCACATTGAATATAACACGCCACTCCCTTCTCTAGCTTGCCAAGTTTCTGTTGAGAAATCTCCAGCTAGCCTTATGGGGTTTCCCTTGTAAGTTAAGGACTCCTTTTGTCTTGGTGCTTTTAAGATCTTTTTATTTATCAGCATATTTTACAAATTTTATTGTAGTATATCTTGACATTGACCTGATTTTATTGTTTTTGATGAGAGTTTTTTGTGCCTCCTGGATCTGGATGTCTGTTTCCTTCCCCAGATTAGGGAAGCTTTCAGGTATTTTTTCTTCAAAAAAAATTTCTGCCCCTTTTCTTGATCTTCTTCTGGGACTCCTATAATACAGATGTTATTACATTTGATGGAACCACTGTGCTCCCTAAGTCAATTTTCATGTTCCATAATTTTTCTTTTTGTCTTCTATTCAGCTCCATTATTTCTCATTATTTTGTCTTGTATATCACTAATTCATTTCTCTGCTTCTTCCAGCCTGTTGTTCCTTGCATTAAGCCTGTTTCCAATCTCATTCATTGCATGCTTCACCATTGATTGATTCTTTTTAAAATATTTTATCTCTGGGGGCGTCTGGGTGGCACAGTCGGTTAAGCGTCCGACTTCAGCCAGGTCACAATCTCGCGGTCCGTGAGTTCGAGCCCCGCGTCAGGCTCTGGGCTGATGGCTCAGAGCCTGGAGCCTGTTTCCGATTCTGTGTCTCCCTCTCTCTCTGCCCCTCCCCCGTTCATGCTCTGTCTCTCTCTGTCCCAAAAATAAATAAACGTTGAAAAAAAAAATTAAAAAAAAATATTTTATCTCTGTGGTAAAGATCTCACTGATATCTTCTATTCCTTTCTCGAGCCCAGTGAGTATCCTTATGATTGTTGCTTTAAATTCTCCATCAGGCATATTATTTATATCTGTTTTACTTAGATCTCTGTATGTGGCCTTATATTGTTCTTTCATTTGGAATTAATTCCTCTGTCTTTGTATTTTGTCTAAGTACATACCCTCTTTTCTGTGTTAGAAAATCCATTTATGTGTCCTGCTCTTAAATGTTTTTATGAAGAAGAGGTTATATAGTACCCAGGGCCTGGCACTTCAAGCAGTGTCTTGTGTGTTCAGTGTACACTCTGATATTGTATTTTTGCTGCTGTATCCTTCAGGCAGGTCATCTGCAGAGGCTCTCTTTGCCTTCAATGGGCTGTCTTTTGTCTGTGGCCTGAATGTGGTGAGTTTTTACTAGGTGTGTTCTTGTCTGCTTGTGAAATGAGACCTGACACTACGTCTGTCAGAACTGAGGCCCTGAAGAACTATCAGATAGGAGACATGGTGTGGGCAGGGATTTGTGCTGGTCTTCTCCAGGAGGGGCCCACTATGCTGAGACTGAAGCAAGCTTCACGGAGAAAGGCAGAACTACCAGAGCAAAGTGGGGGTGGGGCTTGGTATGAGCAAGTTAGGAAGCTATTGCTTCCTAGCAAGTGTTGGTGCTCTTCTGCTTCTTGCAGGTGGCTCTGCATTTATGCTAAGGGGCTGGTGGTAAAATGGCACCAATCAGCTCCTTTGTTCGCAGAGAGGCATCTCTGTGAATGTTGCCCCACAGAGAGCTCTCCAAGCATAGTGAATTTTCTACCTCTTGTGTGCCTCAGGAACTCTTCAGATTGCTGTTTCCTGGCTCTCTGATCCACATTGTTTTCATGCTTTCTGTCCAGGAGCAGCACAATGCCCTCCAGTCTCTATCCCAGCCCAGCTCACTAACTTTTAAAATTCTAGGCGTCAAGCCCCACTGGTTGCAAGAACTGACAAAATTCAGATCCTCTCATTTTCTGAGCCAATGGCTTTGGGGAAAAGTTCTTGTGCATCCCCCTGTGTTTTTCTCTCTTGCCCTTCTCTGGGACCATGGCTCCTTCTCCTCCACATCACCTGTGATCTGTTTTTTCCCTAAACCATGTGTCCATACTTCTTACATTCTTCAATGTAGCCTCTTTTCTGCCTTAGTTGTGGAATTTGTTCTATCACTCTCAGGCCAATTTCTGAGGTGTTTAGAATGATTTGATAGTTATGTATTTGTGTTCATGAAATGAGGTTTGCCTAGGGTCCTCCTACTAGGCCGTCTTCCTCTCATCCTCCTATTATTATTATCCTTATTATTTTATATGTGTATGTCCACGTGTTTCAGCACCATTTGTTGAACGATCATATTTTCTCCATTGTATTGCTTTTGTTCTTTTGTCAAAGATCGGTTGACTATATTTATGTGGATTTATTTCTGGTCTATTTTTTCCCTCAATCTATCTTTCTATTCTTTCACCAATGCACAATGTCTTGATTACTGTAACTTTATACTAAATCTTGGAGTCAAGTAGTGTCCTTCCTCCATCTTTGTTCTCCTTCAATATTGTACTGATTATCCTGTGTCTTTTGCCCTTATATATTAATTGTGGAATCAGTTTTGATTTCCAGAAAGGACCTTGCCGGAATTTTGCTTAGGGATGTTAAAGTCTTTAACTGTAATAGTAGGTTTCTATTTCTCCTTGCAGTTCTATCAATTTTTTTCTTACATATTTTCGTGTTCTGTTTTTAGGCATCTATATTTGGTCTTTTCAGTCCACTTTGACAGTTTCTATGTTTTAATTGGTACATTTATTATGTTAATATTTCAAGTGATTATTGATATAGTTTTGTAAAATTTACCATATTTAATATTATTTTCTATTCATAGCCCTTCTTCCTTGTTCTCATTTTTGTTTTCCACTCTTGACTTTCTTTTGCATTTTGTGGTTTTAGTTAAAAATTCTATATGATTCCATTTACTTTTCTTTCTTATATCAATTATTGTTCCTTCTTTTTACTTAAAAATATTCTTAATTCCTTCTTCCCTGTAGAGTTATTTCTAGAGAATGTATTATAAGTCATGGAGGGTGAATGGGGCAATAGCTGAAACATCAGCAATGTTCTGGTCTCAAGGCTGTCAAACGTGATAGCATCATGCGATACAGAGCCCCATGATCTCTCCAAGGACAGTTAAAATACAAAACCCACTGTAACTCCCTGACACTCCTTGAAACTGCTTGTACTTCCTTCATGACTTCACGTAGCCTCCAGATGTATGTCTGGTTAATGTATAAAGATCCTTTGTGTTCTCTTTCCATGTTTTGATACACTTTGATACTTATATCTAATGAAATATAAAATAAAGGCTATGTGCAGTCAACTGCTGCTGCTTTTCTCACACAGCCAGTCCTGCACGTCCACTTAGTCTGGAGTCTGAGAACTTTTTCAGTGCATGGCCACACCTTTTATTCTTTGTATTATTGTTGTTACTATTTTCACTTACATGTAAACATACATATGTAAATTATATTTATATATTTGTATTTATATTATTTTAAATATAATTAATTAGATTTATAAGTATATTATATAAATATATAAATATTCAAATTAATATAATATAGAATTAATAGTAGTAAATTAATATATTACTACTATATTATATATAATACAAATAAACATAACATAAATATATAATATATATAAATATACATGAATATATATTTAACATTTATATTGTACTAATAAGAATATATAATTTAATTCTTGTTATTTTGAGCAAAATGTTATCCATTAGATTAATTAAGAATAAGAAAAAAATAAAAAGTTTTATTTTATTCCTTCTCCAATGATCTTTCTTCATAAATACCTGAGTTTCTAACATATATAATTTTCTTGCTTTTCGAAGATTGTTTTTAAAAATTTCTTGTTAAATAGACCTACTGGCAGCAAATTCTTTCAATAGTTGTTTGTCAGCGGAAGTATTTCTCCTTTATTTTTAAGGGTAATGTAGCAAGACACAGGATTTTAGGTCGTTTTTTTTCACTTTCTCAACACTTTAAACATTTTGATACCCTTTATTCTTGCGTACATGGTTTCTGAAAAGCCAGGTGTAATTCTCTTTGCTCTTCAATAGGTAAGATGTTGTAGTCCTCTGGCTTCCTTCAAGATATTTTCCTCATCTTTGATTTTCTGCAGTTTGAATATTCTATGCCTATGTGTAGATTTTTGGTATGTATTCTCTTTGGTGTATTCTGAGCTTCATGGAGCTCTTAGATTAATGTGAGACATTAATTCTCCTTTGTTATTGTTCAGAAAAATCTTGTGTTATTTTCTCTATTCTCATAATCCTATATATACTTTTTAAGCTGTCCATTTCACAGATATTCTGTTCCCTTTTTTTCAGTCTTTTTTCTTTTGTATTTCAGTTTTTAAAGTTTCTATGTCTTATCTTCAAGCTCAGAGATTCTTTCCTCAGCTGTGGCCATGCTAGTAATTTGGTCATCAAAGCCTTTCATTGTTTCTGTTACTGTTTTTTATTTCTACCAATTCTTTCTTATTTCTTTCATATAATTTTTATCTCTTTTGGGGAGAGGAGTTAAGATGGTGGAGTAGTAGGGGGACCTTACACTTGCCTTGTCCCTCAAACATAGCTAGATAATATCAAATTATTCTGAACACCCAAGAAATCAATCTGAAGACTGAGAGAACAAACTGCACAACTAGAGGGAGAAAAAAACAGCCATATCTTGGAAGACAGGAACTGTGGAGAGTTGATTTGGAGAATAAAAGAATTGTGGGTGCTATGGAGGGGAGGGAGCCCTGATCACAGAGAGAAGAGAGAGACAGAGAAACAGTGAAAAGAATATGCAAGGGATTGCATAAGAAAAACTTTTCCCCAAAACTATTGACTGGGAAAAGTGAAGGGCTGATTATCACAAGTTTTTATAAGCAGTTGAGCTCAAAGTGTGAAGTTTCAGAAGTGTATGCCATTCCCCAAGTTGTGCCTGTCAGGCTTAGCAATGCTGCTATGGGGAAGGAGCTCAGAGGCTGAGGAGCAGGCAGCGTGGTCTGAGGATCTCTGTCACACCAGGAGAGACAGTTGTTCTTAGAGTGCATTTGGGAGAGGCAGAACTGCCTCTCAGGGGATAAAGAGATGGTGGGTGCCATTATGCAGTCCCATTAATTAGCACAGCAGCAGAGCACCTGTTGATGACAGCTGACCTAGAAACCAGCTTTTGGTTGCACTTTAACATAAACTCTGACCCACTATGTGGTTGTACAATAGCTTTTATGGGACAAACTGGAAGCAGCCACAGTGCAGTGAAACCCTCCTCCAGAGGATCAGCATGGGCAGTTCCTCATCAGGTCCCTAAAATTTGGAGTTTTGAAACCCAGCCATGCGTCTGAGATAAAACACAGGAGCAATGTACCACCAGGAAGATAGATGGCTCAAACACAGGGTGACGTCAGGGCTCTGGTGGAAGCTTGGGACACAAGAAAGGAGATTATTTGCTGTTCCCTGAAGGCTTTCTGAACAATGGCAGGTGCAAACTCCCATCTCTGAGTATAAGCGGATGGGGTGACACCATTTTACCCCTGTCCATCAGCAGGGATAGCCTTCAGTTAACAACACAGCAACACCAATATAGGCTGGAGCTACTTACACCAAGCCCCACCCCACTGCACCATACGGATGCATCTTTACTAAGGTAAGTCAGCCTGAGAACAAGTGCAGCCGCCCACCGACCCCCCCCAGCAGAAGACCAGCACAAAATTTCTGCACCCATCAATTCTCCTTATCATAGAGTGCTGTAAAGTTACAGCTCTATGGGAAATAGAATCTAGCCTTTTTTAACAAGCAGACCCAAACACACCTGGTTAAGACTCATCAACACTGGACCAGGTCCAAACACTCCCCACTGAAGGCAAGGGGAAACTGCACAGGATGGATCTGAGGGAAATAGCATCCAAAACACAACACCAGAGTACACATAGTAGACACCAAAAAAAAAAAAAAAAAAAAAAACAAAAAAAAAAAAAACCCAAAAAACAAAAAAAAAAAAAAAAGAAAAAAGAAAAACCTTCCTGAAGTGACATGCACTGGACAGTATTTAATATAGTTATTACATTCAGGAGCAGCAAGTGTAACAGGAAAACACACAGGAGACAGAGGTGTAGGTAAGATGGAGGAATTCTGTTTTCAAATTTTTCCTAGAAGAGAAAGAAAGAACAGGAAGAGCTCACAGCTAAAGATCTAATCAAAACAGATATAAGTAACATTCCTGAATGAGAATTAAAACAATAATCATAAGGATACTAGCTCAGCTTGGGAAAAACAGAGAAGACATAGGGAGTCCCTTTCTGCACTGATAAAGGAACAAAGACTAGTCAGCGCCCCAAAAATGTTATAACTTAGATGCAAAACTGACTGATGTATTGACAAGGATGGAAGTAACAGAGGAAGGAATTAGATATAGAAGATAAAAATATGGAAAATAAGCTTGAAAAAGAGGGAAAGAACAGTACTGGATCATGAATGTAGACTTAGGGAACTCAGTGACTCCATAAACCATAATTACATTCAAAACATAGGAATCCTGGAAGAAGAGAGGGCAAAGGGGGCAGAAGGATTATTTGAGCAAATTATAGCTGAAAACATCCCTAGTCTGGGGAAGGAAACAGGCATCCAAATCCAGGAAACACAGAGAATTCCCATCAAAATCAACAAAAGCCAGCCAACACCAAGACACATCATAGGAAAAGTTGAAAATTACACAAAGAAAGATCCTGAAAGCATCAAAAGAGAAAAGGTTTTCATCCTACAAGAGGATACAAATATTGTTCACAGCAGATCTCTCCAAAAAACTTGGTATGCCAGAAGGGCATGGCATGATATATACAATGTGCTGAATAATAAAAAATATGCAGCCAAGAATACTTTATCCAGCAAGTCTGCCATTCAGACTAAAAGGAGAAATAAAGAGTTTCCCAGACAAACAAAAACTAAAGGAGTTCATGACCACTAAACCAGACATGAAAGAAATATTAAATGGGAATTTTTGACTGTGACAGGCCCAAAGCTAAAAAGCCTAGAAAGGAACAGAAAAATCTCCAGAAACACCAACTTTACAGGTAATACAATGACAGTCAATTTATATCTATCAATAATCTGAATCTAAATAAACTAAATCCAATCAAAAGACATAAGGTATCAGAGTGGATAAAAACATAAAATCCATCTAAAGGTGCCTAGGTGGCCCAGTCAGTTAAGCCTCCGATTTCAGCTCAGGTCATGATCTCACAGTTAATGGGCTCAAGCCCTGTTTCAGGCTCTGCGCTGATAGCTCAGAGCCTGGAACCTGCTTCAGATTCTGTCTCTCTATCTGACCCTCCCCCACTCATGCTCTGTCTCTGTCCCTCAAAAATGAATAAGCGTTAAAGAACTAAAAAATAAATAAAAACAAGATCCATGCTGCCTTCAAGAGACTCAGACCTACTGACACCTGCAGATTGAAAGTGAGGAGATGGAGAAACATCTATCATGTTAATGAATGTCAAAAGAAAGCCAGAGTAGTCATACTTATATCAGAAAAAACTAGATTTTAAAACAAAAGCTGTAACAAGAGAAGGGCACTATATCATAATTAACTGGCCTATCCAATAAATCTGATCATTGTAAATATTTATGCCCCCAACTTGAAAAACCCAAATATATAAATCAATTAATAACAAACATAAAGAAACTCATTGATAATACAATAATACTGGGGAACATTAAAAGCCCACTTACAACAATGGACAGATTATCTAAGCAGGAAATCAACAAGGAAACAAAGGCTTTGACTGACACACTGGACCAGATGGACTTAACAGATATATACCGAACATTTCATCCCGAAGCAGCAGAATACACATTCTTTTCGAGTCCACATTGAACCCTCTCCAGAATAGATCATATATTGGGTCATAAATCAGGCCTCAAGAAGTACAAAAAGAGTAAGATCATACAATTCATGTTTTCAGACAGCAACACTATGAAACTTGAATTCCACCACAAGAAAAAAATTGGAAAAAACCACAAATACATGGAGGTTAAAGAACATCTTACAAAGAATGAATAGGTTAACCAGAAAATTAAAGAAGGAATTTAAAAAAATACATGAAAGCAAATGAAAATGAGAATATGACAGTCCAGAACCTGTGGGATGCAGTAAAGAAATTTGTAAGTGGGAAGTATATAGTAATACAGGTCTACTCTAGAAGCAAGAAAAGTTTCAAACACAACCTAACTTTACACCTAAAGGAACTAGAAAATGAACAGCAAATAAAGCCTGAAGCCATCAGAGGAAGAGAAATAATAAAGACTAGAAAATAAATAAGTGAGATAGCAACAACAAAAACAAAACAGTAGAACAGATCAATGAAACTAAGAGCTGGTTCTTTGAACGAATTAATAAAATTGACAAGCCCTTAGCCAGACTTATCAAAAAGAAAAGGACACAAAAAATAAAATCATGGATAAAAAAGGAAAGATCACAAAAAACACCAAGAAATACAATTATAAGAGATTATTATGAAAAATTATATGCCAACAAACTGGGAAATCTGGAAGAAATGGACAAATTCCTAGAAATATACAAACTACCAAAACTGAAACAGGAAGAAATAGAAAATTTGAAACGACACATAACAAGCAAAGAAATTGAATCAGTAATCAAATATATCCCAACAAACAAAGTCCAGGGCCAGATGGCTTTCCAGGGGAATTCTACCAGAAATTTAAAGAAGAGTTAATACCTATTCATCTCAAACTGAAAACATGGAAATAGACAGAAAATTTGCAAACTCATTCTACAAACCCACCATTACCTTGATTCCAAAACTAGACAAAGACCCCACTAAAAAAGGAGAATTACAGGCCAATATCTCTGATGACCATGGATACAAAAGCTCTCAAGAAGACACTAAGAAAATGAATCCAACAGTACATGAAACAATTATTCCCCACCATCAAGCGGGATATATTCCTGAAGTGCAGGGGTGGTACAATATTTGCAAATCAGTCAATCTGATACATCACGTTAATAAAAGGAAAGGTAAGAACCATATTGTACTCTCAATAGATGCAGATAAAGCATTTGATAAAGTGCAGCACACATTCTTGATAAAAACTTTCAACAAAGTAGGGACAGATGGAACATACCTCAAAAACATAAAGGCCATCTATGAAAGACCCACAGCAAATATCATCCTCAATGAGGAAAAACTGAGAGCTTTTACTCTACACTTAGAAACAAGACAGGCATGTCCACTTTCACCATTGCTATTTAATATAGTAGTGAAAGTCCTAGCTCAGCAATCAGACAAAAAATAAAAAATAAAACGCTTACAAATTCACCAAGAGGAGGTCAATCTTTCACTACTCATGATGACATGACACTATGTAGAGAACATGAAAGACTGCACAAAGAAAATTACTAGAACTTACTCATTAATTCAGCAAAGGATATAAAATCAATGTATACAAATGTGTTACATTTCTATTTGCCAATAATTAAGCAGAATAAAGAGAAATGAAGGAATCAATCTCATTTACAATTGCACCAAAACCCATAAGACACCTAGGAATAAACCTAATCAAAGAGGTAAATCTGAGCTCTGAAAACTATAGAACACTTATGAAAGAAATTGAAGATAACACAACAAAATGGATAAACATCCCATGCTCATGGATTGGAAGAATAAATATTGTTAAAAAGCCTACACTACCCAAAGTAACCTATATATTTAATGCAATCACTATCAAAATAACATCAGCATTTTTCACAGAGCTAGAATAAACAATTCTAGAATTTGTATGAGACCACAAAAGACCTTGTATATCCAAAGTACTCTTGAAAAAGGAAAGCAAAGCTGGATGCATCACAATTCTGGACCTCAAGCTATATCACAAATCTGTAGTCATCAAGAGAGTATGATACTGGCACGAAAACAGACACATAAGTCAATGGAACAGAATAGAAAAGTCAGAAACAGACCCACAATCCTATGGTCAACTAATCTTTGACAAAGCAGGAAAGAATATCCAATGGAAAAAAGACAGTCTCTTCAGCAAATGGTGTAAGTAAACTGGACAGGAACATGCAGAAGAATGAAACTAGACCACTTTTTTACACCATACACAAAAATAAATTCAAAATGGATAAAAGACCTAAACGTGAGACAGGAAGCCATTAAAATCCTGGAGGAAATCACTGGCAACAACCTCTTTGACCTCGGCCATATCAACTTCTTACTAGACACGTCTCTTGAGGCAAGGTAAACAAAAGCAAAAACGAACTATTGGGTCTTCATGAAAATAAACAGCTCCTGCACAGTGAAGGAAATAATCAACAAAACTAAAAGACAACCTAGAGAATGAGAGAAGATATTTGCAAATGACATATATGATAAATGACTAGTATCCAGAATACATAAAGAACTTACCAAATTCAACACACAATAAACAAAGAATCCAGTTAAGAAATGGGAATAAGACATGAATAGACATTTTTCTAAAGAAGACATCCAGGGGTGCCTGGGTGGCCCAGTCTATTGGGTGTCTGACTTCAGCTCAGGTCATGATCTCACACTCCCTGAGTTTGAGCGCCACATCGGGCTCTGTGCCCTCAGTTCAGACCCTGGAGCTTGCTTTGGATTCTGTGTTTCCCTCTCTCTGCCCCCCCCCCCAGTCATGCTCTGTCTTTCTCTGTCTCTAAAAAAATTAATAAATGTTAAAAAATTAAAAAAAAAGTAAAGAAGACATCCAGATGGCTAACAGACACATGAGAAAAAGCTCAATATCACTCATCCTCAGGGAAATAACAATCAAAACCATGATGAGATACCACCTCATAGCTGTCAGAATGGCTAAAATTAAGAACACAGGAAACAACAGATGTTGGTGACAATGCAGAGACACTGTGTGAATGGAAACTGCTTTCATCATTCTGGAAAACAATATAAAGGTTCCTGAAGTATGTAAACCTAGAACTATACCATATGACCCAGACATTGTACTAGTACATGTTTTTGCAAAGATACAACATACAGATTCAAAGTGCTACATGCACCCCAATGTGTATAGCAACATTATCAACAATAGACAAACTGTGGAAAGAGCACATATGTCCATTGATTGACGAATGAATAAAGAAGCTCTGGCATATATGTACAATGGAATATTATTCAGCCATCAAAAAGAATGAAATCTTGCCATTTGCTATGATTTTGATAGATCTGGAGCCTATTATACTAAGTGAGATATGTCAGGCAGAGAAAGACAAATATCATATCATTTCACTCATATGTGAAATTAAAGAAACATAACAGATGAACAGGGGAAGGGGGGAAAAGAGGGAAGCAAACCATAAGAGACTCTTAAGTATAGAAAACAAATTGCGAGTTGATGGAGGCAGGTGGGTGGGGGATGGGCTAATTGGTTAATGGGTTAAGGAGGACAGTTGTGATAAGTCCTGGGTGTCACATGTAAGTGTTGAGTCACTAATTTTCTACACCTGAAACCATTTTTCTGTATATGCTAACTAACTAGAATTTAAATAAAACCTTGAAATAAAAAAATAATTGAAAAAATTTTCATATCTTCCCTAATAACTATTGTTCTTGCATTTTGTCTTTTTCCTTTAATCTTAATCATAGTTGTTTTTAATTCGATAATTTCAATATCCTAGCGATATCTGAGTCTGATTCTTATATTTGCTCTGTCTTTTCAAATTGCATTTTTTGCCTATTAGTATGATTTTTGAATTTTTGAAATCTAGAAGTGATACTCTAGGTAAAATAAGTGGTGATTATAGGCCTTTGGTTGTATATTTGTAAGGTATGGGGAAAGTAAGTGGTCTATAATGTTTAGGTCTCAGTCTTTCAGTGAGTGTGTGTCTCTGGACTGTACACCTCACAAGTACTTAGTTTATTCCTTTCCCCTTTTAGATGAGACAGAATAGCTACCATGGGAAGTAGTTGGATATTTGTCTTCCTCCTTGTGGAAGGCTAGAGAGGACCGGAGTTCACTGATATTTGTGAGACTCCTAGTAGCTTAGGCTCTGGTAAAATAGTTTCTCTTGAGGACAGCCTTCCTTAAGAAAAATAGAATGCTGTGATGTATTTCAAAAAGGTTACTTTTTTTCTCCTCCTGCAGAAAGCAGAAGGGGACTTTTCTCTTCTCCTTTGTTGGCCTTGAGCTAAAACTCAAAAAAGCCTGATAACCCTTCTATACTCTCCCAGAGTTATTAAATCTTATACTTGTCCACACTGATCCTCCAAGCTATTTGTCAATTAAAGTGTTGTTTTCCTACCCTGGTACTTGTCCCACAAGGGGTTTCTGCTTGTGGGTTCCTGCTCTGGTAGCTTATGGTATTTTAACTTTAAAAAACAGCAAGTAGCTTATCAAGGCTATAGTGTATGTAAAAGGCAATGGTACAACATATGCCTGGAGAGGTAGGTCATTTAACTATTTAGTTCAATAAATATTTAGAAAAACTTATATGTGCTAGGCACTATGCTAGGAACTAAAGGTCTATGAATTAATAAGTCATTGCCCTGAAGGTGCTCACATTATCGCATGGGGAGGGGGAAGTAAGGAATACAGATAATTTTAATATAACAAATGGAATACAGTTATAGGGGCATACATGGTGTGATAAGGGACACTGAGTGGGGAGACTTAATACAACTTTATTTCCTATAGAAAATGACATTCTAGATGGGTGGGAGATGGGATAGATGAGTGGTGGCTATTAAGGAGGGCACTTGTGATGAGCACTGGGTGTGGTATGTAAGTGATGAATCACTGAATTATACTCCTGATACCAATAGTGCACTGTATGTTGGCTAACTAAAATTTAAATGAATAAAAAAGAAAATGACATATAAACTGCATCTTGAAGCATAAATAAAAAAAATATCCAGAAGAAAAAGGGTAGGAATGGCATTCTTAGAGCAAAATAAAAATATGACCATAGCACAGAGGTGACAAATAGCATATTTCATAAAAGAAATCACAAACATTTTGGTATAATAAAAGCATAAAATCACAGGAAGAAAGTGGTAGGAAATAAGAGTCTAGAGGTGGGTACAAGTGAAGTAATGACCAAATTTTATTTTGTATGCCTGAGCCTTACACTCTTCCTTATTGAGAGTCAATAACGTGTTTTCAGCAGGAAATTACATTATAAATTTGCTATTTTAGAAAGGTAAATATGGAAAGTGATATATTAAATGGTTTGGAAGATGATAAAACCAGACACAGGAAGAGCTTTTAGGAGGGTATTACTCTGGTTACAGGGAAAGATATTGAGGCCATGAATTAATAAAGCGAAAATGAAGAGGACATAGATATGATAAAGGTAAAAAATGAAATTAACAGAATTTAGTGATAAGTTAAATGTATAATATAAAGAAGAATTGTCAAGAATATCTTCCAGGTTTCTAGCATGAGTGACAGTGTTGCTGTTAGCTGATTTAGAGAATATGGAAGAAACTCATGCTTAGAGTGAAAAAAAAATGAGGTAATGTATCCAATTTTGGACAGGTTGAGTTGGAGTTTATAAACATTGTATTCCATTTAAAAAAATGAATTACAGTAAAACTTTGGTTTGTGAGCATAATTCAATTCCTGAAACATGCTTGTAATCCAAAGTACTTGTACATCAAAGAGAATTTCAAGAACCATTGGCTCAGTTGTGATCACATGGTGTTCTGCATCATGTATTACTCATATTGCAAGACATCACCCGTTTATGAAGTTAAAATTTATTAGCAATGTTTGCTTCTCTTGTGGAACACTCACAGAATGTTACTCCTAATCCAAGGTTTTACTGTATATTTATTTTTAATTTTTTTTCTTGTTTTTATTTATTTTTGAGACAGAGAGAGACAGAGCATGAGCAGGGAAGGGGCAGAGAGAGAAGGAGACACAGAATCGGAAGCAGGCTCCAGGCTCTGAGCCATCAGCACAGAGCCCGATGCAGGGCTCGAACTCACAGACTGTGAGATCATGACCTGAGCCAAAGTCGGACGCTCAACCGACTGAGCCACCCAGGCGCCCCTGTATATGTATTTTTATAATATAGCCCTCTGGTTGTAAATATTTCTGTTTCATATATATGAAATATTTGAATATGTTTAGACTTCTTTTTGGTACAGGTGGAAGTGTGGTAAAGATGGTGTGTGTGTGTGTGTGTGTGTGTGTGTGTGTCTGTGTGTCTGTGTTTAAGGAGCTTCTCTTAAAATCTCTAAACTCTGGAGGTTGTATACAGTTCCTGAAGACCTTGTCTTTGCTGAAACATGTATACTACTGACATATTTATTGTCTGAATCTACATGGTACCTTGGAGACCAGCTGTATTTGTGTCAAACTTTGGCATGACTTTCTTTGCCAAGTTTTGAAGCTGTCCTGCCCAGGCCCCAGATTCGCTAGATTACCACATCCCCACTTCCAGGAGTTTATGGCACCTCTCAGAGGCACTCAGATTCAGGGTATGACTCCCTCTGCGACTTATGGGACTCCAAACCATAATCCCTTTCTGGTCTTGGGAAATTTCATGATCTTTCACCGCTCATACTTCTCTCTCCTCAAATTCATACATTCCATTCTGTGTTTCTAAGTCTAATCACCTCAGGTTTCTTAGGCTGCTGGAAAACAAAAGCTAAGAATATTATATTGTCTGAAAGCAACTTCTGCTTTTAGCGCTGAATTTCAAGCCTCCCCTGAGACTAGAAGGTACAAGAAAGAGAAAAATACAGCAAGAACAAAATATACCTCTTAACCTGGGTTACCTTGAAAGCTGATCCTGATTCAAAAGTCTTGCTTCCTTATAGTTTATTTGAGTAATGTTCCTAGACAGTGGGAGTGATGAACCAGGGAAGGAAAAAAATCCAATCATGCAGAATCAAGCTGGCTACTGCTGTGGATAGTTGATATTCAATCTAGATGGACCATTTTGAGAAGATATATAGAATTAACCTCAGAATGACCTGCCTAAAGAGTATTGTCTACCCATTTACTCCTGGCTGTCATTTAGGTGAGGATTGTGCTATTGTCTGTTAAATCCTAGTAATTTTAAGATTGAGCATGTGTGAATGCAGAATGAGATCTTAGAGTCATTCCATATTGTGGTGTCAGAGAAGCCCTGGAAAAGAAAGTGCACAATACATAGGGACAGTTTGAGATGAGGTACTGTCAGCATGAAGTGGGATTGTAACCTGCACAATAGCTTTTGTCGAACATGTCTGAAATCAGCCCTGAGGGTGAGAAGCTGTGAAGTGGTACTCAAGATGTGTCATAGAGTCCATTCATTGCACCACTTACTACTGCTTCTCATTATTTCCATTACATTTTTAAATGAAATTTCCAACTACACTCCCTACAAAAGACAAGACATGAGAAAGATGAATAGAACATGCCACCATTGTCTCTGCTACTAAAACTGGTCCCAAGTCCATATTGATATTCATTGTTTGACTCCTTTACTTTCAGTCTATTTTCCCCTCACTCTCAACTAGTAATTTTTAAAGTTTTTATTTAACTCTAGTTATCTCCACTAGTACTTTTGCTAATATAGATTGCTTATCTGATGGGATGACCCAAATTTCAGCCTTAAAGGGTCTGAGTCCTTAGTGGACTTTTGCTTGCCAGGCTGTGGTAAATATAATTGTTTATTAATCATTATCATAAGGCATGAAAGCACAAAGAGAAACCCTAGTAAATTCTCTGGGTTCTAGAAATTTCTCCTTACCTTGATTGTGTAAGAGTAATCTTAGCTCTTCATGGTAATAGAATTGGTTTCCCCCATTCATATTAATTCATTTATTACCTGCTCATCCACTTTTCTGAGAAGTTTTAAATGACCAAGTGGGTGTTGCAGCTCCATGTAAAATGGCACCCTACATTCTCTTTTTTTTGAAGCATTCTTCCCCATCAATACAAGGGCTTTAGGGGCGCGTGGGTGACTTAGTTGGTTAAGTGTCTGACTTTGTCTCAGGTCACAATCTCATGGTTCATGAGTCCGAGCCTCACATCAGGCTCTGTGCTGACAGCTCAGAGCCTGAAGCCTGCTTCAGATTCTGTGTCTACATCTCTCTTTGCCCATCTAAGCTCACACACACTCTGTCTCTCTCAAAAATAAATAAACATTACAAAATATAAGAGCTTTAAAGCTGGAAAATCCTAAGAATTTGGGTATGGAAAGCCATAGCCTACAAGTGTTAGAGAAAGGAGCGAATCTCATTATTTCCTGGACCAATTTATTCTATCTATTAAGGATATAGAGCCATATATCAGCTACTGGCTCAATAAATATACTTTATACTGGAGGATCACACCTCAATTCTGAGGGTATAGCTGCCAAATGGGCCCTTACTGAGCCTTTACTAGGGCATTTACTTAGGCTTGATGATTCTAGATAATGTGATATATGGTAGAACTAGTAGGTCCCAGATGGAATAGGGCTTTTGTAATTGACCAGCAACATAGTGGTTAGTTGGTGTCTTTAAAGGATATCTATATCAAGACCTCAGATGCTGCTAGCAGATTGGGCATTTGGCCACAGAGGTAGGCTTATAAAGCTTGGTAAAAAAAGAAGTACTTGCACAGCTCTTATTCTTGCCATCATAAGTCAATTTATTCATGGTCTTATTATAAAAACACTGGGATGATAGCCTAGAAGAGTAGCTGGCTAATATCTATAGGATGAATTATCATGTTCACTGGGATGTTAAAGATGTCCTTAACATTAATGTGTGTTATAAATTTCCTCATGGTTTTCCCATTCCTATAGGTCGTTCACATGGCTCTTGAGTATGAGGTGCATAATGCTGTATCCAATAGGCCAAACCAAACACAAGGCCATCCCATTTTCAGAAGTGAAGAAACAGACTCCACCTTTTAGTGGGAGGAGTTGAAAAGTCAGAAGGAACAGGATAAAGAATTGCAGTCATTTTTACAATAAATTTATTATGCACATCAAGTTGATAACCAGATGTACTACTGAAAACCTTGCCAACTGGGAGTATTTCCACTTATTTCTGTCCGTTAGGGACACCTATGCATGTGGCTGGTAGATGCAGCAGCAGGCTATTTTTGGTTCACAACAACATACTGAGCCTACCTAACCATGAAGCAGACCCTAGAATGAATATATATATATATATATATATATATATATATATACATATATATATATATATAAACAAACCATATAATATAGAGGCATCAATGCAACAGAAGTAACTCATATCTCATATGCAGTCTGGGGTTTCTATTTGTGTAACTTATTTGGAACTTTGGGACCAGTCTATTGCATGATGGATTGCTATTGAATTGGTAGATCTAATAAACAGCTCGTGATGGTTAGCTCTAGTGGTTTAGTCACTTGGTCATGTACTTAGTCTCTACTAGGGTCTAGTAGTACATTCAAATCTACTTTTCAAGCATCAAGGCCACAGAAGTCATGGCCTTTTTCCATAATCACTGAAGTCTGTGCTATACCTCTCTAATTGGAGTCAGAGGATCCACATCCACTACAGATTGATTCCTCCATCACCATTATATCTGCTAAATGATATGGCCTGAGAAACAGAGCGGCTTTCACTCATATCTTTTTTCAATGTCCCCTTTGATGTGAAGCCTAAAATTAAGGCTCGATATTATGATGCCTTGACATCTGAAACCAGAAGAGCCTCAAATAGCCTAACTACAAACTTCCCTCTCTTCTGCTTTTGTGGATAAAGTCTCCTATTCAGAAAACCCTCCTTATCAAGGGTACCTTCCCATTTCCTGCTAATCCCCGAGTAGTGGGTTTCAGTTCCCTGCTAGCTTATGGAATTATTCAAATAAGCCAATTTCATCTTCTCACCACCACCCTCCCCCCCGATCCAACTGCTTTATACAGCCGTCTTATTCATTCTCTTCCTGATTGAAACACACATATTCTCCTATGAGGTATGTGGTGTGTCCTCTTTCCCTGGGCTGTGAGTATATGTGACTAATAAACTATCGTTCATTACATCTCTCCAGTGTTGGTTGTTGTGTTTTGGCAATGAAAACAACTCCAGGGTGTTCCTCACCAATGGGGTAAATGGAAGCAGTTAAAACACCCTCTCTTAAGTGCTCAGAGCCTTACTTAAACTGTGTCTTTTCATCACAATTCTAGACTTCAAGTTATATTACAAAGCTGTAGTAATCAAAACATTATGGCACTGCTACCAAAATAGACACATAGATCAATAAAACAGAATACAAAACCTAGAAATAAACTACAACTGTGTGTTAAATTAATCTTTGGCAAAACAGGAAAGAATATCCAGTGAGAAAAAGACAGTGTCTTCAACAAATGGTGTTGGAAAAAGTGGACAGCAACACGCAAACAAAGGAAACTGGAGCACTATACACAAAAATAAATTCAAAATGGATGAAAGGCCTAACTGTAAAACAGGAAACCATCAAACTTGTAGAAGAGAACAAAGGCACTAATTTATTTGACATTAACCATCCCAACTTCTTACTAGATATGTCTCCTGAGGTAAGGGAAACAAAAGCAAAAATGAACTATGGGAATTCTTTGAGACAAAAAGCTTCTGCACAGTGAAACAATCAACAAAACTAAAAGACAACCTAGGAAATGGAAGATAATATTTGCAAATGACATACCTGATAAAGGGTTAGTATCCAAAATCTGTGAAGAACTTATCAAACTCCAAACCCAAAAAACATATAATCCAGTTAAAAATGGACAGAATACATTAATAGACAGTTTTTCCAAAGAAGACATCTAGATAGCTAACAGACACATGTCAGATGTTCAACATCACTCATCATTAGGGAAATACAAATCAAAACAACATTTAAAAAACTACAATGAGGTATCACTTCACACAAGTCATAATGGCTAAAATTACACCATGCCCAAAAATAAAGTCTAAATAGATTAAAGGCCTAGGGGCGCCTGGGTGGTTCAGCTGGTTAAGCGTCTGACTTTGGCTCAGGTCATGATCTTGTGGTTCGTGGGTTCCAGACCCGCATCGGGCTCTGTGCTGACAGCTCAGAGCCTGGAGCCTGCTTCAGGTTCTGTGTCACCATCTCTCTCTGCCCCTTCCCCACTTTCACTCTGTCTCGCTCTCTCTCTCAAAAATATTAAACATTTTTTTTAAATAGATTAAAGGCCTAAATGTGAGATCTGAAACTAAAAATCCTAGAAGAGAATACAGGTAGTAACTTCTTCAACATTGGCTATAGCAACTTTATTCTAGATATGTCCCCTGAGGCAAGGGAAATAAAAGCAAAAAAAGAAAAAAGAAACAAAAAACTAATGGTACATAAAAAAAAAAAAAAATGCACAGCTGGGCTCTGTCATAGGGATTATGGCCAGAGTCACAAAAGATGAGTCCG
Source organism: Leopardus geoffroyi (assembly GCF_018350155.1). NCBI lineage: Eukaryota > Metazoa > Chordata > Mammalia > Carnivora > Felidae > Leopardus > Leopardus geoffroyi. The sequence goes on from NC_059343.1 coordinate 67,307,961, forward strand.
AAAAGTGCAGTTAAGTAAAGGTCCTCATATTTGAGTCGAAATGAGGCCCTGACTCCAGAACGAAGCTTCCTTTTATTAGGATAATTGCTAAAGATTACGTGCATAAATTCAGCTAAGCAAGTGCGTTAATCAATCTAATGGTTTAGCTTTTCAAGTTTGAATTTCAAATTCATTGGTTTCTATAACACTAGGAAGGGTCAAGTGTGAAGGAGGATCCAGCCTTGGACAATGTTAATGGCTCTAGGCATTCCTTATGAGCTGCAGCCACATTCAGCTGTGTAAACATGTCCTAAGTCCTTGCACCTTCTCCAGCCCTTCCCTTTTGAAGTCTTTTCCTTTGATGCTTCTCTCCTGCATCTTCCACAACTCCCCCTTTTTCTTTCATTTGGCAAAACTGGAGGGCAAACATAAAGGCTCCTGAGACATGTTCTTGGCTTTATTGCTGTCCTCTACTCCAAACTAGGTATATGAAAAGTAGTAAGACAAAGATTAATATATATATAAAAAAAAACAATCGCAGAAAAGCTTAAGGGTTTTGTATCATTCATTGGATTCAATTCCGAAATTCGGTTAGTTATCTCAGATAGAGAAGGACCACCAGAAATCGTCTCAAGTTTATTTTTGAATGTTTCATAGATGTCCTTTTGCAATTGAGCTATATCAGCAGAGGTGTTACTTTGATTAAGAAGGTGTTGACTCACCAGGTCCCATGATATCTTAGATTGATTCTATGTATGGGGGGTGACACAAAAGGTGGTTATGTTCCAATCAGTGAAGTTTTATCTGTTGTTGTAAACTAATCAATTGGTCTCCTAGAAAAAGAACAGCTTGTTTCAAGTCAGATAATTGGCTCTCTATTCAGCTACCAATCAGCCATTGGCTGTTCCTCAGCCTTTCTGAATCTTGATGCCAGTTTTGTACAAAGTGGGTAGTTTGTACAGTCTGATGCAGCACAAAACTGACTGTTGCTGCTGCAGCTGTAATAGCTATAATCCCTATAGCTATAATCCCAGCAGTTATCAGTAAAGCTACTAAACCATCGGGTGCGGTGTAAGATACATTTCAATATTTCATCTATGAGAAGTATTTCAGGGGAGTGTTGCCAAGACTGATCCATGATTACAGGCATCCAAACCCCATTATGTGCCTTAAGGGTATATAGGTTTTGTTTTTCCTGGTTAAAAGAAATAGAATTAAGACAAGTATAAAAAGAACAATTATGGCAAGTCAGAAGATTGTTATCAGGGTCCCAATGAGGCATGCCTAACAAACAGAAAAGGAAGTCTGACACATACTTGAATTTTATGAGTCTCATTTAATCTAAAAGAGATGGAGAATTTATTTGAAATATTCATTAAGTGGCCTTTCCAATTGGCCATGCTTAATAATACAGTACCAATTTTCCAAAGTTCTGAATGAACTGGCCCATCAGGTAAACGTGGGCTGGGGGGAGTCATCCCTCCTTCATGCCATACAATGGGTTCAGATGTTACATCTGAAATGATGTTGTCTTGATATCGAGGCCATAGGAGCTCTCTTTTGGAGTATTTGGTCTGAGCAGACCCTACAGAGGCCCAATTAATGACGCTTCCTTTGGAAGTATTAAGAAGAACTCTACCAACCTCTCCTTTACAGAGCTCCCAGTTAACCCATTCCTCAAGATTTATGATCTTTCTTAATTGACATCAAGGCAATTTAGGAAGGTGATAGTATGTAATTCTTTGACTTCTCATGGAGACTCCCTGTGGCAAGTACAATATAGAGACGTTAGTCCCATTGGGTATTTTTGCTATCCATGCCTGTGAACGAAATGTAACACAGTGTTGACCTGTTCCAAAGCATATACATGGCCCATCTGCACCTGTGGAATATTTAGGGGTTACTTTTCCTTCTTCTTCTGGTTTAAATGGACCTTTATTCTCATAAGGTACAGGCAACCAGAGTGAATCATTTACATAAACTGGGAAAGAGGGATCATCCCATTTAATGAATCTATTAAGAGGTGGATTTGGAATATAAGCCCAATATGTGTGATTTTTTTCAGTACTCATGTTACGGAACCAGGCTGGAATGCTGGAAGAAAAACCAAGCGGCACTTGGAGATCTTGGTGGATCAGAGATTTATTTAACACCAGCGGGCTCAGAGGAAACTATTTCTCTAAAGATCTGAACATTGAATGCAAAGGTAATTTATAGTCGTCAGCTTCCATATATGTGGGGGGTTTCGTGTGCGCAGCAAACAAAGGAAGAAGAAACCAGAGGAGGGGTCTCTAAGCTAGACACCAGAGTCTATTTTTGAGCCCCATCGACCATCTTTGGCATACTTTATTCACTTCTCCAACATTCCCCCCTTTGATGCCATTTAGAAAAAAACTTTTAGTAGGCATCACCTTTCAGTTTTACAGGTTGGTACTCTCAGAAGGCTAAGATATGTGCTTCAGTTTGGTGAGCAACAGTGTTTTCAATAAAACGTACCACAGCATTCAGTATACAGGGGCTGATGGATACAAGTAAAATTATGGAGAGGAGGGGCCCCACCAGGTGAGGAAGCCAGGATGCCCAATCCTTGAGATCCCATCCTTCTCATTGATTGATACTTTCCTGTTGTCTATGTTGAATTCTTTCCTTGAGTTCCTTAACCTTAATTGTAACTATTACTGACTGGTTTAAAAACAGCAACATTCCTCCCCCAGAAAGATGCAAGTCCCTCCTTTTTCTGAAGTGAGGAGGTCAAGGGCTCACTTATTTTGGAGGGTCACTGCTGCCAGAGAGTTTATTTGGCTTTGTAAAGTTACCAGAGAATCTGCCACCCATTCCATGTCTTCATTTATCTCTTGAGATAGTCTATGGTATAGTCCTATGGATGAACCTATGCCCCCTATTCCAGTTCCTATTCCTGTCTCAGTTCCTCCGCCTATCAGAACTAGTAGCAGGACTGCCTGTTTAGCCCGGGACTTGGGGCTAAAGGCTGTTAGGAACTGATCTACAGTGTATACAGATATCTCAGGGGTTAGGAAGACAGAATAACATATCTGAGTCCACTTGGCCTTTAAGCATCGGTAGGCTGAATTAGAATACAGATAGAACACCCCAGGGGTTGAATATAGGGTTGTATTCCTCTTTAAGGTTATATTTCTTCCGCATAGAGAGGTACCATTCATACCTTCTGGGACTGTACAAATTCGATTGCCCACATTTGTGAGACAGACCCCAGTGGTCAGGGGTCCAATTAAGACAGAGGTGTTGGGTTTGAGATTTTCAGGAGCTTCCCAGGTCAAAAGGATGGGAGTGGCTAAGTAAGCCATTCAGCTAAGGGGCAAGCACATCCAGCAGGTTTGGGAGTGATTATCTTTTTTATGGAGGATATGTAGAGTAGTGTTGGCCCAAGGCTGGAGTGGAGAATTGGTAAGCATTTGATTGAGGGCTGAAAGGTTCAAACCCTCATAGGCTGCCAGGGGAGTGGTCGCCTTTATGGCTTGTATTACCCTATCCTGGGTATCCTTTATAACTTTTTAAGGGCCCTCTCTTCCACCCCTCCCCCATCTGAGATCCCCCATTAAGTAAGGTAAGTGTAGCAAGCTCACTTCCCTTTCTGGAGGCCCTTGTTGTGACATGGGTTCCTGACATTTTGGATTATCTCTACGGTCCAATGTTTAGTCCTTGAGGCACCAGGTGACTGACAGAGTGGGTGTTTTTCCCTTGTAGCAATCTTTGTGGAGGGAGGTGAAGGCGCTGAATGCCCTTGACCCCCTTATTGTCATATAACAATCCTGGGGGCAAAGTGGTAAGCGGCAGTTGTGAGGGTGAGAGAGGTTATCATAATATACAGGCAATACTTAATAATCCTCCCATCCAGAGGAGGCATGAGAGACCCAGAATGCATAATTTGTCCCATATCCAGCTTGTTGGTTCAGTTTCTATCAGCCTAACAGGAAGAAGTAAGATCAGGGCTATGACAGCAGTAAGGGGCAAAGGCTAGCAGAGTTGCATCCAAACCCCTGGGCTAGGTTCATGCGTTGATTCCTCAGGCTTCTGCCGTGCACAGGACAGTCAGCTTCCAGGGTGTGGCTGGAGCGGGGCTGGAGGTCTCAGGGGCCAGTCTCTCTTTTGAGGGTCAGTTTAAGCAGGTTGACTGGATCTGGATCACTCCACCAGATTGTGGGTTCTTCTGAGTTGGCCTTCTTATCTCTGGAGTGATGGACCCATGGGGTGATACCTGAAACATTAAGTGCTGTAGGAGTTAGAATAACCATATGAGTTATTGTCAATAACAATATGAGTCCACCGCGGCCTAAGAGGTTCCCTCTTCCAATCTTTGACCCACACAGAGTCTCCTGGCAGAAAGGGATGATTGGGGCCCTCTCTGTGGTGTATCTCTGTAACTTGTTTGGGACTTCCCCCAAGGTCTGGAGCTGTTTTCTTATTCCCTTGTCTCCAATCTGGTGTAGGTCTCCTGGGGGTTTTCCTAAACATGGGGGGGGGTGCCCATATAATAATTCAAAAAGGGAGAGTCCTAGTGCCCCAGGCATGCATCAGACACGCAGGAGGGCCAGCAGTAGTAAATCTTGCCATGGGAGATTAGTCTCTTGGTGGAATTTAGCTAGGGTTTCCTTGAGGGTGTGATTCATCCCCTTTACTTTCCCTGAGCTCCAGGGTCAGTAAGCAGTGTGCAGTTTCCAGGTAATGTTGAGGGACTTTGTCAGGGTTTGTATAATGTCTGCCACAAATGCAGGTCCAGTATCACTGTGTATGGTTAAGGGTAGACCAAACCAAGGCACAATCTCCCATAGAAGAGCTTTGGCCACCTCGTGACTTCTTTCTGTTTTGATCAGGAATGCTTTGACCCATCCCGAATATGTGCAGATTATTACAAGAAGGTACCTGAACCCTTTATTTGGTTGTATGTCAGTAAAATCCACCTCTAAGTCTTCGAAAGTTGCAGCCCCCATCCTATGTGTGCAAGGCGGGGACCCTGGGGCAGACCAAGCATTGATTTGGCACACATTACACATTGTTCACTGACAGCTCGGCATAATGCCGGCAGCTGGCTGACATAGTAGTTCTTTTTGAGGATGACTTCTATTGCAGTTTTCCCTACGTGCATGATTGGTGATATTCCTTCACTAGGTGTTTTCCCATAGACGACGGGACAAAGATGTGTCCATTTGGCATGACCAACCATCCCTCTTTGCTTAGTGTGCCCCTTTCTGTAGAGGCCCAACTTCTTTCTTCATTTGTGTACAGGGGCGGGGAGGCTTCCCTCTGGGGCACAAGAGTCATAGTGTAGGTAGGAGCTTCGCCTGGGTCACCATAGCAGCTGCTCTGGCTGTTTTGTCAGCCAGGTGATTTCTTTGAGTTATGGGGTCGTCTCCTTTCTGATGTCCCTTACAGTGTAGGATAGCTACCTTGTCTGGCAGCCATATGGCCTCAAGAAACTAGTATTTTTTCCTTGCTTTTGATAATTCTCCCTGCAGCAGTAAGGAGGCCTCTTTCTTTATACATGGGTCCATGTACATGCACAGTAGTGAAGGCATACCAAGAATCAATGTAGATGTTAACTCGTTTACCTTTGCTAAAGATGAGGGCTTGAGTTAAGGCATACAGTTCAGCTTGTTGTGCTGACATCCTTCTGGCAAGGCCTTGGCTTCCAGAATTTCAGTGGTTGTTGTTACCGCATATCCAGCTCTTTGGCTGCCTTCTTGTAAATAGCTGCTCCCATCACTGAACAGGGTGATCTCTGGGCTTGTAATAGCCTGGTCTTGGAGGTCCGGGTGGTTGGTGTAGACTTCATCCAGTACTTCAGAACAGTTATGGTCTGGTTCTCCCTCCTCTGTGGGATGGAAGGTGGCCAGGTTTAGTGTTCTTACTGTTTTGAGAGTGACCCTTGGGTTTTCATAGAGAAGGCCTTGGTATTGTGTCAGCTGAGAATTGGAGAGAAAACAATATTCTTGGGTGCTCATGAAGGCCATGAACACATGTGGGACCTTAACATTAAGTGTTTGTCCCAGTGTGAGTTTGTCTGCCTCCTTGATAAGCAGGACTGTGGCTGCCAGCGCTCTGAGGCACTGTGGCCATCCTGCAGCCACAGTATCAAGTTTTTTTTTTTTTTTTTTTTACAGGTAGGCTACTGGCTGTTGCCAAGGCCCCGTGCTAGGAATGAGCACTCCAAGGGCTATTTTGTCATTTTTGCATATGAAGAGGTTAAAGGGCCTTTCTATGTCAGGAAAACCCAGGGCTAGGGCTCATCCCAGAGCCAACTTTATTTCTGTGAAAGTGGCCCTTGCCTCCTCAGCCCATGGGAGGGGTTCCCAGTCTGGCCCTCCCAACAGGTCATAAAGGGGCCTCACTATGGCTGAGAATCTGGGAATCCAAATGAGATAGAACCCTGCAGCCCCTAAAATTTCACACAAACCTCGTTTTGTTTGGGGCTGTGGCAGTGTGGTGATAACTTTCTTCCTTTCCGGTCCTAGTTCTCTTTTTCCTTTTGTGAGGAGGAAGCCTAGTTATCAGACCTGCTGCTGACAAATCTGTGTCTTTTTCCAAGAGGCCCGGTACCTGTGTAGGATAGGAGATTCAGGAGGGCCTTGGTACCTTCCATACAGTCTTCTTGGGTGTCGCTGGCAAGGAGGTCATCTACATATTGGAGGACACACTCTGTGGTTTCCCTCAGAAAGTTGGCGAGGTCTGTAGCTAGGGCTTCCCCAAAAAGAGTGGGTGAGTTCTTAAAACCTTGGGGAAGTCGTGTCCAGCTCAGCTGCACCTGGTGCCCTGTAACGGGCTCAATCAATTCAAAGGGAAACAATGGTTGGGGTGCCTGCGTGGCTCAGTCCATTAAGCGACTGACTTCAGGTCAGGTCATGGTCTCACTGTTGGTGGGTTCAAGCCCGTGTCGGGCTCTGTGCTGACAGCTATGGGCTTGGAGCCTGTTTCCGGTTCTGTATCTCCCTCTCTGCTCCTCCCCCACTTGCACTCTGTCTCTCTCTGCCTCTTGAAAACAAATAAATGTTAAAAAAATTTTTTTAAAGGCAAACAATGGTTGACTTTGAGGAGCCAGGTGGAGGCAAAAGAAAGCATCCTTTAGGTCGAGGCATGCAAACCATTTGGCTGAACCCAGAATTTGGCTGAGGAGGGGATACAGGTTCAGAACCACTGGGTGTAAGGAAACAGTCACTTTGTTAATGGCCCTCAAATCTGGTACCGGTCGGTATCCTCCTCCTGGCTTCTTGACTGGCAAGAGCAGGGTATTCCAAGCCGATTGGCACTCAATTAGAATACCTGCTTCTCTGAGCTTGGTAAGGTTCTCTTGTAGACCCATTCTAGCCTCGAGTGGAAGGGGGTACTGCCTTTGTCTCTGAGGTTGGGCTCCAGGGATCAGGTCAACAATGATGGGGGTCTGACTTCAAGCTAGTCCAGGTGGGTTATCTTCAGCCCATATAGAGGGGAATGTAAGCCTGAATTCTGAGGGGCTACAGGGTAGGGCCTGGGTGCAGAACAGTCTCCATTCTTTTTCCTTTGGCTGGGTAATCACCAAGACCAGGGTTTCCCTCTGCCTTGGGTTTAATTGGAGGCTAGTGTGTCTGGTGGGTTCAAAAGTTATCTGGGCCCCAAGTTTGGAGAGCAGATCCCGGCCCAGGAGACGAATCGGGCAGTCGGGTAAGTAGAGGAACTCATGCTGGACCTTGTGACCCCCAAGTTCACATTGTCGAGCTTGACAGAAGGGCTGTTGCATTGCCTGTGTCCCAGTGGCCCCAATTATGTTTGCCATCTTTTGGCTTAAGGGCACCACCAGGGAAGTAACAATGGAGTATTCAGCCCCAGTGTCAACCATGAAAGTTATTGTTCTGCCCCCTACCTTCATTTTGACCATAGGCTCATGGGGGAAAAGAGAGAAAGAGTCCCATTCCCCTCAGTCTTATTCTATCCCCGCCAGACCAACGAGGTTCTTCCCTCAATGTTCCTCCTGATATTGGTTGGGTTTTGAGGGCCCCTTCCAATTTGGACATTAATTCTTCCAGTGTCCCTTCTCTTTGCAGTATTCACATTGGTCCTTTGCTAAGGGGGCTCTGGGCTTCCCCCCCTTTTGGTGGTTGGGGTCTTCCCATCTTTGAAGCATCTGTTTCTTTTGGTGTGGCAGCAAGAAGGGTGGCCTTTTTAAGTCTTCTCTCTGCTTCTCTTTCTGCTGTGACTTTTCTCTTCATGAAAACTGTATTGGCGACCTCTATCAGCTGAGTGATATTCATCCTGGCAAAGTCTTCCAACTTCCGGAATTTTCTTCTGATATCTGGGGCAGCCTATGCCACAAAAGAGGCATTTACCATTTGTTGGCTTTCTGGTGCCTCGGGGTCAAATGGGGTGTAAACATGGTATGCTTTTAATTCCCTTGCCTTTGGGGATGTGTCAAGTAAGAAATTGCTGCGGCTGAGGTCAGAGAGGTTTTTTCCTGCTTTATCCTCTAGGGTCTTGATGGTTTCCTGTCTCACATTCAGGTCCTTTATCCATTTTGAGTTTGTTTTTGTGAATGGTGTAAGAAAGTGGTCTAGTTTCATCCTTCTGCATGTTGCTATCTAGTTCTCCCAGGACCATTTGTTAAAGAGACTGTCTTTTTTCCATTGCATATTCTTTCCTGCTTTGTCAAAGATGAGTTGGCCATACTTTTTTTTGGGTCTAGTTCTGGGGTTTCTATTCTATTTCATTGGTCTATGTGTCTGTTTTTGTGCCAATACCATACTGTCTTGATGATTACAGCTTTGTAGTAGAGGCTAAAGTCTGGGATTGTGATGCCTCCTGCTTTGGTCTCCTTCTTCAAAATTGCCTTTGCTATTTGGGGTCTTTTGTGGTTCCATACAAATTTTAGGATTGCTTGTTCGAGCCCGAGAAGAATGCTGGTGCAATTTTGATTGGGATTGCATTGAATGTGTAGATAGCTTTGGGTAGTATTGACATTTTGACAATATTTATTCTTCCAATCCATGAGCAGGGAATGTTTTTCCATTTCTTTATATCTTCTTCAATTACCTTCACAAGCTTTCTATAGTTTTCAGCATACAGATCTTTTACATCTTTGGTTAGATTTATTCCTAGGTATTTTATGCTTCTTGGTGCCTTTGTGAATGGGATAAATTTCTTTATTTGTCTTTCTGTTGCTTAATGTTAGTGTATAAGAATGCAACTGATTTCTGTACATTGATTTTGTATCCTGCAACTTTGCTGAATTCATGTATCAGTTATAGCAGACTTTTGGTGGAGTCTATCAGATTTTCCATGTATAGTATCATGTCATCTGCAAAAAGTGAAAGCTTGACTTCATCTTTGCAAATTTTGATGCCTTTGATTTCCTTTTGTTGTCTGATTGCTGATGCTAGCACTTCCAACAGTATGTTAAACAACAGCGGTGAGAGTGGACATCCCTGGCATCTTCCTGATCTCAGGGAGAAAGCTTTCAGTTTTTTTCCCCATTGAGGATATTAGCTGTGGGTTTTTCATAATGGCTTTTATGATGTTTTAGTATGTTCCTTCTATCCCGACTTTCTCAAGGGTTTTTATTAAGAAATGGTGCTGAATTTTGTCAAAGGCCTTTTCTGCATCGATTGACAAGATCATATGGTTCTTATCTTTTCTTATTAATGTGATGTATCACAATGATTGATTTGCGAATATGGAACCAGCCCTGCAGCCCAAGAATAAATCCCACTTCATCATGGTGAATAATTCTTTGTATATGCTGTTGATTTCGATTTGCTAGTATCCTGTTGAGAATTTTTGCATCCATATTCATCAGGGATATTGGCCTGTAGTTCTCTCTTTTTTTTTTTTTTTTTTTTTTACTGGGTTTCTGTCTGGTTTAGGAATCAAAGTAATGCTGGCTTCATAGAATGAACCTGGAAGTGTTCCTTCCCTTTCTATTTGTTGGAATAGCTTGAGAATGATAGGTGTTATGTGTGCCTTAAATGTCTGGTACAATTCCCCTGGGAAGCCATCTGATCCTGGACTCTTATTTTTTGTGAGATTTTTGATAACTGATTCAATTTCTTCACTGGTTATGGGTGTACAGGCTTTCTATTTCCTCCTGATTGAGTTTTGGAAGCGTGTGGGTGTTTAGGAATTTGTCCATTTCTTCCAGGTTGTCCAGTTTGTTGGCATACATTTTTTCATAGTATTCCCTGATAATTGCTTGTATTTCTGAGGGATTGGTTGTCATAATTCCGTTTTAATTCATGATTTTATCTATTTGGGTCATCTCCCTTTCCTTTTTGAGAAGCTTGGCTAGAGGTTTATCAATTTTGTTTATTTTTTCAAAAAACCAATTCTTGGTTTCGTTGATCTGCTCTACAGTTTTTTTAGATTCTATATTGTTTATTTCTGCTCTGATCTTTACTATTTCTCTTCTTCTCCTGGGTTTGTGGTGTCTTTGCTATTCTGTTTCTATCCCCTTTAGGAGTGTGGTTAGATTTTGTATTTGGGAGTTTTCTTGTTTCTTGAGATATGCCTGGGTTGCAATGTATTTTCCTCTCAAGACTGCCTTCGCTGCATCCCAAAGTGTTTGGATTGTTTTCTTTTCATTTTTATTTGTTTCTGTATATTTTTAAAATTTCTTCTCTAATTGCCTGGTTGACTCATTCATTTTTTAGTAGGGTGTTCTTTAACCTCCATGCTTTTGGAGGTTTTCCAGACTTTTTCCTGTGGTTGATTTCAAGCTTCATTGCATTGTGGTCTGAAAGTATGCATGGTATGATTTCAATTCTTGTATACTCATGAAGGGCTGCTTTGTGACCCAGTATGTGATCTATCTTGGAGAAGGTTCCATGTGCACTTGAGAAGAAAGTATATTATGTTGCTTTGGGATGCAGAGTTCTAAATATATCTGTCAAGTCCATCTGATCCAATGTATCATTCAGAGCCCTTGTTTCTTTATTGATCCTGTGTCTAGATGATCTATCCCTTGTTGTAAGTGGAGTATTAAAGTCCCCTGCAATTACCACATTCTTATCAATAAAGTTGCTTGTGTTTGTGCTTAATTGTTTTATATATTGGGGGTCTCCTGTATTAGGAGCATGGACATTTATAATTGTTAGCTCTTCCTGATGGATAGACCCTGTAATTACTAAATAATGCCCTCCTTCATATCTTGTTACAACTTTTAATTTACAGTCTAGTTTGTCTGATATAAGTATGGCTACTCCAGCTTTCTTTTGACTTGCAGTAGCCTGATAGAAAGTTCTCCATCCTCTCACTTTCAATCTGAAGGTGTCCTCGGGTCTCAAATGAGTGTCTTGTAGACAGCTAATAGATGGGTCTTGTTTTGTTTTTTTTTTATCCATTCTGATACCCTATAACTTTGGTTGGAGCATTTGTTCCATTTACATTCAGTGTTATTATAGAAAGATGTGGGTTTACAGTCATTGTGATGTCTAGATTTCATGCTTGTAGTGATGTCCCTGGTACTTTGTCTCACAGGATCCCCCTTAGGATTTCTTGTAGGACTGGTTTAGTGGTGATGAATTCCTTCAGTTTTTGTTTGTTTGGGAAGACCTTTATCTCTCTTTCCATTCTAAATGACAGACTTGTTGAATAAAGGATTCTTGGCTGCATATTTTTTCTGTTCATCACATTGAAGATTTCCTGCCATTCCTTTCTGGCCTTCCAAGTTTCAACAGATAAATCCTTCAGTAGTCTTATCGGTCTCCCTTTATATGTTGGAGCATGTTTATCCCTAGATGCTTTCAGAATTCTCTCTTTATCCTTGTATTTTTCTGGTTTGACTATGATATGTAGTGCAGAAGATCAATTCAAGTTACGTCTGAAGGGAGTTCTCTGTGCCTCTTGGATTTCAATGCCTCTTTCCTTCCCCAGATCAGGAACGTTCTCAGCTATGATTTCTTCAAGTACACCTTCAGTACCTTTCCCTCTCTTCCTCCTCTGTAATCCCAATTATGCGTGTTATTACATTTAATTGTGTCATTTAGTTCTCTAATTCTCCCCTCATATTCCTGGATATTTTTATCTCTTTTTCTCAGCTTCCTCTTTTTCCATAATTTTATCTTCTAATTCACCTATTCTCTCCTCTGCCTCTTCAATCCGAGCTGTGGTGGCCTCCATTTTATTTGTCACTTCATTTATAACATTTTTTAGCTCCTCCTGACTATTTCTTAGTACCTTGATCTCTGTAGTAATATATTCTCTGCTGTCCTCTATACTTTTTTCAAGCCAGTAATTAATTTTATGACTATTATTTTAAATTCATTTTCTGTTACATTGCTTAAATCGTTTTTGATCAGTTCGTTAGCTGTCGCTACTTTTTGGAGTTTCTTTTTAGGAGAATTGTTCCATTTCATCATTTTGGATAGTCCCTGGAGTGGCGTGGAACTGCAGGGCTCTTCCCCTGTGCTCTCTGGAGTAACTTGTGTTGGTGGACGGGGACACAGTCAGACCTGATGTCTGCCCCAGCCCACCGCTGGGGCCGCAGTGAGACTGGTGTGCACCTTATCATCCCCTCCCCCAGGGGCAGGACTCATTGTGAAGTGGTGTGGCCCCTGTCTGGGCTACTTGCATACTGTCAGGCTTGTGGTGCTGCTTCGATGGGATCTGGCGTATTAGCCGGGGTGGATCTGCAAAGTGCACAGGAGCGGGAGGGGCAGACTCAGCTTGCCTTGCCTTCAGTGGTCCACTTAAGGAGGGGCCCTGTGGCACCAGGATGGAGGCAGACTAGTCAGAGGGATGGATCCACAGAAGCACAGTTTTGGGTGTTTGTGCAGTGCAAGCAAGTTCCCTGATGGGAACTGGTTCCCTTTGGGATTTTGGCTGGGGGATTGGTGAGGGAGATGGCATTGGCGAGCGCCTTTGTTCCCTGCCAAGCTGAGCTCTGTCCTCTGGGGCTGAACAACTCTCTCTTCCCGTGGTCCTCTAGCCCCCCCCCCCCCCCCCCCCGCTCTCAGAACAGACCTGTTGATTATAACATTCCAGATGTTAAGTCCTGATGGCTGTCAGAACACACTCTGTCTGGCCCTTCTGCTTTTGCAAGCCAGACTTGGAGGCTCTGCCTTGTGTGTGGGTAGCTGCCCTTCCACTGCCCCGCCTCCTTCCCACCAGTCCGTGTAGCATGTACCACCTCTCCGCCCTTCTTACCCTCTTCCGTGGGGCTCTTGTCTACGCTTGGCACCAGAGAGTCCGTTCTGCTAGTCTTCTGGCAGTTTTCTGGGTTATTTAGGCAGATGTGGGTGGAATCTAAGTGGTCAGCAGGACACGGTGAACCCAGCGTCCTCCTACGCCGCCATCTTCCTCCTGATAACTCCATTTTGGTGTTTAAATCTTCCAATATTTTAAACTTCAAAAGACATCATTAAAATTACTTGTAAAGTCGATATTTCATTTTAATTTACTCACATAATAACCCCACACTTTTTTTGTTGTAGTTCTTCCCTCTCTTCTCTTTAATTTCTTTCTTTACATCTGGAATCATATTCCTTCTGCCTATATAAATTGATTATTGCCATTAATTAGGGTTTTGTGTTGACTGGTGATGAATTCTGTTTTTCTTTACGTGAAATATCTTTATTTTGTCTCTACTTAAAAAGAATAAGTTCAATGACTGTTGGATTTTTTTCTTGAAAATTATTTCAGTTTTTTGAAAATATTCTGTCATTCTCTTCTGGCTTCTTTTGATTTCCTTCAGAAGTGTTGTGTTTTTCTCTCTGGAAGTTTAAGACTTTTTCTCTTTCAATTTTATTTTTGCATTTTTGCTATGAACATACCTAGATGTTGTTTTATTTGTATGCATCTTGTTTGAGTTTTTAGTACTCATTGAATCTGTGGCATGATATTTTTCTTCAGTTTAGGAAAATTATTCACTGTTACCTCTTGAATTATCTATTAAAATATTGCGTCTGTCTCACTTTATCCTTTCCCTTTGGGGCACCAAGAAAAGATATATCTTTCCATGATATCATATAGATATCTTATTCTCACTCTTTGAATTTTTCACCTTTTTTTCCTCTCATGCTTTAGTCTGGATATTTTCTGTGACTTACATTCCATTTCACTAATTATATTTTTCACTCACTACTGTAAAACACATTCAGGAAATTCTTAATTTTAGTTATTCAGTTATAGAATTTGCATTTGGTCCTTTTTTATTTATTCTGGTTGTCTGCTGCAATTCTACACTTTATCCACTTTTTAACACAATTTATTATAGTTATTTGTATTTTTTTCTGATAATTCTCATATCTGCAACTCATGTGGATTGGTTCCCTTTGAATACTTTACTCTTGCAGTTTGGTGACTTAAAAATCCATTATATCTTATAACTTTATTTGAATCCTATACATTGTATTTAACAATTTGTAAAGACAATTTGAAGCTTTTGATTATTTTATATTCTTTTTTCAAGTTTATTTATTTATTTTTAGAGAGAGAGAGAGAGAGAGTATGAGTTGAGAAGTGTAAGAAAGAGAGGGATAAAGAGAATCCCAAACAGGCTCCACACTGTGTAGCCATGCATTGAAGAAAAATGCTTTAGATATTTACATTTTTAATGTTTATTTATTTTTGAAAGAGAGAGAGAGAGACAGTGTGTGAGCAGGGGAGAGGCAGAGAGATAGGGAGACACAGAATCCAAAGCAGACTCCAGGCTCTGAGCTGTCAGCACAGAGCTTGACATGGGGCTTGAACTCATGAACTGTGAGATCATGACCTGAGCTGAAATTGGACACTTAACCAACTGAGCCACCAAGGCACCCCTCAAGGTTTTTAGTCATTTAGATTGAGCAAATGTTCAGGGCTGCCTCTGTCAGTGAAATAGCAGCAGCAGCAAACCGCACATAGTCTTTATTTTATTTTGCCAGGCATAAACATCAAAGAATGTCAAAGCATTGGAGGAAAACACAAAGAGCCTCGAGACATAGACCAAACACACATCTAGTGTCTACATGAAAGCATGCAGGGAAGTTGTGAAGTTTTAAGGACTGCTAAGCAATTAAAATGGGCCTGTTCCCTAACTGGCTTCTGGGTGGATCATGAAGTTCTGGATCTTATAGTGTAAGTGTGTTCAACAGCCTTGAGACCAGGACATCATTGATGTTTCACCAATTGCCCTATTCACTTTCCCAGGGCTTAAAATACATTCTCTAAAAATAACTACAAATCTGTCAGCACTGAGCCCAATAAGGGTTCATACCACAGACTGTGAGATTATGACCTGAGCCAAAATAAAGGTCACATGCTTAACCAACTGATCCACCCAGGCACCCCTTGATTATTATATATTCTTAAAAAGAAGACTAACTTTTGCTCCTGCTAGGTGGTTAGAGTGGAAATCTACTATCTTAATTCAATCACTAATTTTGCCCAATGACATATGACTTTTAATATTGGTAAAGGCTTATTCATTCCTGGTTTTCACTCTTAGTCTTGGGTCTATTCACATAGAGGATCCAACTCAAACCTGGGGTGTTATTTTCCGTCTTGCTTGATCCCAAACTTTAACTTTCACTTCACCAGTTCCTTTAGATATCTGAAATCACTGTTCAGGCTTTTGACCTCTTAGTCATCACTTATTAATTGAAAAAATGTCTTGAGTTGTGAATCCATGTGAACATGGATCATAATCCTGATAGTTATTTAGTTCCTTAATATTATTTTTTATGTATTAGGTTTTTTTTTATTTACTAGCAGAAGGGTTAATATGGTAAATATTTACTCAGCATAGATAGGAGAGTAATTGTCATGGTCTGTATGTCTTTTCTCATCTTCTGAGAAATAGATATCAAGATAGTATTAGATGTGAAAGAACTTTATTTGTGAGACGTCTATGAATAATGGGGAGAGATCATGAGTAACCAGAGAGTTTTCAGATTGTGATTCAAGTTTGAGCCTGTGAAAGAAACGAGAGAAGAAGGGCTTGAACAAAAATATCCTTATATCACAGTGAAGTTCTGGTATAATTTCAGCAGACTTATATGGAGTCTCCAAGGGAAGGAATGGACCAAGACTTGTACCCCCATTGTACTTCTTCATTGACTAGGAGAAGCTCTGGAAAGTGTGATCTTAGAATTCATGGGTTAAGGAGTGGAACTAAGAACCTCTGATTCTTTTGAAAGAGATCTGAGTGGCACATCTATGGTATATTATACCATTTGCACTGCACATTTATGTTTCTACACATATTTTCATTAAGCATCTCCTCTATGGTTCCTGTGGGCCTTAATTTCTGTGATAAAGCATAGAAAAAGGAAAATAGTGAGGAAAACTACTGATTTCATCACTGTATTTGGTGTCAGGCCAAAAATGATACTCATTTCCCATCTCAGATGTAATCTTAGTAGGTCTTGATAGGTATTGCTTAATAATGTGATCCAAAACTTCCTAAGGTCACTGAGCCCTTAATTCATTTGCAGACTGGAGTTGTATTAGGTGACCAATAATCATGTAAGTGCCAAATGGTGATCAAATGTATCACCTAAGTTACACACATTTTTCTCTCTGCTACTGTTATATGAAAGGAGCCCAATCTCCTCCTGCTTACCATGGTCAATGACCCTTGCCACAATGTTGACTCTTCATCTGCTGGTTCCTGGTCATAAGAGGCCAAGAACAAAGGTAGAAGTTGTTACATCTAGTTCAGTAGTACAATTTCTGTAATCCCAGAAAAAATCCATTAGGGATAAGAACATCTAATAATGAAGACCCCAGAGTTAAGAAAACAAAAACAAAAAGTCTTATAGTGGGTCACTTAGAGTGGCTGTAAAGGGATCCACTTTTGTTTACACTCCTTGGTACCCAGAACCATGTTTTATTTCTAATGGGGTCACTGTACAATAGAGGTCTCCAACTATATATAGGACAATTATACTTTGCCTTACTGTATGGAATCCTGTACTTGTGTGACATTGCCTTCGAATAGTTACTTCACCTGTACATTAAATTAGTCATTTCAAAAAACTCAACAAGAAACCCATAATTATATATCAATTAATCTTCAACAAAGTAGTAAATAATACCCAAGTGGAAAAAGACAGTCTTTTCAACAAATGTTGTTAGGAAAATAGGTTAGCTACATATAAAAGAAACTGGACAACTCTCTTACACTACATATAAAAATAAATTCAAAATGGAGTAAAGACCTAAATTTGAGACCTGCAACCATAAAAGTCCTAGAACATTCAATAATATCTTGGACACTATCTATCTATCTATCTATTTATATATATATATATATATATATATATATATATATATATATATCTTGAGGCAAGGAAAATAAAAGCAAAAATAAACTATTGGGACTACATAAAAATAAAAAGCTTCTGTACAACAAAAGGGTCATAGACTCTGGGTATAAAGTTCCTTCTTATCTAGCAAGACAGTGGGATGCAGGATAAAAAGCTAGAGATGGCTAATGTCCAGAAAAAGACTAGAGCCCCAAATAAGGGTCCTTGCCCCACACTTATTAAGATCAGAAGGCTTAAAAACGTGATGGTGTGCACAGAGACATAGAAACTGTGAACATTAATTTGGGGACATGAGGGAAAAGGGGGATTTTGAAGATACACAGTGTTTGGGGTTTGGGTCAATATAAAACATATTCCTGGCACTGGGCAGGTGGGTAGATGGCTGTTAACAGCAGACAGGAGGGACCATGTCTGTTTATCTTAGCCGGTCTAAGGGATGAGGCAGATAGGGAAAATAACCTCAGAGCTAACAAAGTATCTTTCTTTTGTTAATCATCTCCACTCTAGGCTGCTACACCTGAAGCGCAGTGGTCTATAGCGCAATTTACCTGTTTACCTAACTTGGTCCTTTCATCCTGTGAAATCAGTTTTCTTCTATAGTACTAAATTGGGGGTGCTTCAACCCTGACTATCTAATCTTGTTTATTTCATATACTTATATATTTGGCACCTTTGTGCCCCTCTCTATTTGGGGGGCCTTTGCACCCCCCCTCTATTCTGGGGTGCCTTTGCACCTCCCCATTTTTTGTGCCTTTGCACCTCCTTATTCTTGGGGTGCCAATCTTGTCTACCCAATCCCAGGTGTGAACATCCTATGGCTTTGTATTTATTTATGCATTGTTAACCCATTGGTGTAAACCCAGGGAATTTCTAAGCTTATTCCCCACACAAAGGAAACAATCAACAAAATTAAAAGGCAACCTAGAAGACACTTGCAAATAATATATCTGATAAAAGGTTACTATCCAAAATATATAAAGAACTTATACAGATCAACACCCAAAAAACAAATAATTCAATTTAAAAGTGGGAAGAAGACATGAACAGACATTTCTCCAAAGCAAATATGGAGATGGCCAACAGACACATGAAAAGATGCTCAACGTTACACATCATCAGGGAAATGCAAATGGAAATTAAAATGAGATATCACCTCACACCTGTCAGAATGGCTAAAATTAACAACTCAGGAAATAATAGGTGTTGTTGAAGACATGGAGGAAGGGGAACGCTTTTGCACTGTTGGTAGGAGTGCAAACTGGTGCAGCCACTATGTAAAACTGTATAGAGGTTCCTCAGAAAGTTAAAAATATAACTACCCTATGATCCAGCAATCACACTACTAGGTATTTATCCAAAAAATACAAGAATACTACTTCAAAAGGATACATGCATGATGATGTTTATAGCAGCATTGTCTACAGTAGCCAAATTATATAAACAGCACAAGTGTCCATGGACTGATGAATGGGTAAAGACCTGGTGTGTATGTGTGTGTGTGTGTGTGTATTCCATACATATATATGATGGAATATTTCTCAGCCATAAAAGAGAATGAAATCTTGTCATTGAAATGACATAGATGGGGCTAGAGAGTATTATGCTACGTGAAATAAGCCAGAGAAAGACAAATATATGATTTCACTCATATGTGGAAATTAAGAAAAAAAAACAATGAGTAAAGGAAAAGTGTGTGTATGTGTGTGTGAGAGAGAGAAAGAGAGAAAGAGAAAGACTAAGAAACAGACTCTTAACTATTAAGAACAAATTTTGATGGCTACCAGCAGGGATGTGAATAGGAGGATGGGTGAAATAGGTGATGGGAATTAAGGAGTGCACTTATCATGATGGGTACTTGGTGATGTATGGGATAGTTGAATCACTATATTGTACAATGAAACTAATATAACACTGTATGTTAAATATACTGAGATCAAAATTTAATAAAAAACATAAAGACACCTGTTACAACAAATGAAAAAAAGTCATTTGAACATTCTTCATAGTGGCTGATTCTAGACTGTGTAATATGATATAACCAGTGAATCCTGTGGTCATGGACCCATGGAACCACTCCCACATCTCATATCAGGTACTTTCCTAGACCGAAGGAAGTGTGGCTGCCTGAGGTCTTGTGGGAAGACAAAAGTAAATCCATACCAAGAATAAACATTTCTCCCTGGTGGATGAGCTACTGACCCTTACAGGTTAGAAGACGCTCAATATACTCAACTTTCTACCAAATTATTTTATCTACATATTTGTTCTTGTGGATATACCATGTGGATGCTTTCTGCTTGACATTAACATATGGTGCAAAAATCTTTCTACTTAGTGCCTGTTCCCATACATCCATCTATATGCCTCTACCCCAGACTTTCTTGTCTTTCATCTTCCAATCCTTTGCCTTTCAGGCTCCTAATTAAATGAGTAAGCCATTGGCCATTGCTTATAAATATGTATATATTCTCTCTTTGGATCACTTTTACTTCCACACATATTAGATGTTCATGTACCATTTATTTCCATTAAGGTTCTGTGTGTGTGTGTGTGTGTGTGTGTGTGTGTATTGGCTGGTAATAAATTTGTTCAGTTTCTCTGTATCTGAAAATATTGTCATCTAACAAGTAGAGAATATACAATCTTTTTGGAAGATATATGAAATATGTATGCCATTTGTGTGAATGCTTAGGCCATTACTTCCTTTTGGCTGTTCCGAGTCCGTGACAGACAAATGTGAAGTACTAATGACAATTCACTATTGATTAAAGCAGGATTCATCTAATAGGAAAACTTAAGTCAGGGACTTCACCTTGATTTTGCTGAAAATTTCTTCAAATATTCTGGAGTCTGAGGCTATTCAAATCTGATCCTTCCATTGAATCTAACTTGTTATTTTCCAAATTTAATTCTTTTACATCCTAGTTAATTTTTGGTCTGCTTGACCTATTCGTTTTTGCTAGAGATGTTTTGAAATATTTCACTATGTTCATAGACATGTCAATTCCAAATTTTCATTCTGTTTGTTTTATCTTTTCATATTTTGAGACTTTATTATCAGTTGCATAAAAATTATCTTCTTTTAAGATTTTTCTTTAATTGTTATGCACTTTCTCTTAGTGCTATTACTATTTTGCCTTAAGTTCTACTTTGTCTTCTTTCTAGCTTATAGGATTGGTTCCTCAGTTGTTATGTATCTGATATATCTGTGTGTAGATTTATCTTTCTTTTGATTTGTATATAGAGCCTACTTTAAGTATGAGAATTCGTGTCTCTTCAATTCTCAAAAAATTAACTCCTTCAAATATCACTTTTTCATCACTCCCTTTTTCTATTCTTCTAAAACTACTATTAAATGTATACTGGCACCCTTTAGTATATCATCTTTTAAAAAAAATACCTTTTCATTTATTTTGTAACTTTTTCTCCATGCTGCATTATGGGTGAGTTCCTCAGTACTATATTCCAATTGTCTTATTCTTTTTTCAAGGTCTAATAAAAAGTATATCCTGTCTATTATTACTTTAATTTAAATTACTAAAATTTTCCTTTTTAAAGTTTCTAATAGATTAGTATTCATATTTAATGTATTTTGTTCCTATTTATTTTATATTCTTATAAATTTTATTTACATCTTTATTTATGAATATCTTAAATACTCTTATTTTAATATCTTTTAAGACAGTTTCATTATTATTATTGTTAATTATTTTTATTAATTATTATTATTTGCTTTTTGAATTTGAGAAATTTTCTCTCAACCTCTTTCTTTCTAGTGGTTTTGCTTTCACCTCTACCCAGCTCCCTTGTATCTTCAGTCAAAAAATAAGATTTAGTTTGGGCTACCCCAGAATCAGAACTTACAAAAGAGATTGGGCCAACATGGCAGAGAAGTAGGGGGATCCGTACTTCCTGTGTCTCCCAAACAAAGATGGACTGAAGCTGAAGGACTTAGAATCCCGAGTCTGGGAGGAAAAGAGATGGCATCTACCAGGAAGAAAACAGGACAAATTGAAAGACCATAGGTAGGTGATTGCGAACCAGGGGAGATAAAATGGGCCATGTAGGCATGGGGGGAGAGATTCCCTTTCTTCCAAGAGACAAAAGGAAGAGAAAGAACTTATGGGGAAGCATAGTGCTGTATCTGGACAAGAGAAAACCAGACAGGGATGAAGAGGAATCCCATCTCTAACTGCAGGTTAGAGGATATCTAACTGCAGATCCTATTTTGGACTGGGGACCGCTGCCCTGTTCGCACACCTGGGGAGAAGGGGAGCCACCCTAGGGTTCACTGGTACATCAGGGGCACAGTCCGCAACAGGAGAAACCAGCGCCCTCACCTGAAGGGCTGCAGCACAGGACAAAATCAGCCTGGACCACATATCAGAATGTTTCCCCAGTACCAGGGCTCACCGAGCAGATTAATTCCCAGCCAAGCCCCTAGGGTAAAGGAGTCAGCAGAGTGAAACAGACAGCCTTGTATGCACCCTCAGTGCTGTGAGGACAGATCCAAAGGAGTGATTAGGGACACCAGGACGTGGAGAAGAGACTGGGGGGGGGTAGCCATTTTTCTTCCTACCACCACCAAGTTGGGGCCTCAGGGATCAGTCTGTGGGACCCACAGTAGAGGTGGAACCAGCCTACTACTTATTCCGGTTCCGTTATCTTATTGATAACAATTTGGTAATTGCAGGGGGAATTTAATACTCCACTTACAACAATGGATAGGTCATGTAGACAGAGAAGCAGTAAAGAAACAATGGCCTTGAATGATACATTGTATCAGATCAACTTGACAGATATATTTAGAACTCTGCATCCCAAAGCAACAGAATATACTTTCTTCTCGAGTGCACATAGAACATTCTGCAAGATAGATTACATACTGGGTCACAAAACAGCCCTCAATAAATATAAAAGAATTGAGATCATACCATGCACACATTCAGATCACTATAGTATGAAACTTATAAATCAACCACAGGAAAAAGTCTGGAAAACCTCCAAAAGTATGGAGGTTAAAGAACACCCTACTGAAGAATGGGTTAACCAGGAAATTAGAGAAGAAATTAAAAGATATATGGAAAGAAATGAAAATAAAAATACAACAATCCAAACCCATTGGGATGCAGCAAAGGCAGTCCTAAGTGGAAAATACATTGCAATCCAGGCCTGCGTCAAGAAACAAGAAAAATCCCAAATACAAAATCCAATAGCACATGTAAAGGAACTAGAAGCACAACAGCAAAGACTCCCAAAACCCAGCAGAAGAAGAGAAATAATAAAGACCAGAGCAGAACTAAACAATATAGAATTAAAAAAAAAAAAACACAGCAGAACAGATCAATGAAACCAAGAGTTGGTTTTTGAAAAAATGAACAAAATTGATAAACCTCTAGCCAGGCTTCCTCAAAAAGAAAAGATAGATGATCCAAATAGATACAAACACGAATGAAAATTGAATTATTACAACCAATCTCTCATAATTACAAGCAATTATCAGGGAATAGTATGAAAAAGTATATGCCAACAAGCTGGACAACCTAGAAGAAATGGAAAAATTCCTAAACACCCACACACTACCAAAACTCAAATGGGGAGAAATAGAAAATTTAAACAGACTCATAACTACTGAAGAAATTTAATCAATTATCAAAAATCTCCCAACAAATAAGAGTCCTGAACCAGATGGATTCCCTGAGGAAATCTATCAGACATTTAAGGCAGAGTTAACACCTATCCTTTTCAAGCAGTTCCCATAAGTAGAAAGGGAAGGGAAACTTTGGGACTCATTCTATGAAGTCAGCATTACTTTGATTCCCAAACCAGACAGAGACCCAGCAAAAAAAAAAAGATAACTACAGGCCAATATCCCTGATGAATATGGATGCAAAAATTCTCAATAAGATACTCACAAATCTAATTCAACATCGTATAAAAATAATTATTCACCGTGATCAAGGGAGATTCATTCCTGGGCTGCAGGGCTGGTTCAATATTCGCAAACCAATCAATGTGATACATCACATTCAAAAAAGAAATGATAAGAACCATATGATCCTGTCAAAAGATGCAGAAAATCATTTGACAAAATTTGGCATCCTTTCTTGATGAAAACCCTCAAGAAAGTCTGGATAGAAGGAATATGCTTGAACATCATAAAATCTATTTATGAAAAGCTCACAGCTAATACCATCCTCAATGGGGAAAAACTGAGAGATTTCCACCTGAGATCAGGAACAAGTCAGGGATTTCCACTCTCACCAATGTTGTTTAACATAGTGTTGGAAGTACTAGCATCAGCAATCACACAACAAAATGAAATAAAAGGCATCCAAGCTGGTAAAGATGAAGTCAAACTTTCACTTTTCACAGACAACATGATACTCCATGGAAAACCTGACAGACTCCACCAACAGTCTGATACAAATGACACATAAATTCAGCAATGTCGCAGGGTACAAAATCAATGTACAGAAATTTGTCCCATTTTATACACCAATAATGAAGCAAGAGAGTGAAATAACGAAATGGATACCATTCACAATTGCATCAAGAACTATAAAATACTAAGAATAAACCTAACCAAAGATGTAAAATATCTGTATGCTGAAAACTATAGAAAGGTTATGAAGGAAATTGAAGAACACAGAAAGAAATGGAAAAACTTTCCGTGCTCACGGATTGGAAGAATAAATATTGTCAAAATGTCAATACTACCTAAAGCAATCTATACATTCAATGCAATCACAATCAAAGTTGCACCAGCGTTCTTCTCAAAGCTAGAACAAACAATCCTAAAATTTGTATGGAACCACACAAAAAACCTCGAGTAGCCAAAGTAATATTGAGGAGGAAAACCAAACCGGAAGGCATCACATTCCCAGACCTTAGTCTCTACTAGAAAGTTGTAATCATCAAGAGAGTAGGGCATTGTCAGAAAAACAGACACAGAGACACATGGAATAGAATAGAGACCCCAGAATTTGACCCACAAATGTATGGACAACTAATCTTTGACAAAGCAGGAAAGAGTATCCAATGGAAAAAAGACAGTCTCTTTAACAAATGGTGCTGGGAGAACTGGACAGCAACATGCAGAAGAATGAAACTAGACCACTTTCTTACACCATTCACAAAAATAAACTCAAAATGGATAAAGGACCTGAATGTGAGACAGGCAACCTTAAAGAAGGAAACCTCAAAACCTTAAAGAAAGCAGGGAAAAACGTCTTTCACCTCAGCCACAGCAATTTCTTACTTGACACATCTCCGAAGGCAAGGGAATTAAACACATAAGTGAACTATTGGGACCTCATCAAGAGAAAGAGCTTTTGCTCTGCAAAGGAAAGAGTCAACAAAACTAAAAGGCCATGAACAGAATGGGAAAAGATATTTGCAAGTGGCATATTGGATAAAGGGCTAGTATACAAAACCTATAAAGAACATACCAAACTCCACACCCGAAAAAAAAAATAATCCAGTGAAGAAATGGGCAGAAGACATGAATAGACACTTTTCCAAAGAAGACATCCAGATGGCCAGCAGACACATGAAACAATGCTCAACGTTTCCAATCATCAGGGAAATACAAATCAAAACCACACAGAGATACCACCTCATGCTGGTCAGAGTGGCTAAATGAACAAATCAGGAGACTATAGATGCTGGAGAGGATGTGGAGAAACGGGAACCCTCTTGCACTGTTGGTGGGAATGCAAAGTGGTGCAGCCTCTCTGGAAAACAGTGTGGAGGTTCCTCAAAAAATTAAACATAGAACTACCCTATGACCCAGCAATAGCACTGCTAGGAATTTACCCAAGGGATACAGGAGTGCTGATGCATGGAGGCACAGATACCCCAATAAACCCCATAGCAGCACTTTCAACAATAGCCAAATTATGGAAAAGAACCTAAGTGTTCATTTGTGGTGAATGGATAAAGAAGATGTGGTTTATATATACAATGGAATACTACTTGGCAATGAGAAAGAATGAAATCTGGCCATTTGCAGCAACATGGATGGAAATGGAAGGTATTATGCTAAGTGAAATAACTCAGTCAGAGAAAGACAGATACCATATGTTTTCACTCATAGGTGGATCTTGAGAAATTTAACAGAAGACCACAGGGGAGGGGAAGGGAAAAAAGTTACACAAAGGGAGGGAGGGAAACCATAATGGACTCTTGGATAGTGAGAACAAACTGAGGGTTGATGAGGGTTGGGGGAGAGGGAAACGTGGGTGATGGGCATTGAGGTGGGCACTTGTTCTGTGAGCATTGGGTGTGGTATGGAAACCAATTTGTCAATAAATTATAGATATAGATAGACATAGATATAGATGATATAGATGATATAGATGATATAGATGATATAGATACAGATACAGATACAGATATAGATATAGATATAGATATAGATATAGATATAGATATAGATTTAGATATAGACATAGACATAGGTATAGGTATAGATATAGATATAGATATAGATATAGGTATAGATAAGGATATAGATTTATGAGAACTTACAAGAATGATTTTAGTTTAGCTGGGGTATTTAAATTTGATCCAAGGAATCACTGTAAAAGTAGTAAAGAATTGAGTTAGAAAATAGAAGGTAGTCCAAAATTCTTGTTACTAAGTAAATTATCACTGTGGACAAATGAAGTTTTATTCTTCTGGGGAATTATGGAATTTAGAGTCAAATATCCACCTCACTTTTTTCCTCCTGAATGAATGAGGGAGCTGAAGTATTTTGTATCAGGCATTGTTTGGGGATTACGCTGGGGAGCATTGATTTCTTGGCACTTCTAGATTGTTACCTGCGTTACAAATAAGGTTTTAAATTCCAAAAAAAAAAAAAACAAAAAACAAAAAACAAAACAAAACAAAACAAAACAAAAAACCCTGCAGGCAAGGAAATACAGGTTTGTGTTTTTGTTGCTCTTGTTGTTTGCATTTGGGAGTCAAATTGGTGTGGGATATTGATTGTGTTTATTAGAGAAAATATATTGATGGTTTAGAATTGTTCTCCAACAATCATGTTGGATACATGTCAGATTCAGTCACTCAGCCTATAGGAGCTTGACTCAGTTTTGCTCATGATTTTGTGGTCTGTGTTCTTGAGCCTCCCAAAGTATGTTGTTTCACATAAGGTGCCTTAAGCAGAGTTAGTTATCAACTTTATTCAACTTATTTTCATGAGTGAGATGTGATCCCAGATTTTGTTTTTAATCAGTAAGCCTATTCCTAGTTTTCAAAGTTACATGAAGTACTTTAAAATCCCAAGAATCTTTGGGAGATGCATCCCTAGATCCAATGCCTACTTTTGGGCTCAGAGAGCATCAGATCATGAACTTTTAAAGCTTTACTCATTTTTCTTCTTATTCCCCCCCCCCCCAAATTAGGATATACAGAGAATGCTTCTCTTTTTGGTCTGATTATATCAATAGTTTTCACTATTTATATTTTATCGCACATTATTAGAGTCGTGGCTCAGAGAGTAAACTTAAAATGCCATGTCAATTGGAAATCTAAGTTCTCGTTGCACCTTTATGTTCCCATTCTGCCAGCTCCCTATTATCTTTAGAAAATTTCTATATCACTTTCTTTTTTCTTGTCTCTACTTATTGCTCCTCTCTAACATCATCCCTCGTTATCTGATCCCTGCTTATCGATCAATATTGAATCCTGATGTTTCCCTCAGTCTCCTGTCTCTGATCTCAGTTTTGAGGACTTGTGATTCTGCCTCCCAAAGAATTGACATTTGGATTCTTTTCCTATGTAACCATAGTTTCGCAACCCAAGCCCTGAAGGATCAACCAAACAAGACCATTTTCTACCTGACCTTTCTAAAAGGTGAAAAGGATCTAACACCTTTGTGCCACCACTGACTCTTATACAAATCTCTTTTAGTATAACACTATATTAAAATGTCTTCCTAAAAGACTTTCTTTTTTACATGCTTATGAATTTTTTAGGGCAAGGAATATATATTCAAACACTTTTGATATAAGTATTTCTATTTTTTAATTTTTTTACATTAAGTCTAATTTCAGACTTTTTATAGACAAAATAAAAATACAACAGAGACTATTCTAATTTTTGCCACAAGATGGAACCATCAGAATTCAGATCTTAAAAGACAGTAAAAGAACAATAAAATAATAAAAAAATAAATTTTAAAAAGGACAATAAAAAAATAAATCCAGGGCTGTGAGAATTGATACAATTTCCAATTATACTCAAACACATTAAATAAGAAATTATTTATTGCTTGAAACGGAATAAAGGACTCAAATAGTCCATGTTGTAGGTGTATAATTGTGACCTAAAATAATATCTTAGATGTTTTTCAGGGAATATATTTTCAGAAGAGATTGATATAATTTTATATAAATTGGTTAAAGTAAATACCACTGTTTAAAAAACTTGAACGCACTAATTCCAAGTATCACAAAATGGATCTTTGTAGTTAGTGTTTTAAACTTTATATTTGATTATCTGGACATCTAAAAGAGAAAAACCTTAAAACTTGCTCAAAAATAGAACTATCGTACGAGTTATCATTAATTCTTTTTGGTTAGGGGACTTCAGGAAAGCTAAAAATATGCCTCTTCCAAATGTTTGGGAAGGGAAGAACACTTTTATGACATTAATGATGGCACAATTAAATTGGTCCAGTAGGATTATATTAATTGGTATTTTCTACTTCTTTTTTTCTTTTTTTACCTTATTCATCAAATAAATATTTTTTTTCTATCACACACAAAGGTCTTATTAAAAAAAAAAACAAAAAAGAAGTAATTTACCACCCTAGAATCCCGTGGTTCTTTGATTTAATAGTTTTACTTTGCCATTCCTCATTCTTGGGTACTCATTTTCTATTTCTATACACAGGTTCCTTAAAATTGGTAGAAAAATTCACAAATATTACATCTCTGTTTAGTTAAATATGTGTATCATATAACATATTGGATTTTCCTGCTATAATATAAAAATTATGTTTATAATAGTGTCTATAACGTGATGGCATGATGGCCAGATGCAGCCTGCAGATTTTATAAATTTGGGAGGTTTTATCTGACAGTCCAAATGTCCAAGTTATCTTTAAAAAGAGAATATTTGACATCACCGGATGTTTAATTACTTGATGAAAACAGCTGGAAAAAGAGAAGTCGCTTAAACATTTATATTACAATAATTCCACTGTACATTTTTCAGTTCCTGGAAAAATCTTTTGAATTATACCTGAGTCACTGAAGTAATTTTCATTACTATTCTGGCTATTGTAGACAATTTTCTATACCTTGGTTTAACTGCTATCTCAGTAACCAATTCTCTCATGTTTCTAACAGCACTCTTAAGAGATGCACAACTTCTTACTGAGTGAATAAAAGTGAAATATCTAGAACATGCAAATTCATAGAGACAGAAAATGGCTTATCAGTTACCATGGGATGAGCTGGATTGGGAAGTTTTTGCTTAATAGTTACAGATTTTGTTTGGGATGATGAAGTTTTGGAAACAGTGACAATACTTGTGCAAAATTGTGAACATACTTAATGCCACTGAATTGTATACTTAAAAACATTAAGATGTAGAATTTATATGGTACCACAAATGCAATTTTGATCAAGAAGAACAAAGCTAGAGACATTGCACACCCTGATTTCAAAATATATTATAAAAACAGGGGCGCCTGCGTGGCTCAGTTGGTTAAGCACCCGACTTCGGTTCAGGTCATGATCTCACAGTTCGTGAGTTTGAGCCCCGCATCAGGCTCTGTGCTGACCGCTCAGAGCCTGGAGCCTGCTTCAGATTCTGTGTCCCCTTCTTTCTCCTGTTCTCCTTCTTTCTCTTGTCTCCTGTTGCTCTCCTGTTTGTGCTCTCTATCTCTCAAAAATAAAGACTAAAAAAATTAAACAAAATATATTATAAAAACATATTAATTAAAACTGAATAGTACTGGGATAAATACCAATATATAGATTGTTGGAACAGAATAGAGAGCCCAGAAATATACCCAAGGTTATAGTCAACTGATATTCCACAAAAGTGCCAAAAATCCAAAATGGGGATAGAAAAGTCTCTTCAACAAATGCTTCTGGGAAAATTGAATATTCACATGCAAAAAAAAAAAAGAAAAGAAAATGGGCTCTTACACTATACAAAAACATCAACTGGTACTAGTAAAGAGACAAAATCAGTAAATAAAACATTCCCAACAACAAAAGTGGTTTCACTAGTGAAATATATCATACATTTAAAGAAGAATGAATATCATTTCTTTTCAAACTCTTCCAAAAATATAGAAGGAGAAAACTTTTCCCAACTCATTCCATGAAGCCAGCATTATCCTGATACCAAAACCAAACAAGGAAACCACAAAAAATAAAATATCCCTAATTAACATAGAAGCAATTTTTTCAACAAAATATTACCAAACTGATGTCACAAATACATTAAAATAATCATACATTATGACCAAATGAGATTTGTGCCAATAACTTAAAGATATTTCAATATCCACAAATCATTGTGATCAGTCACATAAAGAAAATATAAGATAAAAATCATATGACCATCTCAATAGCTGCAGCAAAAGCATTTGACAATATTCAACATCTATTTATGATAAAAACTCTCAACAAAGTGGTTGTAGAGGGAACATGTCTCAACATAACAAATGCCATATATGAGAAGACCATAGCTATCATCATACTTAAAGGTGAAAAGCTGGAAGTTTTTTTCCCAAAGACCAGGAACAAGACAAGGATGCCCACTCTTGCCACTGTTATTCAACATACAGTAGAAGTCCTAGCTATTAGTCAAGAAAAAACAAAAGGCATCCAAATCAAAAAGGAAGAAGTAAAATTGTCACAGTTTGCAGATAGAATGATTTCATGCATAAACATTTTTAAAGGCTCCACAAAAATACCTTTATAACTAATCAGTTCAGAAACATTGCAGGACAAAAAATCAATATACACAAATCTATTCTGTTGCTAAACACTTATGCAAACCATCAGAAGAAGAAATCAAGAAAGCAATTACATTTACAATTGCAACAAAAAGAATAAAATACCTAGTAATAAATTTAATCAACGAGGTTAAAGTCCAGTACACTGAAAACTATAAAACATTGATGAAAAACTTAAGAAACAAATAAATGGAAATATATTCTGTATTCATGGATTAGAAGAAATAATATTATTAAAATGTTCATGCTACCAAAAAAAGAAAAGGAAATGCTTATACTACCCAATGCAAACGACAGATTCAATGTAATCCCTATTAAAACTCCAATGGCATTTGTCACAGATATACAACAATTTTAAAATTTGTGTGGAATCCTAGAAGACACCAAATAGCCAAAGCAATCCTGACAAATAAAAACATAGGAGGGGGCATTACACTTCCTGATTTTAAACTATATTACAAAGCTATAGTAATCATAAACAGTATGGTATTGGCACACACACACAAAGGACACATAGATCAATAGAACACAATAGAAAACCTAAAAATAAACCCACACATATATGTCCAATTAATTTAAAATAAAGAAGCTAAGAATATATAATGGAGAAAGAGCAGTATCTTCAATATATGATGTTGGGAAAACTGCATAGCTCCATGCAAAAGAACAAAACTGGGTCATTTTCTTATACCATACACAAAAAATTAACTCAAAATGGATTTAAATATTAAATGTAACACCTGAAAACATTACACTCCTAGAAAAACATGGGTGGTTAGCTACTTGTCATTGGTGTTGGTGATGATTTTATGGGTTTGACAAGGAATACTATGGGGAAAAAAAAACAAAAATAAACAAATGGGACTATGTCAAAATACAGAGCTGTTACATAGCAAAGGAAACCATCAATGAAGTGAAAAGGCAACCTACTGAACTAAAGAAATATTTGTAAATCACAGATCTTATAAAGGGTAAATAATCAAAATATATAAACTATTCATAAAATCCAATAGAAATAAAAAACCCAATTAAAATTGGCCAGAGGATCTGAATGGACATTTTCCAAAGAAGATATATAGATGGCCAGCAGGTATATAAGAAGGTCCTCAACAGCACTAATTATCATGTAAATGCAAATCAAAACAACAAAAAGGTATCACCTCACACCTGTCAGAATGGCTATTCTCAAAAGGCAAGAAGTAACAGGCATTGGCAAGGATGTGGACAAAAGAGAACACTTGAGCACTTTGTTGGGAATGTAAGTTGGTGCAGCCAGTGTGGAAAACAGTATGG
The DNA here is from genome assembly GCF_018350155.1 of Leopardus geoffroyi. Classification (NCBI taxonomy): domain Eukaryota; kingdom Metazoa; phylum Chordata; class Mammalia; order Carnivora; family Felidae; genus Leopardus; species Leopardus geoffroyi. The sequence goes on from NC_059343.1 coordinate 67,339,464, forward strand.
AGGTTCCTCAAAAAATGAAAAATGCAAATACCATATGATCCAGCAATTCCACCACTGAGTATGTATTGAAAGAAAATGAAAATTTTAATTAAAAAATATACATAATACTATGTTTATTGCAGTATTATTTACAATAACAAAATTATGGAAGCAACCCAAGTGTCCATCAATAGATACATGGATAAAGATGTAGCATATATACAATGCATTCTTATTCAACCATAAAAAAGAATGAGATCTTGCCATTTGTGACAGCATAGTTGGATCTAGAGAATATCCTGCCAAATGATATGAGTCAGAGGAAGACAAATACCATATGATTTCACTAGTATGTGGAATTTAAGAAACAAAACAAATGAATAAAGGGAAAAAAGAGGGGGGACCAAGAAACATACTCTTAACTATTGATAACAAACTGATGGTTACCAGAGGGGAGGTGGGTATAAGGGGTGCACTTATGGTGATGAGCACAGGGTGACATATTGTTAAATCACTATATTGTACATCTGAAAGTAATCTAACACTGTATGCTAACTAACTGGAATTTAAATACAAACTTAGAAAATAAAATAAAATAATAAAAATACCCACAAATATAGAGAATAAACTAGGGTTGTTCATTTGTGTAACATTTTAGTGGTCTGCGCATCTGGCCTTTTAGAACTATACATAATGCCAACTATCACCTTTTTCCTAAAAACAAATGTGTGCTAAGAAAAAGATTCTAATGGGTGAAAGTGAACACTCTCAGCAAAAATTCAGTCATTCGTGCATTGCCATATTTTGTTTCTTGGCATCAAAAAGACTAATTCTAGTTAGTTAATATATCGTGTGAACTGGTTTTAGGAGAATTTACTGATTCATCACTTACATACAACACCCAGTGTTCAACACAAGTGCCCTCCTTATTATCCATCACCCATTGAGCTCACCCCTGCCCACGTCCCCTCCATCAATCTTCAGTTTGTTTACTATAGTTAAAGGTCTCTTATGGTTTGCTTCCCTCTCCTTTTCTTCCCACCCCCTATCTTAATCTATTTTGTTTCTTAAAGTCCACATATGAGTGAAACCATATGTTACTTGTCTTTCTCTGATTGGCTTATTTTTCTTAGCGTAATGAACTCTAGCTCCATCCATGTCATTGCAAATGACAAGACTTCATTCTTTTTTTTTTCAATATATGAAGTTTATTGTCAAATTGGTTTCCATACAACACCCACTGCTCATCCCAAAAGGTGCCCTCCTCAATACCCATCACCCACCCTCCCTTCCCTCCCACCCCCCATCAACCCTCAGTTTGTTCTCAGTTTTTAACAGTCTCTTATGCTTTGGCTCTCTCCCACTCTAACCTCTTTTTTTTTTTCTTTTTTCCTCCCCCTCCCCCATGGGTTCCTGTTAAGTTTCTCAGGATCCACATAAGAGTGAAACCATATGGTATCTGTCTTTCTCTGTATGGCTTATTTCACTTAGCATCACACTCTCCAGTTCCATCCGTGTTGCTACAAAGGGCCATATTTCATTCTTTCTCATTGCCACATAGTACTCCATTGTGTATATAAACCACAATTTCTTTATCCATTCATCAGTTGATGGACATTTAGGCTCTTTCCATAATTTGGCTATTGTTGAGAGTGCTGCTATAAACATTGGGGTACACGTGCCCCTATGCATCAGTACTCCTGGATCTCTTGGGTAAATTCCTAGCAATGCTATTGCTGGGTCATAGGGTATGTCTATTTTTAATTTTTTGAGGAACCTCCACACTGTTTTCCAGAGTGGCTGCACCAATTTGCATTCCCACCACTTTCTCACACCATTCACAAAAATAAACTCAAAATGGATAAAGGACCTGAATGTGAGACAGGAAACCATCAAAACCCTAGAGGAGAAAGCAGGAAAAGACCTCTCTGACCTCAGCCGTAGCAATTTCTTACTTGACACATCCCCAAAGGCAAGGGAATTAAAAGCAAAAATGAACTACTGGGACCTTATGAAGATAAAAAGCTTCTGCACAGCAAAGATTTCATTCTTTTTGGTGCATAAGTAATATTCCATTGTGTGTGTGTGTATATATAGATATAGATATATAGATATAGATATAGATATAGATATAGATATAGATATAGATATCTATTCATCAGTTGATGGACCTTTGGGCTCTTTCCATAATTTGGCTATTGGTGATAATGCTGCTATAAACATTGGACTGCATGTACCTCTTTGAATCAATGTTTTTGTATCCTTTGGTTAAATACTTTATAATGCAGTTGATGGGTCATAAGTTTCTGTTTTTAACTTAGCCAAATTATCCTTCAGTTCATTGGCTTGTTTGCATTCAAGATTCTGTACTTTTCACAGATTATGTTTATTAATTCACTTCTATGCAATTTACTAATAATTTTCAGGAATAAGAAGTAAATTTTGGCAATTTTGTTCTTAGATATCCTTGTAATATTTTATTTTATCCTTGTTTATTTTAAGAAGTTATATATTTGTTTTACATTTTTAAGAAATTTATAAATAAGAAATGAAAAAGTACCAGTAATACATATATTTTCTAAAATAATTAATAAACATCATTAATCATTGTGTTACCAGTTTTTACAAGTACAATAATTCATTGGTCTTTTTCCTTTCTACGAAGATTTCTATTTCTCATTACATGATGGCTCTGAAATAATGGCTAAACAATGCCAGTCATTAAATAATATGCTATCAATAGAATAACTATGGATGTTTTACACCTGTCTTCAGTGTTTTCACCATGGCAACATTGGCTACATATTTCTATCATATACAATGTGAGGTATGCTCAGGTACACATGTCCAGTTCATAGAAAATCATTTAGTAATTTAACATCTTGCTAACAACGTTATTTTCACAGGTACTCTATCAAATTGACATGTTTCAATTATCTAGTTTTACTTTCTAATTGAAGATTTCAATTTTTAATATCCTTCCCGGCCTCATATGTCAATTTACATATGTAATGTTGTAGGTACCAGTATTGTAGTTAAGTTGTAAGCATAATTTTGTTTGTTTTTGTTTCATAAATTCTACAAATACTTGGTAGAATTTAATCACATTTATATAATGAAAGTGATTAACTACAAGATTTGTATCAAAAATGAGTTAACTAAAACAATTAAATTACCTAACTTTCTATAGCCTTAGTAATAATAAATGAGTAGTAATTCTGCCATTAGTGTTTTTGTTTTATGGTTTCTTTTATGCTTAAGGTAATCTATTTTTCTATCCATCTCAATCCATTCTAATCGGGCTGAGAAATACACAAAAGCCTATCTAATTTAAATAGACTTGTTGGGTTCGCTCAATTAACTTAATTAAAGATAATAGCCTTGGTTCTATGTAGGTATGTTAATTTTACTCTCATTAATTGTTGAAAATTGCATCCTTAAACATTGTTGGCCATCTCATCCTGTAGTGATTTTAAAATAAAGGCTAAAACCTGCCTGAATTTAACTTGCAAGTGTTCAATCTTATAACAATGAATATTGTTATAAGGCATTGATCACAAGGTAAAATGGGGAAGAAATAGGAATAAATAAGTTTAAAATAAAAGCAATCAAAGATGCCTCATTGGAATGCCTTTGTGTACAAGGGAGAGTATGGGATTTATACATACTATAAATATGGTTAACAGGAAAAAAAAAACTATTTTACCCAAAGTGTTTGTATCCTAACAGCAAATGTGCTGACAATAAATATCATTTTTAATATAATTTGTAAAAATGGCTTCCATAAAACACCCAGTACTCGTCCCAACAAGTACCCTCCTCAATGCCCATCACCCACTTTTCCCTCTCCCCCACCCCTCATCAACCCTCAGTTTGTTCTCTGTATTTAAGAGTCTCTTAAAATTTCCCTCCCTACCTCCGTGTTGTAACTTTTTATCCCCTTCCTCTCCCCCTATGATCTTCTGATAAGTTTCTCAAGGTCCACATATGAGTGAAAACATATGGTATCTGTCTTTCTCTGACTGACTTATTTCACTTAGCATAATACCCTCCAGTTCCATCCACATTGCTGCAAATGGCCAGATTTCATTCTTTCTCATTGCCAAGTAGTATTCCATTGTATATATATAAACCACATCTTCTTTATCCATTTGTAAGTTTATGGACATTTAGGCTCTTTCCATAATTTGGCTATTGTTGAAAGTGCTGCAGTAAACATTGGGGTACATGTGCTCCTATGCATCAGCACTCCTGTATCCCTTGGGTAAATTCCCAGCAGTGCTATTGATGGGTCATAGGGTAGTTCCATGTTTAATTTTTTTTTTTAATTTTTTTTTCCCAACGTTTTTTTAAATTTATTTTTGGGACAGAGAGAGACAGAGCATGAACGGGGGAGGGGCAGAGAGAGAGGGAGACACAGAATCGGAAAAAGGCTCCAGGCTCTGAGCCATCAGCCCAGAGCCTGACGCGGGGCTCGAACTCACGGACCGTGAGATCGTGACCTGGCTGAAGTCGGACGCTTAACCGACTGCGCCACCCAGGCACCCCCCATGTTTAATTTTTTGAGGAACCTTGGCACTGTTTTCCAGAGCGGTTGCACCAGTTTGCATTCCCACCAACAGTGCAAGAGGGTTCCCGTTTCTCCACATCCTCTAGCATCTGTAGTCTCCTGATGTGCTCATTTTAGCCGCTCTGACCAGCGTGAGGTGGTATCTCAGTATGGCTTTGATTTGTATTTCCCTGATGATGAGTAACGTTGAGCATCATTTCATGTGTCTGTGGGCCATGTGGATGTATTCTTTAGAAAAGTGTCTATTCATGTCTTCCGCCCATTTCTTCACTGGATTATTTGTTTTTTTGAGTGTGGAGTTTGGTGAGTTCTTTATAGATTTTGGATACTAGCCCCCTTTATCTGACATGCCATTTGTAAATATCGTTTCCTATTCCATCGGTTGACTTTTAGTTTTGTTGATTGTTTCCGATGCAATGCAGAAGCTTTTTTTTTCGTATCCTTTATTTATTATTGAACTATCTCAATAGTTCATTTTTGCTTTTAATTCCCTTATATTTGGAGATGTGTCGAGTAAAAAATTGCTGCAGCTGAGGTCAAAGAGTGTTCTTCCTGCTTTCTACTCTAGGGTTTTGATGGTTTCCTGTCTCACATTCAGGTCCTTCATCCACTTTGAGTTTATTTTTGTGTATGGTGTAAGAAAGTGGTCTAGTTTCATTCTTCTACATGCTCCTGTCCAGTTCTCCCAGCACTATTTGTGAAAGAGACTGTCTTTTTTCCATTGGATATTCTTTCCTGCTTTGTCAAAGAATAGTTAGTCATACATTTGTGGGTGCAATACTGGGTTCTCTATTCTATTCCACTGGTCTATGTATCTGTTTTTGTGCCAATGCCATAGTGTCTTGTTGATTACAGCTTTGTAGTAGAGGCTAAAGTCTGGGATTGTGATGCCTCCTGGTTTGGTCTCCTTCTTCAAAATTACTTTGGCTATTCAGGGCCTTTTGTGGTTCCATACAAATTTTAGGATTGCTTTTTTAAGCTTCACGAAGAATGCTGGTGCAATTTTGATTGGGAGTGCATTGAATGTGTAGATAGCTCTGGGTAGTATTGACATTTTGAAAATATTGATTCTTCCAATCCATGAGCATGGACAGTTTTTCCATTTCTTTTTGTGTTTTTCAATTTCCTTCATAAGCTTTCTATAGTTTTCAGCATACAGATCTTTTACATCTTTGGTTAGGTTTATTCCAGGTATTTTATGGTTGTTGGTGCAATTGTAAATGGGATCAACTTCTTTATTTTCCCTTCAGCTGCTTCATTATTGTTGCATACAAATGCAACCAATTTCTCTACATTGATTTTTTGCCCTGCAGATTTACTGGATTCATGTGTCAATCCTAGCAGACCTTTGGTGGAGTCTGTGAGGTTTTCCATGTAGAGTATCACGTGGTCTGCGAAAATTGAAAGTTTGACTTGTTCTTTACCAACTTGGATGACTTTTTTTCATTTTCTTGTGTGATTTCTGATGCTAGGACTTCCAAAATTATGCTAAACAACAGTGGTGAGAGTGGATATCCCTGTCTTGTTCCTGATCCCTGGGGGAAAGCTCTCAGTTTTTCCCCATTGAAGATGATATTATTTGTGGGCTTTTCCTAAATGGCTTTATGATGTTTAAGTACGTGACTTCAATCCTGACTTTCTTGAGGGTTTTCATTAAGAAAGAATGCTGTATTTTGTCAAATCCTTTTTCTGCATCTATTGACAAGATCATATGGTTCTTATACTTTCTTTTATTAATGTTATGCATCACATTAATATGCAAATATTGAACCAGCCCTGCAGGCCAGTAATGAATCCCACTTGATCATGGTGAATCATTCTTTTTATATGCTGTTGAATTTGATTTGCTAGTACCTTGTTGAGAATTTTTGCGTCCATATTCATTAGGGATGTTGGCCTGTAGTTCTCTTTTTTTTGTTGCGTCTCTGGTTTAGGAAGCAAAATAATGCTGGCTTCATAGAATGAATCTGAAAGTTTTCCTTCCTTTTCTATTTTTTGTAACATATTGAGAAGGATAGGTATTAACTCTGCTTTAAATGTCTTGTGGAATCCCCAGGGAAGCCATCTGGTCCAGTACTCTTATTTTGTGGGAGAGGTTTTTTATAACTGATTCAATTTTTCTCACTAGTTATGGGTCTGTTAAATTTTCCATTTCTTCATGTTTGAGGTTTGGTAGTGTGTGGGTGTTTAGGAATTTGTTCATTTCTTCCAGGTTGTCCAGTTGGTTGGCATATAATTTTTTATAGTATTCCCTGAAAATTGCTTGCATTTATGAGGGATTGGTTGTAATAAATCCAATTTCATTAGTGATTGTATCTATTTGGTTTTTCTCTCTTTTCTTTTTGAAAAGCCTGGCTAGAGGTTTATGAATTTTGTTTATTTTTTCAAAAACCAACTCTTGGTTTCATTGATCTGTTATGCTATTTCTTTGGATATTATATTGTTTATTTCTGCTCTGATCTTTATTATTTCTCTTCTTCTGCTGGGTTTGTGATGTCTTTGCTGTTCTGTTTCTAGTTCCTTTAGGTGTGCTGTTAGATTTTGTATTTGGAATTTTTCTTGTTTCTTGTCATAGGCCTGGATTGCAACGTATTTTCTTCTTAGGACTGCTTTTGTTGCATCCCATCGAATTTGGATTGTTGTATTTTCATTTTCATTTGTTTCCATATACCTTTTAATTTCTTCTCTAATTGCCTGGTTAACCCATTTGTTCTTTAGTAGGATGTCCTTTAACCTCCATGCTTTTGGAGGTTTTCCAGACTTTTTCCTGTGGTTGATTTATAAGTTTCATACTATAGTGATCTGAATGTGTGCATGGTATGATCTCAATTCTTTTATATTTATTGAGGGCTGTTTTGTGACCCCGTATGTGATCTATTTTGCAGAATGTTCTATGTGCACCCGAGAAGAAAGTATATTCTGTTGCTTTGGGATGCAGAGTTCTAAATATATCAGTCAAGTCCATCTGGTCAAGTGTATTATTCAGGGCCATTCCTTCTTTACAGATTTTCTGCCTAGTTGATCTGTCCATTGTTGCAACTGGAGTATTAAAGTCCCCTGCAATTACCACATTTTTATCAATAAGATTGCTTGTTTTTGTGATTAATAGTTTTATCTACTTGGGTGCTTTCAAATTTGGTGCATAGACATTTATAATTGTTAGCTCTTCCTGATGGATAAATGCTGTAATTATTATGTAATGCCTTCTTCATCTCTTGTAACAGTCTTTAGTTTAAAATCTAGCTTGTCTGATATAAATATGGTTACTCTTGCTTTCTTTTGACATTCTGTAGCATGATAGTTCTCCATCCCCTCACTCTCAATCTGAAGGTGTCCTCTGGTCTAAAGTTAGTCTCTTGTAGACGGCAAATAGATGGATCTTGTTTTTTTTTTTCTTTTTTTTCCCCATTCTGATACCCTATGTCTTTTGATTGGGGCATTTAGTCCATTTACACTCAGTGTTACTATTGAAATATATGGGTTTCGAATCATTGAGTTTTCTGTAGGTTTCATGGTTTTAGTGATGTCTCTGGTATTTTGTAATCCTTACAACATTTCACTCATGGAATCCCCCTTAGGATCTCTTGTAGGGATGCTTTAGTGGTGATGAATTCCTTCAGTTTTTGCTTAATAGGGAAAACCTTTATCTATTCTGAATGACAGTCTTGCTGGATAAAGGATTCTTGGCTTCATAATTTTCCTGTTCATCACATTGAGGATTTCCTGTCATTCCTTTCTGGCCTACCAAGTTTCAGTAGATAGGTCATCTCCTACCCTTACATATCTACCTTTGAATGTTAAGGCCAGTTTATCCCTAGCTGCTTTCAGAATTCTCTTTATCCTTGTATTTTCCAGTTTAACTCTGGTATGTCATGTAGAAGATCAACTCAAGTTATGTCTGATGAGAATTCTCTGTGCCTCTTGGATTTCAATGTCTGTTTCCTTCCCCAGATTGGGGAAGTTTTCTGCTATTATTTGTTCAAGTACACCTTCAACCCCTTTCTCTCTCTTCTTCTTCTTCTGGAATTCCTATGATACAGATAGTGTTATATTTGATTGAATCACTTAGTTCTCATTCCCCCCTCATAATCCTGAATTTTTTTATCTCTCTTTTTCTCAGCTTCCTCTTTTTCCATAATTTTATCTTCTAATTCACCTTTTCTCCCCTCTCCATCTTCAATCCACTCTGTGGCCATCTCCGTTTTATTTTTCACCTCATTTATAATATTTTTTAAATTAATCATGACTATTTTTTCCTCCCTTGATCTCTGTAGCAATAGATCTCTGCTGTCTTCTATGCTTTTTTCAAGCCCAGTGATTAATCTTATGACTAATATTCTAAATTCTTTTTCAATCATATTGCTTACACTGTTTTGATCAATTCTTTAGCTGTCACCACTTCCTGGAATTTCTTTTGAGGATAATTCTTCCGTTTCATCATTTTGGCTAGTTTTCTGTCCCTTATGAGTTTTTTTTTTTTAATTTTTTTTTCAACGTTTATTTATTTTTGGGACAGAGAGAGACAGAGCATGAACGGGCGAGGGGCAGAGAGAGAGGGAGACACAGAATCGGAAACAGGCTCCAGGCTCTGAGCCATCAGCCCAGAGCCCGACGCGGGGCTCGAACTCACGGACCACGAGATCGTGACCTGGCTGAAGTCGGACGCTTAACCGACTACGCCACCCAGGCGCCCCAGTCCCTTATGAGTTTTAAAAGCTTGTTATGTGCTCTGCACCCGTAAGCATTGCTATATTAAAGGGGGGTCATATACTGTTTGGTGTTTGGCTCTTCAGGAAGTGTTTTTTGTAGAGTGTTACTTGCTATCTGTTGTTGTGACTTTTGTTATATTATTTCCCTACTTGTAGTGCTGTTTTGGACCCTCCACCAGATGTGCTTTGATTTGTTACTTGAAGTAGCCCTGGAAAGAGACACAAACAGGCAAACAAACAGCAACAAAAACATGCAAACACACAAACAAGTAAAACAAACAAAGCAACAAACACACAAACAAAGGAACAAAAACAATCAAAAAACAAAAAAAAATACAGAAACACCAGCTACAAGTAAAGAACATAGTGGAGGCAATGCTGATGGAAGAGCACATACAAAGAGAGAAATGACAGGGGTGAGGAAATAGAAAAAATAAACCCTGACCAGGCAGAGAGAATAAATGGCTTAATCTAGAGAGAGAAAGGAAAATAAATAAGGAGGAGGTAAAATAGAAATAAAGATAAAGTTACCCAAACAGAGAAACTTTACAGCTTGGTTATTCCAGAGAGAGAGGGAGAGAGAAAAAGGAGTGTAAAGGTGGAGGTGTAGAACATGTATCAAGAAAATGGATTAAATATGTCTGGTTAAATAAACAACCGCAGTAACCAGCCTAGAGGAGGGAAGAGATAAGGAGAAAAAGTAGGAAGAATATATCTAAATAACAAAAAATGTCCTAGAATTAATCCAGGCAATGCAGCAGCTCTGGTCTGTAGATGTCAGCCATCTGGTTGGTTCCTCAGCATCAGTCCTGCTCCAGTGGATAAGCACTTACCCCATGCAGAGAGCCTGATTTGTTGTAGTTTGGTCCTGCTTCCAATGTGGGCCCCGGGGACTGATCCCTGAGGCCCGCCTTAGTGGTGGTAGGGAGAAAAATGGCAACCCCCAGTCTCTCCTCCAGAGACCTGTTGTCCCAAATCACTCTGGTGGAGCCATCCTCATTGGGCCATGGGTGCAGACGAGGCAGTCTCTCTTGTTCTGCTGATTCCAGTGCCCCAGAGCTTGGCTGGGATTTAAACTCCCAATTTGTGTGCCCCGAAAACTGGGGATGAGCCTTTCTATGCCGCCCGATATGTGGTCGTGGCTTATTTTGTCCTGTTCTGCAGCACCCCAGGAATGGGACCGCTTTCTCTTTCTTTGGACTGCACCCATGACTTACCACCGAACCTGGGGTGGCTCCCCTCCTCCCCAGATGTGCAAACAGGGAAGATGGCCCCTGTCAGATGAAAGCCCTGAAGTTAGAGGTGGGATCCCTCTCCATCCCAGTCTGAGGTTTTTTGCTTGTCCAGATACAGTCCTATGCTTCCCCAGCTGCTCTTTCTCTTCCCTTTGTCTCTACGAAAATGGGGATCCCTTCCCTCTGTGCCTATGAAGCCCATTTTATCTCTCCCCCGTTCACAATCACTCACCTATGGCCCATCAGGTTGTCCTATGTCTCCCTGGTAGACTCAGTCTCTTTTCCTCCCAGACTCTTGGGGATCAAAGTCCTTTGGTTGCAACCCTACTTTGCTTGAGAGATGCAGGAATTATGGATCCTCCTACTTCTCCTCCATGTTGGTCCCTCCCTACAATAAATATCATTTTGCCTAATTCAAGATTATATATATTTTTGGGCATCCTGGGTGGCTCATTTGGTTGAGCACCTGACTCTTGACTTTGGTTCAGGTCATAATCCCAGCATCATGGTATTAAGCCCTGCACCAGGCTCTGGAATGTGGAGCCTGATTAAAATTCTCTGTCTCTCTTTCTGCCCCTCTCTTGTTTTCACTCTTTCTCTCTCTGTCACTCTGCCTAAAATAAAAAAAAAAAAGTAAAGAGTTACATGTATTTTTAATATTTATTCATTTTGGCAAAAAGAGAGATAAGAAGGGAGGGACAGAGAGAGAGAGAGAGGGAGAGAGAGAGAATCCCAAACAGGTTCCAGGGCTCAATCTCACAAACCATGAGCCCAAATCAAGAGTCAGAGGTTTAACCAACTGAGCCACCCAGGCTCCCCTCAAGAGTTACATTTTTAACCAATATTCTAACTCATATGTGTTTACTATTCAAAGGGTAGTCAACATAATTAAGACTATATGACTCATCTAAAATAGAAGCTTAGGTATTATGTGAATTTGGAATTATTATGTAGTATTTAGGAAAAAAAATTGAAATTCTTCTCTTTTTCCCTGTGACATTAGTCATATATTCAGAGAAATTCTTTTTTTTTTTTATTTGTTTGCTTGTTTGAAAAAAATGAGAGACACAGAATGAATTTGTTTTTGCTGATATTTCAATGGTTTGTGTAAAATTCAGACTTTTTCTCTCTTTTGATTGTGTTTGTACCTAGATTAATACTTTTTTTACAAAGTCTGAAAACACGAAAAAGTGCAAAGGTTAATGGATATTTTAGCTCAGTCACATGTCTTTTTAAAATTGATTTTACTTTTAATTTTTTTTAATGCTTATTTATTTATGTTTTTATTTATTTTGAGAGAGAGAAAGAGACAGAGCACAGCAGGGTAGGGAAGAGAAAGAGGGAGACACAGAATCCCAAGCAGGCTCCAGGCTCTAAGCTGGCAGCACAGAGCCCAATGCGGGGCTTGAACTCATGAACCGTGAGATCATAACCTGAGCCAAAGTCGGATGCTTCACCAACTGAACCACACAGGTGCCCCAATTGCTTTTGGCTTTAAAGAATTATTTCTTTCTATGTGGTCACTTAAACAGCTGTATATTGTCCCTTTTGAATTAAAAATATGATATGTTAGTGAATTTGCAAATAAATGACTTCTATTCACTATATTTTTCTCTTCTAGTTATTCAGTATGTAAGAGGGAACAAAAAGCAATGGTGACCCAGAACCTTCTCACCCTTACTCCTTACATGGGGAACCTCAAGGACTTTTACTTTCTGGTCATCTGTTTTTTGTTTGTTTTCCATCTGCCTCTTGGAAGATTATCTGAAGGGGCTTCTCTCCTAGTGGTTATCTTCAGATTTGAAAGGATCTCCATTAATTCAAAAATATGGAGCAAAGTGTTGTAATGCTTTTCAGGACCCCTTCCATATCCAATATATAAAATATAATTTTTGGAAGCTTTATGTATAGAAATAACAAGATTTACACTTGAATATCTGGATTGTAAGTAATTTATAGTCCCTGGGGAAAAAATGAAGATGTAATGTATGGCAGATCAAGGGGGTATTTTCTATTCTATATCCTTAAAATGGGACGAACCTGTAATTTCATTCAGTCCATTAGGACCTCCTCTCTATAATAACTTATTATCCACATTATATTATATTGTGAAAAAAAGGATAATTGTGTGTCCATGCTGTGGTATGATAAAGGTTTTCAAATATTCAGTGTTTTTGGTTGCCTGGGAATTTCACCAAAGCAATTGGCAATTCCTAAAGAATAATATATTTCATTTTTTAACAATAGCACTGACATTATAAAGTTCAAGTAACCAATTATTTTTATCTGGATTATTATTGCCCGGCTATTTAAATAACTTCTTTGAAAATTATTTAGAATTTCTTGGATGAAATGTGATTTTGTTTGTGAAACTCAAATTTTAATATAAACATATCCTCATTAACTCAACCACTATAATTCCTAGGGAGGGGAAGAAAGGGGGAAGTGTAAGTTTGAGAGGTGCACCTGCAAATGGAAGGAAAATATTCTTTTATTGGTATACGGAGTTGATAAGGGATTTTCTTTGAATTTAAAATTTCAGTTCCTAGTTAGATTTATTTCTTCATTCTTTATATCCCTCAACCAATTTATGTGTACATGGAGAAAATAAGGGGGCACTGTTTTTTTTGATACCTAAATGTAACTCAAAACTTTTTCTTCTTTATTTTATTTTAGTGACAGTCTTTGCGTAAGTAATTCTAATAACCTTGACTATTGTTCAATTTTCCTGACACTTCAGCAGGTGATTCCAAAGCTCCTGGTGTGAAATACAGTTGCTCAAAGTCAGAATGTTATTATAGTAATTCTCTGAAGGCTAGCAGTGTGAATGGATAAATGAAGATGGAAGAAATCAAGATCAAAGATTATGAAGGCCAAAACTGGTGACTTGTTAACATTTCATGTAACTACCAATTACTGGATTAGTTATTCATTCAATAAATGTTTATCCAGTCTATTATATACCGGTTATTTTGCTAGGCACTGGGTGTATAATAGTAATACAGTTACAATAATCAGTATGATTGATTTGCAAATAAGCTAAATATAATAACAAGTAAGTTTAATTTTACATATAAGTTAAGCAAAAGTTTAAGAATTAAATGCTGAATATAATTTTCACACAAAATAGAAAGATGTCAAGTATAAAGACATTGCCAATTAACAAAGATACGAATTTTGTTCTATTCACCACTCAATGAGAGTTTTTGAACCTCTAATTTATTTTTTCATCTTCACAGTTAAAATGTATAATCAAATAGAGGCAAGCCAGAAGAGATAACCAAATAACAAATAAAAATATTATTTTATTTTATTTTTAAAATTTAATTTCATTTGGTTTTAATTCAAGTATTATTAACATACAGTGATATATTAGTTTCAAGTGTATAATATAATGATTCAACTACTCCATACATCACTTAGTGCTTAACATGACAAGTACACTCCTTAATACCCATCACCAATTTCACCCACCCACCCAATGAACTCCCCTCTGGTAAATACCAGTTTAACAACAGTTAAGAGTCTGTTTCTTTGTCTCTCTCTTTCTTTCCCTTTGCTTGCTTTTTTTGATGTTTTTAAAATTCTACCTATGAGTGAAATTGTATGGATTTTTGTGTTTCTGTGACTAACTTATTTTACTTAGCATTATACTCTCTAGCTCCTCCCATGTCATTGCAAATGGAAAAATCTCATTCTTTTATATGGCTGAATAATATTCCATTGTAGACTTGTACAACTCCTCTTTTATTCATTCCTCTATTGATGCACACTGGGATGCTTCCATAATTTTACTACTATATATAAGGCTGGAGTAAACATAAGGGTGCATGTAAGGCTGCAGTAAACATAGGGGTGCATGTATCCTTTTGAATTATTGTTTTTGTATTTTTTGGGGGGGGTAAATATCCAACAGTGTAATTACTAAATAGTAGTGGTTCTATTTTTAAAATTTTGAGGAACCTGTGTACTGTTTTCCACAGTGGCCACACAAGTTTGCATTCCCAGGAATAGTGCACACGGGTTTATTTTTCTCCACATCCTCACCAATACTTGTTTATCTTTTTAATTTTTGCCATTCTGACAGGTGTGAGGTGATATCTCATTGAAACTATTATTTGCATTTCTTAGATGATGAGTGATGCTGAGAATTTTTTCATGTGTCTGTTGGCCATCTGTGTACCTTCTTTGAAGAAATGTCTGTTCACATCTTCTGTCCATTTTTAATTGGATTATATGTTTTTTGAGTGTTGAGTTATACCAGTTCTTTATATATTTTAGATACTAAACATTTATTGGATATGTCTTTTGCAAATATCTTTTCCCATAGAATAGGTTGCCTTTTAGTATTGTTGATTGTTTCCTTTGCTGTGCAGAAATTTTAATTTTAATATAGTCTCAATAGTGTATTTATGCTTTTGTTTCTATTGCCTCAAGAGACATATCTAGAAAAATGTTCCTATGGCCAATATCAAAGACATTACTGCCTGTGCACTCTTCTAGGATTTTTATGGTTGCAGAGCTCATTTATGTCCTTAATCCATTTTGAGGTTGTTTTGTGTGTGTGTGTGTGTGTGTGTGTGTGTGTGTTTGTGTGTGTGTGTGTGTGTGTGTGTATTGTTTAAGAAAGTGGTCCAGGTCTTTTCATGCAGCTGACCAGTTTTCCCAACACCTTTTGTCTCTCTCCCATTGGATATTATTTCTTGCTTTGTTGAAGATTAATTCACTATATAATTGTGGGTTTAATCTTCTATTCTGTTCCATTGATCTATGTGTCTATTTTGGTGCCAGTATTATACTGTTTGATAACTACAACTTTGTCATATAAATAAATTGAAGTATGGAATTGTGACACCTTCGGATTTGCTTTCCTTTTTTAAAATTGCTTTGGCTCCTTATTGGCTTTTCTGGTTTCATACAGATATTAGGATTATTTCTACTTCTATTTCTGTGAAAAATGTTATTGTTATTTTGATAAGAATTGTATTAAATCTGTCCATTTCTTTGGATAATATAGACATTTTAACAATATTTGTCCTTACAATCCATGAGCATGAAATGTCTTTCAATTTCTTTGTGTCATCTACAATTTCTTTCATCAGTCTTCTAATTTTAAGAGTACATGTTTCATCTACTTGGGTAGGTTTATTGGAGGTATCTTACTATTTTTGATGGAATTATGAATTGAATTTTCTTAATTTCTCTTTCTGCAGCTTCATTACTGGTGTATAGAAATGCAGCGGATTTCTGCTCATTGATTTTGCATCCTGTGACTTAACTGAATTCATTTATCAGGTCTAGCCTTTTTTTGGTGGAGTTTTTAAGGTTTTCAATATACAATATGTCATCTGCAAATATTTAAACTTTTATTTATTCCTTATCAATTTGGATGCCTGTTATTTTTTTTCTTGTGTAATTCTTATGGCTAAGAACTCACAGTACCATGTTAAATAAAAGGGATGAGAGGCAGTGTGACTGGGTGGCTCAGTCAGTGGAGCACCTGACTTTGGTTCAGGTCTTGATCTCCTGGTTCAGGAGTTTGAGCCCCAGGTCAGGCTTTGTGCTGACAGCTCAGAGCCTGGAACCTGCCTCAGATTCTGTGTGTCTCTCTCTATGCCCCTCCCCCAACTTAATTCTATCACTCTTTCTCTAATAATAAAATAAACATTAAAAAAAATTCTCTGTCTCTGTCAAAAATAAACATTAAAATTTTTTTAATTAAAAAAATTTGGAGGAGGGGCCAAGATGGCGGAACAGCATGGAAGTTTTTTGTGTCTCTCGTCCATGAAATACAACCAGATCAACACTAAACTGTCTTGCACACCTAGAAAACTGATTCGAGGATTAACACAACAATATGCACAACCTGAACCACAGAACTCAGCAGAAAAAGGCCCCAGCAGACCCTGGAGAACAACCACATTCGCTGGTGCTGGAACAAGGACATTAAGGGTGAAGACTGGTGCCAGATATGTGTTGTGATTTACCATAATCCCTGAAATGTTGCTAAATGAATCTGTGAACTTTTTCTGGGGTGGGCTGGCACCCAGCTGCAGTCTCTGTGCATCATCATCAGCACAGTCCCTAAAACGTTCCTGGGTGCAGCCGGCACCTGGGCATTTCTCAGTGAGATCTTAACCCAGAAGGTCTGAGCTTGTCAAACCACAGTCCCTCAGAAGTGAGAGATTGGGAAAGACAGCCGTATCTGAGAAAAAACCCAGGAGGGAGGTTCTGGCTGGAAACCTGTTAGCTTCTTGGTCACAGACAGTGTAAAATCAGGAGGCAGACTGAAGCTAGAGACAAAGGACAGGTGCACAATTGCACATTGGGGAAAACAGAGTTCATATACTAGAAACTGCGTAGCTGTGTGGCGCCATTTTCACTCCTCCTGCGCATGCATGTCCACTACTACAAGCACCACAACAATCCACCCCAGTAAGCTAAGCAGCTCCATCTAGTGAAGAATGGAACTGTTAAACTAAGCCCTGCTCAACTGGGCCAACCTTGCTCTTCAGGAACACCACAAGTCTTTCTGCCTGCTTAGTGTACAGACTATAAAGTGCTTCACAGTTTGATTTCTAGAAGGAACCGATGTAATTTCAATCATATTTCAGTCTGTTCCCTGGTCCATTTATTCAATTTGTTTCTTTTTCTTGAATATAGAAAGAAAATTTATTTTTATTTTCAAGTTTTATTAAAATATTTTATTTAATTTTTTCTACTATAGTTTTTACTTTTTTGTAAAATTTTCAAATTCTATTTTACTTCCACCATTTCATTTTATTCTGTTTCATTGTATTCATTTTTTTCAAATTTTCAAAGGTTTACCTTTTTATTTTCTTTTCTTTTTTTCTAATCTTTCCCTTTGTTCTCTAAACTATCAAACTCCTTTCAACAACCAGACAAAAACACATCTAGTGTCTAGCATCATTTATTTGACTTTTTGTGTGTTTTTTAAATTTTTTTTGACACTTATTTATTTTTCAGAGACAGAAAGAAACAGAGCATGAGCAGAGGAGGGGCAGAGTGAAAGGGAGACACAAAATACGAAGAAGGCTCCAGGCTCTCAGCAAGCTGTCAGCACAGAACCAAGTGTGGGGTTTGAACCCACAAACCACACAATCATGACCTGAGCTGAAGTCGGACACTCAACCAACTGAGACACCGAAGCACCCCTTTTTGTGTTATTTTTAAGTTTTTAATTTTAATTCTTGACCTTTTAATTTTTTCTACATCATTAATTCCTTTTCTTCCTTCAAAATGACAAAACGAAGGAATTCACCCCAAAGGAAAAGCAAAAAGGAATGACAATCAGGGACTTAATCAACACAGATACAAGAAAGATGTCTGAACCAGAATTTAGACTCACGATAATAGGAACACAAGCTGGAGTTGAAATTAGATTAGAATCCATTTCCATGGAAAGAAAAGAAGTAAAAGCTAGTCAGGATGAACTAAAAAAAATGCTATAACTGAGCTGCAAGCTCAAATGGATGCCACATCATCAAGGACAAATTAGGCAAAGCAGCGAGTCAGTGATATAGAGGACAAACTTATAGAGAATAATGGAGTGGAAAAAAAGAAAGAGCCTAAGGCAAAAGAGCATGATTTAAGAATTAGAGAAATCAGTGACTCATTAAATGGGAATAACATAAGAATCATAGGGGTCGCAGAAGATAAAGAGAGAGAAAAATGTGTAGAAGTGTTATTTGACCAAATCATAGTGGAAAAATTTCCAAACGTAGAGAAAGACACAGACCTCAAAATCCAGGAAGCACAGGGACCCCCATGAGATTCAACGAAAACCAACAAGCAACAAGGCATATCATAGTCAAATTCAAAAAATACTCAGGAAAGAATCATGAAAGCAGCAAGGGAAAAAAAAGTCCTTAACATACAAGGGAAGACAGATAAGGTTTGCAGCAGACCTATCCACAGAAACTTGTCAGGCCAGAAAGGAGTGGCAGGATGTATTCAATGTGCTGAATTGGAAAAATATGCAGCCAAAAATTCTTCATCCAGCAAGGTTGTCGTTCAAAATAGAAGGAGAGATAAAGTCTCCCAGACAAACAAAAATTAAAGGAGCTTGTGACCACTAAGCCAGCCTTGCAACTAATTTTAAGGGGGACTCTCTGAGGGTAGAAAAGATTAAATAAACAAATACCAAAAACAACAAAGACTAGAAAGGACCAGAGCACACCACCAGAAACTCCAACTCTACAGGCAAAATAATGGCAATAAATTCATATCTTTCAGTACTCACTATAAATGTCAATGGACTAAATGCTCCAATCAAATGACATAGGATAACAGAATGGATAAGGAAACAAGATCCATCTATATGCTGTTTACAAGAGATCCACTTTAAACCTAAAGTCACCTTCAGATGGAAAGTAAGGGGATGGAAAACCATCTATCATGCTAATGGTCAACAAAAGAAAGCCAGAGTAGCCATACTTATATCAGACAATTTAGAATTTAAAATACAGACTGTAACAATAGATGAAGGGCATTATATCATAATTAAGCCGTCTAACCACCAAGAAGATCTAACAATTGCAAACATTTATGCACCAAATTTAAAGGACCCAAGTATATAAATCAATTAATCACAAGCATAAAGAAACTCACTGGTAATAATACCATAATAGTAAGGGACACCAACACCACACTTACTATAATGGACAGATCATCTAAACACAAAATCAACAAGGAAACAATGGCTTTGAATGACACACTGGACCAGACGGAATTAACAGATATATTCAAAACATTTCATCCAAAGTAGCAGAATACACATTCTTCTCCAGTGCACATGGAACGTTCTCCAGAATAAATCACATACTGGAACACAAATCTGCCATCAACAAGTACAAAAAGATAGAGATCATAGTGTGCATATTTTCAGACCACAGTGCTATGAAACTCAAAATAAACCATAAGAAAAAAATGTGGAAAGATAACAAATACTTGGAAACTAAAGACCATCCTGCTAAAGAATGAAATGGCTAACAGTAAGTTAAAGAGAAAATTAAAAAGTACATGGAAGCCAATGAAAATCATAACACCACAGCTGAAAACCTCTGGGACACAGCAAAGGCGGTCATAAGAAGAAAGTATATAGCAATTCAGGCCTTCCTAAAGAAGGAAGAAAGGTCTCAGGTACAAAACTTAACCTTAAACCTTAAAGAGCTGAAAAAAGGAAAGTAAATCACACCCAAAACCAGCAGAAGACAGAAAATAGTAGTGATTGGAGCAGAAATCAATGTTATTAACCCCCCCCAAAAAACAAAACAAACAAACGAAAAACACAGCAGAACATATCATTGAAACCAGAAGCTGGTTCTTTGAAAGAATTAACAAAATTGATAAATCCCTAGCCTGTTTGTTCAAAACGAAAAAAATAAAAGACCCAAATAAATAAAATCAAGAATGAAAAAGGAGAGACCACAACCAATACACTAGAAATACATACAAAAATAAAAGAATATTAACAGCAATTATATGCTAATAAAATGGGAAATTTTGAACAAATGGACAAATTCCTAGAAACATATAAACTACTAAAACTAAAACAGGAAGTAATAGAAAATTTGAACAGACTCATAACCAGTAAAGAAATCGAAGTAGTAATAAAAAATCTCCCAAAAACACAGAGTCCAAGGCCAGATGGCTTTCCAGGGAAATTCTGCTAAACATCTACAGAAGAGATAACACCTATTCTCTCAAAGCTGTTCCAAAAAAATAGAAAAGAAAAACTTCCAAACGCTTTTTATGAAGCCAGGATTAACTTGATTCCAAAACCAAAGACGCCGCTAAAAAGGAGAACTATAGACCAATTTTCCTGATGAACATGGATGCAAAAGTCTTCAACAATATATTAGCCAACCGGATCCAAAAATACATTAAAATATATATTCACCACGACCAAGTGGGATTTATAACTGGGATGCAAGCCTGGTTCAATATCCACAAAACAGTAAATGTGATTCATCACATCAATAAAAGAAAAGGCAAGAACCCATGATCCTCTTAATAAATTCAGATAAAGCATTTGACAAAATATAACATCCTTTCTTGATAAAAACCCTCAAGAAAGTAGGGATAGAAGGATCATACCTAAAGATCATAGTGACCATGTGTGAAAGACCCAATGCTAATATCATCCTTAAAGGGCAAAAACTG
Organism: Leopardus geoffroyi; assembly: GCF_018350155.1. Taxonomy (NCBI): domain Eukaryota; kingdom Metazoa; phylum Chordata; class Mammalia; order Carnivora; family Felidae; genus Leopardus; species Leopardus geoffroyi. Next base: position 67,360,142 of record NC_059343.1, read on the forward strand.
AGAGCATCCCCCTTAAAGTCAGGAACACAACAGGGATGTCCACTCTCACAACTGTTATTCATCATAGTATTGGAAGTCTTAGCCTCAGCAATCAGACAACGCAAAGAAATAAAAGGTATACAAATCAGCAAGGAAGAAGTCAAACTGTCACTCTTCGCATATGACATGATACTCTATATGGAAAACCCAAAAGATTCCACCAAAAAACTGCTAGAACTTATCCATAAATTAAGCAGTCATAGGATATAAAATCAATGCATAGAAAACGGTTGCATTCCTATATACCAACCATGAAGTGACAGAAAGAGAAATCAAGGAATCTATCCCATTTACAACTGCACAAAGAACCATAAAATACCTAGAAATAAATCTAACCAAAGAGGTGAAAATCTATACACTGAAAACTATAGAAAGCTTATGAAAGAAAATGAGGATTGCATACCAAAAAAGAAAAAAAAAAAGGAAAAAGGAAAAACATGCTCCTGGAAAGGAAGAACAATGTTGTTAAAATGTCAATACTACCCAAAACAATCTGCATACTCAATGCAATATCTATCAAAATAACACCAGCATTCTTCATAGAGCTAGAACAAACAATCCTAAAATTTTTATCAAACCAGAAAAGACTCGGAATATCCAAAGCAATATTGAAAAAGAAATCCAAAGCTGGAGGCATCACAATACCGGACTTCAAGGTGTATCACAAAGCTGTGATCATGAACACATTATGGTACTATCACAAAAACGACACTCAGATTGATGGAACAGAATACAGAACCCATAAATGAACCCACAAACATATGGCCAACTAATGTTTGACAAAACAGGAAGGACTATCCAATGGAATAAAGACAGTCTCTTCAGAAAATGGTGCTGGGAAAACTGGACAGCGACATGCAGAAAAATGAACCTATGGAAACTTTCTTATACCATACACAAAATTAAACTCAAAATGGAAGAAAGACCTAAACGTCAGAGAGGAAGTCATCAAAATCCTAGAGGAGAAAGCAGGCAAAAACCTCTTTGACCTCAGCTGCAGCAACTTCTTAACATATCTCTGGAGGCAAGGGAAACAAAAGCAAAAATGAACTATTGGGACTTCATCAAAATAAAAAAGCTTCTGCACAGCAAAGGAAACAATAAGCAAAACTAAAAGGCAACTCATGGAATGGGAGAAGATATTTGCAAATGACAAATCAGATAAAGGGTTAGTATCCAATATCTATAAAGAACTTATCAAACTCAACACCCAAAAAACAAATAATCCAATGAAGAAATGGGAAAAGACATGAATAGACACTTCTCCAAAGAAGACATCCAGATGGCCAACCAACGCATGAAAAAACGCTCCACATCACTCATCATCAGTTAAATTCAAATCAAAACCACAATGAGATACCACCTCACACCTGTCAGAATAGCTAACATTAACAACTCTGGAAACAACAGATGTTGGTGAAGATGCAGAGAAAGAGTATCTCCTTTGCACTGCTGGTGGGAATGCAAACTGGTACAGCAACTCTAGAAAATAGTATGGCAGTTTCTCAAAAAATTAAAAATAAAACTACTCTATGACCCAGCAATTGCACTAGTAAGTATTTATCCAAGGGATACAGGTATGGTGTTTTGAAGGGGCAAATGCACCCCGGTGTTTATAGCAGCAATAACAACAGTAGCCAAAGAATGGAAAGAGCCCAAATGTTCATTGATGGATGAATGGATAAAGAATATGTGGTATATATTTAGAATGGAGTATTACTTGGCAATCAAAAAGAAAGAAATCATGTCATTTGCAATTATGTGGCTGGAACTAGAGGGTATTATGCTAAGGAAAATTTAGTCAGAGAAAGGCAAATATCATATAACCTCACTCATATGAGGACTTAAAGAAACAAAAGAAATGAACATAAGAGAAGGGAAACAAAAATAATATAAAAACATGGAGGGGGACAAAACATAAGAGATTCTTAAATACGGAGAACAAACAGAGGATTGCTGGAGTGGTTGTGGGAAGGGAGATGGGCTAAATGGGTAAGTGGCATAAGGAATCTACTCCTGACATCATTGTTGCACTATATGCTAACTAACTTTGATGGAAATTAAAAAAAATAATACAATAAATAAATAAGTAAATAAATAAATAAATAATTTCTTAAAACAATTCCAGTATAGTTAGCATATAGTGATATATTAGTTTCAGTTGTACAATATAATGATTCAACAATTTAGTAAATATTACTCAGATCCCATCAAGATATCTATACTCTTGATCTCCACCTATTTCACCCATCCCCCTACCTAACTCCCTTTTGGTAACCATATGTATGTTCTCTATAGTTGAATGCCTGTTTCTTCATTAGTCTCTCTTTCATTTTCCTTTGTTTTATTTCTTAAATTCTATTTATGAGTTAAATCATATGGTATTTGTCTTGCTATGGCTGTTTAATTTTTTGCTTAGCATTACATTCTCTAGATTCATTCATATCATTGTAAATGGCAAGATTTCAACCTTTTTATGGCCAAAGAATATTCCATTGAATGTGTGCGTGTGTGTACGTGTGTGTGTGTGCATACCACTTGTTCTTTATCCACTTATCTATTGATGGATGTAGCATTTCAGCTGTTTCCATAATTTGGCTATAGTAATTAATGATGTAGTAAATGTAGGGATGCACATATTCCTTCACATTATCATTTTTTTGCATCCTTTGTGTAAATACCCAGTAATGCAATTACTATATAATGTAGTACTTCTATTTTTAATGTTTTGAGAAACCTCCTTTCTATCTTCTACAGTTGCTGCACCAGTTTTCATTCCCAACAAACACGTCTGAATGTTCACTTTTCTCTACATTTTTGTCAACACTTGCTTTTCTTGAGTTTTTTTTTAGCCATTCTGACAAGTATGAGGTGATATCTCATTGTGATTTTGTTTTGCATTTCCCTGAAAATGAATGTTGTTGAAAATCTTTTCATGTGTCCATTGGCCACTTGTATATTATCTTTGGAGAAAAGTCTGTTCAGTTCTGAACATTTTTAAATTGAATCATTTGTTTGGTTTTGAATTGTATAGGTTCTTTATATATTTTTGATACTTATCCTTTATCAGTTATGTCATTTGCAAATATCTTTTCACATTCTGTAGGTTGCCTTTTAGTTCTCTTGGTTGTTTCCTTTGCTATGAAGAAGATTTTTATGTAGATGTAGTCAAAATAGTTTATTTTTCTTTTGTTTCCCTTACCTCAGGAGACATATCTAAAAAAGATGTTGCTATGGCTGATGTCAGATAAATTACTGCATGTGCTGTCTTCTAAGATTATTATGGCTTCAGGTCACACATTTAGGCCCCTAATACATTTGTAATTTATTTTCATGTGTGGTGAAAAGACATGGTTCCATTTTACTTTCATGTAGCTATCCTCTTTTCCCAACACTATTTGTTGAAAAGACTATCTTTCCCATTGCATATTGTTGCTCACTTTGTCAAAGATTCATTGACCATATAATTAAATAAACCATAAGTTTATTTCTGTGCTCTCTATTCTATTCCATTGATCTATGTGTATATTTTTGTGCCAGTATCATACTGTTTGGAAAACTATAGTTTTGCAAGGTGCCTGTGTGGCTCAGTTAGTTAAGCGTTTGACTTTGGCTTAGGTCATGATCTGGCAGTCTGAGTTCAAGCCACATGTTGGGTTCTGTGCTGGTAGCTCAGAGCCTGGAGCCTGCTTTGGATTCCGTGTCTCCCTCTCTCTCTGTCCCACCTCGTCTCTCTCTGTCTCTCTGTCTCTCTCAAAAATAAATAAGCAATAAAAAATTAAAAAAAAAACTACAGCTTTGTAATATAACTTAAATTCTGGAATTGATGTACCTTCAATTTAATTTTTTAATATTCCTTTTCCTACTCAGATTATTTTTTTTAATGTTTATTATTCTTCACAGAGAGAGGTGAGGTGGAGAGGCAGAGAAAGAGGGAGATAGAGGATCTGAAGCAGGTTCTGTGCTGACAGCAGGATTTGAACTCACAAGCTGTGAGATAATGACCTGAGACGAAATCAGATGCTTAACTAACTGAGCTACCCAGGTGCACCTCGCGATTCAGATTCTTTTCTGCTTCCATACAAATTTTTAAATGGTTTGTTCTACTTCTAGGAAAAATGCCGTTGGTATTTAAATAGGGATTGCATTAAATCTGTATATTGATTTGGGAAATATGGATATATCAATAATATTCTTTTTTTTTAGTCCATGAATGCATGATGTCTTTGCATTTGTTCACATTGCCTTCAATTTCTTTCATCAATGTTTTAAAGTTTTCATTATAAACATCCGTAACATACTTCGTTAAGCTAATTTCTAGCTATTTTGTTATTTTTTGTGCAATTGCAATTTGGATTGTTTTCTCAATTTCTTTTTCTGCTGCTTCATTATTGGTGTACAGAAATTCAGTGAGTTTGTGTACATTGATTTTGTGTCTTGTGACTTTACTGAATTTATGTATCAGTTCTAGTAGTTCTTCGGTGGGCTCTTTAGTGGGTTTTCTGTGTAGTATCTTGTCATCTGCAAATAGTGAAAGAGTTTCTTCTTCCTTGTCAATTTGAATGCCTTTTATTCATTTTATTCATTGAATGTCTGACTGTTGTGGATAGGATTTCCAGAGTTATGTTGAATGAAAGTGGTGAGAGTGTACATCTTTATCTTGCTCTTGACCTTAGGGTAAAAACTCTCAGTTTTTCATTATTGAGTATATTGTTAGCTATGGATATTTCATATAAGGCCTTTATTATGTTGAGATATGTTCTTTCTAAAATAACCTTGTTGAGTGTTTTTTTTTTTACATGAATAGCTGTTGTACACTTCAAGTTCATTTTCACTGTTTAAATGATCATACAGTATTACCCTTTCTCTTATTGATGTGATGTATTCCATTGATTGATTTGTGAATATTGAACCCTATTTGCATCGTGGGAATAAATACCACTTTATTGTGGTGTATTATTTTTCAAGTGCATTGTTGGGTTCTATTGCAAGTATTTTTCCTGCTGTTAGTGTTGCTAGTACTGTGTTGAGCATTTTTCCATCTATATTAATCAGAGATGTTGGCTTATAGTTCACTTGTTTTGTATATTTGTGTATATTTTTCTAGTTTTGGTATCAGGATAATGTTAGACTCAGAAAATGCATTTCATTGTTTTCCCTCCTGTTCTATTTTCTGGAAGAATTTGAGAAGAATAGGTATTAACTCTTTTTTAAATTTATATTCAAGTTAGTTAACATACACTGTAGTCTTGGCTTTAGGAGTAGAAAACAGTGATTCATCTCTTATATATGACACCAAGTGCTCATCCCAAAAACTCCCCTACTTAATGCCTGTCACTCATTTAACCAACTGCCACCCGCCTCCCCTTCCAACACCCCTCAGTTTGTTCTATGTATTTAAGAGTCTCTTGTGGTTTGCCTCCTTATCTGTTTTTATATTATTTTTCCTTCCCTTCCTCTATGTTAATCTGTGAGTTTCTCAAATTCCACACGTGAGTGAAATCATATGATATCTGTCTTTCTCTGACTGACTTTTTCGCTTAGCATAAAAGCCTCCAGTTCCAACCACATTGCAGCAAATGGCAAGTTTTCATTCTTTTCATTGCCGAGTAGTACTCCATTGAATATATGTTGCACATATGCTTTATCCATTCATCAGTTGATGGACATGTGGGCTCTTTCCATGATTTGACTATTGTTGATAGTGCTGCTATAAAGATTGGGATGCATGTACCCCTTCGAATCAGCACTTTTGTATCCTTTGGATAAATTCTAAGTAGTGCAGTTGCTGGTCCATAGAGTAGTTCTATTTTTAATTTTTTGAGGAACCTCCATACTGTTTCCAGAGTGGCTGAACCAGTTTGCATTCCCACTAACAATGCAAAAGGATTCTCCTTTCTACACATCCTCGCCAACATCTGTCGTTTCCTGAGTTGTTAATTTTAGCCATTCTGACAGGTGTGAGGTGGTATCTCATTGTGGTTTTGATTTGTATTTCCATAATGATGAATGATATTGAGCATCTTTTCATGTGTCTGTTACCCATCTGAATGTCTTCGTTGGAAAAGTGTCTGTCCATGTCTTTTGCTTATTTCTTCAAATGATTATTTGTTTTGGGGTGTTGAATTTAGTAAGTTCTTTATAGATGTTGGATACTAACCCTTTATCTGATACATCATTTGTAAATACCTACTCCCATGCCATCGGTTGCCTTTTAGTTTTGTTGATAGTTTCATCTGCTGTGCAGAAGCTTTTTGCCTAAATTAGGTCCCAATAGTTCATTTTTGCTTTGCTGTTGTTTCTCTTGCCTCTGGAGACATGTCAAGTAAGAAGTTGTTGTGGCCAATGTCAGGTAGGTGACTGCCTGTTTTTTCTCCTGTAGAATTTTGATACTTTTCTGTCTCAAAATTAGGTCTTTCATCCATTTTTAATTTATTTTTGTGTATAATGTAAAAAAGTGGTCCAGTTTCGTTCTTCTGTATGTTGTTGTCCAGTTCTTCCAGCACCATTTGATAAAGAAACTGTTTTTCCATTGGAAACTCTTTCCTGCTTTGTCAAAGATTAGTTGGCCATATATCTGTGGGTCCATTTATGAGTTCCCTCTTCCATTCCATTGATCTATGTGTCTGTTTTAGTGTCATTACTGTCTTGACGATCACAGCTTTGTAATACAGATTAAAATCTAGAATTGTGATGCGTCCCACTTTGCTTTTCTTTTTCAACATTACTTTGGCTATTCAGGGTCTTTTTTGTTTACATAAAAATGTTATGATTCTTTATTCTAGATTTGTGAAGAATGCTGGTGTTATTTTCATAGGGATTGAATTGAATGTTTAGATTGCTTTGGATAGTCTATACATTTTGACAATAATTTTTCTTCCAACCCATGTGCATGGAACGTTTCTCCATTTCTTTAATTTCTTTTATAAGCTTTCTATAGCTTTCAATGTATATACCTTTTACCACTTTGGTTAGGTTTATCCCTAGGTATTTTATGACTTTGGGAGCAATTGTAAATGAAATAGATTCCTTGATATCTTTTTCTGCTTCTTCATTATTGGTGTATAGAAATGCAACCATTTTCTGTACATTGGTTTTATGTCTTGTGACTTTGCTGAATTCCTATATCATCTTTAGAAGTTTTTTGGTCTAGTCTTTTGGGTTTTCCATGTAGGAAATCATGTCGTCTGTGAGGACTGAAAGTTTGACTTCTTCCTTGCCAGTTTGTATGCTGTTTATTTCTTGTTGTTGTCTGAATGCTGAGGCTAGAACTTCCAATACTATGTTGAAAAACAGTGGTGAGAGTGAACATCCCTGTCACATTCCTTATCTTAAGGGAACATCCTCTCATTTTTTCCCCAGTGAGGATGCATATTAGCTGTGGGACTTTCATACATGACGTTTATGATGTTGAGGTGTGTTCTTTTTACCCTGAATCTCTTGAGGGTTTTTATCAAGAAAGGACACTGTATTTTGTCAAATGCTTTTTCTCTATTTACAGTATCATAGAGTTCTTATCCTTTCATCTATTAATGTGGTGTATCACGTTGATTGATTTGTGAATATTGAACCAGCCCTGAATCCCAGGAATGAATCACATTTGATCATGCTGAATATTTCTTTTCATGTACTGTTGCAGATTTTGAGTCTGGAATTCTGTCTTGTCCAGCAAGAGAGTGGACACAGAATTGAATACAAGAGAGGCTAATGTCTTAGAGGAGGCAAGAACCCTGAGTAAGCGTCCATTCTCCCTATTTATTAGGATCAGAAGGCTTACATACATGATGGATGTGCAGAAAGAGAAAATAAAACAGTGACTATTAACTCATGTGTGTGAGAAAAAAAGAGGTTTGAAGCTATGTGGTGTTAGGGGTTAGGGTCAAGAGAAATCAAAAGCCTGACACTGAGCAGATGGCCATTTACTGTAGGCACAAGGTACCGTGTCTGTTTATCTTAACTTTTCTAGGGGATAAGACAAATAGATACCTCAGGGATAACAAAGAATTTTTCTCGCTAATTATCCATGGGTGCTTTCACCCTGTAGCAGCTTTCCCTTCTATGCTTTCATTTAGTTAATGATTAATAGTGGGCACGTTTGCCCTACTTCAGTAGCTTTCCACCTCTACCTGTTCTCAGAGGCTTTCATTCTGTGGAAGTGGATTTCCATTCTATGCTTTGTTCTCTCTTGGCTGTTTTCACCCTGTGGTGGCTTTCCACCCTAAGCTGTATGGATCTATTGGTGAAAGCTCAGAGAATTATTAAACTTATTCTCCACAATGTATTATTGAATTCGATTTTTCAGTATCCTGTTGAGAATTTTTGCATTCAAGTTCATCAAGCATATTGGCTTGCAATTCTTCTTTTTCATGGTGTCTTAGTCTGGTTTTGGAATAAAGGTAATGCTGACTTCGTAGAATGAGTTTGGAAGTTTTCATTCCATTTATATTTTTTGAACAGTTTAAGAAGATTAGGGGTTAATTCTGCTTTCAATGCCTGGTAGAATTCCCCTGGGAAGTCACCTGGCCCAGGACTCTTATTCATTGGAAGATTTTTGATAACTGATTCAATTTCTTTGCTGGTTATGGGTCTGTTCGAAATTTCTATTTCTTCCCTTTTAAGTTTTGTAGTGTGTGAGTGTCCAGGAATTTGTCCATTTTTTCCAGATGGTTCAGTTTGTTGGCATATAATTTTTTCATAGTATTTTTAATAATTGTTTGTATATCTGTGGTGAAAGATGTCTCCCCTTTCATTTGCTATTTTAATCTATTTGTATCTTCTCTCTTTTCTTTTTGCGAAGTCTGGCTAGAAGTTTATCAAGTTTTTTATTCTTTCAAAAACAAGTTCATAGATTTATTGATCTGTTCTACAAGGTTTTTTTTTATTCTATATTGTTTATTTATGATCTAATCTTTATTATTTCCCTTTTATGTTGGCTTTTGCTTTATTTTCTAGATCTTTTAGGATTAAGGTTAGGTTGTGTATTTGGGACCTTTATTACTTCTTGAGATAGGGCTGAGTGGCAAAGTATTTTCATCTTAAGACTGCCTTTGCTGCATCCAAATGTATTTGGACTGTTGTATTTTCATTTTCATTGACTTCCAAGTATTTTTTATTTTTTCTTTAATTTCCTGGTTGACCCATTCATTCTTTTTTTTAACTTGTTTTATTTTATATATTTTTTAAAATTTACATCCAAATTAGTTAGCATATTGTGCAACAATGATTTCAGGAGTAGATTCCTTAGTGCCCCTTACCCATTTAGCCAATCACACCTCCCACAACCCCTGCTGTAATCCTCAGTTTGTTCTCCATATTTATGAGTCTCTTCTGTTTTGTCCCCCTTCCTGTTTTTATATTAATTTTATTTCCCTTCCCTTATGTTCACCTGTTTTTTCTCTTAACGTCCTCATATGAGTGAAGTCATATGATTTTTGTCTTTCTCAGACTGACTAATTTCACTTAGCATAATACCCTCCAGTTCCATCCATATAGTTGCAAATGGCAAGATTTCATTCTTTTTGATTTCTGAGTAATACTCCATTGTGTATGTGTGTGTGTGTGTGTGTGTATGTATGTATATATATATATATATCACATTGTATTGTATATTAATATACAAATATTAAAATAAAGAAGATGTGGTATATATACCACATCTTCTTTATTCTTTAGTAGGATGTTATTTAATCTCCCTGTATTTGGGGGCTTTCCAAATTTTTTCTGGTGTTTGATTTCAAGTTTCATAGTGTTGTGATCTGAAGATACACATGGTATGATCTCAATCTTTTTACACTTGTAGAGAGCTGTTTTGTGACCCAGTATGTGATCTATTTTGGAGAATGTTTCATGTGCACTGGAGAAGGATGTGTATTCTGCTGCTTTAGGATGAAAAGTTCTGAATATACCTCTCAAGTCCATCTGGTCCAATGCATCACTCTGAGCCCTTGTTTCCTTATTGATTTCTGTTTAGATGATCTGTCCATTGTTGTAAGTAGAGTATTAAAATCTCTTGCAATTATTAAAACATCGTACAATTACACTATCATTAATCAAAGTTTGCTTAATTTTGTGATTAATTGATTTATATATTTGGGATTCTCCACATTGTAGGAATAAATATGTACAATTTTTAGCTCTTCTTGACAGATGCACCTTGTTCATGAATAGTCCCCTTAATTGTGATACAATGCCCTTCTGCATCTCTTGTTGCAGTCTTTGTTTTAAAATCTAGTTTCTCTGATATCAGTATGGCTACTCTGTCTTTCTTTGAGGTTAGCATGATAGATCATTCTCCATTCCCTCAGTCTCAATCTGCAGGTGTCATCAAGTCTAAAATGAATCTCTTAGGGGCTCCTGGGTGACTCAGTCGGTTGAGGGTCTGACTTAGGCTGAGGTCACGTTTTATGGTTTGTGGGTTTGAACTTCACGCCAGGCTCTGTGCTTACAATTAAGAGTCTGGAGCCTGCTTTGGATTGTGTCTTCTTCTCTCTCTTCCCCTCCCCTGCTCACACTCTCTGTCTCTCATAAATAAATAAAAATCAGGGGAGATGATGGTGGCGTAGGAGGACGCTGGGCTCACCACGCGTCCTGCTGATCACTTAGATTCCACCTACACCTGCCTAAATAACCCAGAAAACCACCAGAAGACTAGCAGAACGGAGTCTCTGGAGCCAAGCGCAGACGAGAGGCCCATGGAAGAGTGTAGGAAGGGCGGAGAGGCTGTGCGTGCTGCATGGACTGGCAGGAGGGAGCTGGGGTGGAGGGGCAGCCTGCCGGCCAAGCAGAGCCCCTGAGTCTGGCTTGCAAAAGCAAAGGGGCTGGACGGAGTGTGTTCCAACAGCAAGCGTGACTTAGCATCTGGGAGGTCATAAGTTAACAGCTCTGCTCGGAAAGCAGGAAGGCTGGAGGACAAAGGGAGGGAGAGTTGCTGAGCTCCTGGATGACAGAGCTCAGTTTGGCGGGGAACAAAGGCGCTAGCCAGCACCATCTCCCTCGCCCACCCGCCAGCCAAAATCCCAAAGGGAACCAGTTCCTGCCAGGGAACTTGCTTGCTCCGCGCAAACACCCAATGCTGTGCTTCTGTGGAGCCACCCCTCCGGCAGTGGGTCTGACTCCCTCCTGCTGCCACAGGGCCCCTCCTGAAGTGGATCACCTAAAGAGAAGTGAGCTAAGCCTGCCCCTCCTGCCCCCGTGTACCTTGCCTACCCACCCCAGCTAATACGCCAGATCCCCAGCACCACAAGCCTGGCAGTGTGCAAGTAGCTCAGATGGGCCACGCCACCCAACAGTGAATCCCGCCCCTAGGAGAGGGGAAAATATCATATCAAAGTGAAACTGGCAAAATACAAGGATAAAGAGAAAATCCTGAAAGCAGCGAGAGATAAACGTGCCCTAACATATAAAGGGAGAACTATAAGACTCATGACTGATCTCTCTTTTGAAATTTGGCAGGGCAGAAAGGATTGGAAGGAGATCTTCAATGTGATGAACAGAAAAAATATGCAGCCAAGAATCCTTTATCCAACAAGTCTGTCATTTAGAATAGAAGGAGAGATAAAGGTCTTCCCAAACAAACAAAAACTGAAGGAATTTGTCACCACTAAACCAGACCTACAAGAGATCCTAAGGGGGATCCTGTGAGACAAAGTACCAGAGACATCTCTACAAGCATAAAACATACAGACATCACAATGACTCTAAACCCGTATCTTTCTATAATAACACTGAATGTAAATGGATTAAATGCGCCAACCAAAAGACATAAGGTATCAGAATGGATAAAAAAAAACAAGAGCCATCTATTTGCTGTCTACAAGACTCAGTTTAGACCTGAGGACACCTTTAGATTGAGAATGAGGGGATGGAGAACTATTTATCATGCTACTGGAAGCCAAAAGAAAGCTGGAGTAGCCATACTTATATCAGACAAACTAGACTTTAAATTAAAGGCTGTAACAAGAGATGAAGAAGGGCATTATATAATAATCACAGGGTCTATCCATCAGGAAGAGCTAACAATTATAAATGTATATGCGCCGAATACGGGAGCCCCCAAATATATAAAACAATTACTTATAAACATAAGCAACCTTATTGATAAGAATGTGGTAATTGCAGGGGACTTTAACACTCCACTTACAGAAATGGATAGATCATCTAGACACACGGTCAATAAAGAACAAGGACCCTGAATGATATATTGGATCAGATGGACTTGACAGATATATTTAGAACTCTGCCTCCCAAAGCAACAGAATATACTTTCTTCTCGAGTGCACATGGAACATTCTCCAAGATAGATCATATACTGGGTCACAAAACAGCCCTTCATAAGTATACAAGAATTGAAATTATACCATGCATACTTTCAGACCACAATGCTATGAAGCTTGAAATCAACCACAGAAAAAAGTCTGGAAAACCTCCAAAAGCATGGAGGTTAAAGAACACCCTACTAAAGAATGAATGGGTCAACCAGGCAATTAGAGAAGAAATTAAAAAATATATGGAAACAAATGAAAATGAAAATACAACAATCCAAATGCTTTGGGATGCAGCAAAGGCAGTCCTGAGAGGAAAATACATTGCAATCCAGGCCTATCTCAAGAAACAAGAAAAATCCCAAATACAAAATCTAACAGCACACCTAAAGGAAATAGAAGCAGAACAGCAAAGGCAGCCTAAACCCAGCAGAAGAAGAGAAATAATAAAGATCAGAGCAGAAATAAACAATATAGAATCTAAAAAAACTGTAGAGCAGATCAACGACACCAAGAGTTGGTTTTTGAAAAAATAAACAAAATTGACAAACCTCTGGCCAGGCTTCTCAAAAAGAAAAGGGAGATGACCCAAATAGATAAAATCATGAATGAAAATGGAATTATTACAACCAATCCCTCAGAGATACAAACAATTATCAGGGAATACTATGAAAAATTATATGCCAACAAATTGGACAACCTGGAAGAAATGGACAAATTCCTAAGCACCCACACTCTTCCAAAACTCAATCAGGAGGAAATAGAAAGCTTGAACAGACCCATAACCAGCGAAGAAATTGAATAGGTTATCAAAAATCTCCCAACAAATAAGAGTCCAGAACCAGATAGCTTCCCATGGGTGTTCTACCAGACGTTTAAAGCAGAGATAATACCTATCCTTCTCAAGCTATTCCAAGAAATAGGAAGGGAAGGAAAACTTCCAGACTCATTTTATGAAGCCAGTATTACTTTGATTGCTAAACCAGACAGAAACCCAGTAAAAAAAGAGAACTAGGGGCCAATATCCCTGATGAATATGGATGCAAAAATTCTCAATAAGATACTAGCAAATCGAATTCAACAGCATATAAAAAGAATGATTCACCATGATCAAGTGGGATTCATTCCTGGGATGCAGGGCTGTTTCAACATTTGCAAATCAATCAACATGATACATCACATTAATAAAAGAAAAGATAAGAACCATATGATCCTGTCAATCGATGCAGAAAAAGCCTTTGACAAAATCCAGCACCCTTTCTTTTCTTTTTAAATTTTTTTTTAACGTTTATTCATTTTTGGGGCAGAGAGAGACAGAGCATGAACGGGGAGGTGCAGAGAGAGAGGGAGACACAGAATCGGAAACAGGTTCCAGGCTCTGAGCTGTCAGCCCAGAGCCTGACGCGGGGCTCGAACTCACGGACCGCGAGATCGTGACCTGGCTGAAGTCGGACGCTTAACCGACTGCGCCACCCAGGCGCCCCCCAGCACCCTTTCTTAATAAAAACCCTTGAGAAAGTCGGGATAGAAGGAACATACTTAAACATCATCAAAACCATTTATGAAAAGCCCACAGCTAACATCATCCTCAATGGGGAAAAACTGAGAGCTTTTTCCCTGAGATCAGGAACACGACAGGGATGTCCACTGTCACCGCTGTTGTTTAACATAGTGTTGGAAGTTCTAGCGTCAGCAATCAGACAACAAAAGGAAATCAAAGGCATCAAAATTGGCAAAGATGAAGTTAAGCTTTCACTTTTTGCAGATGATATGATACTATAAATGGAAAATCTGATAGACTCCACCAGAAGTCTGCTAGAACTGATACATGAATTCAGCAAAGTTGCAGGATACAAAATCCATGTACAGAAATCAGTTTCATTCTTACACACTAATAATGAAGCAACAGAAAGACAAATGAAGAAACTGATCCCATTCACAATTGCACCAAGAAGCATAAAACACCTCGGGATAAATCTAACCAAAGATGTAAAAGATCTGTATGCTGAAAACTATAGAAAGCTTGTGAAGGTAATTGAAGGAGATATAAAGAAATGGAAAGACATTCCCTGCTCATGGATTGGAAGAATAAATATTGCCAAAATGTCAATACTACCCAAAGCTATCTACACATTCAATGCAATCCCAATCAAAATTGCACAAGCATTCTTCTCGAAATTAAAACAAGGAATCCTAAAATTCATATGGAACCACAAAAGGACCCAAATAGCCAAAGTAATTTTGAAGAAGAAGACCAAAGCAGGAGGCATCCCAATCCCAGACTTTAGCCTGTACCACAAAGCTGTAATCATCAAGACAGCATGGTATTGGCACAAAAACAGACACATAGACCAATGGAATAGAATAGAAACCCCAGAACTAGACCCACAAGCATATGGCCAACTCATCTTTGACAACGCAGGAAAGAACAACCAATGGAAAAAAGACAGTCTCTTTAACAAATGGTGCTGGGAGAACTGGACAGCAACATGCAGAAGGTTGAAACTAGACCACTTTCTCACACCATTCACAAAAATAAACTCAAAATGGATAAAAGACCTGAATGTGAGACAGGAAACCATCAAAACCTTAGAGGAGAAGGCAGGAAAAGACCTCTCTGACCTCAGCCGTAGCAATCTCTTACTCGACACATCCCCAAAGGCAAGGGAATTAAAAGCAAGAGTGAATTACTGGGACCTTATGAAGATAAAAAACTTCTGCACAGCAAAGGAAACAACCAACAAAACTAAAAGGCAACCAACGGAATGGGAAAAGATATTTGCAAATGACATATCGGACAAGGGGCTAATATCCAAAATCTATAAAGAGCTCACCAAACTCCACACCCGAAAAACAAATAACCCAGTGAAGAAATGGGCAGAAAACATGAAGAGACACTTCTCTAAAAAAGACATCCGGATGGCCAACAGGCACATGAAAAGATGCTCAACGTCGCTCCTTATCAGGGAAATACAAATCAAAACCACACTCCAATATCACCTCACACCAGTCAGAGTGGCCAAATGAACAAATCAGGAGACTATAGATGCTGGCGAGGATGTGGAGAAACGGGAACCCTCTTGCACTGTTGGTGGGAATGCAAATTGGTGCAGCCACTCCGGAAAAGAGTGTGGAAGTTCCTCAGAAAATTAAAAATAGACCTACCCTATGACCCAGCAGTAGCACTGCTAGGAATTTACCCAAGGGATCCAGGAGTACTGATGCATAGGGGTACTTGTACCCCAATGTTTTTAGCAGCACTCTCAACAATAGCCAAATTATGGAAAGAGCCTAAATGTCCATCAACTGATGAATGGATAAAGAAATTGTGGTTTATATACACAATGGAGTACTACATGGTCATGAGAAAGAACAAAATCTGGCCCTTTGTAGCAACGTGGATGGAATTGGAGAGTGTGATGCTAAGTGAAATAAGCCATACAGAGAAAGACAGATACCATATGTTTTCACTATTATGTGGATCCTGAGAAACTTAACAGAAACCCATGGGGGAGGGGAAGAAAAAAAAAGAGGTTAGAGTGGGAGAGAGCCAAATCATAAGAGACTCTTAAAAACTGAGAACAAACTGAGGGTTGGGGGTGAGAGGGAGGGGAGGGTGGGTGATGGGTATTGAGGAGGGCACCTTTTGGGATGAGCAGTGGGTGTTGTATGGAAACCAATTTGACAATAAATTTCATATATTGAAAAAAAATTATTCTGGCCTGCATATTTTCCCCATTCAACCTCTTGAATATATCCTGCACTCTCTTCTGGCCTGCAAAGTTCTGTGGAGAGCTATGCTATGTACCCGATCTCTCTTCTCTTGTAGTTTAAGGACTTATTTTCCCTTGATACTTTCAGGATTCTTTCCTAGCCTGCGTATTTGTGAATTTCATTATGATATGCCTTGATGATGGTCAGCTTTTGTTGAATTTAATGGGAATTCTCTGTGGTTCTTGGATTTTTATATCTGTGTCTTTCCCCACATTAGGTAAGTTTTCAACTGTAATTTGCTCACATAAATCTTCTTCCCCTTTTTCTCTCTCTTCATTTTCTGAGACTCCTATGATACAAATGTTATTCAATCATAATAAGTTGCTGAATTCCCCGAGTCTATTTTCATGATCCATTACTTTTGTTTACCTGTTCTTTTCAGCTTCATTTTTTTCCATATTTCCATAATTTTATCTTCCATATCACTTATTTGTTCCTCTGCTTCATTCATCTTCACTGTCATGGCATTGATTCAAATTTGCATCTTGGTTATAGCATTTTTAATTTTGGCCTAACTAGATTTTAGCTCTTTTATCTCTGTAGTACGGATTCTACAGTGTATTCTATGCTCTTTTCAGGTCAGTTAAATTCTAATTCAGATATCTTACATCTGTATTGATTAAATCCTTGGCTGTCATTTCTTCCTGTCTTTCTTTGAGTTGAATTCCTCAATCTTGTCACATTGGGGGAAGAAAAAAATTAATAAAATAAAATTTAAATTTAAAAATTAAAAAAAAGTTAAATAATGAAGCTATATCCTAGGTATGTTTTGGTCTACTTGTTAAGGGAAGTTTGATAGCATGAGAAAAAAATGAAAGAAAAAAATTAAACTTAAAAAATACAATAAATAAAATAAAATTTAAAAATTGCTATTTCTGTATCCAGGAACAACAACAACAACAACAACAACAACAAAAGTAAAACAAAACAAAACAAAACAAAAACAGAAGTAGCAATTGAGCAAAAAAGTAACTCTTAATGAAGTTAGATGAATTTTCTTCATCTGAAACTTTGTAGCACTCTGTGATCAGTAGACTAACCATGTGGAAGGGATTTATCTGGTTGTTTGAGGTAGGGCCCTGCTGCTCTGATTCTCAGGCTCACTTGCTCTCAGGCTCACCTTGAGGGTGCAGTATGGTGGGGCTTGGAATGTCAATTCCATTCTTCATTTGGTGGAGATGTTTAGCTCACTGAGGTTTATCAGTGTTGTTGGGTAATGGTTAAAATGACTTCATCCTGCTCTCTAGTCTCCAGTGAGGGAAGTTCACATCCTCACAGATGCACAGCCAATCACCCCTCCTGTGTTCCTAGGTTCTGTCAACTTCCCCCT
This sequence comes from Leopardus geoffroyi, assembly GCF_018350155.1. NCBI lineage: Eukaryota > Metazoa > Chordata > Mammalia > Carnivora > Felidae > Leopardus > Leopardus geoffroyi. The sequence goes on from NC_059343.1 coordinate 67,377,545, forward strand.
TCATCTTGTCTGTGTCCATGCTGTCTCCTTGCCAGGAGGAGACTCCCTCCAGTGTTTTATCTCAGCCATGGCTGTTTTTCAAAACCCCACACTTCAGAGACAGACCTATGCTGATCTTCTGGGGAAATACCTAATTGTGCTGTGGTTGGTACCAGTTTGTCACAGAAAATATTGGTACAACATGTTCAACAACAGTGCCTCAGAGTTTATCGTAAATCACAACACATGCCCAGTGCCAGTTTTTGCTGCACTCAGCTGGTGTCTTTGCTCCTATACTGGTGAGCTGGGCAGCTCCATGTTACCTACCAGACCTTTAGCCTCTGGATAGGCTGTATCACTTCCACAAAATGCATTCCAAGTAGGGAAACACTTCTGCCTGTGTAACTCAGGGAATCCTTAAACCATGCTGCTCCCTCTCGGTGTTCTCCCTTGTTTCCTTCCCATAGTACCACCAGGTGCTCGTTGACCTCCAAAACTTCAGATTCTGCATTGTACTGTGTGTGTGTGTGTGTGTATAAATAGGCAGTATTGAAATATTTTCTTTCCCCTTTTCCCCATCAATTGTTTTGGGTAACAGTTTTCCTGGGCAATCCCCTTCATGTGTTTTTACTCTTTTTCTCTAGCTACTTTCAGAGGGAGTTTTTTTCTTGTGTGAACCTGATGTGCTACTGAATCTCCTCTTCTCTCTCTCTCTTCTCTGTGAAATGGGCTCCCACCCCTTCATGGAGCTTTTCTCTTCCCTAATTCACTTCTCTGTACCGCATACCTGCCATGTTCTTTCCCTCAAATAATGAAGATTGTAATATTTAACCTCAGATAAATTTCCTAGGTTTTCAAAATGGTTTGATGTTGATCTAGCTGTGTTTGAGGAAAGAGACAAACCCAGAGTCCCCTTGCTACTCTGCCATCTTAATTCCTCCACCTTGGAAGAAAAATTTTTGCCAAAAATTATGACTCATCAAGGGAATTGATATAATGTAGCAGATAACAGCTTATTTGATATTTTTGGGTAGTGTGATTTAAAGAAAGGGTGTGGAAGAAAAAGAGTTCCAACTTCAGGCTAGTGAAGATGTGAAGAAGCAAACTTGGCTTGAATGGTGTGTGTGTGAAAGAGTGTTTCATTTGGTATATTACTTAGTGACTTTGTGATATTCAAATCAGCAGCTGCCAAGTTATATCATTGTGCATGGCTTTTGACATATAGTTTTCATGTGAGTGAGTAATATTGGCTCAAATATAAATTATTGCATAATGAGTTGTCTTATACATTTAAATAGTCACCAATGTTCTATTTCCTCATGTTAATTAGAGTAGCAGAGGAACAATGGAAAGAATATCAGACTAGAAATCAGGAGAATTGGATTGTACTTAAAGCCCTGGTTTTTGCTATTGGATAAGTCACTTTTTTTTTTTTACTGAGCTAAAATTTCTGTTGATTCATCAAGAGTTTGAAGAGAATGTCATATAATAAATGAAAAAAATTGTCATGTCTACAACAAAATATACATTAATATAACATTAAATTTATGTTATACTGTAGAAATTATAAGAATCCTTCTAAAATGTGAATTGAGTCAAACTGCAGTAAGATTAACTCCAAGGAATTGCTTAAAATCCTTCATTTGTCTCAGAAATTTAAAGAAAATGATCTAAAATAGGTGGGCCATTAACTTAGGTGATTAAACTTTTCATACATTGGACTTTGGTATTTATTTGGCCACTTTTTTACATTTTGTATATATTGATATATCTATCAAATTTCTCTACTCATTTTTATTTCAATACATACATTTTTCATAAAACCATTACTTTTTACACACCCATACACACACGCATTTATTGGGTATGTACTCAGAATATCTCAAAGTTAGTAGTGTTGCCTGAATCTACAAAACAGATATTTTTCCAACATAGAATGCTTAATTTAGCCCTAAAATTAACCTCCAAATGTTATGGTTGATAGAAAAACAAATAAATTGTTTCTGCAAATTACTGCAGCCGGGCCAGTAACTTCACATACTATTTTCCGGTTGCTTTATGGCTGTAATACAATTCCAAATAACAATTTCAACTATATTTTCTCTTTTGTTTTTGTAGAACCCTTTGCTGGTGGTCTTAAAACCCTATGGTTGAATGGAAAACTGTTAAATACATGAGTTTTAGAGTAAATAATTAATATATTACAGAGTTTTAGTCCTTTAAATTTGTTTAAAACTTGGTTTCATGCTGTCATTGGGCACCACAGTTTCACGGAAATATATTTTAATAGTTTTATTCTGGTAAACAATTCAAAAAGAATAACCTAAAGAGATGTTTCCTCTTCTTTTCTTGTACCCATTGCTTCTGTTCAACTTTTCTTTCTTTTATTTTCTTTCTTCCCTTTTTCTTTCTTAACCTTTCTTTCTTTCTTTCTTTCTTTCTTTCTTTCTTTCTTCTTTTTTTTTCTTTCACTTTAGCATCCTTCTACAAGACGAATCCAATCTTCTTAGGGGAGAAGAAATATTTGTTATAAGCTGTAAACACCTAAAAACTTGTGGCAAGATTATGATACAGTTCCCACTATAAGGACTTCAATAGTTGTTGCTTATAATAAAGGACCCATTTAAATGACACAAAGACTTTTTGCCCATTTGAATTTAATGCTAGATTATCAATATAGAGATGTAGTTGGTAAATTTTCTAGAATGGAATGATCAATATTACTACAAATAAGGATAAATTTTCTTATGAAAAGAATCAGAAAACAGAATTATTAAAAAGTACTGAAAAACAGACTTTATATAACTAACAGGAATACAATACATCTGAGTGTGAGCTGAAACAAGAGAAATGTAAAGGGATACCTATCTATTCAAAAAGAGTATTTTCCATCTTATGCAGTGGTGAAACATGAAAGAACCCTTTATCTTGTGTAACACCAACCAAATGGATTAAGTCTTAGGGCAATGGAATTTACTTCACTGCCAAAAAATAAAACTGCTGAAGTACCAATAGGAGAAATCTTTTCTAGAAAGCAACATTTTAATTTCAAAATACAATAGTTCCCATAGAAATGAAACACATCTTTCATTATGATGAAATGTATACCATTAGGCCACACTCCTAAAGCTTCAAAGGAGCTTATAAACAAATATCCATTGTGCAATGTTAAATATGAGATCTCTGGTTAGCACTGATGCCCACTTCCTAGCAAATATTTGTAGCAGAGAGGCCATGTGAAAATAATTCTACCATGTGATTAGAAAAAGCTGGGAGGACTAAGGCAGTATAGCAGTTTCCCTGGTAGTGGTCTGTGTACTGCATTCCTAGGGGACTCTTGCCATAGTGATGCAAGAAAAAAATCAAAGTACTTGAGAAAGCTTGGGTTATTTTGCAGAGGGAATTGAAGGATAATGGTGTAGATTGCTCACTGATCAAAACCATCTTCATGTAAATTGACATATTCAAAACTCCTAACTTTTGTTCCAAGAGATACCAATCTAATGTTAGTATGTTAACAATAAGATGTAGCAATTGGAAATTGCAAGGAGGAGGAGTGAGAACAAAAACATGAAATACTGAATGAAAGAAAAACCTAAGCAATCGAAGAAATTATGGTTGGAGAATTTGAAATAAAAAACTGTTTTGTCTGGAAGGAGAGGAAGATGGTCGTGGAGTAGGAGGACCCTGGGCCTTCCTCATCCTACAAACACATCTAGGTAACTATAAATCACCCTAAATATCCCAGAAATAGACCTGAAGACTGACAGAACAAATTCCACAACTAAAGGGAGAGAAGAGTCCACATCAAAGAAGATAGAAAATGTGAAGATGTGGTTTAGGGGAGAAATGAATCCTAGGTGCTGTGGAGGGGAAGCAAATGTGGTTATGGAGAAGGGGGAGAGAGAGAGAGAGAGAGAGAGAGAAGAACAAAAGGTAATGCAAAATGAGAACATATTCCCAAAGCAATTGACTTGTATAAGGGGTGGGGGGTGAATATTGTTAGCTCTTGCAATCAAAGGGGCTTAAAACCCCATTTTAAAGTTCAGTGGGGTTGCCTGGAATAAAGCCTGGAGGGCATTGCACTGCTCCTGGAGAGAAGACAGGCAAACAACCCTGGAGTAGGCAGCATGGAAACAGTGATCTAAAGATCTCCTTGGGCACAAAGTGTGTGGGAGGATTATTTACTTTTCTCAGAGCACATTTCTGAGAGGCAGTATTTATGGAGACACCTCTCCAGGAACAAAGGAGCTGGCTTGTGCAATTTCTGTCCTTTGCTCTCAGCATAAACAGAGCCACCTGCAGGTATTATCTCAGCACCTGAACTGGCTGCTTAAGTCACATACACAAAGCCCCACACCCCCTGCACTCTGGTGGGACTGACCTTCTCAGGCACACTTACCTCAGTCCCAGTGCAGCAAGCCTCTTCTCCAGAAAACCAACACAAACCCCTGCCCATACCAATTCTTCTCACCAGAGAGTGCTGCATTTGCTGTAGGTCTGGTGGAAGTAGTATTAGGTCTCTTCGCAAGGAGACCAGAGCACACTTAGTAAAAACCCTCCATATTCAGGCCAGGGACTAAACATTGCCTACAACAGTCAAGGAGAGCCTCTGCAGATGACTGACCTGAAAGAGAAGACAAAACACAATAGCAGAGCACACACAGTAGATAACACCCTGAAGTGCCAGGCACTGAACATTACATGGCCTCCTTTATATAAGGCTATTGCTTTCAGGATCAAGAAACAACTGGCCTTTCTAATACAAAGAAGAAGGCAGAGACTTAGACAAAGTGCCAGGATGGAGTAATTTATCCCAAAATAAAAGAACAAGATAAGTCTATGGCCAGAGATCTTAAAAAACAGATATAAGTTACATGCATTATAGAGAATGTAAGGCAACGATCATAAAAATACTCCCTGGGCTTGAGAAGAGAGTACAAAGACATAAGTAAGACCCTTAGGACTGAGATAAAATATTTTTAAAAATAATGAAACAGAAATGAAGAGTGCAATGAATGAGATTGGGAACAAGCTTGATGCAATGAATAGCATTCTGGAAGAAGCACAGGAAATAAAAAGTGACTTAGAAAACAAAGTAATGGACATTAATGAAGTTGAACAAAAGAGAAAAATAAGAATTATGGAACATGAGAATAGACTTAAGGAACTCAGTGACTTCATCAAATGTAATAACAGTAGTAGCATAGGAGTCCCAGAAGAAGAATACAGAGAAAAGAGGGCAGAAAAATTTATTTGAGGAAATAATACCTGAAAACTTCCCAAATCTGGGGAAGGAAACAGAAAACTAGATCCAGGACACACAGAGAACTCCCATCAAAATCAACAAAAGCAGGCCATCACCAAGACATATTGTAATGAAATTTGCAAAATATATTGATAAATAAAAAAATTATTAAAAACAGCAAGTCAAAACAAATCCTTAGCTTACAAGGGAAGACTCCTAAGGCCAGCTGCTGATTTCTTTAAAAAAAAAAAAAACACCACTTGTCAAACCAGAGAGGAGTGGCATGATATATTCAACATGCTGAATCTAAGAATACTCCGTCCAGCGAGGCTCTCACTCAGAATAGGAGATAGAGTTTCCTAGGCAAATGATAGCTAAAGGAATTTGTGAGCACTAAACCATCCATGCAACAATATTAAAAGGGAATCTTTAAGTGCAAAAGAGAAACTGAAAATGACAAAGACAGAAAAGGATCAGAGAAAATCTCCAGAAACAATGACAAAACAAGTAATGAAATATCAGTTACACATATCAGTACTTAATCTGAATGTAAATCGACCAAACACTCTAATCAAAAGATATAAATGTCAAAATGGATGAAAAAAACCAGACCCATCTATAGTTTCCCTGCATGACGCTTATTTTAGAACTAAAGGAACCTGCATATTAAAAGTGAGGGATGTTGGGGTGCCTGGGGGGCTCAGTCTGTTGAGCACCAGACTTCAGCTCAGGTCATGATCTCGTGGTTCATGGGTTCAATCCCCGCGTCGGGCTCTGTGCTGACAGCTCAGAGCCTGGAGCCTGCTGCAGATTCTCTGTCTCACTCTCTCTGCCCTTCCCTTCTTGTGCTCTCTCTCTCTCTCTCTCAAAGAATAAATAAATATCTTTAAAAAGTGAGAGATGTAGAAATATTTACCATGCAAATGGATGTGAAAAGAAAGACATTTAGCAGTACTTATATCAGAAAAACAAGGCTTTAAAACAAAGACTGTAATAAGAGATGAAGAAGGGCACTATATCATAATAAAGAGGTCTATCCAACAAGATGTAACAACTGTGAATATTTATGCCCCAAACATGAATCATACAAATATATAAAGTATTAAAAACAACCATAAAAAAATAAGGGGTAATGCTGCAATAATAATAGGGGGCTTTAAAACCCTTCTTACATGATTGGGCAGATCATCTAAACAGAAAATAAAGAAGGAAATGATGGCTTTGAAAGACACACTGAACCAGATGGACTTAACAGATGTAAGAACATTCCACCCTAAAACAGCAGAATACACACTCTTTTCAAGTACACATGGAAAACTCTCCAGAATGGATCAACATAATTTGTCACAAAACAGGCTTTTGAACAAATACAAAAATATTAAAGTCATCTTATGCACCATTTATGACCAAAATGCTATCAATTTTGAAGTCAACCACAAGAAAAATTCTGGAAGCCACAAACATCTGGAGGTAAAATAACATGCTACTAAATAATGAGTGGTTCAAACAGGAAATCAAAGAATAAATAAATAAAATACATGGAATTAATTAGGAGTTCCTAAATTAATATAGGAACACAACAGTCAAAACTTTTTGGATGCAGAAAAAATGGTTCTAAGAAGGAAGCACAGGCCTAACTCTAGTTATAGGCCTAACTCAAGAGGCAAGAAAAAAAATTAAATAAAAAACTTAACATTACACCTAAATGAGCTTGAAAAATAACAACAAACAAAGCCAAAATTCAGGAGAAAGAAAAAAATAATAAAGATTAAAGCAGAAAAAAATGATATAGAAAGTTAAAGAGAGAGAGAGAGAGAGAGAGAGAGAGAGAGAGAAAGAGAGAGAGAGACTGAACAGATCAATGGAATTGGGAGCTAGTTATTTTTAAAAAATTACAAAATTGATAAAACCCTAGCCAGACTCATCAAAAAGAGAATAGAAACACAAATTATAAAAAAAATCACAAATGGGAGAGGAAAAATAACAACCAATACCATAGAAATACAAACAATTATAAGAGAATTTTATGAAAAAAATATGCCAACAAATTGGGCAGCTTGAATGAAATGGATAAATTCCTGGAATCATATAAACTAATACACTGAAAAAGAAATAAAAAGAAAACTTGAACAGATCAATAATCTTTAAAAAAAATTGGATCAGTAATCAATAAAGTCCCAGAGAACAAAATCCAAGGCCAGATGGATTTACAGTTGAATTCTATCATACATTGAAAAAAGAGTTAATACCTATTCTTCTCAAACTGTTCCAAAAAGTAAAAAAAGAAAGGAAAACTTACAAATTCATTCTATGAGGCCAACATTATCCTGATACCAAGAGCAGATAAAGGACGCACACACACACACACACACACACACACACAAGAACACAGGCTAGCACCCCTTATGAACAGGCATGCAAAAATTCTCAATAAAGTACTAGCAAACCAAATCCAACAACATATTTCAAAATCATTCACTATGATCAAGTGGGACTTATTCCAGGTTGCAAGAGTGGCTCAATACTTGCAAATAAACCAACACGATACACCACATTAATAAAACAAAGGGTAAAAACCATATGATCCTCTCAATAGACGCAGAAAAAGTATTTGAGAAAGTACAACATCCGTTCATAATAAAGACCGTCAACAAAGTAGGGTTAGAGGGAACATATCTCCACATAATAATGGCCATATACAAAAAACTCACAGCTAATATCATTGTCAGTGAGGAAAAACTGAGAACTTTCCCTCTACAATCAGGAAAAGGAAAGGGATGTCTCACCAATTTACTTAACATAGTACCAAAAGTCCTAGCTATAGCAATAAGGCAACAAAAAGAAATAAAAGGATCCAAATAAGTAGGAAGGAAGTCAAACTTTCACTCTTCAAAGATTATGTGATACTCTATATAGAAAACCTAAAATACACCAAAAAATGCTAGTACTGGTACATGAATTCAGTAAAGTTTCAGGATAAAAAAAATCAATGTACATTAATTTGTTGCATTTCTATACACTGATAATGAAGTAGCAGAAAGAGATATTAAGGAATCTATCCTATTTACAATTGCACCAAAAACCAGAAAAAAATACCTAGGAATAAACCTAACCAAAGAGGTTAAAAATCTATACACTGAAAACTATAGAAAGCTTATGAAAGAAATTGAAGACACAAAGAAATACAAAGACATTCCATTCTCACAGAATGAAGACCAAATACTGTTAAAACGTCTATGTTACCCAAAGCAATCTACACATTTAATGCAATCTTAATCAAAATACCATCCGAAAAACGATCAAAAAATTCTAGAACTGATTCAGCAAAATCTCAGGATGCAAAATCCATGTTCTGAAATTGGTTGCACTTCTATACACCAATAATGAAGCAGCAGAAAGAGAAATTAAGGAATCAATCCCATTTACAAATGCACCCGAACCCTTAAGATACCTAGAAATAAACCTTAACAAAGAGATGAAAGACCTGTACTCTGAAAACTATAAAACACTTATGAAAGAAATTGAAAATGACACAAGCAAATTGAAAGACATTTCATGCTCATGAATAGGAATAACAAATATTGTGGGGTGCCTGGGTGGCTCACTCGGTTAAGTGTCTGACTTCAACTCAGGTCATGATCTCATAGTTCTTGAGTTTGAGCCCTGCACTGGGCTCTGTGCTGACAGCTCTGAGCCTGGAGCCTGACTTGAATTCTATATCTTTGTCTCCCTCTTTCTCTGCCCCTTTCCGGCTTGCACTCTGTCTCCCTCTCTCTCTCAAATAAATAAATAAATAAATAATAAAAAAAATTTAAAGGAATAACAAATATTGTTAAAATGTCTATAATTCCCAAATCAATCTACACATTTAATGCAATCTCTGTCAAAATACTAACAGCACTTTTCACAGAACAAGAACAATCCTAAAAGTTGTAGGGAACCAGAGAAGACCATGAATAACAACCTTGGTAAGAAAAAGCAAAGCTGGAGGCATTGCAATTATATAACATTGGAATTATGCAACATTTCAATTATATTTGCATTGGAATTATATAGCAAAGCTGTAGTAATAAAAACCGGATGGTACTGGCATAAGAACAGACACATAGATCACTGGAACAGAAAAACTCATAAATGAACCCACAATTATATGGTCAATTAATCTTTGACAAAGAAACGAAGAATATTCAAAGGAAAAAAGACTATCTCCTCAATAAATCGTGTTGGGAAACCTGGACAGCAAAATGAGAAAGAATGAAATTGGAACACTTTCTTACACCATGCACAAAAAATTCATAGTATATTAAAGACGTCAATGTGAGACCTGAAACCACAAAAGTTCTAGAAGAGAAAAGTCAATAATTTCTTTGAAATCAGGCTTAGAAATTTCTTTCTAAATATGTCTTCTGAGGCAAGGGAAACAAAAGAAAAAATAAATTATTGGGACTTAATCAAAATAAAAATCTTCTGCACAGGGAAGGAAATAATCAACAAAACTAAAAGGCAACCTTTGGAATGGGAAAGGATATTTTCAAATGACATATCTGATAAAGTGTGAGTATCCAAAATATAAAAAGTATTTATAAAACTCAACACCCAAAACATGAATTTTCCAAATAACAAATGGATAGAAGACAAGAAGAGACATTTTTATAAAAAGACATACAGTTGGCTAAATAGACACATACAAAGATGCTTACCAACCATCATCATCAGGAAAATGCAAATGAAAACTATAATGAGATGTCACCTCACCCCTGTCAGAATGGCTACAATCAACAACAGAAGATAGAAGAGGTGTTGGCAAGGTTGTGGAGAAAGGGGAGCCCTCTTGTGGTATTGGTGGGAATACGAACTGGTGCAGCCACTCTGGCAAATAGTATGGAGGTTCCTTAAAATGTTAAAAATAGAGTTACACTATGATACAACAATTGCACTATTAGGTATTTGCCCAAAGGATACAAAAATAGTAATTCAAACAGATGCATGCGCCCTTATTTTTATATTAGCATTTTCTAATATAGTTTAATTATGGAAAGAGCCCAGTGTCCAACGATTGATGAATAAAGAAGTGTTACATGTACACAATGGAATATTACTCAGCCATATAAAAGAATGAAGTCTTTCCCTTTGTAATGACATGTATGGAGCTAGAGAGTGTTATGCTAAGTGACATAAGTGACAGAAAGATAAATATATGATTTCACTCATGTGGAATTTAAGAGATAAAGCAAGTGAGCAAAGAAGAGAAAAAAAAAGATAGGAAAACTAAGAGAAAAACGTTTTTTTATATAATTGTATAATGTTTATTTTTGAGAGAAAGAGAATATGCAATTGCACAAGTGGGGGAGGGGCAGGCAGAGAGTGAGAGAGAGAGAGAGAGAGAGAGAGAGACAGAAAGAAAGACAGAGGATCCAAAGAGGGCTCTGTGCTGACAGCATAGATCCCAATGCGGGGCTCAAACTCATGAACCATGAGATCATGACCAGAGCTGAAGTCAGATGCTTAACTGACTGAGCCATCCAGGCACTCTGAGAAAGAGTCTTGACAATAGAAAACAAACTGATGATTACCAGAAGGGAGGAGGGTGGGGGTTACAGGTTAAACAGATAATAGGGATTAAGGAGTTCACTTGTGATGAGCACAGGGTGCTGATGGAGAATTTGAATTAAAATATTTCCAGCAATTCTTTCTCAAAAATAAATAATTCTGTATGTATTTTTCTATTCTATTTTTCCATTTCATGATCTTTAGATGAAGGTTCATTTTATTTACAAACCCAAAAATTCCTTCCCCTATTTCATCTATTCCACCAACCCCTTTCCCTCTGGCAACCACTAGTTTGTTCTCTCTCTATATATGGATCTGCTTCTCTTCTTGTTGTTGTTATTGTTTGCTCATTTTTCTTCCATTTTAGATTCCACAAAGTATTGAAATCATGTGGTATTTGTCTTTGTCTGCCTTATTTTACTTAACAATATATACCAGAAGTACAAACTTATCGTTTTAAAATACATAAGTCTCAAGGATGAAAAGCAAAGCATAGGGAATATAGTAAATAATATTTAATAATTTTGTGTGGTGATACATGATAACTATACTTCTCATAGTGTGCATTTCATAATGTGTATAATTTTCAAGTCAAGTGTTGCACACTTGAAACTAATATGTCAACTATACTTCAATGAAAAAATAAAAAAATAATTAAGCTGTGATGAAACATGAAAAAATTTCCTCGGATCTAAGACTATACAAATTCTAGGATGGGAACACCATGCCATCAGTTAACTCTGGAGAAAAAACATCTGAAATACTGAAGCTTCCAACAGCTGCTACATCATTTTCTACCTTTGAATTGTACTAGATTCCCCCAGTGTGTATGTTACTCCATGAAATTATTAAATATTTTGGAAGGAGCATTGGTTTGGTGTTGTTTGGGTGACTATAGAGTAAATTATTACTCTGCATGGAATGTTTGTCAAAGGACTGCAAAGAAATGTTTCTTAGCTCACTTCAGGTAAGAAGTAAACCACTGGCAATTTGAGAAACTTATTGTGTTATAAATGAACAGTTTGTGTACCTCTTTATTTTAAGAAAGTAATCTCCAGGATTTTGTTAAACCATATAAGCCTCTTGGCTCAAGTAAATAAAATGCTGCATTTTCCTCTTCTTAACACAAAGTTGTACATTGCTATATAAATCACCAAATTGTCTCATGGAGATTTCTTTAATTCTGAACAAACACTCAATATATTTTCCCTTTATTAAAGTTAAAATCAGTTGATTAATTCACATTTATTTTTTAATGTTTATTTATTTATTTTTGAGAGAGAGAAAGAAAGAGTGGGTTAGGGACAGAGAGAGAGAGAGAGCATCCCAAGCAGGCTCTGCACTGTCAGTGCAGAGTCCAAAGCAGGGCCCAAACTCACAAATCATGAAATCATGACCTGAGTCGAAATCAAGAATTGGACACTCAACCAAATGAGCCACCCAGGCCCCCCTGATTAGTTCTCATTTAATGAGAAAAGTAGAAATGTATATATAGTTACAAAAGGTAAATAGTAAATGCTATTTTGAAAGCACTGAGAAAAGAGTGTTCAGCTTTTCTTAGAGAGCAATAAGAACAAAGGTATGGCAGGAGGGAAATATGGAGGGTGTTTCAGCAACAATGGACTTGAATGCAGGAATCGGAGAAAGAAAGCAGAAGGATAAGGGAAGTAGCAAATTATTTTTAAAATAATGTAGAAGTGAAACTTGGATGATTAAAAAACATACTAAAATTGTAAAGATGCCTTATGATTCCAATTTAGCATAGTACTCTGTTCATTTCATACTACTGTAATTAAAAACGTTCGATAATATTTCAGAATCACTACTCCCAAAGTGCCAAGCTTTATCAGCCCCATATATATAAGTTGATTTTTCTCTGTTGATGTACAGTTATCTAATCAAAAGGAAGACAAACCTTGTTTTGGCCTTTAGTTTTATACAATATCCCAGACTGATGGAATCTACTTGACTGCTTTTGGCCTTTAGTTTTATACAATATCCCAGACTGATGGAATCTATTTGAGTGCTATTCATGTTTATTTGACTGTCACAAAGGACAATATAGTTAAGGAAGATTTACAGGGGTACATTTAAGTTATTTCTGATTCTTTAAGTTTTAGAAAAATAATTATATTATTGATGCAAAACTTGGAATCTAACTCTTTACATTTATAGAGAAATAGGATAGAGTAACTTTCCTTAAACTGATTTTATTAAATTTCTTTGTGAAGATTGAAGGGACAAGCTGGATCAAAGTTCTCATGATGAAATAATTTGACGGCAGTATAACTCAAATTATAATGAAATACCCTTAGTTTGATTTATTTTCCATTGCCACTGGTGAGAATTGCCAATTCATTTGACTCAGACAAACTTGAAGATGCAGTGAAGAATGTTTGTCACTGATAAAGGGATAATATCACTTCATTGTTTTGAGAATCTTATGTTAGGTAACAGAGAAGTAACTTTTGACTTTAAATGACACCAGTCTACTTGATTTAATCCATAATCTCACAACCTCCATTGAATTACTGATAGGATGCAATAAAAGTTAACATCACCAAAATAACACTAACAAAATAATACCAGAATGTGGGCAAGATAAAGATGGACCAATATGTTACTTCAAGACATTTCTAGAATTTAGATAATAAAATACAACCTGAACAAATAATAGTATGGAAGACATCCTGAAGCTCTACTGTCTTTGAGCTGATTCCCACACACAGCAAGTTAAGTTAGATGTTTTAAAAGACATGACGACACATTGTAAGTTTGATTTGTGTTTCCCTTATGATAAATGATGTTGAGCACCTTTTCACTCTATGTTGGCCATCTGGATTTCTTCTTTGGAAAAATATCTATTCATGTCTTCTGCCCATTTGTTAACTGGTTTATTCATTTCCTGAGTGTTGAGTTTTATAAGTTTTTTATACATTTTGGATACAAACTCTTTCTGAGATTTGTCATTTGCAAATATCTTCTCCCACTCCATAGGCTGCCTTTTATTTTTGTTTATTGTTCCCTTCACTGTACAGAAGCTTTTTATTTTGATGATGTCGCAATAGTTTATTTTTGCTTTTGTGTCGCTTGCCTCAGGAGACATATCTAGAAAGAACTTGCCTACATCCACTGTCAAAGAGGTGTTCTGTGCTCTGCCTGTGTCCTCCTTTAGGATATTTATGGTTTCGTGTCTCACGTTTAGGTCTTTAATCCATTTTTAATTTATTTTTATGTATGGTGTAAAAAAGTGATCCAGTTTGTTTTCATGCTGCTGTCCACTTTTCCCAACACCATTTGTTGAAGACACTGTCTTTCTTCCATTGGATATTCTTTCCTGCTTTGTCAATTATTAGTTCACCATATAATTGTGGGTTCACTTCTGGGTTTTCTGTCCTGTTCTATTGATCTATGTATCTATTTTACTACTAGTACTGTACCATCTTGATCACTACAGTTTTGTAATATAACTGGAAGTCCAGAATTGTGATGTCTCCAGCTTTGCTTTTCTTCTTCAAGGTTGCTTTGGCTATTCAGGGTCTTTTGTGGATCCATACAAATTTTACAATTGTCTGTTTCAGCTCTATGAAAACTGGTGTTGCTATTTTGATGAAGACTGCATTAAATGTGTAGATTGCTTTTGGTAATATAGACATTTTAACAATATTTGTTCTTCTAACCCATGAGGATGGAATGTCTTTCCATTTCTTTGTAATCTTTAATTTGTCATCAGTGTTTTATACTATTGAGAGTATATACATTTTAACCGCTTTGGTTAGGTTTATTCATAAGTATCTTATGGGTTTCAGTGCAATTTTAAATGGAATTTATTCCTTGATTTCTCTTTTTGATGCTTCATTATTTTTGTATAGATATGCAACAGATTTCTGTATACTGATTTCCTATCCTATGACTTTACTGAGTTTTTGTATCAGTTCTAGCAATTTTTTGGTGGAGACTTTCAGGTTTTCTATTTAAAGTATTATGTTATCTGCAAATAGTAAAACTTTTACTTCTTTCTTACCGATTTGGTTGCCTTTTATTTATTTTTGTTGTCTGATTCCTATGGCTAGGACTTCCAGTACTATGGGTTTTTCGTATATGGCCTTTATGATGTTGAGGTATGTTTCCTCTAACCCTACATTGTTGTGAATTTTTATCATGAATGGATGTTATACTTAGTAAAATGCCTTTTTTGCATTTATTGAAAGGATCATGTTTTGTTTTTTTTTTTTTATCATTTCCTTTATTAATGTGGTACATCACATTGATTAATTTGCAAATGTTTAAACACCCTGCAGGACAGGAATAAATCCAACTTGAGAATGCTGAATGATTCTTTTAATGTATGGTTGAATCCAGTTTGCTAATATTTTATTAAGAATTTTTGGGGGCGCCTGGGTGGCTCAGTCGGTTAAGCGGCCGACTTCGGCTCAGGTCATGATCTCGCGGTCCGTGAGTTCGAGCCCCGCGTCGGGCTCTGTACTGACAGCTCAGAGCCTGGAGCCTGTTTCAGATTCTGTGTCTCCCTTTCTCTGACCCTCCCCCGTTCATGCTCTGTCTCTCTCTGTCTCAAAAATTAATAAACGTTAAAAAAAATTTAAAAAGAAATTTAAAAAAAAAAGAATTTTTGCATCCCTGTTCATCTGGGATATTGGCCTGTAGTTCTCTTTTTTTAGTGGAGTCTTTAACTGCTTTTGGTATCAGGATAATGCTAGTATCATACAGTGAATTTAGAAGTTTTCCTTTCTTTTCCATATTTTGGAATACTTCAAGAAGAATAGGTATTAACTCTTCTTTAAATGTGTAGTATAATTCTCCTGGAAAGTCATTTGGCCCTTGGACTTTTTTCCCTGGGAGATTGTTGATTACAGATTCGATTTCCTTACTGGTTATTGATCTGTTCAAGATTTCTTTTCCTTCCTGTTTCAATTTTGGTAACTTTTATGCTTCTAGGAATTTATCTTTTTCTTCCAAGTTGTCCAATTTTTTGGTATATAGTTTTCCATAATATTTTCTTAAATTGGTTGTGTTTCTATGGTGCTGGTTGCTATTTCTACTCCCTCACTTGGCATTTAATTATTGTCATCCTTTTCCTTTTCTTTTTGATAAGATTGGTTAGGGTTTTATCAATTTTATTATTTTTTTCAATTAATAACAAATCTCTTCCTGGTTTTATTGATCTGCTCTATTGTTTGTTTACCTTCTATATCATTTATTTCTGCCCTAAACTTTATTATTTCCTTTCTTCTGCTAACTTTAGATTTTTCTTGTTGTTCTTTTTCTAGCAGCTTTAAGTGTAAGGTTAGGTTGCTTATTTCAGATTTTTTTGCTTCTTAAGTTAAGCCTGTATTACTATTACTTCTCTCAGCGCTGCTTTTGTTGCATCCCAAAGGTTTTGGACCATTTTGTTTTCATTTTCATTTGTTTCCATGTATTTTTTAAAAAAAATTTTAATGTTCATTTATTTTTGAGACAGAGAGAGACAGAGCATGGGCAGGGTAAGGGCAGAGAGAGAGGGAGACACAGAATCCGAAACAGTCTCCAGGCTCTGAGCTGTCAGCACAGAGCCCAAAACAGGGCTCGAACCCATGAACCATGAGATCATGACCTGAGCCAAAGTTGGATGCCCAACTGAGTGAGCCACCCAGGTGCCCCTCCATGTATTTTTTGAATTTATTCTTTGATTTCTTGGTTGACCCATTAATTTTTTCTCAGCATGCTGTTTAATATTCATGTATTTGTCGTCTTTCCAAATTTTTTATTGTCATTGACTTCAAGTTTCATAGTGTTGTGGTGAGACAATATACATGGTATTATTTAAATCTTTTTGTTCTTGTTGAGGTCTGATTTGTCACCTAATATGTGATCTCTTCAGGGTAATGTCCCATGTGCACTGGAAAACAATGTGTATTCTGCTGCTTTAGAATGGAATGATCTGAATATATCTGTTAAATCCATCTGATCCAGGATGCCATTCAAAACCAATGTTTCCTTTTGATATTCTGTTTAGATGATCTGTCCATGGATGTAAAAGGGGTGTGAAATCCCTTACTCTGATTGTATTGTTATCAATGAGCTGCTTTATGCTTGTTATTAATTGTTTTATATATTTGGGTGTTTCATGTTGGGTGCATAAATATTTACAAATGTTAGATCGTCTTGTTGGATTGTCTTCTTTACTATTATATAGTGCTTTCTTCATCTCTTGTTACAGTTTTTTATAGTCTAGTTTTTTTAAGTATTACTATTGCAACTTTCTTTTGATGTCCATTTGCATGGTAAATTTTTCTCCATCCGTTCCCTTTCAGTCTTCTGGTGTCTTTTGGTCTAAAACTAGTTTATTTCAGGCAGGAAAAAGATGGCACTTGTTTCTTCATGCATTCTGACACCAGTGTCTTTTCATAGCATTTCGTCCATTTAAATTCTGAGTAATTACTGAGAGATATACATTTATTGCTATTAATTACTTGTTTTGTCATTATTTCCTTGTTCCCTTTCTTGGGTTTCTCACTTTTGAGTTTTCCTTTCCACTCAAAGAGTCTCCTTTAAGATTTCCTGCAGGGCTCTTTTAGTGTTCACTCCTTTAGATTTTGTTTGTCAAAATCTTTATCTCTCCTTCTTTTCTGAAAGTTACCCTTACTGTAAAGAGTATTTTTGGAAACAGAGTTTCTTCATTCAGCACTTTGAATATATCATGCCACCCCCTCTTGGCTTGCCATGTTTCTGTTGAGAAATATGCAGCTAGATTTACGGATATTCCCTTGTACACTAAGGACTTCTTTTGTCTTGCTGCTTTTAAGATTTTTTTTATCACTATATTTTGGAAATGTAATTACCATATGTCTGTGTTCACCTGCTTTTGTTGATTTTGATGTGAATTCTCTTTGCCTCCTGGATCTGTATATCTGTGTTATTTCCCACATTAGAGAAGATTTAAGCTATGATTTCCTCAAATAAATTTTCTGACCCTTTCTCTCTCTTCTTTTGGAACTCCTATGACACCTGTGTAATTATGTTTGATGGAGTCACTGAATTCCCTCAGTCTACTTTCATGTTCTATAATACTTCTTTCTCTCTTTGTTCAGGTTCATTATTTTTCTTTATTTTTCTTCTATATCACATAATCATTCTTCTGCTTCTTCCAGATTTGTGTTCCTTGAATCAAGCCTGTTTCCAATCTCAGTTACTGTATTTTTCATTTCTGACTAATTCTTTTTTAATTCTTTTATCTTTGTGGTAAGCGTCTCCCTCTGGTCTTCTATTCTTTTCTCAAGGACAGTGAGTATCCTTATGATTGTTTCTTTATATTCTCTCAGACATATTATTCATTTCTGTTTCACTTAGATGAAGTGACCCTTTCTTGTTCTTTCTTTTGGGATGAATTCCCTCAGTTTGGCATTTTGTCTAGGTCACTGTCTTCTTTTTTTGTGTTAGAAAATCCTGTTATGTTTCCTGCTCCTGAAAATAATGGATTTATGAAGAAGAGGTCATATAGTTTTCAGAGCCTGTCACTTTTGGGAGTGTCTCTTTTGTGTGCTGTTCTTGTGTTTTGGCTTCTCTGTCCTTCAGGACAGTTGTCTTCAAAGATTCTCCTTGCCTGCAGAGGTCTTTGTTTGATCCTTGGTCAGAATGTGCCAAGTTTTTACTATATGTGCCTAGTCTGCTCATTATGTGAGACCCAATATTACTTCCACTAGAACTGAAACCCTGCAGAACTCTCTGGTCAGGAGATGTAGTGTGTGCAGTAGTTTGGGCTTGTCTTCTGGTTAAGGGGCCTACTCTTCTGGGACTGTGGTAAGTCTGATGAAGACTGTCAGTCCTGCAGGAGTGCAGGGGTGTGGGACTTGGTCTAAGCAGGTTAGGCAGCCATTGTCTATACTGGGCTGCTTATAGCAGGTGGCTTTGTTTTAATGCTGAGGGGCAAAGAAAATGTCCCCTGCTGGTTCTTTTGTCATGGGAGAGGCATCTCTCTGTATGTTGCCTCTCAAAGAAGCTCTGTGAGAAGAGCAAATAATCTCCCCTTGTGTTGCCCAGGCATCGTTCTGATCGCCATTTCTATACTGTCTGCCTCCAGGATTTTGCCTGCCTTCTCTCCACAAGCAGTGCAGTGAACTCTGTGCTCTATCCCAGCCAAGCCTTCTGACTTGTAAAACTTCAGGCTTTAAGGAGATGGTGGAGGCAAGGGTTTGTACTTCTGTGGGAGGGGCATGCAGTGCTGGGACTAAGAAAAGCCTGACTGAGTGCAGTAGTCCCACCTGAGTGCAGGAGGATGGGACTTGGTGTAGGAAAGTTAGGTAGCCAGTGTTGGTTCTGTGCTGCTTTCCTCAATGGTTGCATGTGTATGCTGAAGAGAGGGGGAGGGAAATGGCTCCAGCCAGTTCCTTTGTCCCTGGAGACTTGTCTTTGTGAACTCTGCCTCTCAGGGGTGCATTCTAAGAAGAATGAATAATAATAATAATCTAACCTGTGTGTCTCAGGTATTCTTTAGATCAATATTTCCAACCCAACTGCCCAAGGTTGTTTGCCTGCCTTCTCTCCAGGAGTAGGACAGCACCATCAGGGCGTTATCTTAGCCAAGCCTGCTGACCATTAAAACTATAGTCTTTAAGCCATATTGGTTGCAAAACTAATGAAAACCAATCCTCTCATTTCCCCAGTCAATAGCTTTGGGGAAATGTTCTCCTTGTGTGTTCCCCTCTGTGTTCCTCTCTCTCCCCCCCCCAACCTTTCTCTGTGACCATGGCTCCCTCCCCTTCACAGCACCCTTGATCCCTTTCTCCCTTAACCACATTTCTGCACTCCTATCTTCTTCGATGTGGTTTCTTTTCTTTCTTTATTTGCAGAGTTCATTCTTTCAGTCTCAAGATGATTTCTGTGTATTTAGAATGCTCTTATTATTATATAATTGTGTTCGAGGGAAGAGATAAACGTAGGATCTTTCTACTCATTGGCCATCTTTAGTTCCCCTTCTAGTTGCAATAATTGTTATCTTTATTTTAGTTTGCCACTATTTCCATAACAAATATCAATAAATCAATTCACATGGAAAACAGAAGTTTCTATCATATTTTTACTCTATCCATTTTCTAGTTTCTTTTTAAAAATTGATGAGTATGTGTGTGTGTTTGTGTGTGTGTGTGTGTATGGTGGTACAGGAGGCTTGCTTTTTTTAGAAAAATTTGAAACATGCTTGTGGTAGTCCAGTGTCTTAAATTAATCAAGTCATTTGCTTTTTATAGTTATTTTCCCCAGCCCAGTGAAACCTAGACCAGTCACAAAAGATGTTAATTCTTCTCCTAAAATAGTGCTTTTTGGGGTGGCTTGGTCAGCTAAGCGTCAGACTTCAGCTCAGGTCATGATCTTGTGGTTTGTGACTTCTAGCCCTGTGTCGGGCTTTGTGCTGACAGCTCGGAGCCTGGAGCCTTCTTAGGATTCTGTGTCTCCTTCTTCTTCAGCAACCCCTTCCCACTCTCTGTCACTCTCTGTCTCTCAAAAATAAATAAACTATAAAATTAAATAAAAGAGTGCTTTATGATGAGACCCACAGGCTGGGCCTTAGCAACTGACCATTTCAGTGATTCTATTGCATGTAATTTTGGGCGACAAATCTACCAGTTTTATTATGAAGATTGGAATTGCTGCTCTCATAGCAGGAATTATTTGTGCTATTGGCAATATGCTATTTCTTATAGCATTTGGAAAAGATACTGGTTACTTGCAATGGAGACCTGTGAAAGTTTTTCTCTAATTATGGATATTGAAGAAGAGGTAAACAGAAATATAATGAATGTATTGTTAACAATTATGGAATTTCAAATAACTACACATAAAGAAAATTTGTGTTTTAAAAATTGACATGCTAGCAGTATAAGATGATTCATTGGATTTTAATTTGAATACATTTTCTATTAAACATTTGAAACATTTTCTAGGATTGATTTGCAAATTGGAGATATGGAACACAGAATTTTCCTCAGAGGAAAGATTGGTATATGAAGTAGGAAGTGTAACAGAAAGTTTGTAACAGTGTGTGTGTGTGTGTGTGTACACTAATATGAAGCAACAGAAAGACACATAAAGAAACTATTCCCATTCACAATTGCACCAAGAATCATAAAATACCTGGGAATAAACCTAACCAAAGATGTAAAAGATCTGTATGCTGAAAACTATAAAAACTTATGAAGGAAATTGAAGAAGATAAAAAGAAATGGAAAAATATTCCATGCTCATGGATTGGAAGAATAAATATTGTTAAAATGTCAATTCTACTCAAAGCTATCTACATATTCAATGCATTCCCAATCAAAATTGCACCAGAATTCTTCTCACAGCTACAACAAGCAATCCTAAAATTTGTATGGAACCACAAAAGACCCCGAATAGCCAAAGTAATTTTGAAGGAGACCAAAGCAGGAAGCATCACATTCCCAGACTTTAGCCTCTACTTCAAACTTGTAATCATCAAGACAGCATGGTATTGGTACAAAAAGAGACACATAGACCAATGGAATAGAATAGAAACTCCAGAATTAGACCCACAAAAGTATGGCCAACTAATCTTTGACAAAGCAGGAAAGAATATCCAATGGAAAAAAGACAGTCTCTTTAACAAATGGTGCTGGGAGAACTGGATGGCAGCATACAGAAGAATGAAACTAGACTACTTTCTTAAAACATACAGAAAAAAAAACTCAAAATGGATGAAGGACCTGAATGTGAGATATGAAGCCATCAATACCCTAGAAGAGAAAGCAGGAAAAAAAAAAAAACCTTTCTGACTTCAGCTGCAGCAATTTCTTACTTGACACATCTCCAAAGGCAAGGTAATTAAAAGCAAAAATGATCTATTGGGACCTCATGAAGATAAAAAGCTTCTGCACTGCAAAGGAAACAATCCACAAAACTAAAAAGCAACTGACGGAATGGGAAAAAATATTTCCAAATGACATATCGGACAAAGGGCTAATATCCAAAATCTATAAGAACTCACCAAACTCCACGTCCGAACAACAAATAATCCAGTGAAGAAATGGTCAGAAAACATGAATAGACATTTCTCTAAAGACATCCAGATGGCCAACAGCACATGAAAAGACGCTCAATGACACTCCTCATCAGGGAAATACAAATCAAAACCACACTGAGATATGACCTCATGCCAGTAAGAGTGGCTAAAATGAACAAATCAGGAGACTATAGATGCTGGAGAGGATGTGGAGAAATGAGAATCCTCTTGCACTGTTGGTGGAAATGCAAACTGAGAATGCAGTATGGAGGTTCCAAAAAAATTAAAAATAGATCTACCCCATGACCCAGCAATAGCACTGCTAGGAATTTACCCAAGTGATATAGGAGTGCTGATGCATAGGGCCAATTGTACCCCAATGTTTATAACAGCACTTTCAAAAATAGCCAATCTATGGAAAGAGCCTAAATGTCCATCAACTGATGAATGGATAAAGAAATTGTGGTTTACATATACAATGGAATACCACTTGACAATGAGAAAGAATGAAATATGGCCTTTTGTAACAATGTGGATAGAAGTGGTGAGTGTTATGCTAAGTGAAAAAAGTCATAGAGAGAAAGACAGATACCATATATTTTCAGTCTTATGTGGATCCTGAGAAATTTAACAGAAGACCATGTAGGAGGGGAAAGGGAAAAAAAAAGTTAGAGAGGGAGGGAGGCAAACCATAAGAGACTTTTAAAAACTAAGCATAAACTGAGGTTCGATGGTGTGTGGGAGGGAGGGGAAAGTGGGTGATGGACACTGAGGAGGGCACTTGTTGGGATGAGCACTGGCTGTTGTATGGAAACCAATTTGACGATAAATTTCATAGAAAAAAAGATGTATACACACACAAAGACACACAGACAATGGAATATTACTTAGCCATAAAAAGAATGACATCTCAACTTTTGCAATCACTTGGCTGGACCTACAGGATATTATGGTACGTGAAATAAGACAAAGATAAATTACATACAATTTCACTTATATGTGGAATCTAAAAAAAATGAAAGGAATAAATCAACAAACAAAAACAAAAATTTAATCATAAACAAAAAGAACAAACTGATTGTTGTCAGAGGGTAGGAGTTTGTAGGATGGGAAAATAGTTGAAGAGTATTAAGAAGAGAAAACTTCATTTTATACAACGGATATGTTGCAGGAAAGAAAGGTGCAACATGGGGAATACAGTGTATGGTGATCAATGATGACTGCACTTTTCATGGTGAGTATAGTTTAATGAATGAAGTTGTTAAATTACTATGTGGTGCCCCAAAACTAATATAGCATTGTATGTTAACTATACTTAAATGTAAGGAAATATTGAATAAGGAGTATTTTTGTAAATTACTATATTTAAATTTCTCAACATTAAAATTTGAAAAAGTATTTTGGTCAATAAATGAACTTTGCCTTAAAATACCCTTTCTTATTAGAATACAGGTATAACAAAATGAAAGAAATTTTTAGCAGGTCTCAAAGAGAAATAATTTTTCCTCAGGTGAGCTTATCTGCACAAACAAAAGTTTCAAGTTTATTTAATACTGGATAGAAATACTTGCTTTTATTTTCCCTCTCAAATCTACCTTACTTTTCTGTTCCACCTTATAGCTGTGGGCTTTTCATAAATGGCTTTGATGATGTTTAAGTATGTTCCTTCTATCCCAACTTTCTTGATGGTTTTTATTAAGAATGGATGCTGAATTTTGTCAAATGCCTTTTCTGCATTGATTGACAGGATCATATGATTCTAATCATTTTTTTCCTTATTAATGTGATGTATCACATTGATTGATTTGTGAATGTTGAACCAGCCCTGCAGCCCAGGAATGAATCCCACTTGATCATGGTGAGTAATTATTTTTATATGCTGTTGAATTCAATTTCTAGTGTCTTGTTGAGAATTTTTGCATCCATATTCATCTGGGATATTGGCCAGTAGTTCTCTTCTTTTGCTGGTTCTCTGTCTGGTTTGGGAATCAAAGTAATGCTCACTTCATAGAATGAGTCTGGAAGTTTTTCTTCCCTTTCTATTTTTTGGAACAGCTTGAGAAGGATAGGTATTATCTCTGCTTAAATGTCTGGTAGAATTCCCCAGGGAAGCCATCTGGTCCTGGACTCCTATTTGTTGGGAAATTTTTGATAACTGATTCAATTTCTCTTAATGGTTATGGGTCTGTTCAAGTTTTCTATTTCTTCCTGTTTGAGTTTTGGAAGTGTGTGGGTGCTGAGGAATTTGTCCATTTCTTCCAGGTTGTCCAGTATTCATTTATGAATACTATAATTTTTTTTTTTATTTATTTATTTATTTATTTTTTAAAATTTTTTTTTCAACGTTTATTCATTTTTGGGACAGAGAGAGACAGAGAATGAACGGGGGAGGGGCAGAGAGAGAGGGAGACACAGAATCGGAAACAGGCTCCAGGCTCTGAGCCATCAGCCCAGAGCCCGACGCGGGGCTCGAACTCACGGAATGCGAGATCATGACCTGGCTGAAGTCGGACGCCTAACCGACTGCGCCACCCAGGCGCCCCTGAATACTATAATTTTTCATAGTATTCCCTGAAAATTGCTTGTATTTCTGAGGGATTGGTTGTCATAATTGCATTTTCATTCATGATTTTATCTATTTGGGTCATATCCCCTTTCTTTTTGGGAAGCCTGGCTAGAGGTTTATCAATTTGTTTATGTTTTCAGAAAACCAACTCTTGGTTTCATTGATCTTCTCTACATTTTTTTAAGATTCTATATTGTTTAGTTCTGCTCTGATATTTATTATTTCTCTACTTCTGCTGGGTTTGGGGTGTTGCTGTTCTGCTTCTATTTACTTTAGGTGTGCTGTTAGATTTTGTATTTGAGATTTTTCTTGTTTCTTGAAATAGGCCTGGACTGCAATGTATTTTCCTCTCAGGACTGCCTGTGCTGCATCCTAAGGTGTTTGGATTGTTGTATTTTCATTTTCATTTGTGTCCATATATTTTTCAATTTCTTCTCTAATTGCCTGGTTGATCCATTCATTCTTTAGTAGAGTGTTCTTTAACCTCCATGCTTTTGGAGGTTTTCCAGACTTTTTCCTGTGGTTGATTTCAAGTTTCACAGCATTGTGATCTGAAAGTGTGCATGGTATGATCTCAATTCTTTTGTACTTATTAAGGGATGATTTGTGACCCAGTAAGTGATCTATCTTGGAGAATGTTCCATATGCACTCAAGAAGAAAGTATATTCTGTTGCTTTGGGATGCAGAGTTCTAAATATATCTGTCAAGTTCATCTGATCCAATGTATCATTCGGGGCCCTTGTTTCTTTACTGATCCTGTGTCTAGATGATCTGCCCATTGTTTGTAAGTGGAGTATTAAAATCCCCTGCAATTACCACATTCTTATCAATAAGGTTGCTTATGTTTGTGATTGTTTTATATATTTGGCGGCTCCCATATTCAGCACATAGACATTTATAATTGTTTGCTCTTCCTGATGGATAGACCCTGTAATTATTATCTAATGCCCTTCTTCATCTCTTGTTACAACCTTTAATTTAAAGTCTAGTTTGTCTGATATAACTATGGCTATTCCAGCTTTTTTTTGACTTCCAGTAGCATGATAGATAGTTCTCCATCCCCTCACTTTCAACCTGAAGGTGTCCTCAGGTCTAAAATGAGTCTCTTGTAGACTCAAATAGATGGGTCTTGTTTTTTTATCCATTCTGATACCCTATGTCTTTTGGTTGGAGCATTTAATCCATTTACATTCAGTGTTATTATTGAAAGATATAGCTTTAGAGTCATTGTTATGTCTGTAGGTTTCCTGCTTGTAGTGATGTCTCTGGTACTTTATGGTCCTTGCAACATTTCACTCACAGAATCCCCCTTAGGACCTCTTGTAGGTCTGGTTTAGTGGAGACAAGCTCCTTCAGTTTTTGTTTGTTTGGGGAAATCTTTATCCCTCCTTCTATTCTGAATGACAGGCTTGCTGGATAAAGGATTCTTGGTTGCATATTTTTCCTGATCATCACATTGAAGATTTCCTGCCATACCTTTCTGACCTGCCAAGTTTCAGTAGCTAGTTCTGCTACTACTCTAATGTGTTTATCTTTGTATGTTAAACCCAGTTTAACCCCAGCTGCTTTCAGAATTCTCTCTTTATCCTTGTATGTTGCCAGTTTCACTATGATATGTCGTGAAGAAGATCAATTTATGTCTGAAGGAAGTTCTGTGCCTGCTGGATGTCAATGTCTGTTTCTTTCCCCATATTGGGGAAGTTCTCTTCTATGACTTGTTCAAGTACTCCTTCAGCCCCTTTCTCTCTCTCTTCTTCTTTTGGAATTCCTATGATGTGGATATTGTTCCATTTGACTGTGTGACTTAGTTCTCTAATTCTCCCCTGGTGGTCTTAGATTTTTTATCTCTCTTTTTGTCACCTTCCTCTTTCTGTAATTTTATCTTCTAATTCACCTATTCTCTTTGCTTTTTCAACCCGTGCTGTGGCCACCTCCATTTTATTTTGCACCTCATTTATAGCATTTTTTAATTTGTCATGACTATTTTTTAGTCCCTTGATCTCTGCAGTAATAGATACTTTGTTGTCTTCTATGCCTTTTTCAAGCCCAGAGATTAATATTATGACTATTATTCTAAATTCTTGTTCATTTATGTTGCTTATATCTGTTTTGATCAATTCATTAGCTGTCACTTCTTCCTGGGATTTCTTTTGAGGAGAATTCTATGTTTCATCATTTTGCCTAGTATTCTTTCCCTTGAGTCTTAAAAGCTTGTTATGTGCTCTGCACCTATGAGTACAACTATATTAAAGGGAAGTTATACACTGTCGAAGGCCTTACCCTTCAGGAAGTGTTGTTTGTTTTTTTTTTTTTTTTTTTTTTCGGAGAGTGTTACTTGCTCTCTGTTGTTGTGACTTTTTTTTATTTCCCGACTCATAGTAATGTTTTGGACCCTCTTTCAGGTGTTTTTTGATTTCTTCCTTGAAGTATCCCTGGAGAGGAAAACAAACAGAAGGACAAACAGCAAACAAAAACACACAAACACACAAACAAATAAAAGAAAGAAACAAAAACAAAAAAGTAAAAACTAAACACAATCCAAAAGCAAAAATCCAGAAACACCAGCTATAAGTCAAGAATAGGGTTGAGGCAGTGCTGAACAGAACATACAAAGAGAGAAATGACAGGGGCAGGGAAAAAGAAAAAATAAACATTGACCAGGCAGAGAGATTGAATGTCTTAATCGAGGGAGAGAGAAAGAAAAATAAGGAAGGGGGCAGGAAAATGAAACAGAGATAAAGTCACCCAGTCAGAGAAACTATATGGCTTCATTATTCCAGAGAGAGAGAGAAAGGAATGTAAAGAAGGAGGTGTAGAACATGTATCACAAGAATGAATTAAATATGTCCATTTAAACAAACTAATAACCATAATAATGATCCTAGGGGAGGGAAGAGATAAGAAGGAGAAATGGGGGTGGGGAGGAGAATATATTTATATATCAAGAATTGTCCTTAAATTAATCCAGGCAATGCAGCAGCTTTGGTCAGGAGGAGCAGTCTGTCTGGTTCCACAGCGACTATCCCACTCCAGTATAGGCAGTTACCAGAATGGAAGGGAATGGTTTGGTGTAGGCGGGTCCCACCTCCACTGGGCCCCATCACCAAACTATGAGTCCTGGCCTTGGTGGTGGTAGGGAGAAAAATGGTGATCCCCCAGTCTCTTCCACAACCTGGTGTCCCAAATCACTTCTTTGTAGCCATTCTCAATGTGACCCAGGCACAGAGGACGTTTTCTGTCTCGCTTCACCTACTACTTTGTCCCAGCTCTTGGTTGGGAATTAAACTCCCACTGTAAGCCCTGGTACTGGGGAAGTGCTTCACAATATGATATCCCGGCTGGTTTTGTCCTGTGCAGTATCACTTCAAGGGAGGGGACCAGTTTCTCCTGCTGCAGACTGTGCCCCTGATCTACCACTGAACCCTAAGGTGGTTCCCCTCCTTCCCAGGTGTATGAACAAGGCAGCTGGCCCCAGTCCAAAGATAGGATTGGCTGGTAGAGATCTTCTAATGTGCAGTTAGAGATGGGATCCCTCTCCATCCCAATTTTTCTCTTGTCCGTATACAGTCCTATGCTTCCTCAGCCACTCTTTTTCTTCCTTTTGTCTCTCAACAGAAGGGGATCCCTCCCCTCCATGCCTATGTAGCCCGTTTTATCTCCCTCAGTTTGAAATTACCCACCTATAGTCTCTCAGATTGTCCCAGTTTCTCCATGGTAGACTCAGTCTCTTTTCCTCCCAGACTCTTGGGGTACAAAGTCCTTTGGCTTTAGTCCTTCTTTGTTTGGGATACATGGGAAGTACAGATCCCCCTACTTCTCTGCCATGTTGACTCTTTCTGAGTCTTTTGAAAATTCTTATGGGCTGTGGTCAGTCTGTGAACACCATAAGGGGAAATATTTGAGTAATCACTATTAATAAATGAAAGTGTACCTTTGGCAAGTTTTATTTTCCTAAAGTTTGTTTGTTTTTTTTAGTGACCCAGACTCAATCATTCTTAAATACTAGTAATAATTATGCTGTCAGAATAAAATATCCAGTAACTGTTAATTTCCTTTTTTATAGTGTGTTTAGTGTTCTCTATCAATCATTATTACCAGATTTACATGAATATTTTTAGTGTGATCCAAATTACTATAGATTTTACTTTAGAATTGTCAAATGATACCTTTTGTTTATTTTGTTGGATTTGTAGACTTTTCAATTTTACTAATAAAATTAATGTTTCTCAGTTGGTATATTTGTTGCACAGGTATGATCTATTTTACATGTAAGACAGAAATTCTTAAAAAGCAATCAAAGCATAACATAACATTTTCAAAAAGAATAAATCTTGAAGTTCTAGCCATGACGTCTCAATATTACATATGAGAAAGCTGAGGACCTGAGAGATGAAGTGTTTTCCGTAGACACATGGCTATCAGACACAGAAACTGAAGTTCTATTCTCCTTTCACATTTAGAATGTCAGTTGATTTCCACGTGAATGAATCTATTGGCAACTAAATGGTGCCTAGCCCCAACTAAATGGGTCTAAATTTGATGGTTTGCAGGGAATTTGCCACTGTTCAGATGGTCAGCCAGTTTTTATTAAAATACATTGGTTGTATAGAGGGACAATGTGGATTCCCATGATTTGGAGTTGAGCCAACTCCTCATAAGTGGGATAGCTACATCTTAGAGGAAGTCAGATAAGAGGTGGGTAACTCTTTCTCAGTTGACCAGATTTTTAATACAGACAGACTTATTAATAAGTCTTACTCTTAGTTTTTCTTCCTACTCAATAATTTACAAAACACACTTAGGAAATAACAAGAGCATGCCAAATGTTTCTTCCCACCTTATCATCTGATCTATCTATAGCTTTGGGACTATTTCAAGGCTCAGAGATAGATGATGCTGTGAGTTTATAATGAAAAAGGTAGTGAAAAGGGGTAAATTTGGAGAATAATGATGGATGGCACACATCCTCCTAAATATGTTCATCTCCTATTATCTTGTGAATGTGCATTCTTGACAGAATTTCTCTTACCTTGAAGAGAAAAAAAAGAGAAAAAGAAAGTTTTAAAATCAAGTCATGTTTTTTCTCTCCTTATATATATATTTCTTTCCTTCACATCTTTCACCCACGGGAATTCCAGAGTGATACCATGAGATACACACACACACACACACGCACACACACAATCACACAGACCACACACTCACTGAGAAAAATATTAAATTAGTTTCTTTATTCATATTTTAAAAATATAGTTCAACATATACAATATCCATAGTCCAGTTAAGTAGAAAGTAACACTATCCATGAGAACAAAGTTTTATTTCCCAAATTTCATAGCATCTGATGTGGCCTTTTCCTCATGTCTTATTGGCAGTTCACTGATATACATTTAATGTTCAGTAATTTAGTAGGAGTTGATATCACTATAATAATTGGCAGGACAAGATTTGTAAATCCTGTTATTGCTCATTTTCAAAGTTATATATATATATACATATATATATGTGTATATATATATATATATATATATTCACATGTTTGCTGCATTACATGTTGGAATTTCAAGTATTTTATTTTTAACATTCCATTGTTTATATATATATATATATATATATATATATATATATATATGTATATATACTTTATTTCCAGGACAGTTAGAAAAAACAATGTTATATTAGTTTCAGGTGTACAAAATAGTGATTCAACTCTTTTATACATTACTCTGTGCTTATCATGG
Organism: Leopardus geoffroyi; assembly: GCF_018350155.1. NCBI lineage: Eukaryota > Metazoa > Chordata > Mammalia > Carnivora > Felidae > Leopardus > Leopardus geoffroyi. Next base: position 67,407,641 of record NC_059343.1, read on the forward strand.
TAAGTGTACTCTTTTAAAAATGTTTATATAATTATTTTGAAAAAGAAAGAGAAAGAGCATGAGTAGGGAAAGGGCAGAATTAGAGACGGAGAGAATCCCAAGCATGCTCCACACTGTCAGTACTGAGCCTGATGCAGGACTTGATCTCATGAATCATGAAATCATAACTTGAGCCAAAATCAAGAGTTGGAGGCTTAACCTACTAAGCCACCCAGACACCCTTCATAAGTGTACTCGTTAATAGCCATCACCTAATTCACCAATCCCTTCATCCACCTGCCCTCTGGTGACCATCAGTTCTCTATATTTAAGAGTCTGCTTCTTGGTTTCTCTCTCTCTCTCTCTCTCCCATATTTTGCTTGTTTGTTTTGTTTCTTAAATTCCATATATGAGTGAAATTATATGGAATTTGGCTTTTTCTGACTGAAATATATATATACATATATGTACATATATATATGTATGTACATATATACATATATATGTACATATATATTTCTAATTTTACTAATAAAATGAATGTTGTTTATCATATATGTACATATATATATGTGTGTGTATATATATACATATACATGTATATATGTGTGTGTATATATATATATACACACACACACATATATATATACACACACACACATATATATATATATATATATATATATATATATGATGTTTATCCACTAATCTGCTGTTGGACACCTGGGTTGCTTCCATAATTTGGCTATTTTAAATAATGCTGTAATAAACATCGGGGTGGATTAATCAATTTGAATTAGTGTTTTTGTTTTTGTATTTTTTGGAGTAAACACCCTGTTATGCAATTACTGAATCATAGGGTAATTCTATTTTTGACATGTTTTAATTATTCTTTTTTAATGTGTATTTTTTTTTATTTTCTGAGAGACAGAAAGGAGAGGGCAGAGAGATAGAATCCCACCAAGGCTTTTGACTGTCAGTGCAGAGCCTGACACAGGGCTCGAACCCATGAACCAAAAGAGCATGACTTGAGCCAAAACCAAGCGCCAGACACTTAACAGACTGAGCCGTCCAGGTACTCCTCTATTTTTAACATTTTGAAGAGCTTTCATATTGTCTTCCACAGTGGCTACACTAGTTTGCATTCTCACTAACAGTGCATGAAGGTTCTTTTTCTACACATCCTCAACAACACTTGTTTCTTTTATTTTTTTATTTTTTGCCCTTCTGACTGGTGTGAAGTAATGTCTCCTTGTAGATTTGATTTGCATTTCCCTCATGTTGAATGATGTTGAGCATCTTCTAATGTGTCTCTTGGCTCCATTATAGATTTTAAAAGATACTGATGTTTGGGGTAGAGAAGAGAAATAGGGATAAATGTGGAAGAGAGAAGTGGGGAGTTAATTAAGGTAGGTAATATTGTAAACAGAATGAGGACTTGTGATTTAGAATTACTTCTTTTTTAATGAACATCATTTATGAAATTTTTAAGTATCAATTTTTAGATTACCAATCACTAATTTTTAAGGTTAAGCACACACGTTATTTTTCTTTTCTTTTTTTTTAATATATGAAATTTATTGCCAAATTGGTTTCCATACAACACCCAGTGCTCATCCCCAAAGGTGCCCTCCTCAATACCCATCACCCACCCTCCCTTCCCTCCCACCCCCCATCAACCCTCAGTTTGTTCTCAGTTTTTAACAGTCTCTTATGCTTTGGCTCTCTCCCACTCTAACCTCTTTTTTTTTTTCCTTCCCCTCCCCCATGGGTTTCTGTTAAGTTTCTCAGGATCCACATAAGAGTGAAACCATATGGTATCTGTCTTTCTCTGCATGGCTTATCTCACTTAGCATCACACTCTCCAGTTCCATCCATGTTGCTACAAAAGGCCATATTTCATTCTTTCTGATAGCCACGTAGTATTCCATTGTGTATATAAACCACAATTTCTTTATCCATTCATCAGTTGATGGACATTTAGGCTCTTTCCATAATTTGGCTATTGTTGAGAGTGCTGCTATGAACATTGGGGTACAAGTGCCCGTATGCATCAGTACTCCTGTATCCGTTGGGTAAATTCCTAGCAGTGCTATTGCTGGGTCATAGGGTAGGTCTATTTTTAATTTTCTGAGGAACCTCCACACTGCTTTCCAGAGCGGCTGCGCCAATTTGCATTCCCACCAACAGTGCCAGAGGGTTCCCGTTTCTCCACATCCTCTCCAGCATCTATAGTCTCCTGATTTGTTCATTTTGGCCACTCTGACTGGCGTGAGGTGATATCTGAGTGTGGTTTTGATTTGTATTTCCTGATAAGGAGCGACGTTGAGCATCTTTTCATGTGCCTGTTGGCCATCCGGATGTCTTTTTTAGAGAAGCGTCTATTCATGTTTTCTACCCATTTCTTCACTGGGTTATTTGTTTTATGGGTGTGGAGTTTGGTGAGCTCTTTATAGATTTTGGATACTAGCCCCTTGTCCGATATGTCATTTGAAAATATCTTTTCCCATTCCGTTGGTTGCCTTTTAGTTTTGTTGGTTGTTTCCTTTGCTGTGCAGAAGCTTTTTATCTTCATAAGGTCCCAGTAATTCACTCTTGCTTTTAATTCCGTGCCTTTGGGAATGTGTCGAGTAAGAGATTGCTACGGCTGAGGTCAGAGAGGTCTTTTCCTGCTTTCTCCTCTAAGGTTTTGATGGTTTCCTGTTTCACATTCAGGTCCTTTAGCCATTCTGAGTTTATTTTTGTGAATGGTGTGAGAAAGTGGTCTAGTTTCAACCTTCTGCATGTTGCTGTCCAGTTCTCCCAGCACCATTTGTTAAAGAGACTGTCTTTTTTCCATTGGATGTTCTTTCCTGCGTTGTCAAAGATGAGTTGGCCGTACGTTTGTGGGTCTAGTTCTGGGGTTTCTATTCTATTCCATTGATCTATGTGTCGGTTTTTGTGCCATTACCATGCTGTCTTGATGATGACAGCTTTGTAGTAGAGGCTAAAGTCTGGGATTGTGATGCCTCCTGCTTTGGTCTTCTTCTTCAAAATTCCTTTGGCTATTCGGGGCCTTTTGTGGTTCCATATGAATTTTAGGATTGCTTGTTCTAGTTTCGAGAAGAATGCTGGTGCAATTTTGATTGGGATTGCATTGAATGTGTAGATAGCTTTGGGTAGTATTGACATTTTGACAATATTTATTCTTCCAATCCATGAGCAGGGAATGTCTTTCCATTTCTTTAAATCTTCTTCAATTACCTTCATAAGCTTTCTATATTTTTCAGCATATAGATCTTTTACATCTTTGGTTAGATTTATTCCTAGGTATTTTATGCTTCTTGGTGCAATTGTGAATGGGATCAGTTTCTTTATTTGTCTTTCTGTTGCTTCATTGTTAGTGTATAAGAATGCAACTGATTTCTGTACATTGATTTTGCATCCGGCAACTTTGCTGAATTCATGTATCAGTTCTAGCAGACTTTTGGTGGAGTCTATCGGATTTTCCATGTATAATATCATGTCATCTGCAAAAAGCGAAAGCTTGACTTCATCTTTGCCAATTTTGATGCCTTTGATTTCCTTTTGTTGTCTGATTGCTGATGCTAGGATTTCCAGCACTATGTTAAACAACATCGGTGAGAGTGGACATCCCAGTCGTGTTCCTGATCTCAGGGAAAAAGCTCTCAGTTTTTCCCCGTTGAGGATGATGTTAGCTGTGGGCTTTTCATAAATGGCTTTTATGATCTTTAAGTATGTTCCTTCTATCCCGACTTTCTCAAGGGTTTTTATTAAGAAAGGGTGCTGGATTTTGTCAAAGGCCTTTTCTGCATCGATTGACAGGATCATATGGTTCTTCTCTTTTGTTTTTTTTTTTTTTGTTAACGTGATGTATCACGTTGATTGATTTGCGAATGTTGAACCAGCCCTGCATCCCAGGAATGAATCCCACTTGATCATGGTGAATCATTCTTTTTATATGCTGTTGAATTCGATTTGCTAGTGTCTTGCTGAGAATTTTGGCATCCGTATTCATCAGGGATATTGGCCTATAGTTCTCTTTTTTTACTGGGTCTCTGTCGGGTTTAGCAATCAAAGTAATACTGGCTTCATAGAATGAGTCTGGAAGTTTTCCTTCCCTTTCTATTTCTTGGAATAGCTTGAGAAGGATAGGTATTATCTCTGCTTTAAACGTCTGGTAGAACTCCCCTGGGAAGCCATCTGGTCCTGGACTCTTATTTGTTGGGAGATTTTTGATAACCGATTCAATTTCTTCGCTGGTGATGGGTCTGTTCAAGCTTTCTATTTCCTCCTGATTGAGTTTTGGAAGCGTGTGGGTGCTGAGGAATTTGTCCATTTCTTCCAGGTTGTCCAGTTTGTTGGCATATAATTTTTCATAGTATTGCCTGATAATTGCTCATATCTTTGAGGGATTGGTTGTAATAATTCCATTTTCATTCATGATATTATCTATTTGGGTCATCTCCCTTTTCTTTTTGAGAAGCCTGGCTAGAGGTTTGTCAATTTTGTTTATTTTTTCAAAAAACCAACTCTTGGTTTCGTTGATCTGCTCTACAGTTTTTTTAGACTCTATATTGTTTATTTCTGCTCTGATCTTTATTATTTCTCTTCTTCTGCTGGGTTTAGGCTGCCTTTGCTGTTCTGCTTCTATTTCCTTTAGGTGTGCTGTTAGATTTTGTATTTGGGATTTTTCTTGTTTCTTGAGATAGGCCTGGATTGCAATGTATTTTCCTCTCAGGACTGCCTTCGCTGCGTCCCAAAGCGTTTGGATTGTTGTATTTTCATTTTCGTTTGTTTCCATATATTTTTAATTTCTTCTCTAATTGCCTGGTTGACCCACTCATTCGTTAGTAGGGTGTTCTGTAACCTCCATGCTTTTGGAGGTTTTCCAGACTTTTCCTGTGGTTGATTTCAAGCTTCATAGCATTGTGGTCTGAAAGTATGCACGGTATAATTTCAATTCTTGTAAACTTATGAAGGGCTGTTTTGTGACCCAGTATATGATCTATCTTGGAGAATGTTCCATGTGCACTCGAGAAGAAAGTATATTCTGTTGCTTTGGGATGCAGAGTTCTAAATATATCTGTCAAGTCCATCTGATCCAATGTCTCATTCAGGGCCCTTGTTTCTTTATTGACCGTGTGTCTAGATGATCTATCCATTTCTGTAAGTGGGGTGTTAAAGTCCCCTGCAATTACCACATTCTTATCAATAAGGTTGCTTATGTTTATAAGTAATTGTTTTATATATTTGGGGGCTCTGGTATTCGGCGCATAAACATTTATAATTGTTAGCTCTTCCTGATGGATAGACCCTGTAATTATTATATAATGCCCTTCTTCATCTCTTGTTACAGCCTTTAATTTAAAGTCTAGTTTGTCTGATATAAGTATGGCTACTCCAGCTTTCTTTTGGCTTCCAGTAGCATGATAAATATTTCTCCATCCCCTCACTCTCAATTTGAAGGTGTCCTCAGGTCTAAAATGAGTCTTTTGTAGACAGCAAATAGATGGGTCTTGTTTTTTTATCCATTTTGTTACCCTATGTCTTTTGGTTGGCGCATTTAATCCATTTACATTCAGTGTTATTATAGAAAGATACGAGTTTAGAGTCATTGTGATGTCTCTATGTTTTATGCTTGTAGCGATGTCTCTGGTACTTTGTCTCACAGGATCCCCCTTAGGATCTCTTGTAGGGCTGGTTTAGTGGTGACAAATTCCTTCAGTTTTTGTTTGCGAAGACGTTTATCTCTCCTTTCTAAATGACAGACTTGCTGGATAAAGGATTCTCGGCTGCATATTTTTGCTGTGTAGCATACTGAAAATCTCGTGCCAATCCTTCCTGGCCTGCCAAGTTTCAAAAGAGAGATCAGTCACGAGTCTTATAGGTCTCCCTTTATATGTGAGGGCACGTTTACCCCTTGCTGCTTTCAGAATTTTCTCTTTATCCTTGTATTTTGCCAGTTTCACTATGATATGTCGTGCAGAGGATCTATTCAAGTTACGTCTGATGGGAGTTCTCTGTGCCTTTTGGATTTCAATGCCTTTTTCCTTCCCCAGTTCAGGGAAGTTCTCAGCTATGATTTCTTCAAGTACCCCTTCAGCACCTTTCCCTCTCTCTTCCTCCCCTGGGATACCAATTATGCGTATATTATTTCTTTTCATTGTATCACTTATTTCTCTAATTTTCCCCTCATACTCCTGGATTTTTTTATCTCTCTTTTTCTCAGCTTCATCTTTTTCCATAACTTTATCTTCCAGTTCACCTATTCTCTCCTCTGCCTCTTCAATTCGAGCCGTGGTGGTTTCCATTTTGTTTTGCATTTCGTTTAAAGCGTTTTTCAGCTCCTGGTGACTGTTCCTTAGTCCCTTGATCTCTGTAGCAAGAGATTCTCTGCTGTCCTCTATACTGTTTTCAAGCCCAGCGATTAATTTTGTGACTATTATTCTAAATTCACTTTCTGTTATATTATTTAAATCCTTTTTGATCAGTTCATTGGCTGTTGTTATTTCCTGGAGATTCTTTTGAGGGGAATTCTTCCGTTTGGTCATTTTGGATAGCCCCTGGAGTGGTGAGGACCTGCAGGGCACTTCCCCTGTGCTGTGGTGTATAACTGGAGTTGGTGGGCGGGGCCACAGTCTGACCTGATGTCTGCCCCCAGCCCACCGCTGGAGCCACAGTCAGACTGGTGTGTGCCTTCTCTTCCCCTCTCCTAGGGGTGGGATTCACTGTGGGGTGGCGTGGCCCGTCTGGGCTACTTGCACACTGCCAGGCTTGTGGTGCTGGGAATCTGGTGTATTAGCTGGGGTGGGTAGGCAAGCTGCATGGGGGCAGGAGGGGCAGGCTTAGCTCGTTTCTCCTTAGGTGATCCACTTCAGGAGGGGCCCTGTGGCAGCGGGAGGGAGTCAGATCCGCTGCTGGAGGTTTGGCTCCGCAGAAGCACAGAATTGGGTGTTTGTGCGGAGCGAGCAAGTTCCCTGGCAAGAACTGGTTTCCTTTGGGATTTTGGCTGGGGGATGGGCGGGGGAGATGGCGCTGGCGAGCGCCTTTGTTCCCCACCAAACTGAGCTCTGTTGTCCGGGGGCTCAGCGGCTCTCCCTCCCTTTGTCCTCCAGCCTTCCCGCTTTCTGAGCAGAGCTGTTAACTTACGACCTCCCAGATGCTAAGTCGTGCTTGCTGTCAGAACACAGTCCGTCCGGCCCCTCCGCTTTTGCTAGCCAGACTCGGGGCCTCTGCTTGGCTGGTGGGCCGCCCCTCCACCCAGGCTCCCTCCTGCCAGTCCGTGCAGTGCGCACAGCCTCTCCGCCCTTCCTACCCTCTTCCGTGGGCCTCTCGTCTCCGCTTGGCTCTGGAGACTCCGTTCTGCTAATCCTCTGGCGGTTTTCTGGGTTATTTAGGCAGGTGTAGGTGGAATCTAAGTGATCAGCAGGATGCGCGGTGAGCCCAGGGTCCTCCTATGCCACCATCCTCCTGACCTCCTCCACACACTTTATTTTCCTATTATATTCTTCTTGGTAATGGGTTTTAAATGACACTGTTTGGGGGTAAAATGATGGTGCAGTAAGTAGGAGGACCCTAAACTCACCTCGTTCCATTAATACAATTTGATAAATATCAAATCATCTTAAATACCCCAGAAATTGACCTATAGACTAGCAGAAGAAACTCAACAACTGAAGGTAGAGAAGAGACCACATTGAAGAAGGTAGGAAGTGTGAAGACAAAGATTTCAAGAGAAATGGATTGTGGCTGCAGCAATGGGGAGAGAGCCATGGGAGCAGAGATGGGTCAGAGATAAACAAGAGCACAATGGAGTGCATGGGGGAAAATGAATCCCTATAGCAATTGGCCTATAACACAAGAGAGGCTGAATTTTGTGAGTTATTGCTACCAGTGGGGCTTAAAACCTGGAGTTTTAAAGATCAGTGTGCTTGGCTTGGATAGAGCCTGGAGGAAATTGGGGCTGCTCTTTGAGAGAAGGCATGGGAAACAGTCTGTGGACATGCAGCAAGGAGACAGTGAACTGAAGAGTCCCTGGGGCACACGGTGGGAAAGTTGTTTACTCATCTCACAGAGTGTCCCAGAGGCAACATTCATGGAGTGCTCACTTTCTTGAAACAAAGGAACTGGCAAGTGCCATTTTCCTCCCCCACCATTCAGCATAAACGTAGGACAGCCTGAGGGAAGGAGCACAGAGTAGACAGTTGATACCTAACTGCATACACCTAGCCCAACCCCCTCACACTCTTGTGGAACCACCTTTCCCAGTCATGTTTGCCTCAGTTTCATTGTGGTGACCACCCCCCAGAAGACAGGTATCAATCCCTGCCCATCATTCATCTTACAACCTGAGAGTTTTTCATGGCATCAATTCTGGAGGAGGTGTTGACAGGTCTCATTTTACAAGCACAACAGAGCTCATCTAGTTAAAAAGTCCCTACATTTATGCCAAGGACCAAACACTGCCTAAAACAGGCAAAGAGAGTCTCTGAAGATGACCGGATTGAAGGATAAAGCAGTCAGAATACAACAGCAGAACACACAGCACACATTGAAGATATCCCTACAAGTGCCAGGCCCTGGGGAACAAGGAACACTACATGGCAGGGCACTATGGGACCTTTTCATAAGGCCATTTACCCTCAACAATAAGAGACATAGCTCACTTTCCTAAGACACAGAAGCAGGGACATAGACTTACAAAAATGATAATCACAGGAATTTCTTTCAAATTAAAGAACACAAGGCCACAGCTGTAGATACAATTGAAACAGATTTGGACTTGAAAAAGAGTGAAAGGCATCTGTGAGAGTCTTAATGCAGAAATAAGGAATAACATAGCATAGATAAAAGGCTCAATAAACAAAATGAGAAACATGCTGATGGAAGGAAGAGCAGGCTAGAAGAAGCAAAGGAACAATAAAATGACCTAGAAGATAGAGTAATAGAAAGTAATCAAGTTAAACAAAAGAAAGAAAAAAAGGATTATGCAAAATGAGAATAGTCATACAGAAATCAGAAACCCCATCAAATGTAAAAACATTTGTATTGTAGGAGTCTCAGGTGAGGAAGAGAGAGAAAAGGGGGCTGAAACTCTATTTGAAGATGTAATAACTGAAAACTACCCTAATCTGAGGTAGGCAACATATATCCAGAACCAGAAAGCACACAGAAATCCCAACAAAATGAACAAAAGCATATCTACACCAAGATATGTTGTAAATAAATTGGCAAAATATAGTGATAACAAAAACATTCTAAAAGCAGCAAGACAAAAAACAAAACAAAACGAAAAAACAGTAATATACAAGGGAAACCCTATAAGGCTATCAGTAAGTTTTTCAGCAGAAACGTTCCAAACCAGAAGGGAATGATATAGTATATATGTAAAGTGATGAATGGAAGAAATCTGCAAAGAAGAGTATTCTATCCAGCAATGCTAATATTAAGAAGGAGAGAGAAAAAATTTCTCAGACTTAAAGAGGTACATATGACTAAATGAGTCTCGTAAGAAATACTAAAGGGAACACTTCAGGGGAAAGTGTCACAAAAGTGACAGTATTAATGTAGTATACACAAAAACAGTAAAAATGAATATTTCTGTAAAAAATCAGTAAGGAACTCATGAAATAAACAGATGTAAAATATGAAACCATATACCTAAAACAAGTGGAGGAGAGGAGTAAAAACTGGGTTCAACATTAAACAGCCATCAGCTTAATATAGACTGCTACATGCAGAAATCGTTATTTACAAACCTAATGGTAACCAAAAATCAAAAACAAGTAAGAAATATTCAAGGAGTAAAGAGAAATAAATTCAAATATATCAGTAAAAAAACAACAAAACACGAAACAGAAAAAGACAAGAATACATCAGAGAAAACGTTCAGAGACAAGTAATAAAGTGGTTATAAATATATTTCCGTCTGTAATTATTTGAATGTAAATGGGATAAACTCTCCAATCAAAAGATATAGGGTGTCAGAATGGACAAAAAAAAAAAAAGTCCATATGCTGCATACTGGAGACTCATTTTAGACCTAACAACATGTGCACATTGAAAGTGAAGAGAGGAGAAACATCTATCATGCAAATGGTTGTTAAAAGAAAGCCAGAATAACAATATTTATATCAAACAAAATAAACTTTAAAACAAAAATAATAACACGAGACAAAGAAAGACACTATACTATAATAAAGGGAGCAGTCTCAAACCTAATTATAACAATTATAAATATTTATGCCCCCAATATGAAACCACAAAATGTATTAAAAGTTACTAACAAATAAAACATAATTAATTAATAATATCCCAATAATAGTAGGGGACTTTAACAACCAGTTACATCAATAGTCAAATCATCCAAACAGAAAATCAACAAGGAAATAGTGGCTTTGAGTGGCACACTGGACCAGATAGACTTATCAGATACATTCAGAACAGCCTACCCCCAAACAGCAGAATATACATTCTTTTCAAATGCACATAAAGAATTCACCAGAATAGATCACACATTAGGCTGCAAAACAAGCCTCAACAAATTCAAGAAGATCAAAGTCATGTGCATCCATTCTGACCACAGCTCTATGAAACTAGAAGTCAACTACAAGGAAAAAAAATCTGGAAAGACCACAAAGATATTCAGGTTGAAATCCATGCTAGTTAGAAAAAATAAATTACGTGCTACCAAACAATTAATGGGTCAACAAGGAAATCAAAGAAGTAATACAAAAACACATGGACACAAATGAATATGACAACACAACATTCCAAAACTTTTGTGATACAGCAACGGGATTCTAACAGAGATATTTCTGGCAATACAGGCATACTTCAAGAAGCAAGAAAAATCTCAAATAAACAATTTAACTTTACACCTAAAGAGATAGAAAAAGAACAACAAATAAAACATAAAACCAACAGAAAGAAGGAAATAATAAAGATAAGAGCAAAAATATATAATATAGAAACTAAGAAAATAATAGAACAGATGAATAGAAACAGGAGCTGGCTCCTTGAAGATAATTAATAAAATTAATAAACCTCTATCCAGAATTAAAAGAAAAAAAATAGAATCAAATCAAGTAAATAAAATAACAAATAAGAGAGGAGAAAAAACATCTCAGAAATAGAAACAATTGTAAGAGAATATTATGAAAAAACATATGCCCCAAAATTGGACAGTATAGAAGAAATGGATAAATTCCTATAAATATACAAACTATCACAACTGAAACAGGAGGAAATAGAAAATATCATCAGATGAATAATGACTAAAAAATTGAAAATGTATCTAAATAAATTCCAACAAACAAAAATCCAGAACGAGATGGCTACAAAGGAAAATTCTACCAAACATTTAAGGAAGAGTTAATACCAATTTTCTCAAACTATTCCAAAAAATAAAACAGTAAACAGATTTTCCAAATTCCTTTTATAAGGGCAGCATTACTCTGGTATCAAAACCAGATAATGACACCAGAATAAAAAAACTATAGGCCAATATCTCTGAGAAACATGATATTGTTTCTCATCTTCAACAACTAGCTAACTGAATTCAACAGCATGTCAAAAAAAAAAAAAAAAAACATTCACTGTGATCAAGTGAGATTTATTCCTAGGTTGTAAGTGTGATTTGATATTTGCAAAACAATCTACATGATATGTTGCATCAATAAGAGAAAGGATAAGAACTAGCTGATCATTTCAATAGATGCCAAGAAAGCATTTGAAAGAATACACCATCATTTCATGATAAAAACCATCAAAAACTATAGAGAGCTGATGAAAGAAATTGAAGAAGATACAAAGAAATGGAAAAACATTCCGTGCTCATGGATTGGAAGAATAAATATTGTTAAAATGTCAATACTACCCAAAGCTATCTACACATTCAATGCAATCCCAATCAAAATTGCACCAGCATTCTTCTCGAAGCTAGAACAAACAATACTAAAATTTGTATAGAACCACAAAAGACCCTCAAATAGCCAAGGTAATATTGAAGAAGACCAAAGCGGGGGGCATCACAATTCCAGACTTTAGCCTCTACTACAAAGCTATAATCATCAAGGCAGCATGGTATTGACACAAAAACAGACACATAAACCAATGGAAAGAATACAGACTCCATAGTTGGACCCACAAAAGTATGGCCAACTAATCTTTGACAAAGCAGGAAAAAATATCCAATGGAAAAAAGACAGTGTCTTTAACAAACGGTGCTGGGAGAACTGGACAGTAATATGTAGAAGAATGAAAATAGACCACTTTCTTACACCATTCACAAAAATAAACTCAAAATGGATGAAGAACCTGAATGTGAGACAGGAAACCATCAAAACCCTAGAGGAGAAAGCAGGAAAAAAAACTCTCTGACCTTAGCCGCAGCAATTTCTTACTTGACACATCTCCAAAAGCAAGGTAATTAAAAGCAAAAATGATCTATTGGGACCTCCTGAAGATTAAAACCTTCTGCACTGCAAACAAACATTCAACAAAACTAAAAGGCCACGAACAGAATGGGAAAAGATATTTGCAAATGACATATCAGACAAAAGGCTAGTATCCAAAATCTATAAAGAACTCACCAAACCCTACACCCAAAAAACAAATAATCTAGTGAAGAAATGGGAAGAAAACATGAATAGACACTTATCTAAAGAAGACATCCTGATGGCCAACAGGTACATGAAAAGATGCTCAACGTTACTCATCATCAGGGAAATATAAATCAAAACCACACTGAGATATCACTTCATGCCAGTCAGAGTGTCCAAAATGAACAAATCAAGAGACTATAGATGCTGGCAAGGATGTGGAGAAATGGGAACTCTTTTGCACTGCTGGTGGGAATGCAAACTGGTGCAGCTGATCTGGAAACAGTGTGGAGCTTCCTCAGAAAATTAAAAATAGATCTACCCTAATACCCAGCCATAGCACTGCTAGGAATTTACCCAAGGGCTACAGCACTGCTGATGCATAGGGCCACATGTAACCCAATGTATATCAGCGCTTTGAACAATAGCCAAATTACGGAAAGAGCCTAAATGTCCATCAACTTATGAATGGTTAAAGAAGATGTGGTTTATATATACAATGGAATACTACTTGGCAATGAGAAAGAATGAATTCTGGCCATTTGAAGTGATGTGGATGGAACTGGAGGATATTATGCTAAGTAAAATAAGTCAGACAGAGAAAGACAGATACCATATGTTTTCACTCATATGTGGATCTTGAGAAAGTTAACAGAAGACCATGGGGGAGAGGAAGAGTAAAAATGTTACAGAGAGGGAAGGAGGCAAACCATAAGAGATTCTTAAGGACTGAGAACAAACTGAGGGTTGATGGTGCTGGGGGAAAGGGGAAAGTGGGTGATGGTCATAGAGGAGGGCACTTTTTGAGATGAGTACTAGGTGTTGTATGAAAACCAATTTGTCAATAAATTATATTTAAAAAATATAAAGATTAAAAAAAATCAACAAAGTAGGTTTAGGGGGAACATATCTCAACAATCAAGGCCATATATATAAAACATACAACTAACATCATTCAAGTGGAAAAATTAGTTTTTCCTCTAATCAGGAACAATACAAGGATGTCCATCCTCATTACTTTTATTCAACATCGAACTGGTAGTCCTATTTTAAGCAATCAGATGACTAAAAGAAATAAAAGGAATTCAATCAGCAAGGAAAAATTAAAAATTTCGCTATTTGCAGATGACAACATACTACATACAGAAAGCACAAAAGACTCCATCAAAGAAATCTTGGAATTGATAAAACGAATTCAGTAATGTTGCAGGATACAAAATTAGTGTACAGAAATTTATTGCATAACTATACACCAATAATGAACCAACAGAAAGAGATATCAAGGAAACAATCCTGTTAATAATTACACCAAAATTAACAATATCTAGGAATAAACCTAAACAAAGAGATGAAATGACTCTAATTAGAAAACTATAAACACTGATGAAAGAAATTGAAGATGACACAAAGAAATGGAAAGCCTTTTCATGCTCATGAATTGGAAGAATATTGTCAAAATGTCTGTATTACCAAATCAATCTACACATTTATTGCAATCCCTATCGAAATACTAACAGCATTTTTCACAGAAGTATGAGAAACAGTCCTGCAATTTGTATGAAACCATAATAGACACTAAATAGCAAAAGCAATCTCGAAAAAGAAAAGGAAAGCTGGACACATTACAATTGCAGACTTCAAGTTGTATTTCAAAGCTGTAGTCATCAAAACAGAATGATATTGCCACAAAAATAAACAGAGATAAATGGAGCAAAATAGAAAACTCAGAAAAAAAAACCCACAATAACATGGTCAATTAATTTTTGACAAAGCAATAAAGAATATCCAATGGGAAAAAGAGAGTCTCTTTAACAAATTATGTTGTGAAAATTGAGCACCAACATGCAAAAAACAAAACAAAACACCAAACTGGACCACTTAGACCAAACATAAAAATACATTCAAATGGAATAAAGACTTAAGTATAAGACCTGAAACTATTAAAATCCTAGAAAAGAACAAAAGCAAAAATGTCTGTGACATTGACCATAGCAACTTTTTCCTAGATAGTTCTCCTGAAGAAAGGGAAACAAAATCAAAAATGAATTATTGGGAGTACATCAAAATAAAAAGCTTCTTGGGAAAGAGTTAAGATAGTGAGGAAATGGGGGGGGGCTTGGATTTCCTCCTCCTACAAACACAGCTGTATTGAGGTCAGATAACTTGGAACACCCAAGAAATAGATCCGCAGAGTGGTAGAAATATCCCCACTGCTGGAGGGAGACAGTGGCAGGTGAGAAGTATGTGGATGTAAATTGGGGAAGAGAAAAATGGTAGTGACATGGAGGGGAGAGAACCCTTTTCATAGAGAGACAAAAAAGAGAGAGATAGGGTTACTACAGTGCAGATTCGAGTTAACATAAGAGGAAAACCTCTCTGGACCACATAATACACAGCAAGAAGTACTGAGTCTTTCAGTTCTTTTTTGCTGACAGTCTTTGGAGGTGAAACTCTGAGGTTTTTGATGTGCATGACTTTCTCCAAAGCTGTGGTGTGCACTCCTGGGGAGGAGGAAGTTGTGCCAGGAATTCATACCATGGTGCAAAGATCCACAAGGTGCATGGGGGAATAACAGTCCCCTTCCTGGAGTACTTTTGGAGGAGGGTTTGTTCACTCCCCAAAGACAAAAGATCTTGCAGCTTCTAGCCAAAGTCCTTTCATCAACAGAGAGGAGAGACTCTACTACAGAGGAGGGGAACAGATCCACACCGTGCCAAGTCCTTTAAAGCTTAGGGTTTTGAATTCCAGCTACACAAAACAAACAAGCAAACAAACAAACAAACAAACAAAAAACGGAGGAGTTTTGTGGCACAGGACAAGCAGACTGCCCTTGCTATTCTGTGAGGGCTACCTGAACAGCAGAGGGTGAATGTCTGGTGCAAGAATGAGAGAATGGGATGGTGGTATTTTAGCTCCAATGCAAACATGGTGGGAATTCATAGAGCAACACAATGGCCCCCAGAAGATGCAGGACCTGTTTACACCAAACTCTGACCCTCCATACCTGGAAACTGCTTATATATTGTGCAAGACTGACTCTGAGCTAATGAAGCCTGCATCTCCTCCAGATCAACACAACCAGCACCCCTGAAGCAAAAACAGACAACACTTTTCCCCCCTTCTTTTTTTCTTTTGGAATTAGGCTCATAGTTCCTTATTGTTGTGTATAATTTAATTTTCTATCTTTTATTGTGCTTGATCAGCATTTAAAATTTGTTTCTTTCTCTTGTCTCTTATTTTCTTCTGCATTTTTTTGTTCATTTTTCCTTTATTTTTCTTTGGAATCACCTTTATAGTTTTTTTTTTTAATTCTGTTTGGGTTTTCCCTTTCTTTTCTCTCTTTTTTTTGGTGGAAAAGGTCTCCACCTTTTTTTTTTCCAGGGTTAATTCAGTAAAAAAAAAAAAAAATCAACGAACACCTAGTTAAAGCACCAAACACTCCATAATGCAAGCAAGAAGGAGTTCTGCAGAGGACTGACCAGTGGGAAAGCTCAGCCAAAACACAACAGCAGAGTGCACACAGCATACACCAGAAGCACTTATGGGGTTCCAGACCCTGGACAGTGTATGAACCCTATTTAATATAGTAGTACTCTCAGGTGCAGGAAATATAGCAAGCTTTTAAAATACACAAAAGACAGAAACCTAGCCAAAATGACAAGACAGAGGAATTCTCCCCAAAAGAAAGATCAGGAAGAAATTAGAGCAAGAGCATTGCTCAAAAAAGATGTTAACAAAAATCTGAACAAGAATTTTGAACAACGGTAATAAAACTACTAGCTGGGTAGTAGAAGACACCAGAGAAACCCTTTCTGTGGAGATCAAAGACCTAAGAAGTAGTCAGGATGAATTTAAAATTGCTATAACTGAGATGTAAAACAAACTAGATAAAGTGGCAGCAAGGATTGAAGAAACAGGTGAGAGAATAAGTGTAATAGAAGATAATATGGAAAATAATGAAACTGAAAAAAGAAGGAAAGGAAATTGCTAGATCACGAGGGGAGACTTAGAGGACTAAGTGAATCCATGAAATGAAACAATATCTGAATCATAGGAATCTCAGAAGAAAAAGAGCGAGAGAAAGAAGAAGGTTTATTTGAACAAATCATAGCTGAAGATATCTTTAATCTGGGCAAGGAAACAGGCATCAAGTACAGGAGACAGAAAGAACTCCCTTCAAAATCAACAAACAATAACATGTCGACATCAGGACATATCAAGTGAAACTTGAAAATTACAAGGATAAAGAGAGAATTCTGAAAGCAGCTAGGGACAAAATGTCCTTAAATTACAAGGGTAGAAACATAAGGTTAGCTAGCAGACCTGTGGGAGGCTAGAAGGGAGTAGCAGGAAATATTCAATGTGCTGAGTAGGAAAAATATGCAGCCAAGAATCCATTATCCATCAAGGCTGTCATTCAGAATAGGAGATAACAAGACTTTCCCAGACTAAAACAAAACAAAACAAAACACAAAACAAACAAACAAACAAAACCCCTAAAACTAAAGGAGTTCATGACCACAAAACTAGCCATGCAAGAAATTTTAAGGGCGACTCTCTGAGTGGAGAAAAAAAAAAGACCAAAGCATCAAAGATAACAAAGGATCAGAGAACATCACCAGAAACACCAAATCTATAAGATGACACAATGACATGAAATTCATATATTTAAATAATGACTCTGAATGAAAATGAATAAATGCTCCAATCAAAAAAGAGCATAATAATGGATTAAAAAGAAGAAGATGCATCTATATGCTGCCCACAAGAGACTCATCTTAGACCTAGGGACACCTGCAGATTGAGAGTGATTGGATGGAGAACCATTTGTCATACTAATGAATATCAAAATAAAGCCTGAGTAGCCCTATTTTATCAAACTAGATTTTAAAACAGACTGTCATAAGAGATGAAGAAGGGCATTATATCATAATTAAAGGGTCTATCCATCAAGAAGATCTAACAATTGTAAATATTTATGCCCCCAACTTTGAAATACCCAAATATACAAATCACTTAATCACAACCATAAGGAAACTCATAGATAATAATACCATACTATTAGGAGACTTTAATACCCCCACTTACAACAAAGGACAGAACATTTAAGCAGAAAATCAACAAGAAAACAGTGGCTTTGTATGACACACTGGACCAGATGGACTGAAAAGATATATTCTGAACATTTCATCCTAAAGCAGCACAATACACATTCTTCTCCAGTACACATGGAACATTCTCTAAAATAGATCACCTACTGGGTCACAAATCAGCCCACAACAGGCACAAAAAGATCAAGATCATACTATGCATATTTTCAGATCACAACACTATGAAACGAAATGAATCATGAGAAAAATTGTGGAAAGCCCTCAATTACATTGAGGTTAAAGAACATCCTGCAAAGGAATGAGAGGGTCAACCAGGAAATCAAAGAAAAAATAAAAAAAAGTACATGGAAGCCAATGAAAATGAAAACATGACAGCCCAAACCCTTTGGGATACAGCAAAGGCAGTCCTAAGAGGAAAGTACATTGTGACTCAGGCCTCTCTCAGGATGCAAGAAAGTCCTCAAATACACAACCTAACCTTATACCTGAAGAAGCTAGAAAAGGAGCCACAAAAATAGCACAAAGCCAGCTGAAGGGAAATACTAAAGATAAGAGCAGAAATAGACAATATAGAAACAAAGAAAAACAGTAGAACAGGTCAATGAAAATAAAAGCTGGTTTTTTGAAAGAATAAACAAAATTGATAAAACTCTAGCCAGACTTCTCAAAAAGAAAAGAGAGAGGACCCAAATAGATAAAATCATGAATGCAGAAGGACAGATCACAGCCAACACCACAGAAATACCAACAACTATAAAAGAATACTTTGAAAAATTATATGCCAACAAAGTAAACACTCTGGAAGAAATGAACAAATTCCTAGACACTCACACAATACCAAAACTCGAACATGGGGAAATAGAAAATTTGAACAGGCCCACAACAAGCAATGAAATTGATTCAGTTTAAACAATATCACAGGGAACCTGTGTACCTCAGTCAGTTAAGCGTCTGACTGTAATTTTGGCTCAGCTCATGATCTCATGGTTTCTGATTTCGAGCCCTGCATCGGGCTCTGATCCTGACAGTGTGGAATCTGGTTGGTATTTTCTCTCTACCTCTTTCTCCTTCTCTCTCTTTCTCCCATTCCGTCACTTGCCTGCTCTCTCTCTCTCTCTCTCTCTCTCTCTTAAAAGTAAATAAATAACCTTAACAAAATCTCCCAACAAGTAAGAGTACTGGGCAGATGGTTTCCCAGGGAAATTTGACCAGACATTTAAAGAAGAGTTAATAGTTGTTCTTGTCAAACTGTTCCAAGAAATAGAAATGAAAGCTTTCAAACTCATCTATGAAGCCAGCATTACCTTTGTTCCAAAACCAGACAAATACTCCACTAAAATGAGAATTACTGGCCAATATATCCCTGATGAATCTGGATGCAAAAATTCTCAACAAGATACCAGGAGATAAAATTCAAAGTACACTAGAAGAATAATTCACTATGTTAAAGTGGGTTTTATTCCTGGACTGATTCAATATTCACAAATAAATCAATGTGATATACCACATTAATAAAAACAAAAAGGAAAAAGAATCATATGATCATTTCAATAGATGCAGAAAAAGATTTTGACAAAATAAAGCTTTTGACAAAATACAGATAAAAACCCTCAAGAAATTTGGGATAGAAGGAACATACCTCAACATCATAAAAATAATATATGAAGGGCTCACAGCCACTACCGTCTTCAATAGGGGAAAACCTGTGAGGTTTCTCCCTAAGGCCAGGAACACGATAGTGATGTCCACTGTCACACTGTTGTTCAACATAGTATTGGAAGTCCTAGTCTCAGCAACATGACAATAAAAAGAAATAAATTGCATACAAATTTGCAAGGAAGAAATAAAAATTATACACTTCACATATGATATGATACTCTACATGAAAAACCTGAAAGACTCCACCAAAAAAACTAGAACTGATATGCAAATTCAGCAATGTTACAGGATATAAAATGAACATACAGAAATCGGTTGCATTTTTATACACCAACAATGAAGCAGCAGAAGGAGAAATCAAGGAATCAATCCCATTTAAAATTTCACAAAGAACGAAAAGATACCTAGGAATAAACCTAACCAAAGAAGAAAGAAATCTGTTTGCTGAATATTATAGAAAGCTTAAGAAAGAAATTGCAAACATAAAGAAATAAAAAAATATTTTCCATGCACATGGACTGGAATAAAAAATATTGTTAAAATGTCTGTATTACACAAAGAAATCTACACATTCAATGCACTTCCCTACAAAATAACACCAGCCTTTTTCACAGAGCTAGAACAATCTTAAAATTTGAATGGGGGGGCGCCTGGGTGGCGCAGTCGGTTGGGCATCCGACTTCAGCCAGGTCACGATCTCGCGGTCCGTGAGTTCGAGCCCCGCGTCAGGCTCTGGGCTGATGGCTCAGAGCCTGGAGCCTGTTTCCGATTCTGTGTCTCCCTCTCTCTCTGCCCCTCCCCCGTTCATGCTCTGTCTCTCTCTGTCCCAAAAATGAATAAACGTTGAAAAAAAAAATTTAAAAAAAAAAAAAAATTTGAATGGGAACACAAAGGACTCTGAATAGCCAAAAAATGTTGAAAATGAAAATCAAAGCAGAAAGCATCACAATTCTGGGTTTTAAGTTCTATTACAAAGCTGGAATCATCAAGACAGTATGGTAATGACACAAAAGCGGACACATAGAGCAGTAGAATACAATAAAGAACCCAGAAATAGACCCACAAACAGATGGCCAACTCCTATATGAAAAAAAAAATAGGAAAGAGTATCCAATGGAAAATAGACGGTCTCTTTTTCTCAGCTGGTAAAACTTGTGTTGGGAAAACTCAACAGTGACATGCACAAAACATCTAAGCACAGAAGATCAACAAGGAAAAAATGGATTTGAATGACACACTGGAACAGATGGACATAACAGATACATTCATAATATTACATCCTAAAGTAACAGAATCCATATTCTATTCAAGTGCACATAACACATTGTCCAGAATATATCACATCCTATGTCACAAATCAGGCCTGAACAAGTAAAAAAAAAAAAAAAAAAAAAAAAAAACATTGAAATCACACAAGGCACATTTTATGACCACAATGCTATGAGACTTGAAGTCAAGCATAAGAAAAAAATTGAAAGGACAACAGATACATGGATGTTAAACAATATGATACTAAATGGGTCAATCAGGAAATTAAAGAAGAAATAAAAAAAATAAATGCTATCAAATGAAAATGAAAACACAAAACACTGAAAACTTTGGGAAGAAACAAAAGTGGTCCTAAGAGGGAAGGTTATAGCAATACAGGGCCTCTTAAAGAAGCAATAATTTTTTCAAATAAACAACCTAAACTTATAGCTGAAGGAGTTAGTAAAAGAATCACAAATTGACATAAAGCAAGAAGAAAGAGGGAAATAATAAAGATTAGATCAGAAATAAATGACAAAAACTAAAAAAAAAATAGAACAAATCAAAACCAGGAACTGATTCCTTGAAAAAAATTAATAAAATTGATAACCCCGTAACAAGGCTTATGAAAAGAGAAAGGAACCAAATAAATAAAATCACAAATGAGAGAAATCACAACAAACACCATAGAAATACAATCAATTATAAAAGAATATTATGAAAACTTATGTGCCAACAAATTGGAAAACCTGGAAGAAAAGGATAAGTTTTCTGGAACATATGAAGTATAAAAACTGAAACAGAAAGACACAGAAAATTTGAACAGATCAATAGCCAACAGATAATCTAAATCAGTAATCAAAAAACCTCCCAAAACATAAAAGTCTAGGCTCAGATGGATTCAGAGTTGCATTCTACCAAACATTTAAAGAAGAGTTATACTTACTCTTCTCAAACTTTTCCAAAAAATAGAAAATGAAGGAAAACTTCAAAATTCATTCTATGAGGTGAACATTAATCTGATACCAAAACTAGATAAAGACTCCATTAAGAAGGAGAACTACAGGTCAATATACTGATGAACATGGATTCCCAAATTCTCACAAAACAACAGCAAACCAAATACAACAATACACTAAAATGATCATTCACCATGACCACGTGTGATTTAATCTTGTGTTTCAACCTTTATAAAATATTTACACATCAATGTGATACACCATATTAATAAAAGAAAACATTAGAACCATATGATCATTTCAATAAATGCAGGTAAAGCATTTGACAAAATACAATATCCATTTATGATTTAAAAAAAAAAGGAAAGAAAAACCTTGGAGCTCCTGGGTGGCTCAGTCGGTTAAGCTTCTGACTTCAGCTCAGATCATGATCTCACAGTTCATGGGTTTGAGCCCTGTGTTGGGCTCTGTGCTGGTAGCTCTGAGCCTGGAGCCTGTTTCAGATTTTATACCTCCCTCTCTCTGTCCCACCCTCACTTGCAATTTCTCTCTCTCTCAAAAATAAATAAACATTAAAAAAAATAACCTAGGAGCACCTGGGTGGCTAAGTTGGTTAAGCGTCTGATTTCAGCTCAGGTCATGATCTCACAGTTCGTGAGTTCGAGCCCCCTGTCAGGGTCTGTGCTGACAGCTCAGAGCCTTGAGCCTGTTTCAAATTCTGTGTCTCCTTCTCTCTCTGTTCCTCCACCACTCATGCTCTCTCTCTCTCTCTCTCTCTCAAAAATAAATAAATATTTAAAAAATTTAAAAAACCTCAAAAAGTAGGATTAGAGGGAACATACAACAAGATAAAGGGAAGATATATGAACATTCCACTGCTAATATCATCCTCAGTGGGGAAAAATTGAGAGATTTTCCTTCAAGGCGAGGAACAAGATGGGGATATCCACTCTCAACATTGTTGTTTAACATAGTACTGGAAGTCCTAGCCTCTGCAATCAGACAACAAAAAGAAATTTAAAAATCCAGATTGGCAAGGGAGAAGTCAAACTTTAACATTTTGCAAAAGACATAATAGTCTATATAGAAAACACAAAAGACTCCACCAAATAGATCTTAGAACTGATAAACAAATTCAGTAAAGTTGCATGTTATAAAATCAATGTACAGAAATCCGTTGCATTTCTGTACACTATAGTGGAGTAGCAGGAAGATAATCAATCCCGTTTAAAATAACACCAAAAACAATGATAAGCCTAGTAAAAAGTGGTAGGAGTTAAGATGGTTGTGTAGTAGAGGATGCAAGGCTGATCTCACCCCTAAAACAGAACTAGATAACTATCAAATCATTGTGAATATCCAAGAAATTGATCTGAGAACTGAGAGCAACTCCACAACTAGGAGAGAAGAGGATGTATCAAAGAAGGTAGGAAGTGGTATGACATGGTTTGGGGAAGAAATGGATCAGGGTTCCTGCAGAGGAAGACCTGGTCATGGAGAAATGCGAGAGACACAGGAGCACACAGGGGTACACACAAATAAAACACTTTGTCAAAGCCATTGGCTCGGAAAAGGGGAGAGGTTGATTTTCGTGAGTTTTTGCAACCATTGAGGCTCAAAGACTGGAGTTTTGAAGGTATGCGTGCTTGGCTGAGATAGAACCCTGAAGGGTCTGCCTTACTCCTGGAGCGATGGCAAGAAAAACCTCAGAGAGAGACAATGTGAAAACGACAATCTGGAAAACACCTGGAATGCAAAGAGGGGAGATTATTCAGTCTCCTGGGAGTGTTGCTCTTAGAGCAGCAAGCAGAGACCTCTCTCCAGGGACAAAAGAATGGGCTGGCACCATTTCCCTCCACCTTCCATCAACGTAAACTACCTTAAGTAAACAACACAGCACCAACACTGGCTGCTTAACTTACTTACACCATGTCCCGCTCCCCCATGGACGACTGATGCTGTCTTCATGGGCAAGTGTGCTTCAGTCCCAGTGAAGCAGGTTATTCCCCAAGAAGATCAGCTGAAATCTTTGTCTGCACTATGTATCCCTACCAGGGAGTTCTGTAAAGTTTCAGTTCTAGTGGAAGTAGTATCTCCTTTAACAAACAGACCAGAGTCCACTTTGTTAAAACTCCCCACACTCTGGCCAAGGTCAAAACACTGCTAACTACAGGCAAGGAGAGTCTTGGCAGATGACTTGCCTGCAGGAAAGAGCAGCTAAACCACAGCAGCTGGGTACATGCAATGCACTCCAGACACAGTCCCTGAAACATAAGGCCTTGGAAAATATATTACCTATTCATTATAAAGCAATTACCCTCAGGACCAGGAAACACAACGGGCTTTTCTAACACACAGAAGGAGACATAGACATAGACGAAATGCCAAGATGGAGAAATTCATCCCCAGTGAAACAAGATAAGTTCAGGGCCAGAGAGCTAATCAAAACAGATATAAGTAATAGGCATGATGGAGAATTTAAAGTAAAAATCATAAGGATACTTGTTGGGCTTGATAAAAGAAAGGAATACTTCAGGGAGATCATACAGCAGAGATAAAAGAGTTAATAAACTATTAGAAATGAAAAACACAATACCTGAGACTCAAAACAGACTGAGTGTAAGGATCACAAGGGTAGAGGAAGCAAATAAATGAATGAGTGATACAGAAGATAAAATAAAGGAAAACATTAAGCTGAGCAAAGGAGAGAAAGAAAAAATATGGAATACAAGAATAGACTTTCAGACAACAGTGACTCATTCAAAAGTAATAATATTGGTATCATAGGAATACCAGAAGAAGAAGAAGAGAGAGAAAAGGTGACATAAGGTTTATTAGAGGAAATTATATCTGAAGACTTCCCTGAGCTTTGGAAGGAAACATACATCCACATCCAGGAGGCACAGAGAATTGCTATCAAAATCAACAAAAGCAGGCCAACGCCAAGACATATTAAGTTAAACTTGCAAAATACAGAGATAAAGAAACAAATCCTAAAAGCAGCAAGACAAAACAAATCCTTAACTTACATGAGACCAACAAGTTGAGCAGTTGATTTCTCCACAGAAACATGACAGGCCAGATGGAAGTAGCATGCTATATTCAACATGTTGAATGGGGAAAATGTGCATCTAAGAAAACTCTACACAGCAAGGCTGTCATTCAGAACAGAAGGTGAGTTCATGAGTTTCCCAGATTAAAAAAAATAAATAAATAAAAAACTAAAGGACTTCATTACCACTAAATCAGCCCTACCAGAAATATTGAAGGAGACTCTGTTAGTGAAAGGATAGACCAAAAATGACAATGATAGGAAAGGAATAGAGAAAATATACAGAAACAACAACAAAATAAGTAATAAAATGTCATTGAATACATGTCTATCAATAATTACTTTCAGTGTAAATGGACTAAGCACTCTAATCAAAAGACATATGGTGTCAGAATAAATTAAAAAACACAAGACCCACCTATATACTATCTACAAGAGACTCGTTTTAGAACTAAAACCACTTGCAAATTGAAAGTGAGTGGATGGAAAAATATGTATCTTGCAAATAGATGTCAAAAGAAAGTGGAGTAGCAATGAATGTGTCAGACAAACTATATTTTAAACCAAAGACTATAATAAGACATGAAGAAGGGCAAAATATCACAATAAAAGGGACTATCCAAGAAGAAGATCTAACAAGTATAAATATTTATGCTTGTAACATGGAACTATCCTAATATATAAAACAATTAATAGAAAACTAAAGGAACTCATTGATAATAATACAATAATGGTATGGGACTTTAACACCCCACATATATCAATGGTCAGACCATCTGAACAGAAAATCAACAAGGAAGCAATGGCATTGAATGACACACTGGAACAAGGGATTAACGGATATATTAAGAACATTCCATCCTAAAGCAGCAGAATATACATTCTTTTTAAGTGCACATTGATGAGACATTCTCCAGAATAGATCACATACTAGATAAAAAATCAGGCCTCAAAAAGTTGAAAAATTTTGAAACACCTGAGTGCTTAAGCCGGTTGAGCGTCCGACTTTGGCTCGGGTCATGATCTCACAGTTTATGGGTTCGAGCCCTGCATTGGGCTCTGTGCTGACAGCTCAGAGTCTGGAGCCTGCTTCGGATTCTGTGTGTCCCTCTCTTTCTCTGCCCTTCCCCTGCTTGCACTGTGTGTTTCTCTCTCTCTCAAAATAAATAAACATTTAAAAATTTTTTAAAGGTAGAAAAATATTTAGATCATACAATGCATATTTTCTGGTCACAACACTATGAAACTTGAAGTGAACCGCAAGGAAAAACTTGGAAAGACCACAAATATGTGAAAGTAAAAGAACATCCTGCTAAGGAATGAATGAGTCAAACAGTAAAGTAAAGAAAAAATTAAAAACAAAATAGACACAAATGAAAATGAAAACACGACAGTCCCAACCCATTGGAATTCAGCAAAAGCAGTCATAAGAAGGAAGAATATAGTAATAAAGACCCACCCAGGATGCAAAAAAAAATCTCAACTAAACACCTAACCTTACACATAAAAAAGCTAGAAAAAGAACAAAAAATTAAGCCTATGGCCAGCAGAAGGGAAGCGATAAAGGTTAGAGTAGAAATGAAAGGTGTAGAAACAAAGCAAACAAACAAACAAAAAAGAAAATTTCAATGACACCAGGGGCTTTTTCTAATAATTTGATGAAATTATTAACTCCCTATCCAGATTTATAAAAAGAAAAGAGAACAGACCAAAACAAATAAAATCACAAATGAGAGAGGAAAAATAATAACCAACACCACAGAAATACAAACAATTATAAGAGAATATTATGAAAAACTATATGTCAACAAATGGAAAAACCTGGAAGAAATTGATAAATTCCTAGAAACATGTCAACAATTAAGACTGAAGCAGGAAGAAATAGAAAACTTAAACAGACTGACAACCAATAAAGATACAGAATCAGTAATAAAAGTCTCCAAACAAACAAAGGTCCAGGACCAGATGGCTTCACAGGGAATTCTACCAAACATTTAAAGAGTTAATATCTATTCTCAAACTATTCCAAAAACTACGAATGGAAGGACAAATTCATTCTACAAATTCTACAAATTCATTCTACGAGGCAGAGATTACCCTGATAACAAAAACGGACAAAAACTTCACTAAAACAAACAAACAAAAGAGCTGGAAGCCAATATCTCTGATGAACATGTATGCAAATTCTCAATTAACTACTGCAAATTGAATCCAACAGTACGTTAAAAGGATAATTCACCAAAATCACGTTAAATTTATTCCTGGGCTTCAAGTATTGTTCAATATTCACAAGTCAATCAATGTGATACACCACATTGATGAAAGAAAGGACGAGAACCATATGATATACTCAATAGATGTAGTAAAAGCATTTGACAAAGTCCAACATCCATTCATCATTAAAAAAAAAAAAAAAACAAAGTCCAACATCCATTCATGATTAAATAACCCTCAACAAAGTAGGGCTAGACAGACTATACCTCAACATAATAAAGGCCATATGGTAAAATCACAGCTATTATCATCCACAATTGGGAAAAACACAGAGCATTTCCTCTATAGTCAAGAACAAGACAAGGATGTCCACTGTCACCAGAGTCATTTAGCAAAGTACTGAAAGTCCTAACCTCAGCAATCAGACAGCAAAGAGAAATAAAAGACATGCAAATTGGCAAGAAAGAAGTCAAACTTTCACTATTTGCAGATGACATGATTCTCTATATATAATCCCCAAAATAGTCCACCAAAAAATTCCTAGAAGAGATACAGGAATTCAGTAAAAAGTCTCTGGATCCAAAATCACTATACAGAAATGTGTTGCATTTCTATATAACAATAAAGACACAAAAGAAAGAGAAATCAAGGAATCAATATGATTTATAATTGCACCAAAACCCATAGGATACCAGGAATAAATCTATCAAAAGATGTAAATGGTCTGTACACTGAAAACTAGAAAAAAACTAAATAAATTGAAGGTGACATAAAGGACTGGAAAAACATTCCACATTCATAGATTGAAAGAAAAAAAATATTGTTAAAATGTCTATATTACCCAGGGGCGCCTGGTTGGCTCAGTTGGCTTCTTACCAGTTCAGGTCATGATCTCAGGGTTCATGGCTTCAAGCTCCGTGTCGGGCTCTGTGCTGACATCTCAGAGCCTGGAGCCTACTTCAGATTTTGTGTCTCCCTCTCAGGTTCTGCCCCTACTGTGCTAGCACTCTGTCTCTCTCTCAAAAATAAATAAACATACAAATGTGTATATCATCCAATGCAATCTACTTATTTAATGCAATCAGCATAAAAATACCAACAACAGTTTTCACAGTTGGAAGAAAAGAATCTTAAAATTTGTATGGAGCCAGAAAAAAACCCAAAGAGTCAAAGCAATCCTGAAAAAAGAAAAAAAAGAAAAAAACAAAAACAAAAAACAAAACTGGAGACATCACACTCCTGGACTTCAGGTTATATTCCGAAGCTCTAGATATCAACAGAGTATGATCCTGGCACAAAAACAGACACGTAGATGAAGAAACAGAATAGAAAAGCCCAGAAATTAATGCACAACTATATGGTCAATCAATCTTCAATAAAGCAGAAAAGAATATCCAATGGAAAAAAGTCTTTTGAACAAATCGTGCTGGAAAAAGTGGACAGCAACATGTAGAAGAATAAAACTGGACCACTTTCTTACACCAAAACACAAAAATAAATATAAAATGGATTAAAGGTCAGATGTGATACAGAAAATCATTGAAATCCTAGAGGACAACACAGTCAGTAATCTCTTTGACACTGGCTGTTGAAATTTATTGCTAGATATGTGTCCTCAGGCAAGTGAAACAAAAGCAAAAATAAACTATTGGAACTTCAACAAAATAAAAAGCTTCTGCATAACAAAGGAAACAAGGAACAAAACAAAAAGGCAGCCTTCGGAATGGGAGAAGATAGTTGCAAATGACATGTTTGAATAAGAGTTCGTAACCATAATATATAAAGAAATTACAAACCTCACCTCCCCCCCAAAAAATAATACAGTTAAAAATAGGCAGAAGATATAAACAGACATTTTTCCAAAAAAAAGATATGCAGATGGCAACAGACACATGAAAAGATGCTGAACATCACTCATCATTAGGTAAATACAAATCAAGACCACAATGAGATACACCTCACACCTGTCAGAATTGCTAAAATTTACGACACAAGAAACAACAGGTGTTGGTGAGGAGGTGGAGAAAAGGGAACCCCCTTGCACTTTTGGTGGGAATGCAAGCTAGTACAGCGAATTTTCATAACAATATGGAGGTTCCCCAAAAGACTATTAATAGAACTACCATATGATCCAGCAATTTCACTACTAGGTGTTTGCCCAAATGATACAAAACTACAGATTTGAGGGGTTCCAGGCATCCCAGTATTTATAGCATCTTATCAACAATACCCAAAGTATGGAGAGAGCCCAAATATTGATAGGCTAATAAATGGACAAAGAAGACATGGGATGCACACACACACACATGCACACTCACACACACACACACACACACACACACAATAAAATATTACTCAGCTATTAAAAAAAAGAAATCTTGGTTTTTACAATGGTGGATGGAGCTAGAATGTATTATGCTAAGTGAAATAATCGGAAAAAGACAAATACCATGATTTCACTCATATGTAGAATTTAAGAAACAAAACAGATGAACATATGGGAAGGGAGAGAGAAGAAAGGGAAACAAATCACAAGATGTTCTTAATGATAGAGAACAAACTGAAAGTTGATGGGAAGAGGTGGGTGGGAGATCGGCTAGATAGGTGATGGTTATTAAGGAGGAACTTGTGATGAGCACTGGGTGTTGTATGTAAATGATGAATCACTGAAATCTACTTTTGAGACCAGTATTGAAATATTGCAAGATTTAAAACAAAAAAAAATCCATTTGGGATAAAAAAAATAAAATTTTTGGAAAGATAGAAAAATAAGGGAAATTCCTCCACCTGATAAAGGGCATGTACCAAAAACCTAAAGCTCATATAATAATTAATGATAAGATTGGATGCTTTGCCCCTATGATCAGGAATAAGAAAAGGATGTCTGCTCTCACCACTTCTATTCAAAACTGTGCTAGAAGTTTTACCCCAGACAATTAGGCAAGAAAATGAAACAAAAAGCATCAAGTTTTTCAAAGAAAAATTTAACATGCCTTCACTTACACACAGCATGATTGTGTATGTAGAAACATTGATGTAACAAAACAATGTACAATGATTAATTAGTGAATTCAGCATGATTTAGAATAGTAGAGCAATATGAAAAATCACTATAGAGAAATAAATAATTGAAAATTAAATTTTTAAAAAATTATACCCTTTTAATAACATTAAAATCAGAGGTGCCTTGGTCACTCACTGGGTTAAGCATCCAACTTCAGTTCAAGTCAGGATCTCACAGTTGCATGGATTCGAATCCCATGTTAAGCTCTGTGCTGATAGTGTGGAATCTGCTTTGGATTCTCTCTCTCCCTCTCTCTGACCCTCCCTGACTTATGCTTTCTCTTTCCCTTGAAATAAATAAACTTAAAAAATCACATAAAAATCATGAAGTACTCAAGGATAAATTTGACAAAAGATGTGCAAAACCTATACCTTGAACACTACAAAACATTTCTGAGAGAAATTAAAGAAGCTCTGAGCAAAAGAGAAGATATAACTTTTCATTGATCAAAAGACTAATATTAAGTTGTGAATTATGACCAAATTAACCTTTTGATCCAATCCAATGTCAAAGTGAATCCCTGCAAGCTCCTCTGTGTATTTGTGTGTGTGTGTGTGTGTGTGTGTGTGTGTGTGTAAATTGACAAGCTGATTTTAAACATTACGTGGAATTGAAAAAGATCTAAAATGTCTAAAACATTTTGAAAAATATCCAAGTTGGGACTCTTTCATTACCTATTTTCAAGACATTATAAAGTTATAGTAACCAAAACAGTGTGGTATTGGCATCAAAATAGAAAATAGATGACTGGAACAGCACAGAGTGATCAGAAATAGACTCATGCATATATAATGATTTGGTTTTTGACAAAGGTGCAAAGGCAACTTGATACAGAAGAGTCTTCAAAACTCCATGCAGGAATAATTGGCTATCCTGATGCCAAATAATGAACTTTGATCCAAACTTTGCATAAAATATTAAAAATAACTCAAAATTTATCATAGATCTAAGTATACAATTTAAAAAACATAAAACATTGAGACTTCTGGGATGATGATGGATATAAGCTTTCCTTCTCTCATGGACACTTTGCGATAACAACCATATCAGCATAACTAAATTGGAAAATGACCCAAAGACTTGTAGAACAGATGTTTAACAGTTAATCATAGAGAAGAGGCAACCCTGGAAAGGGTAGGAGGTGTAGATGCATGGTTTGGAATAAAAATCAGTGAGATCATGTACAAACAGGAGAGACACCACAAACATGGAAAAATTAAAGGATCAAACACTATACTAGACAGGTCAGGTTGGGGCACCTGAACTGGGAAGACAAATCCCAATAACACTTAGCTTTGAAAGCCAGTGGTGTTTAACATTGAAAGGTTCCACAATTAGTGTGGCTTTACTCTAGATACTTTAAAAATCAGTGGGCTTAGCTCTGGGAGAGCCAAAGGGCAATAGGAAAATGAGATCTCACCTTTAAAATGACAACTTAAAAAGTAACCTAGCCAAGATACAATATAGAAATAGCAGTTTGAAAAGTGCCTGGGGTATATGTGAAGGAGATTTATTTAACCAATCTCAGAACGGCACTGGAGAGACAAGGATCTTTAGGAGGCTTCTCCAAGAGCCAAAGAAATGTTAAGTGGCATTTCTGTTCCCCAAGACACACAGGATAGATAGCAGAACACTTGTGGGAGCCAGTACTAACATTCTTCACCTCTCTTGCTTAACACCATGCATCTTGTCCTCACATTTTCTGGCTTATCTGCTCCACCCAGCCTTCCCCACTCAGCAGGTATCCTTCCAAAGTGGCTCCTGCCTTGACACATCATGGAATCAGTCTCAGCAGGGACTGGTGTCACTCCAAAGTGACTTCTGTACTGAGGAGAGGGGAAGATAACAACACTCATCAGTCTGCCTGTAGTCCCAGCAGCTGAACCTTATAGCTGGCAGTGCACAGAAATTGCCCTGCTATTCTGAAACTGCAGCCCCAGCAGACATACTATAGGCAGGCATTGGATTTAATTACCAGCACGATTCACCAATAGAAACCTCTCAGGTGGGCTACCAAAGGAAGAGAACCCTTCAGTCTAGTGTGCCTGCAGCCTCAGAAGGTGGACATGGGCAGATAACAGGTCTGACTATGGGTCTCATCCACCAATGAAATTCCCTTAAGGGATAAGGCAGAGAGAGCACCATCAAGATCATTGCTACTGCAGCACCCACAGACTGATGAGGGGTAAGCATCTGGTCTGACTGCTGACCCCACCAATCAATAAAAAACACTCAGGGACCAGCACTGGGAGAAAGACCTGCAGTTTTGGAAGACTATAGCACCAACAGACAGAGAAGGATTAGGCATCTCCTCTGACGTCCAGCTCAACCCATCAACAAAAACTCAGGAGATATGACAAGGACAGCACCCTAAAGATTAGTGTTACTGCATCCTTGGAAGATTAACTAAGAGCAGTCATCTTGTCTGATTGCTGACATCAGCAAACTACAAGCCTACAGTAACTCTAGACTGGCCCTTTAACAACACAGGTACCAAACCCTGCCAAGTGCTCACAAGAGGCAAAGGGGGCTTCAGCAGCCAACTGGACTGAAGGCAAATGCAGCTCCACCAAAACAGTAGGGTTTATGTAACTCGCAGAGGAGACACTCCTGAATCATCTGATTCTGGTGAACGGGAGACATTGCACTATAGGACATCACACAGCCTCTTCTTCATAGGGCCGCTAATTTCAAGATCAGGAGACATAGGTGACTTTTCTAATAAATAGAAACAAATACAGTAAGACACAATGAGGATACAGGAATATGTTACAAAGGAAATAACAGGACAAAATCAGAGAAAAAATAGCTAAATGAAATGGAGATAATTATTAAGCCTGAAAAAAAATTCAAAATAATGGACATAAATATACTCACTGAACACAACAAAAAAGTGAAGGATCGGGGCGCCTGGGTGGCGCAGTCGGTTAAGCGTCCGACTTCAGCCAGGTCACGATCTTGCGGTCTGTGAGTTCGAGCCCCGCGTCAGGCTCTGGGCTGATGGCTCAGAGCCTGGAGCCTGTTTCCGATTCTGTGTCTCCCTCTCTCTCTGCCCCTCCCCCGTTCATGCTCTGTCTCTCTCTGTCCCAAAAATAAATAAACGTTGAAAAAAAAAATTTAAAAAAAAAAAAAGTGAAGGATCTCAGGGAGACCTTCAGCCAAAAGATAGAAAATATAAAAAAAACCTAGAGTTGAAGAACTCAATAATTGAAATTTAAAAATATACAAAAGGAGTTAATAGAAAATTAGAAGAAGCAAAAGAACAGAAAAGCAAGCTGGAAGACAGAGTATTGGAAAGCAACCAAACTGAACAGCAAAAAGGAAAAAAAATAAATGAGAATAGGTTAAGGGAAATCAACAACATCAAGTGTAGTAACATTAACACATTATAAGGATGCCAGAGGAGAAGAGAGAGAAAGAAGGCAGAAAAATATTTGAATTAATAATATCTGAAAAATTCCCTAATCTGGGGAAGGAAACAGATATCTAGATTTGCCCCAAAGCACAGAGAGCCCCCAAGAAAATCAACCCAAAGATGTCCAAACCATGACACACAGTAATTAAAATGGCAAAAAGGAGTGTTAAAAAGAAAAATTTTGAAGCATCAAGAGAAGGGCAGGAGGGAGTGCAAGATGGCAAAGTAGGAGCACCCTAAGCTCACCCCATCACACGTTTTTACAGTTAGATACAACTCACATCTGAATCATAAACCAGAGAATGAACTGAAGACAGGCAAAACAAAATAAAAAAAAAAACTAAATGTAGAAAAGAAGCCACATTGGAGAGTATAGGAAGGTCAAACATGGTGGATGGAAGCTGCCCACTGTAAGGAGAGAGCTGTGGTTGTGGAGAGAGAAAAGCATCAGGGATCCTACATGGGGACAATTAATCCCTATAACATGAGTCCCTGAAAAACAGAGGAGCTGAATTCTGTGAGTTTGTATAAGCACTGAGGCTTAGACTCTGGAGTTGTAAGTCAGCTGACTCAGCACTGGGCCAGCCTGGAAGGTGAGTAATAGCTGGGTTCTTTCCCTTAAAGAGGCAACAGCCTGAGGAGAGACAACATAGAATCTACAGCCTACAAAACAGGAGAGAAATCTACTTATACTGAATTTCAGAGCATGTTAGGAAAATTCTCCAGGACGAAAGGAGCTGGCAGGTGCCATTTCCTCCCCCAAACCCCAGAATGAACACTGAGCAACCTGTCTTAGGCTGTGCTGCAAAGATACTTAATACCTAACCAGCTAGGAGTGCACCTCTTCCAGGAGTTCTCCTGAGGACTCACTGACTCCAACCTTGCTGGGCTAGGCCCTGAGTGTAATGCAAATTTTTTAAAAATTGGACTGGACCCACCCATCTGCACTCTGTGCATAGCCACAACATACAGATACCACACGACTTGCCCAGCAATTACACACCCTCAGCTGCCATGTTTTATGTCCAGCATCTGCATGCACACATGCCATGCACCATTCCCAACAACTGTGTACCCCTTGTTGGCACTTCAGCCATGTGACTGGCCCTTGCTGCTGCCAATCATGCACACTGCAACCCTGGCCACCACCATATCTCCAGGAATCCAGCTTAGAGCTAGTGACACAGTGCTAACTTTGCTAACATTTCAGCCCTACCCCCATGCCCTCCTAAAGTCACACCCCCTCAGAGCCAGTCTTCCCGGGTCTAACTAACATATAGAGAGTAAATACAGCCCACAACAGACAAAGAGTTGGTGCAGACATCTGGAATAAAAGAAAAAGCAACTCAGACCCAATAGCAGGATACAATCAACATGCACAGGAGACTCCCTTGAAGTGCCAGGTTCTGGTGAAGAGGGAAAACTACACAGCAGGGGACTATAGAACCACTGCTTTATAAAGTTACTGCTTTCAAAATCAGAGGACATAGCTGACTTTTCTAAAATACACACGCACACACGCACACACACACACACACGCACACACACAAAACCAGACACACAGAGGTAGACAAGATGAAGAGACAGAGGAATTTGTCCCAAATGAAAGAACACCACAAAATCACAACAGGAGATCTAAGAAAAACAGAAATAAGTAGTATGTCATATAAAAAATTTAAAGTAATAATCGTAAAGATACTCACTGCACTTGAGAAAAGAGTGGAGGGTATTTGTGTGACTCTGACAAAAGGAATAGAAAGTGACATATAAGAGATGAAGAATGCAAAAAAAAGCAATTAAAAATGCAATAGATGGAATAAATAGTAGGCCATAAGAAGCAGAGGGACATATCTGTTACCTGGAGGATAGAGTAATGGAAAGCAAACAGGCTGAAGAGATGACAAACAAACAAATACCGCATAATGAAAATAGACTTAGATGACTCTGTGATTCCATCAAGGATAATAGCATTCACATGATAGGGATCCCAGGAGAAGAAAATACAGGTTGAAAATGTATTGAAAGAAAGGATAGGAGAGAGAAATCTGAGGAGGGAAACAAATGTCCAATTTCAGGAGACAGAGGGGTCACCCAACAAATTCTACCCAAGAAGGTCCACACCAAGACACATAGTAATTAAAGTGGCAAAAAAAGATAAAGATAGAATTTTAGGGGCACCTTGGTGGATTAGTCAGTTAAGCATCTGACTCTCAGTTTCAGCCCAGGCCACAATCTCAAGGATAGTGGGTTCAAGGCCCATGTCAAGCTCTGTGCTGTTGGCATGGAGCCTGGTTGGGATTCTCTCCCCCCCTTCTCTCAATCCCACCCCTTCTTCTTCTGCTG
Source organism: Leopardus geoffroyi (assembly GCF_018350155.1). NCBI lineage: Eukaryota > Metazoa > Chordata > Mammalia > Carnivora > Felidae > Leopardus > Leopardus geoffroyi. The sequence continues at coordinate 67,443,290 of NC_059343.1, forward strand.
CTGCTCTCTCTGTCTCTCAAAATAAATAAATGAACTTTAAAAAAATAAAGAATTTTAGAGGTTGCAAAAGAAGACAGTTACATACAAAAGAAAGCCTTAAAGGCTTTCAGTATATTTTTCACCAGAAAAATTGCAGAATAGAAGGGTGTGGCACAAGATATTCAAAGTGCTGAAACTGAAAAATATGCAGCCAAGAATACTCTACCCAGGAAGGCTATTTTTTAGAATAGAAGGAGAGATGAAAAGTTTCTCAGACAAGCAAAAAACAGAGGAACATATGACCTATAAACCAACCCTATGAGAAATATTAAAAGGGACAGTGTGAGTGGAAAGGAAGAACAAATAGAGAGTATAAAAGGTTAAAAAACCATTAAAAATAAGTATTTCTGTACAAATAAGCCAAGAAACTCATAAAATAAAAGGATTTAAAATATGATACCCAATATCTGAAACCTGGAGGAGAGATGAGTAAAGACTAAGTTCAACGTTAAGTGGCCATCAGCTTAATATAGACTGGTATATGCAGAAAATGTTATATATAAACTGAATGGTAACCACAAATAAAAAAAACAGTAATGGTTATGCAAAAAACAAATAAAGGAACAAAAGTATATCACAAATGATGAACGGAAGAATAAAGGATCAGAAAAAAGCTACAAAAACAACCATAAAACAAGTAACAAAATGGCTATATATGCGTATCTAGCAAAAATTCCTTTGAGTGAAAATGGACTAAATGCTCCAATCAAAATACATAGGGTTACAGAGTGGATAAAAACAAATGAGACGCATTCATATGATGCCTACAAAAGTCTCATATCAGACCTAAAGATATCTGCGAATTGTGAGGGGATATAGAAACTCTTACCAACAATAATTATATCAGGAAAAAAGTAGATTTTAATGCAAGGACAAGAAACAAAGAAGGACACTACATAATAATAAAGGGTAAAATCCAACAAGAAGATAAAACAATTGTAAATATTTATGCACCCAACAAGGAAGTACCTAAACACACAACAAGTTATTAACAAACATAAAGAACTAAGCAATAATAGTATAATAACAGCATGAAAATTTAGCAACTCACTTACTCTGATGGACAGATCATCCAAACAGAAAAAATAAACAAGAAATCAGTGGCTTTAAATAACACACTGGACCAGATGGGATTGACGGATGTAGTCAGAACATTCCATCTTAAAACAGCAGAATACACATTCTTTACAGTTGCACATGGAACACTATCGAGAATAAAGCACACATTAGGCTTCAAAACAAGTCAAAAAGTTCAAAAAAATCAAAGTCATACCATGCAACTTTTCTGACCACAACACTATGAAACTAGAAATCAAACCCAAGAAAAAATTTGGAAAGACCACAAATACATAAGTTAAAACAACATGCTACTAAACAACTAATAGGTCAACCAAGAAATCAAGGATGAAATAAAAAACTAAATAAATATATGAAAATGAAAACAAAACAGTCCAGACATTTTGGGATGCAGCAAAAGCGGTTATTAGAGGTAAGTTCATAGCAATGCCGGCTGACTTCAAGAAGCAAGAAAAATATCAAATACACAAGCTAACATTACTTCTAAAGGAGATAGAAAAAGAACATCAAACAACACCCAAAATCTGCAGAAGGAAGGAAGTAAAAGATTAGAGTAGAATTAAATGATGTAGAAACTAAACTAAAAAAAAAAAATCAATGAAACCAGGAGCTAATTCTTTGAAAACTTAAACAAAACTGATAAACCTCTTGGCAGACTCATAAGAAAAAAAATAGTGAAATCAAATAAACAAATTCACAAATGAAAGAAGAGAAAAAAAACCAATACCAAAGAAATAAAAAAAAAAACAACTGTAAGAGAATGTTATGAAAAACTATATGTCAACAAACTAGACAGCCTAGAATAAATTAATAAATTCCTAGGAACATATAAAGTACCAAAACTGAACCAGGAAGAAATACAAAATTTGAACACAGAGATTACTAGCAAGGAGATTAAATCAGTAATCAAAAAACTTTCAATGGTCAACTATTCTTTGATAAAGCAGGAAAGAATATCCGATGAAAAAAAAAGATGGTCTCTTCAGCAAATGGTGTTGGGAAAACTGGACACAACATGTAGAATGAAATTGGACCACTTTTTTACACCATATGCAAAAATACATTTAAAATGTATGAAAGACCTGAATGTGAACAAGAGACCATCAAAAGCCTAGAGGAGAACCCAGGCAACAAACTTTGTCCTCAGCTGTAGCAAATTCTTACCGGACACATCACCAGAGGCAAAAGAAACAAAAGCAAAATTTAACTACTGGGACTTTGTCAACAAAAAAACTTCTGCATAGCTAAGGAAACAACAAAAATAAAAGGCAACCTTGGGAATGGGAGAAAATATTTTCAAATGAAATATCTGATAAAGGGTTAGTATCCTAAATCTGTAAGGAACTCATCGAACTCAACATCCAAAAAACAAACAACCCAGGTAAGAAATGGGAAGAACACATGAATGAACACTTTTCCAAAGAAGACATCCAGATGGCTAGCAGATACATGAAAGGATGCTCAACATCACTCATCATCAGTGAATTACAAATCAAAACCACAATGAGATACCACTTCACATTTGTCAGAATAGCTAAAGTTAACAACATAAGAAATGACAGGTGTTGGGGAGGAGACAGAGAAAATGGAATCCTCTTGCACAACTGGTGGAATGCAAAGGGTACAGCCACTGTGGAAAACAATATGGAGGTTAATTCAAAAGGTTAAAAGTAGAACTACCCTACAATGTAGCAATTGCACTACTAGGTATTTACTCAAAGAATACAAAAATGCAGATTTGAAGGGACACTTGCCCTCCAATATTTATAGCAGCATTATGAAGATAGTCAAATTATGGAAAGAGCCCAAATGTCCATTGACTGATGAATGGATGAAGACGTGGAACACACACACACACACACACAGACACGCACGCACACACACACACACACACACACACACACACACACGTATATATGTGTATGTAATTCTTTCAAAAAGAATGAAACGTTGCCATTTGCAATAATGTGGATCAAGCTAGAGTGTATTATGTTAAGCGAAATAAGTCAGTCAGAGAAAGATTAGTATCATATGATTTCACACATATTTGGAATTAAGAAATAAAACAGATGAACATATGGGATGGGTGAGAAAGAAGAGAGAGGGAAACAAACCATTAGAGACTCCTAAAGATAGAGAACAAAGTGAGGGTGGATGGAGTAAGGTGAGTGGAGAATGGGCTAGATGGATAATGGGTACTATGATGGGCACTTACGATGAGCACTGGATGTTGTATATAAATGATGAATCACTGAATCCTACTCCTGAAACCAATATTGCTCTGTATGTTAACTATAATTAAAACCACATGTAATTAAGCCTTTACTGTTAATATAATTTAAAATTAAATTAATTGAATAGCAAATAATCTTCATTAAGCTTTCTTCTTACAATCAACTTATATTTCATTAACATAAAATACCTACCTCAATACACCTAAATAAAGTACTAGCCACTGGGCATAGGAAATTTCAAACCAAATTTGAGGAGAAATTTCCTACTTTTCATTATTTATTGTTTGGAAAACACTGACAATAGATAATCCTTGACAGAACCTGAATGGGGTGGGAAAGAATCAAATGAAATCCAATTTATCTGTGAGATTACTATTTAACAAAAAATGGAGTAGTGATTGCATATTCATTTCAAAACAGCAGAATTCTCACATTCACAATATTTTTTGAGAGGTAATTTGATTTATTCAATTTATTCAGATTGCCAAAGGGAAAGACTATGTAATGATGAGAATCTATTTCTGGAAAAGAGTAAGTGTGAAGAAAAGGGAGTCCTTGTTGCAAAAGGAGTTTACTAACCCTTTCAAACACATGGAAAATGGGTGCCAAACTGGCACCTAATGTGTAGTAGGCATATACAGTTAGCCCCAAAGATTTTTGTCATTTGGTACACATGACTTGCATAACATCCTTTCCTTGAACTCCATAAAGGAACACAGATGATCTGATACCTTGACTGTAATTTTGTGAGACCTTGACTAGAATGTCCAGCTAAGCTGTGGTCAGACTGTTGACTAGTGGAAACTGTGAGATAATAAGTGTGTGTTTTTTAAACACTTAAATCTATGATAATTTGTTATGCACCATAGAAAACTAACACATCGACTTACATGTAGTTTTTACTTTACATTATATAGAAAAAGAGAAGGGATACAGCAGATGTAATTAAAATGACTGATCAACTGACTTTGTTTTCTTATTTTTGAAGTTTTATTTTATACCTATAAAATTTTTTATTGTTTATTGATTTTTGAGACAGAGAGAGAGAGCATGAGCGGGGAAGGGGCAGAGAGGGAGACACTGAATCCAAAGCAGGCTTCAGGTTCTGAGCTGAGCTGTCAGCATAGAGCCCAATGTGGGGTTCAAACGCATCAACCACATGATCATGACCTGAGCCGAAGTCGGATGTGCAACCAACTGAGCCACCCAGGTACCCCTATTTTATAATTTATAATTAATTAATTAACTAATTTTTTTGAAACCAAATACACTTTTATTTTTTAAAAATTTTTTTCTCAATATATGAAATTTATTGTCAGATTGGTTTCCATACAACACCCAATGCTCACCCCAAAAGGTGCCCTCTTCAATACCCATCACCCACCCTCCCCCCCTCCCACCCCCATCAACCCTCAGTTTGTTCTCAGTTTTTAAGAGTCTCATGCTTTGGTTCTCTCCCACTCTAACCTCTTTTTTTTTTTTCCTTCCCCTCCCCCATGGGTTTCTGTTAAGTTTCTCAGGATCCACATAAGAGTGAAACCATTTGGTATCTGTCTTTCTCTGTATGGCTTATTTCACTTAGCATCACACTCTCCAGTTCCATCCAAGTTGCTACAAAGGGCCAGATTTCGTTCTTTCTCATTGCCATGTAGTACTCCATTGTGTATATAAACCACAATTTCTTTATTCATTCATCCGTTGATGGACATTTAGGCTCTTTCCATAATTTGGCTATTGTTGAGAGTGCTGCTATAAACATTGGGGTACAAGTGCCCCTATGCATCAGTACTCCTGTATCTCTTGGGTAAATTCCTAGCAGTGCTATTGCTGGGTCATAGGGTAGGTCTATTTTTAATTTTCTGGGGAACCTCCACACTGTTTTCCAGAGTGGCTGCACCAATTTGCATTCCCACCAACAGTGCCAGAGGGTTCCCGTTTCTTCACATCCTCGCAAGCATCTATAGTTTCCTGATTTGTTCATTTTAGCCACTATGACTGTCATGAGGTGATATCTGCATATGGTTTCGATTTGTATTTCCCTGATAAGGAGCGATGTTGAGCATCTTTTCATGTGCCTGTTGGCCATCCGGATGTCTTCTTTAGAGAAGTGTCTATTCATGTTTTCTGCCCATTTCTTCACTGGGTTATTTGTTTTTCGGGTGTGGAGTTTGGTGAGCTCTTTATAGATTTTGGATACTAGCCCTTTGTCCGATATACCGTTTGCAAATATCTTTTCCCATTCCGTTGGTTGCCTTTTAGTTTTGTTGGTTGTTTCCTTTGCTGTGCAGAAGCTTTTTATCTTCATAAGGTCCCAGTAATTCACTCTTGCTTTTAATTCCCTTGCCTTTGGGAATGTGTCGAGTAAGAGATTGCTACGGCTGAGGTCAGAGAGGTCTTTTCCTGCTTTCTCCTCTAAGGTTTGGATGGTTTCCTGTCTCACATTCAGGTCCTTTATCCATTTTGAGTTTATTTTTGTGAATGGTGTGAGAAAGTGGTCTAGTTTCAACCTTCTGCGTGTTGCTGTCCAGTCCTCCCAGCACCATTTGTTAAAGAGACTGTCTTTTTTCCATTGGATGTTCTTTCCTGTGTTGTCAAAGATGAGTTGGCCGTACGTTTGTCGGTCTAGTTCTGGGGTTTCTATTCTATTCCATTGGTCTATGTGTCTGTTTTTGTGCCAATACCATGCTGTCTTGATGATGACAGCTTTGTAGTAGAGGCTAAACACTGGGATTGGGATGCCTCCTGCTTTGGTCTTCTTCAAAATTACTTTGGCTATTCGGGGCTTTTTGTGGTTCCATATGAATTTTAGGATTGCTTGTTCTAGTTTCGAGAAGAATGCTGGTGCAGTTTTGATTGGGATTGCATTGAATGTGTAGATAGCTTTGGGTAGTATTGACATTTTGGCAATATTTATTCTTCCAATCCATGAGCAGGGAATGTCTTTCCATTTCTTTATATCTCCTTCAATTACCTTCATAATCTTTCTATAGTTTTCAGCATACAGATCTTTTACATCTTTGGTTAGATTTATTCCTGGGTATTTTATGCTTCTTTGTGCAATTGTGAATGGGATCAGTTTCTTCATTTGTCTTTCTGTTGCTTCATCGTTAGTGTATAAGAAAGCAACTGATTTGTGTACATTCATTTTGTATCCTGCAACTTTACTGAATTCATGTATCAGTTCTAGCAGACTTTTGGTGGAGTCTATCGGATTTTCCATGTATAGTATCATGTCGTCTGCAAAAAGTGAAAGCTTGACCTCATCTTTGCCAATTTTGATTCCTTTGATTTCCTTTTGTTGTCTGATTGCTGATGCTAGGACTTCCAGCACTGTGTGAAACAACAGTGGTGAGAGTGGGCATCCCTGTCGTGTTCCTGATCTCAGGAAAAAGCTCTCAGTTTTTTCCCATTGAGGATGATGTTAGCTGTGGGCTTTTCATAAATGGCTTTTATGATCTTTAAGTATGTTCCTTCTATCCCGACTTTCTCGAGGATTTTTATTAAGAAAGCGTGCTGGATTTTGTCAAAGGCCTTTTCTGCATCGATTGACAGGATCATATGGTTCTTATCTTTTGTTTTTTGTTAATGTGATGTATCACGTTGATTGATTTGCGAATGTTGAACCAGCCCTGCATCCCAGGAATGAATCCCACTTGATCATGGTGAATCATTCTTTTTATATGCTGTTGAATTCGATTTGCTAGTGTCTTGTTGAGAATTTTTGCATCCATATTCATTAGGGATATTGGCCTGTAGTTCTCTTTTTTTACTGGGTCTCTGTCGGGTTTAGGAATCAAAGTAATACTGGCTTCATAGAATGAGTCTGGAAGTTTTCCTTCCCTTTCTATTTCTTGGAATAGCTTGAGAAGGATAGGTATTATCTCTGCTTTAAACGTCTGGTAGAACTCCCCTGGGAAGCCATCTGGTCCTGGACTCTTATTTGTTGGGAGATTTTTGATAACGGATTCAATTTCTTCGCTGGTCATGGGTCTGTTCAAGCTTTCTATTTCCTCCTGATTCAGTTTTGGAAGAGTGTGGGTGTTTAGGAATTTGTCCATTTCTTCCAGGTTGTCCAATTTGATGGCATATAATTTTTCATAGTATTCCCTGAAAGTTGTTTGTATCTCTGAGGGATTGGTTGTAATAATTCCATTTTCATTCATGATTTTATCTATTTGGGTCATCTCCCTTTTCTCTTTAGAAGCCTGGCTAGAAGTTTATCAACTTTGTTTATTTTTTCAAAAAACCAAATCTTGGTGTCGTTGATCTGCTCTACAGTTTTTTTAGATTCTATATTGTTTATTTCTGCACTGATTTTATTATTTCTCTTCTTCTGCTGGGTTTAGGCTGCCTTTGCTGTTCTGCTTCTATTTCCTTTAGGTGTGCTGTTAGATTTTGTAATTGGGAGTTTTCTTGTTTCTTGAGATAGTCCTGGGTTGCAATGTATTTTCCTCTCAGGACTGCCTTCGCTGCATCCCAAAGCATTTGGATTGTTGTCTTTTCATTTTTGTTTGTTTCCATATATTTTTTAATTTCTTCTCCAATTGCCTGGTTGACCCATTCATTCTTTAGTAGGGTGTACTTTAACCTCCATGCTTTTGGAGGTTTTGCAGACTTTTTCTTGTGGTTGATTTCTAACTTCATAGCATTGTTGTCTGAAAGTAGGCATGGTATGATTTCAATTCTTGTATACTTATGAAGGGCTGTTTTGTGACCCAGTATATGATCTATCTTGGAGAATGTTCCATGTGCACTCGAGAAGAAAGTATATTCTGTTGCTTTGGGAGGCAGAGTTCTAAATATATCTGTCAAGTCCATCTGATCCAATATATCATTCAGGGTCCTTGTTTCTTTATTGGCCGTGTGTCTAGATGATCTATCCATTTCTGTAAGTGGAGTGTTAAAGTCCCCTGCAATTACCACATTCTTATCAATAAGGTTACTTATGTTTATGAGTAATTGTTTTATATATTTGGGGGCTCCCGTATTCGGTGCATAGACACATATAATTGTTAGCTCTTCCTGATGGATAGACCCTGTGATTATTATATAATGCCCTTCTTCATCTCTTGTTACAGCCTTTAATTTAAAGTCTAGTTTGTCTGATATAAGTGTGGCTACTCCAGCTTTCTTTTGGCTTCCAGTAGCATGATAAATAGTTCTCCATCCCCTCACTCTCAATCTAAAGGTGTCCTCAGGTCTAAACTGAGTCTTGTAGACAGCAAATAGATGGCTCTTGTTTTTTTTTTTATCCATTCTGATACCCTATGTCTTTTGGTTGGCGCATTTAATCCATTTACATTCAGTGTTATTATAGAAAGATACGGGTTTAGAGTCATTGTGATGTCTGTATGTTTTATGCTTGTAGTGATGTCTCTGGTACTTTGTCTCACAGGATCCCCCTTAGGGTCTCTTGTAGGGCTGGTTTAGTGGTGACAAATTCCTTCAGTTTTTGTTTGTTTGGAAAGACGTTTATCTCTCCTTCTATTCTAAATGACAGACTTGCTGGATAAAGGATTCTTGGCTGCATATTTTTTCTGTTCATCGCATTGAAGATCTCCTGCCAATCCTTTCTGGCCTGCCGAATTTCAAAAGAGAGATCAGTCACGAGTCTTGTAGGTCTCCCTTTATGTGAGGGCAGGTTTATCCCTCGCTGCTTTCAGGATTTTCTCTTTATCCTTGTATTTTGCCAGTTTCACTATGATATGTTGTGCAGAAGATCGATTCAAGTTACATCTGAAGGGAGTTCTCTGTGCCTCTTGGATTTCAATGCCTTTTTCCTTCCCCAGTTCAGGGAAGTTCTCAGCTATTATTTCTTCAAGTACCCCTTCAGCACCTTTCCCTCTCTCTTCCTCCTCTGGGATACCAATTATGCATATATTATTTCTTTTTAGTGCATCACTTAGTTCTCTAATTTTCCCCTCATACTCCTGGATTTTTTTATCTCTCTTTTTCTCAGCTTCCTCTTTTTCCATAATTTTATCTTCTAGTTCACCTCTTCTCTCCTATGCCTCTTCAATCCGAGCCGTGGTCATTTCCATTTTATTTTGCATCTCGTTTAAAGTGTTTTTCAGCTCCTCCTGACTGTTCCCTAGTCCCTTGGTCTCTGTAGCAATAGATTCTCTGCTGTCCTCTATACTGTTTTCAAGCCCAGCGATTAATTTTATGACTAATATTCTAAATTTACTTTCTGTTATATCATTTAAATCCTTTTTGATCAGTTCATTAGCTGTTGTTATTTCCTGGAGATTCTTTTGAGGGGAATTCTTCCGTTTGGTCATTTTGGATAGTCCCTGAATGATGAGGACCTGCAGGGCACTTCCCCTGTGCTGTGGTGTATAACTGGAGTTGGTGGGCGGGGCCGCAGTCAGACCTGATGTCTGCCCCCAGCCCACCACTGGAGCCACAGTCAGACTGGTGTGTGCCTTCTCTTCCCCTCTCCTAGGGGTGGGAAACACTGTGGGGTGGCGTGGCCCATCTGGGCTACTTGCACACTGCCAGGCTTGTGGTGCTGGGGATCTGGTGTATTAGCTGGGGTGGGTAGGCAAGGTGCACGGGGGCAGGAGGGGCAGGCTTAGCTCGCTTCTCCTTAGGTGATCCACTTCAGGAGGGGCCTTGTGGCAGCAGGAGGGAGTTAGACCCGCTGCCGAGGGGTGGCTCAGCAGAAGCACAGTGTTGGGTGTTTGCGTGGAGTGAGCAAGTTCCCTGGAAGGAACTGGTTCCCTTTGGGATTTTGGCTGGGAGATGGGCGATGGAGATGGTGCTGGCGAGCGCCTTTGTTCCCCGCCAAACTGAGCTCCGTCATCCAGGAGCTCAGCAACTCTCCCTCCCTTTGTCCTCCAGCCTTCCCACTTTCCGAGCAGAGCTGTTAACTTATGACCTCCCAGATGCTAAGTCACGTTAGCTGTCGGAACACACTCCGTCTGGCCCCTTCGCTTTTGCAAGCCAGACTCGGGGCCTCTGCTTGGCTGGTGGGCCGCCCCTCCACCCAGGCTCCCTCCTGCCAGTCCGTGCAGTGCGCACAGCTTCTACGCCCTTCCTACCCCCTTCCGTGGGCCTCTAATCTGCACTTGGCTCCGGAGACTCCATTCTGCTAGTCTTCTGGTGGTTTTCTGGGTTATTTAGGCAGGTGTAGGTGGAATCTAAGTGATCAGCAGGATGCGTGGTGAGCCCAGCGTCCTCCTACACCGCTATCTTCTCTGTCTCTAATTAATTAATTTTTTTGAGAGAGAGTGCATATGCCTATGCAAGGGAGAGGGGAAGAGGGAGGGAGAGAGAGAATCTTAAGCAGGCTCCATACTCAGTGTGGAGCCTGACACATGCTTGGTCCCAAGACCATGAGATCATGACCCAAGAGTTGGACGCTCAACCAACTGAGTCACCCTGGTGCCCCTAAAATTTTTAAATTAATTCCACCTAGTTAACACACTGTGTTATATTAGTTCTAGGTGTACAACTCAACAGTTACATACATTTTCTGGTGTTCATCACAAGTGCATTTCTTAATTTTCATCATCTATTTAACCCATCACTCCACCCACTTGAACATGTTATTGCTGACGTTATTCTCTGTACCTACAAATCTGTTTACTGCTTTGACTCTCTCTCACTCTCTCTTGTTAATTTTCCCTTTACTTACTTATTCCTTTTTTTAAAATAAAAAAATAATGTTTGTTTATTTATTTATTTATTTATTTATTTAATATGAAATTTATTGTCAAATTGGTTTCCATACCACACCCAGTGCTCATCCCAGAAGGTGCCCTCCTCAATACCCATCACCCACCCTCCTCTCCCTCCCACCCCCCATCAACCCTCAGTTTGTTTTCAGTTTTGAAGAGTCTCTTATGCTTTGGATCTCTCACTCTCTAATATTTTTTTCCTTCCCCTCCCCCATAGACTTGTGTTAAGTTTCTCAGGATCCACATAAGAGTGAAAACTTACGGTATCTGTCTTTCTCTGTATGACTTATTTCACTTAACATAACACTCTCCAGTTCCATGCACATTGCAACAAAGGGTCAGATTTCATTCTTTCTCATTGCCAAGTAGTATTCCATTGTGTATATAAACCACAATTTCTGTAATGATTGGTCAGTTGATAGACATTTAGGCTCTTTCCATAATTTGGCTATTGTTGAGAGTGCTGCTATAAACATTGGGGTACAAGTGCCCTTATGCATCAGCACTCCTGTATCCCCTGGGTAAATTCCTAGCAGTGCTATTGCTGGGTCATAGGGTAGATCTATTTTTAATTTTTTGAGGAACCTCCACACTGTTTTCCAGAGTGGCTGCACCAATTTGCATTCCCACCAGGAGTGCAAGAGTGTTGCCCTTTTCCCACATCCTCTCCAGCATCGATAGTCTCTTGATTTATTCATTTTAGCCACTCTGACTGGCGTGAGGTGATATCTGAGTGTGGTTTTGATTTGTACTTCCCTGATGAGGAGTGACATTGAGCATCTTTTCATGTGCCTGTTGGCCACCTGGGTATCTTCTTTAGAGAAGTGTCTATTCATGTTTTCTGCCCATTTCTTCACTGGATTATTTGTTTTTCGGGTATGGAATTTGGGGAGCTCTTTATAGATTTTGGATACTAGCCCTTTGTCCGATATGTTATTTGCAAATACCTTTTCCCATTCCATTGGTTGCCTTTAAGTTTTGTTGATTGTTTCCTTTGCAATGCAGAAGTTTTTTATCTTCACAAGATCCCAATAGTTCACTTTTGCTTTTAATTCCCTTGCCCTTGGGGATGTGCGAAGTAAGAAACTGCTGCGGCTGAGGTCAGAGAGGTTTGTTCCTGCTTTTTCCTCTAGGGTTTTGATGGTTTCCTGTCTCACATTCAGGTCGTTTATCCATTCTGAGTTCCTTTTTGTGAATACTATAAGAAAGTGGCCTAGTTTCAATCTTCTGCATGTTGCTGTCCAGTTCTCCCAGCACCATTTGTTAAAGAGACTGTCTTTTTTCCATTTGATATTCTTTCCTGCTTTGTCAAACATTAGTTGGCCATACTTTTGTGAGTCCAGTTCTGGGGTTTCTATTCTATTCCATTGGTCTATGTGTCTGTTTTTGTGCCAATACCATGCTGTCTTCCTTATTGCCGCTTTGTAGTAGACGCTAAAGTCTGGGATTGGGATGCCTCCTGCTTTGGTCTTCTTTTTCAAAATTACTTTGGCTATTCGGGCCCTTTTGTGGTTCCATACAAATTTTGGGATTGCTTGTTCTAGATTTGAGAAGAATGCTGGTGCAATTTTGATTGGGATTGCATTGAATGTGTAGATAGCTTTGGGTACTATTGACATTTTAACAATATTTATTCTTCCAATCCATGAGCATGGAATATTTTTCCATTTCGTTATGTCTTCTTCAATTTCCTTCATAAGTTTTCTATAGTTTTCAGCATACAGATCTTTGGCATCTTTGGTTAGCTTTATTCCTGGGTATTTTATGCTTCTTGGTGCAATTGTCAATGGGATCAGTTTCTTTATTTGTCTTCCTGTCGCTTCATTATTAGTGTATAAGAATGCAACTGATTTATGTACATAGATTTTGTATCCTGCGACGTTGCTGAATTCATGTATCTGTTCTAGCAGACTTTTGGTGGAGTCTAACGTATTTTCCATGTATAATATCATGTCATCTGCAAAAAGTGAAACCTCGACTTCATCTTTACCAATTTTGATGCCTTTGATTTCCTTTTGTTGTCTGATTGCTGATGCTAGCACTTCCAACACTATGTTAAACAACAGTGGTGAGAGTGGACATCCCTGTCGTGTTCCTGATCTCAGGGAGAATGCTCTCAGTTTTTTCCCATTGAGGATGATATTAGCTGTGGGCTTCTCATAAATGATTTTGATGATGTTAAATATGTTCCTTCTATCCCGACTTTCTCGAGGGTTGTTATTAAGAAAGGGTCCTGAATTTTGTCAAATGCTTTTTCTGCATTAATTGACAGGATCATATATTTCTTCTCTTTTCTTTTATTAATGTGATGTATCACATTGATTTATTTGCGAATGATGAACCAGCCCTGCAACCCCGGAATGAATCCTACTTGATCATGGTGTATAATTCTTTTTATATGCTGTTGAATTCGATTTGCTAGTATCTTGCTGAAAATTTTTGCATCCATATTCATCAGGGATATTGGCCTTTAGTTCTATTTTTTATGGGTCCCTGCATGGTTTAGGAATGACATAATGCTCGCTTCATAGAATGAGCCTGGAAGTTTTCCTTCCCTTTCTATTTGTTGGAATAGCTTGAGAATGATAGGTGTTATGTGTGCTTTAAATGTCTGGTAGAATTCCCTTGGGAAGCCATCTGATCCTGTACTCTTATTTGTTGGGAGATTTTTGATAACCGATTCAATTTCTTCACTGGTTATGGGTGTGTTCAAGCTTTCTATTTCTTCATCTTTGAGTTTCGGGAGTGTGTGGGTGTTTAGGAATTTGTCCATATCTTCCAGGTTGTCCAGTTTGTTGGCATATAATTTTTCCTAGTATTGCCTGATAATTGCTTCTATTTCTGAGGGATTGGTTGTCATAATTCCATTTTCATTCATGATTTTATCTATTTGGTTCATCTCCCTTTTCTTTTTGAGAAGCCTGGCTAGAGGTTTATCAATTTTGTTTATGCTTTCAGAAAACCAACTCTTGGTTTCATTGATCTGCTCTACAGGTTTTTTAGATTCTATAGTGTTTATTTCTTCTCTGATCTTTATTCTTTCTCATCTTCTGCTGGGTTTGGGGTGTCTTTGCTGTTCTGCTTCTATTTCCTTTAGGTGTGCTGTTAGATTTTGTATTTGGTATTTTTCTTGTTCCTTGAGATAGGCCTGGATTACAATGTACTTTCCTTTCAGGACTGCCTTTGCTGCATCCCAAAGTTTTTGGATTGTTGTCTTTTCATTTTCATTTGTTTCCATATATTTCTTAATTTCTTCTCTAATTACCTGGTTGACCATTTCATTATTTAGTAGGGTTCTTTAACCTCCTTGCTTTTGGAGGTTTTCCAGACTTGTGGTTGATTTCAAGCTTCATAGCATTGTGGTCTGAAAGTATGCATGGTATGATCTCAATTCTTGTATACTTATGAAGGGCTGTTTTGTGACCCAGTATGTGATGTATCTTGGAGAAGGTTTCATGTGCACTCGAGAAGAAAGTATATTCTGTTGCTTTGGGATGCAGAGTTCTTAATATATCTGTCAAGTTCATCTAATCCAATGTATCATTCAGAGCCCTTGTTTCTTTATTCATCCTGTGTCTAGATGATCTATCCATTGTTGTAAGTGGAGTATTAAAGTCCCCTGCAATTACCACATTCTTATCAATAAGGTTGCTTATGTTTGTGATTGTTTTATATATTTGGGGGTTCCCATATTCGGCACATAGACATTATTAATTGTTAGCTCTTCCTGATGGGTAGACCCTGTAATTATTATATAATGCCCTTCTTCATCTCTTGTTACAACCTTTAATATAAGTCTAGTTTTTCTGATATAAGTATGTCTACTCCAGGTTTCTTTTGACTTCCAGTAGCATGATAGATAGTTCTCCATCCCCTCACTTTCAATGTGAAGGTGTCCTCAGGTCTAAAATGAGTCTCTTGTAGACAGCAAATAGATGGGTCTTGTTTTTTAATCCATTCTGATACCCTATGTTTTTGGTTAGCGCATTTAGTCCATTTACATTCATTTTTATTATAGAAAGATGTGGGTTTAGAGTCATTGTGATGTCTGTAGGTTTCATGCTTGTAGTGATGTCCCTGGTACTTTGTGGTCCTTGCAACATTTCACTCACAGGATCCCCTTTAGGATCTCTTGTAGGGCTGGTTTAGTCGTGACAAATTCCTTCAATTTTTGTTTGGGAAGACCTTTATCTCTCCTTCTATTCTAAATGATAGACTTGCTGGGTAAAGGATTTTCAGCTGCATATTTTTTTTCTGTTCATCACATTGAAGATTTCCTGCCATTTTTTTCTTACCTGCCAAGTTTCAGTAGATAAATCCGTCACTAGCCTTATTGGTCTCCCTTTATATGTTAGAGCATGTTTATCCCTAGTGGCTTTCAGAGTTTTGTCTTTATCCTTGTATTTTACCAGTTTGACTATGATATGTGGCTCAGAAGATCAATTCAAGTTATGTTTGAAGGGAGTTCTCTGTGCCTCTTGGATTTCAATGCCTTTTTCTTTCCCCAGATCAGGGAAGTTCTCAGCTATGATTTCTTCAAGTTCACCATCAGCACATTTCCCTCTCTCTTCCTCCTCTGGAATACCAATTATGCGTACATTATTTCATTTAATTATGTCACTTAGTTCTCTAAGTCTCCCCTCATACTCCTAGATTTTTTTGTCTCTCTTTTTCTCAGCTTCCTCTTTTTCCATAATTTTATCTTCTAATTCACCTATTCTCTCCTCTGCCTCTTCAATCCAAGCTGTGGTCACCTCCATTTTATTTTTCACTTCATTTATAGCATTTTTTTTTTAGCTCCTCCTGACTGTTTCTTAGTCCCTTGGTCTCTGTAGTAATAGATTCTCTGTTGTCCTGTATACTTTTTTCAAGCCCAGCAATCAATTTTATGACTATTATTTTAAATTCATTTTCTGTTATATTGTGAAATCGTTTTTATCAATTCGTTAGCTGTCACTACTTCCTGGAGTTTCTTTTGAGGAGGATTATTCCATTTTGTCATTTTGGATAGTCTCTGGAGTGGTCCAGAACTGCAGGGCTTGTCCTCTGTGCTCTCTGGGGTAACTTGTGTTGATGGGCGGGGCCGCAGTCAGACCTGATGTCTGCACCAGCCCACCGCTGGGGCCATATTCAGACTGGTGTGTACCTTATCTTCCCTTCTCCCAGGGGCAGGACTCACTGTGGAGTGGTGTGGCCCTTGTCTGGGCTACTTGCACATTGCAAGGCTTGTGGTGCTGCTTTGATAGGATGTGGCATATTAGCTGGGGTGGATCAGCAATGTGCACAGGGGTGGAAGGGGCAGACTCATCTCACTTTGCCTTCAGTGGCCTGTTTCTGGAGGGGCCCTGCGGCACTGGGAGGGAGGCAGACCCGTCGGAGGGATGGATCTGCAGAAGCACAGCTTTGAGTGTTTACAAGGTGCAAACAAGTTCGGTGAGGGGAACTGGTTCCCTTTGGGATTTTGGCTGGGGGATGGGTGAGGGAGATGGCACTGGCGAGCTCCTTTGTTCCCCGCCTAGCTGAGCTCTTTCCTCCGGGGCTCAAAAACTCTCCCTCCCGTTGTCCTCTAGCCCTCCCGCTCTCGGAGCAGAGCTGTTGACTTGTAACATTCCAGATGTTAAGTCCCACTGGCTGTCAGAACACACTCCATCCGGCCCCTCCACTTTTGCAAGCCGGACTTGGGGGCTCTGCCTTGCCGAGTGGGCTGGCTGCCCCTCCACCATCCCGGCTCCCTCCAGCCAGTCCATGTAGCGCACACCACTTCTCCTCCCTTCCTACCCTCTTCCCTGGGCCTCTCATCTAGGCTTGTCTCCAGAGAGTCTGTTCTGCTAGTCTTCTGGTGGTTTTCTGGGTTATTTATGCAGGTGTGGGTGCAATCTAAGTGGTCAGCAGGACGCGGTGAGCTCAGTGTCCTCCTATGCTGCCATCTTCCAAAAACTCTCACCTATGTTTATTTATTTTTGAGAGACAGAGAAAAAGTACAAGCTGGGAAGGGGCAGAGAGACAGAGGGGGAGACACAGACACCAAAGCAGTTTCCACATATATCTCAGCCGAAGTTGGACACTTAACCGACTGAGCCACCCAAGTGTCCCTGGGTGTAGAGATTTCTTAAATAAAAACAAAAAGTTAGGGTCACCTGGTCAGCCAGTTGAGCGTCCAACTCTTGGTGCCAGCTCAGATCGAGATCTCATGGTCATGGGATCGAGTCCTGGGTTGGGATTCTCTCTCTCTCCCTCTTTCTCTGCCCCTCCTTTGCTCACCAGCTCTCTCTCTCTCTCCATCCCCCAATTAAAAAATAAATATATAAGTAAAAATAAACATTAAAAAAGAAAAAAAACAAAAAATACATATGCATATACCATATGTATATATGCCACATGTATCTATCTATCTATCTATCTATCTATCTATCTATATATATTACATCTTCCTTATCCATATTTCAGTCAATGGACACTTTTGCTCCTTCCATATATTCACTTTTGTAAGTAATGCTTCTATAAACTTAGAGGTGCATGTACCCCTTTGCATTAGTCTGTTTGTATTCTTTTTTTTTTTAATATATGAAATTTATTGTCAAATTGGTTTCCATACAACACCCAGTGCTCATCCCAAAAGGTGCACTCCTCAATACCCATTACCCACCCTCTCCTCCCTCCCACCCCCCATCAACCCTCAGTTTGTTCTCAGTTTTTATCAGTCTCTTATGCTTTGGCTCTCTCCCACTCTAACCTCTTTTTTTTTTTTTTTCTTTTTTCCTCCCCCTCCCCCATGGGTTCCTGTTAAGTTTCTCAGGCTCCACATAAGAGTGAAACCATTTGGTATCTGTCTTTCTCTGTATGGCTTATTTCACTTAGCATCACACTCTCCAGTTCCATCCACGTTGCTACAAAAGGCCATATTTCATTCTTTCTGATAGCCACGTAGTATTCCATTGTGTATATAAACCACAATTTCTTTATCCATTCATCAGTTGATGGACATTTAGGCTCTTTCCATAATTTGGCTATTGTTGAGAGTGCTGCTATGAACATTGGGGTACAAGTGCCCCTATGCATCAGTACTCCTGTATCCCTTGGATAAATTCCTAGCAGTGCTATTGCTGGGTCATAGGGTAGGTCTATTTTAGTTTTCTGAGGAACCTCCACACTGCTTTCCAGAGCGGCAGCACCAATTTGCATTCCCACCAACAGTGCAAGAGGGTTCCCGTTTCTCCACATCCTCTCCAGCATCTATAGTCTCCTGATTTGTTCATTTTGGCCACTCTGACTGGCGTGAGGTGATACCTGAGTGTGGTTTTGATTTGTATTTCCCTGATAAGGAGTGACGCTGAACATCTTTTCATGTGCCTGTTGGCCATCCGGATGTCTTCTTTAGAGAAGTGTCTATTCATGTTTTCTGTCCATTTCTTCACTGGGTTATTTGTTTTTCGGGTGTGGAGTTTGGTGAGCTCTTTATAGATTTTGGATACTAACCCTTTGTCTGATATGTCATTTGCAAATATCTTTTCCCATTCTGTTGGTTGCCTTTTAGTTTTGTTGGTTGTTTCCTTTGCTGTGCAGAAGCTTTTTATCTTCATAAGGTCCCAGTAATTCACGTTTGCTTTTAATTCCCTTGCCTTTGGGGATGTGTTGAGTAAGAGATTGCTACGGCTGAGGTCAGAGAGGTCTTTTCCTGCTTTCTCCTCTAAGGTTTGGATGGTTTCCTGTCTCACATTCAGGTCCTTTATCCATTTTGAGTTTATTTTTGTGAATGGTGTGAGAAAGTGGTCTAGTTTCAACCTTCTGCATGTTGCTGTCCAGTTCTCCCAGCACCATTTGTTAAAGAGGCTGTCTTTTTTCCATTGGATGTTCTTTCCTGCTTTGTCGAAAATGAGTTGGCCATACGTTTGTGGGTCTAGTTCTGGGGTTTCTATTCTATTCCATTGGTCTATGTGTCTGTTTTTGTGCCAATACCATGCTGTCTTGATGATGACAGCTTTGTAGTAGAGGCTAAAGTCTGGGATTGGGATGCCTCCTGCTTTGGTCTTCTTCAAAATTCCTTTGGCTATTCAGGGCCTTTTGTGGTTCCATATGAATTTTAGGATTGCTTGTTCTAGTTTCGAGAAGAATGGTGGTGCAATTTTGATTGGGATTGCATTGAATGTGTAGATAGCTTTGGGTAGTATTGACATTTTGACAATATTTATTTTTCCAATCCATGAGCAGGGAATGTCTTTCCATTTCTTTAAATCTTCTTCAATTTCCTTCATAAGTTTTCTATAGTTTTCAGCATACAGATCCTTTACATCTTTGGTTAGATTTATTCCTAGGTATTTTATGCTTCTTGGTGCAATTGTGAATGGGATCAGTTTCTTTATTTGTCTTTCTGTTGCTTCATTGTTAGTGTATAAGAATGCAACTGATTTCTGTACATTGATTTTGTATCCTGCAACTTTGCTGAATTCATGTATCAATTCTAGCAGACTTTTGGTGGAGTCTATTGGATTTTCCATGTATAATATCATGTCATCTGCAAAAAGCGAAAGCTTGACTTCATCTTTGCCAATTTGGATGCCTTTGATTTCCTTTTGTTGTCTGATTGCTGATGCTAGAACTTCTAGCACTATGTTAAACAACAGCGGTGAGAGTGGGCATCCCTGTCGTGTTCCTGATCTCAGGGAAAAAGCTCTCAGTTTTTCCCCATTGAGGATGATGTTAGCTGTGGGCTTTTCATAAATGCCTTTTATGATCTTTAAGTATGTTCCTTCTATCCCAACTCTCTCAAGGGTTTTTATTAAGAAAGGGTGCTGGATTTTGTCAAAGGCCTTTTCTGCATCGATTGACAGGATCATATGGTTCTTCTCTTTTTTTTTGTTAATGTGATGTATCACGTTGATTGATTTGCGAATGTTGAACCAGCCCTGCATCCCAGGAATGAATCCCACTTGATCATGGTGGATAATTCTTTTTATATGCCGTTGAATTCTATTTGCTAGTATCTTATTGAGAATTTTTGCATCCATATTCATCAGGGATATTGGCCGGTAGTTCTCTTTTTTTACTGGGTCTTTGTCTGGTTTAGGAATCAAAGTAATACTGGCTTCATAGAATGAGTCTGGAAGTTTTCCTTCCCTTTCTATTTCTTGGAATAGCTTGAGAAGGATAGGTATTATCTCTGCTTTAAACGTCTGGTAGAACTCCCCTGGGAAGCCATCTGGTCCTGGACTCTTATTTGTTGGGAGATTTTTGATAACCGATTCAATTTCTTCGCTGGTGATGGGTCTGTTCAAGCTTTCTATTTCCTCCTGATTGAGTTTTGGAAGCGTGTGGGTGTTCAGGAATTTGTCCATTTCTTCCAGGTTGTCCAATTTGTTGGCATATAATTTTTCATAGTATTCCCTGATAATTGTTTGTATCTCTGAGGGATTGGTTGTAATAATTCCATTTTCATTCATGATTTTATCTATTTGGGTCATCTCCCTTTTCTTTTTGAGAAGCCTGGCTAGAGGTTTGTCAATTTTGTTTATTTTTTCAAAAAACCAACTCTTGGTTTCGTTGATCTGCTCTACAGTTTTTTTAGACTCTATATTGTTTATTTCTGCTCTGATCTTTATTATTTCTCTTCTTCTGCTGGGTTTGGGGTGTCTTTGCTGTTCTGCTTCTAGTTCCTTTAGGTGTGCTGTTAGATTTTGTATGTGGGATTTTTCTTGTTTCTTGAGATAGGCCTGGATTGCAATGTATTTTCCTCTCAGGACTGCCTTCGCTGCGTCCCAAAGTGTTTGGATTGTTGTATTTTCATTTTCGTTTGTTTCCATATATTTTTTAATTTCTTCTCTAATTGCCTGGTTGACCCACTCATTCGTTAGTAGGGTGTTCTTTAACCTCCATGCTTTTGGAAGTTTTCCAGACTTTTTTCTGTGGTTGATTTCAAGCTTCATAGCATTGTGGTCTGAAAGTATGCATGGTATAGTTTCAATTCTGGTAAACTTATGAAGGGCTGTTTTGTGACCCAATATATGATCTATCTTGGAGAATGTTCCATGTGCACTCGAGAAGAAAGTATATTCTGTTGCTTTGGGATGCAGAGTTCTATATATATCTGTCAAGTCCATGTGATCCAATGTCTCATTCAGGGCCCTTGTTTCTTTATTGATCGTGTGTCTAGATTATCTATCCATTTCTGTAAGTGGGGTGTTAAAGTCCCCTGCAATTACCACATTCTTATCAATAAGGTTGCTTATGTTTATGAGTAGTTGTTTTATATATTTGGGGGCTCCGGTATTCGGCGCATAGACATTTATAATTGTTAGCTCTCCCTGATGGATAGACCCTGTAAGTATTATATAATGCCCTTCTTCATCTCTTGTTACAGCCTTTAATTTAAAGTCTAGTTTGTCTGATATAAGTATGGCTACTCCAGCTTTCTTTTGGCTTCCAGTAGCATGATAAATAGTTCTCCATCCCCTCACTCTCAATCTAAAGGTGTCCTCAGGTCTCAAATGAGTCTCTTGTAGACAGCAAATAGATGGCTCTTGTTTTTTTTTTTATCCATTCTGATACCCTATGTCTTTTGGTTGGCGCATTTAATCCATTTACATTCAGTGTTATTATAGAAAGATACGGGTTTAGAGTCATTGTGTTGTCTGTATGTTTTATGCTTGTAGTGATGTCTCTGGTACTTTGTCTCACAGGGTCCCCCTTAGGATCTCTTGTAGGGCTGGTTTAGTGGTGACAAATTCCTTCAGTTTTTGTTTGTTTGGGAAGACCTTTATCTCTCCTTCTATTCTAAATGACAGACTTGCTGGATAAAGGATTCTCGGCTGCATATTTTTTCTGTCTAGCACACTGAAAATCTCGTGCCAATTCTTTCTGGCCTGCCAAGTTTCAAAAGAGAGATCCGTCACGAGTCTTATAGGTCTCCCTTTATATGTGAGGGCACGTTTACCCCTTGCTGCTTTCAGAATTTTCTCTTTATCCTTGTATTTTGCCAGTTTCACTATGATATGTCGTGCAGAAGATCGATTCAAGTTACGTCTGAAGGGAGTTCTCTGTGCCTCTTGGATTTCAATGCCTTTTTCTTTCCCCAGTTCAGGGAAGTTCTCAGCTATTATTTCTTCAAGTACCCCCTTCAGCACCTTTCCCTCTCTCTTCCTCCTCCTGGATACCAATTATGCGTATATTATTTCTTTTTAGTGTATCACTTAGTTCTCTAATCTTCCCCTCATACTCTTGGATTTTTTTATCTCTCTTTTTCTCAGCTTCCTCTTTTTCCATAACTTTATCTTCTAGTTCACCTATTCTCTCCTCTGCCTCTTCAATCCGAGCTGTGGTGGTTTCCATTTTGTTTTGCATTTCATTTAAAGCGTTTTTCAGCTCCTCGTGACTGTTCCTTAGTCCCTTGATCTCTGTAGCAAGAGATTGTCTGCTGTCCTCTATACTGTTTTCAAGCCCGGCGATTAATTTTATGACTATTATTCTAAATTCACTTTCTGTTATATTATTTAAATCCTTTTTGATCAGCTCATTAGCTGTTGTTATTTCCTGGAGATTCTTCTGAGGGGAATTCTTCCACTTGGTCATTTTGGATAGTCCCTGGAGTGGTGAGGACCTGCAGGGCACTTCCCCTGTGCTGTGGTGTATAACTGGAGTTGGCGGGCGGAGTCGCAGTCAGACCTGATGTCTGCCCCCGGCCCACAGCTGGGGCCACAGTCAGACTGGTGTGTGCCTTCTCTTCCCCTCTCCTAGGGGCGGGATTCACTGTGGGGTGGCGTGGCCCGTCTGGGCTACTTGCACCCTGCCAGGCTTGTGATGCTGGGGATCTGGCGTATTAGCTGGGGTGGGTAGGCAAGGTGCACAGGGGCAGGAGGGGCAGGCTTAGCTCGCTTCTCCTTAGGTGATCCACTTCAGGAGGGGCCCTGTGGCAGCGGGAGGGAGTCAGATCCGCTGCTGGCGGTTTGGCTCCGCAGAAGCACAGAGTTGGGTGTTTGTGCGGAGCGAGGAAGTTCCCTGGCAGGAACTGGTTCTTTCTGGGATTTTGGCTGGGGGATGGGCAGGGGAGATGGCGCTGGCACGCGCTTTTGTTCCCCACCAAGCTGAGCTCTGTCGTCCGGGGGCTCAGCAGCTCTCCCTCCCTTTGTCCTCCAGCCTTCCCACTTTCCAAGCAGAGCCGTTAACTTATGACCTCCCAGACGCTAAGTCGCGCTTGCTGTCGGAACATAGTCCGTCAGGCCCCTCCGCTTTTGCAAGCCAGCCTCCGGGGCTCTGCTTGGCCGGTGAGCCGCCCCTCCGCCCCGGCTCCCTCCCGCCAGTCCATGGAGCGCGCACCGCCTCGCCGCCCTTCCTACCCTCTTCCGTGGGCCTCTCGTCTGCGCTTGGCTCCGGCGACTCCGTTCTGCTAATCCTCTGGCGGTTTTCTGGGTTATTTAGGCAGGTGTAGGCGGAATCTAAGTGATCAGCAGGACGCGCGGTGAGCCCAGCGTCCTCCTACGCCGCCATCTTCCCTCCCTCTTCCCAGTCTGTTTGTATTCTTTAAGTAAACACCTAGTAGTGTGATTGCTGGATTGTAAGATAGTTCTATTTTGTAATTTTTCTGGACCCCCGATACTGTTTTCCATAGTGGCTGCACTTGCTTGTATTCCCAAGAGTGTAAAAGAATTACCATTTCTCTGCATCCTCACCAACACCTGTTGTTATTTGTGTTCTTTATTTCAGCCATTCTAACATGTTTGAGGTGATATCTCATTGTAGTTTTGATTTGGAATTCCCTGATGGTAAGTGTTGATCAGCATCTTTTCATGTGTCTATTGGCCACCTGTATGTCTTCTTTGGAAAAATGTCTGTTCATGTCTTCTGCTAATTTTTAAATTTGATTCCTTGCTTTTTGGAGTTGAGTTTTGTAAGTTATCTATATATTTTTGATATTAATCCTTTGTAGGATATGTCCTGTGTAAAAATCTTCTCCCATTCTGAAGGTTGCCTTATAGTTTTGTTGATTGGTTCCTTCACTGTGCAGAAGATTTTATTTTGATGTAGTCCCAAAAGTTTAGTTTGGGTTTTGTTTCCTGTGCCTCAGGAGGTATATCTAGAAAAAAGTTGTTATGGCCAATGTCAAAGAAATTAATGTCTGTGTTCTTTTCTAGGATTTGTATGGTTTCATGTCTCACATTTTGGTCTCTAACCCATTGTTTTCAAGGTTTAGCAAATTAAAAAAAACATTTTAATGTTTATTTATTTTTGAGAGAGAGACAGAGTGTGAGTGGGGGAGGGGCAATAAGAGAGGGAGACACAGAATCCAAAGCAAGATTCATGCTCTGAGTCATCAGCATAGAGGCTGATGCAGGGCTCAAGCTTACAAGTGGTGAGATCATGACCTGAGCTGAAGTCTGACAAGCAACTGAGACACCCAGGAGCCCCTAAGGTTTAGCAAATGTTATTTGGAATATCATGAGGCCTGTAGCTGGAAGTTTACATATTTGTGATTCTTGAATTTTACACTTTGTAGAATGACTTCAACTGCTGACACTTTTCTAAACCACAGGAGATTTCAAATGCAACTATTTACAAGTTAAAATGAGATGGAATCAAGATTCTCAAAATTAAAGAGTTTATCATAAGATTGAGGAAAATAGTCCAAATAATGACTACTGAGAGATAATCACTATTATTTTTATATTCTTATTATTGTCCAAGGTCTCTAGGTATTTGAGGGAGAAAATTAAACAAAGTAAACATTTCATTTGTAGGTAAACTAAAAAGAAATGACTAACCTTGACTTCAGTAAGTATGTAGGTCTCTAACCCATTTTGAATTTGTCTTTTCTGCATGGTGTAAGTAAGTGGTCAAGTTTCATTCTTTTGCACACTTCTGTCCAGTTTTCCCAACACAATTTGTTGAGGAGACTGTCTTTTCCATTGGGTATTCTTTCCTGCTTTATCAAAAATTAATTAACAATATAATTGTGGTTTTATTTCTGTATTATCTGTTTTGTTCCATTGATCTATATGTCTCTTTGTGTGCCAGTACCATAATGTTTTGTTCACTACAGCTTTGTAATATAACTTGAGGTCCAGAATTGTGGTTACTCCAGCTCTGCTTTTCTTTTTCAAAGTTTCTTTGGCTATTCAAGGTCTTTTGTGGTTCTACACAAATTTTAGGTTAGTTTGTTCTAGTTTTCTTTTTTAGTGCTGCTCTTATTTTCATAGAGATGGAATTAAATCTGTGGATTGCCTTGGGAAGTGACACATTTTACCAATAATCATGCTCCCAATTTATAATCATCAAATGCCTTTCTATTTTGTTTCTGTTATCTTCAATTTCTTTCATGAATGTTTTATACTTTTTGACTACAGGTCTTTTATCTCTGTAGTTAAATTTATTCCTGGATATCTTATTATTTTTTGTTGCTATTTTAAATGGGCCTGTTTCTTAATTTCTCTTTCTGCTTCTTCATTATTTGTGCATGGAAATGGAACGGATTTCTGCACATTGATTTTGTATCCTGTGACTTCATTGAATTAATTTATTAGTTCTAGTAGTTTTTTGGTGGAGTTCTTGAAGTTTTTTATATGGAGAGCCTGTGAACTGCAAATAATGAAAGTGATACTTCTTCTTACTAATTTGAATGTTTTTTATTTTATTTTTTTGTCTGATTGCTCTGGTTAAGACATCCAATACTATGTTGAATAAAAGTGGTGACAGTGGACATCCTTGTCTTCTTAGTAAACTTAGGGGGAAAGCCCTCAGGGCTTTCATATTGAAAATGATGTTGGCTGTGTTTTTTTTCATATAATGTTTTTATTATATTGAAGTTTGTTTCCTGTATACCTACTTTGTTGAGAGTTTTTATCATGAATCATTGTTGAACTTTGCAAATTGCTTTTTCTGCATCTACTGAAATGATTATATGTTTTTAAATTTTTATCTTACTGTTGTGATGTATCACAGGATTGATTTATGAATATTGAACCACCCTTACATTTTGGGAATAAATCCCACATTATTGTGAATTATTTTTTTAATGTATTGTTGGAATTGGTTTGCTAGTATTTTGTTGAGGATTTTTACATCTATGTTCATGAGATATATTGATTTGTATTTCTCTTTATTTTGATATATTTATCTGTTTTTGTTGTCTGTTGTCCAGGTCTTATAGGATGGACCTTTCTTTCTTCTTTTTTTTTTTCTTTTCTTTTTCTTTTTCTTTTTTTTTTTTTTTTTTTTTTTTAATCTGAGAAGAATAGGTATTAACTTTTTTAAAATGTTTGGTAGAATTTGCCTGTGAACCTGTCTGGACAATGGACTTTTATTTCTTTGGAGTCTTTAGATCACTGATTCAATTTCATTGCTGGTAACCAGTCTATTCCACTTACCTATTTAGATCTATGTCTCTAGAAATTTATACATTACTTCTAAATTGTCCAATGTTGGCAGATAATTTTTCATAATATACTCTTATAACTGATGTATTTCTGTGGTGTTTGTTATATTTCTTCTTTCATTTGTGATTTTGCTTCTTAGATTTTTCTCTCTCTCTCTTTTTTTAATGAGTCACCAGAAGTATATACATTTTGTTGATTTTTTCAACTAGTTTCTGATTTCACCGATCTGTTCTATGGTTGTTTTCTTTTTCGTTCTTTGTTTCTTTGGTTTGTTTGTTTTTAGTTTCTATATCACTTATTTTTGCTCTAATCTTTATTATTTCCATCATTCTGCTAATTTTGAATTTTTTTTGCTCTTTATCTTGCTCCCTTATGTATAAGCTTAAGTTGTTTATTGCACATTGTTCTCGCTTTTTGGAGTATTCCTGCATTGCTATAAACTTCCCTCTTACACTTCTTTTGTTGTATCAAATGTTTTGGATTCTTGTGTTTTCAGTTTTATTTGTTTCCATGTGTTTATTTTTTTGGTCTTCTGGTAAACCAATTCATTGTGTAGGAGCATGTTATTTAATCTCCATGTATTTGTACTCCTTTCAGATATTTTCTTCTTTTTGATTTCTACTTTCATAGCACTGTGGTGAGAAAAGATGCATAGTATGATATTGATCTTTTCAAATTGGTTAACCATTGTTTCATGGCCTAATATGTGATCTCTTTTGGAGCATGATCTGTATGTATTGAATAGAATGTGTATTCTGCTGCTTTAGGAAAAAATGTTCTAAATATATCTGTTACATCTGTCTGGCCCAGTGTGTCTTTCAAAGCCACTGTTACCTTATTATCTGCTGGATGATCGGTCTATCAATTTATAAGTGCGGTGTTAAAGTCCCCTACTCTTATTTATTACTATTGATTAGTTTCTTTTCTTTTCTTTCTTTTTTTTTTTTCTCTTAACTGTTTTCTATATTTGGGTATTCTCATATATGGTGCAAAAAATATTTACAATTGTTATGTATTCTTCTTGGATTGTCCCCTTTATTGTTACATAGTGTCCTTTATTGTCTCTTGCTATGCTCTTTGTTTTAAAGTCTATTTTGTCTTGTGTAAGTATTGCTACTCTGGCTTTCTTTTGACATCCATTTGCAAGGTAAATGTTTCTGTAACTCCTCACTTTCAATCTGCAAGTGATTTCAATTGGAATGAGTTTCCTGTAGGCATCACTTAGATGGGTCTTGTTTGTATGCACTCTGTCACATTATGTCTTTTGACTTGAGCATTTATTTAGTCACTTCACAGTTCAAGTAATTTTTGACATATACATATTTATTGCCATTTTGTTATTTAATTTGTATTTGCTTTTGTAGTATTTCTCTGATGCTTTCTTGTCTTCCCCTCTTTCAGTTTTTTGTCTTTCCTTAGTGATATGCTTGGATTCCTTCTCTTTATTCTCTCTTTCTCTCTCTTTCTCTCTCTCTCTATATATATATATGTTACATATATATATGTGTGCATATATATGTTATATATATATATGTATATATATATATATATATATACATATATATATATAACTGCTTTTTGATTTGTGCTCACCATTTCATTTTTATATAATATTTCCTGTATATATCATTCTGTAGTAAGTTTGTGATTGCTTAATTTTAACCCATCCATTCCTGCTTTCCCCCTACATATTATATACAAGGTATCATATCTTACATTCATTTGTTTTTGTGAATACCTTTAATAAATATTATAGATTTACTTATTTTTACTGATATTGTTCCTCTATCTTTCCTTAATCTCACTTATCTTCCTTTCTTTCCACTCAAATTGTTCCCTTTAATATTTCTTTTAGGGATGTTTTTTACTGGTTATGAAATCCTATAGTTTTCATATGTCTGAAAAAAATTATTTCTTTTTCTATTCTGAATGATAGCCTTGCTGGATAGATTATTTGTGGCTACAGATTTTTTTTTTCTTTCAATACCTTGAATATATTATGCTAGCACCTCTTGGTCTGAAAAGCTTCTGCTGAAAAAATATGCTCATAGATTTATACTGTTCCCTTGTATGTAGCTGTCTTCTGTCCTCTTGCTACCTTAAAAAAATAAATCTAAGTTATTTAACATATGGTGTAATAATTGTTTCAGGAGTAGAATTTAGTAATTCATCATTTACATATAACACCCAGTGCTCATTCCAATAAGTGTCCTCCTTAATGTCCATCACCCATTTAACCCATCCTCCATCTTCCTTCAAGCAACCCTCAGTTTGTTCCCTGTATTTAAGAGTTTCTTATGGCATGCTTCCCTCTCTTTTTTTTTTACCTTATTTTTCATTCACTTACCCTATGTTCATCTGTTTTGTTTCTTAAATTCCACATATGAGGGACATCATATTATACTTATCTTTCTCTGACTGACTTATTTCACTTAGCATAATACACTTTAGTTCCATCCATGTTGTTGCAAATGGCAAGATTTCATTTTTTTTTTGACTGCTGAGTAATATGCCATCTTCTTCATCCATTTGTCAGCCAATGGAAATTTGGGCCGTTTCCGTAATTTGACTATTGTTTGTAGTGCTTCTATAAACATTGGGGTGCTTGTGACCCGTAAAATCAGCATTTTTGTATGCTTTGGATAAATACCTAGTAGTGTAATTGATGGATCATAGGGTAGCTCTACTTTTAATTTTTTGAAGAACCTCCATACTGTTTTCCAGAGTGGCTGCACCAGTTTGCATTCCCACCTGCAGTGCAAAAGTGATCCTTTTTGTCTGCATCCTTGCCAACATATTTTGTTTCATGAGTTGTTAATTTTAGCCATTATGACAGGAATGAGGTAGTATCTTATTGTAGTTTTGATTTGTATTTCCCTGATGATGAGTGATAGTGAACATCTTTTCATGTGTCTGTTAACCATGTTGATGTCTTCTTTGGAAAAGTGTCTATTCATGTGTTTTGCCCATTTCTTCACTGTATTGTTTGTTGTTTTTTGTTTGTTTGTTTTTTGAGTGTTGAGTTTCATAAGTTCTTTATAGATTTTGGATACTAACCCTTTATCTGATATGACATTTTCAAATATTTTCTCCCAATCTATCAACTGCCTTTTAGTTGTATTGATTGTTTCCTTCACTGTGCATAAGCTTTATATCTTGATGAAGTCCCATTAATTCATTTTTGCTTTTATTTCCCTTTCCTCTGGAGATATATCTAGTAAGAAGTTGTTGCAGCCGAACTCAAAGAGGTTGCTGCCTGTTTTCTCTTCTAGAGTTTCGATAGCTTCCTGTCTCACATTTAGGTCTTTCATCCATTTTGAGTTTTTTTTTTGTGTGTGTGTATCATGTAAGAAAGTGGTTCACATTCATATTTCTGCATACCACTGTCCAGTTTTCCCAACACTATTTTCTGGAGAGACTATCTTTTTTACATTGGATATTCTTTACTGCTCTGGGGAAGATTAGTTGGCCATACATTTGTGGGTCCATTTCTGGGTTTGCTATTCTGTTCCATGGATCTATGTGTCTGTTTTATTCCAGTGTCATAGTGTCTTGATGATTACAGCTTAATAAAACAGCTTGACATCTGAAATTGTGATGCCTCCTGCTTTGGTTTTCTTTTTTCAGGATTACTGTGGATATTCGGGGTCTTTTCTGGTTCCATACAGATTTTAGAATTGTTTGTTCTAGCTCTGTGAAGAATGCGTGTTTATTTTGATAGGGAATACATTGAATGTGTAGATTTCTTTGGGTAGCCTGGACATTTTAACAATATTTGTTCTTCTGATCCATGAGCATGGACTGTTTTTTTTTTCCATTTCTTTGTGTCTTCAATTTATTTTATAAGCTTCTATAATTTTCAGCATACAGCTCTTTTACCTCTTTGGTTAGGTTTATTCCTTGGTATTTTATGGGTTTTGGTGCAATGATAAATAGGATCCATTCCTTGATTTCTCATTTTTTTTTTAATTTTTTTTCAACGTTTATTTATTTTTGGGACAGAGAGAGACAGAGCATGAACGGGGGAGGGGCAGAGAGAGAGGGAGACACAGAATCGGAAACAGGCTCCAGGCTCTGAGCCATCAGCCCAGAGCCTGACGCGGGGCCCGAACTCACGGACCGCGAGATCGTGACCTGGCTGAAGTCGGACGCTCAACCGACTGCGTCACCCAGGCGCCCCACCTTGATTTCTCATTTTGTTGCTTCATTATTGGTGTATAGAAATGCAACTGACTTTTGTACATTGATTTTATATCCTGTGACATTGTTGAATTTATATATCAGTTCTAGCAGTTTCTTGGTGGAGTCTTTTGGGTTTTCCACATAGAGTGTAATGTCATCTGTGAAGAATGAAAGTTTGATTTCTTCTTGGTTGATTTGGGTGTCTTTTACTTCTTTTGTTGTCTGATTTCTGAGGCTAGGACTTCCAACATTATGTTGAACAACAGTGGTGAGAGTGGACATCCCTGTCATGTTATTGACATTAGGTAGAAACCTCTCAGGTTTTCCCCATGGAGGATGATATTGGCTGTATTTCTTTCATATATGGTCTTTATGATCTTGAGGTATGTCCCATCTATCACTACCTTTTTGAGGAATTTTGTCAAGAAAGGACACTCTATTTTGTCAAATGCCATTTCTGCATTTATTGCAAGGGTTGTGTGGTTCTTATCCTTTCTTTTATTAATATGATGTATCACATTGATTTATTTGCAGGTGTTGAACAAGTTCTGCAGCCCAGGAATAAATCCCACTTGATTGTGTGACTAATTTTTTTGATGTATTGCTGGATTCAGTTTGCTAGTATCTTGTTGAGAAATTTTTGCATCCATGTTGATCAGGGAGATTGTTTTGTATATCTCGTTTTTAGTAGGATCTTTGTCTGGTTTTGGAATCGAGGTAATCCTGGACTCAGAATAAGTTTGAAAGTTTTTCCTTCCATTTCTATTTTTTTGAAACAACTTCAAAAGAATAAGTATTAACACTTCTTTAACTCTTTGATAGAATTTCCCCTGGAAGCCATCTGGCCCTGGACTCTTGTTTGTTGGAAGACTTTTTATTACAGATTCCATTTCTTTGCTGGTTATGGGTCTGTTCAAATTTTCTATTTCTTCCTGTTTCAGTTTTGGTAGTTTATATGTTTCTAGGAATTTAACAATTTTTGTCAAATTACCAAATTTTTTGGCATATATTGCTTATAATATTCTCTTACTATTATTTGTATTTCTGTGGTATTGCTTGTGATCTCTCCTCTTTCATTCATTCATGATTTTGTTGTTTGAGGTCCTTTCTTTTTTTCTTTTTAATAAATCTAGCTAAGGGTTTATCAATTTTGTTAATTCTTTGAAATAACCAGCTCCTGGTTTTGTTGATTT
The DNA here is from genome assembly GCF_018350155.1 of Leopardus geoffroyi. Classification (NCBI taxonomy): domain Eukaryota; kingdom Metazoa; phylum Chordata; class Mammalia; order Carnivora; family Felidae; genus Leopardus; species Leopardus geoffroyi. Next base: position 67,475,056 of record NC_059343.1, read on the forward strand.
GTTCTAATATTTTTTTTTTTATTTTGATACTATTTCTTTCTGCTCTAATCTTTATTATTTGCCTTCTGCTGAATTTAGGCTTTATTTATTTGTTAATTTATTTTTTTTTCCAGCCACTTTAGGTATAATGTTAGGTTGTGATTCTGAGGCCTCTTCCTTCTTATGAAGGCCTGGACTGCTACAGAAGTCCCTCTTATGACCGCTTTTGCTCCATCCCAGAGGTTTTGGGCTGTGGTGTTATCATTTTCATTGGCTTCCATGTACTTTTTAAATTTCACCTTTGGGGCGCCTGGGTGGCGCAGTCGGTTAAGCGTCCGACTTCAGCCAGGTCATGATCTCGCGGTCCGTGAGTTTGAGCCCCACGTCAGGCTCTGGGCTGATGGCTCAGAGCCTGGAGCCTGTTTCCGATTCTGTGTCTCCCTCTCTCTCTGCCCCTCCCCCGTTCATGCTCTGTCCCTCTCTGTCCCAAAATAAATAAACGTTGAAAAAAAAATTAAAAATAAAATAAAATAAAATAAATTTCACCTTTAATTTCTTGGTTAATCCATTCATTCTTTAGTAGGATATTCTTTAATCTAAAATTATTCATGGTATTTCCAAATTTTTTCTTATTGTTTATTTAAAGTTTCATAGCATTGTGTTCTGAAAATATGCATGATGTGATATTTATCTTTTTGTTCTTGTTTAGGGCTGATTTGTTACCTGGTATGTGATTTCTTCTGGAGAATGTTCCATGTGCACTCGAGCAGAATATGTATTCTGTTGCTTTAGGGTGAAATGTGCTGAATGTATCTGTTAAGTACATCTGGCCCAGTGTGTCATTCAAAGCCATTATTTCCTTGTTGATTTTCTGCTTAGGTGATGTGTCCATTGCTGTAAAGTGGGTCTCTTGCTGAATTTATTTTATTTTATTTTATTTTATTTTATTTTTCACTACTTTTTTGCACTTTAATTTCTTGTGTCTTGCTTTGGCCCTCCTTTGGTTGATATTTTGTGGTGATCTATCTGCCATTTTGATCTGGATATGTTTCATGTCCCATATTAGGGAGTTTTTCTATTATTAATTCCAATAAGTGTTCTTACTTCTTTTATTTCTTTTCATCTTCTTGGATCCCTATAATGCAAACAGTATTACATTTAATGGGCTCATTGAGTTCTGTAAGTCTATTTTCAATTTGCATAACTTTTTTTCCCTCACTTGCTCAGCTGGATTGATTTCCATTACTTTTACTTCCATGCCATTAATTGTTCCTGTGCTTCATATAACTTGTCATTTATTCCAATTATATTTTAAATCTCATTTATTGTGTTGACCATCTCTGAGAAGTTCTTTTTATCTCTGTGTTAAGGGCCTTAGTGGTATCCTCCACTATTTACTCCAGGCTTATGAGTATATTTATGATGATGAAATTCTCTATGAATCATATTATTTATGTCCACTTTCCTAAGGCCTCTTTGGTTTTGCCTCCTTTTCCCCTTTGAGTCATATTTTTCTCCTCATTTTTCTAAGCCTCTATATTTGTGTTAGGAAAGTTGTGTATATCTCTTTCTCTTGAAGGTAATGTCTTTATGAAGAAGAGGATCCGTAGTGTCCTGCAGTGCAGTGTCCCCTAATCCCTAGACTTGATGTTTGAGGAGTGTCTCCTGTGTTGTATCTATCCTGCTATTGATTCCTGATAACTTTTCCTTCAGTCCAGTTGTCTGCAAGCCTCTCTTTGCCAGTTGTGGGCACTTTGAGGTTCTCTGCCAGATTAGGCACAATTAAGGTGTACACAAGTGTACTTACAAAATGAGACCTGCCGCTGCCACTGCTGCCTCCACAAATGAAGTCTCACTAAATGCATGGATCCAGAGATGAGCAATGCAATCATTCAAAATAGAAGGAGATATAAAGTGTTTCCCAGATAAACACCAAAGGAGTTTGTGACCACTAAATCAGCCCTGAAAGAAATATTAAAGGGGACTTCTTAAGTGGAAAGAAAAGACCAAAAGTGGCAAATATAGGAAAGAAAAAGAGAAAATCTCCAGAAACAATGACAATACAAGAAATAAAATGGCACTAAATGCATATTTATGAATAATTACTCTGATATAAGTGGACTAAACCCTCCAATACAAAGAAATAGGTGTCAGAATGAATTAAAAAATAAGACCCATCTACATGCTGCCTACAAGCGATTCATTTTAGACCTAAAGGCACCTGCAGATTATAAATAAGTGGATGGGGAAACATATATTATACAAATGGACATCAAAAGAAAGTCAAAGTAGCAGTACTTATAACAGAAAAACTAGATTTTAAACCAATGCTGTAACCAGAGATCAAAAAGGGCACTATATCATAATAAATGGGGCTATCCAACAAGATCCAACAATTGTAAATACTTATGCCCCTAACAAAAGGCACCCAAATATTTCAAACAGTAACATACATGAATGAAATCATTGATAATAATACAGTAATAATAGGGGATTTTAATAACCCATTTACAGCAATGGACAGATCATCTAAGCAGAAAATAAACAAGGAAACAATGGCTTTGAATGACACACTGGATTGGATGGACTTAATAGTTATATTCATAGCATTCCATCCTAAAGCAACAGACTATGCATTATTTTCAAGTGCACATGGGACATAAATCACATACTAAATCACAAATCAGGCCTCAACAAGTACATAAAATTGATCATACCATGCATATTTTTTTAACCACAAAACTATGGAATTTGAAGTCAACCACAAGAAAAAATTTGGAAAGACTTGCAATACATGGAGGCTAAACAACATGCTACTAAACAATATATGGGTCAGTCAGGAAATAAAATAAGAAAAAATATATATGG